>NC_081418.1:41858300-42535800 GCF_949786415.1 Peromyscus eremicus | reverse complement strand
ACAAAACACAAAAATGATGTGATGGTTATAAAAAACCTTCTCGGATTTATGGACGGTTTCAACACGAGTCACAATGGAATGTTCTCCTGATTCACTTAAAATACGGTCCTGTTTTAAGAATTAAAGTGGCAGCCAGTTTCACAGGGGTGTGATTTAAAGACTGGCAGGGCCTGACGGATGGCAGTGGACAGGCAGACAAGTCCACTCACGGGGCAGCTATTCCTCCAGGAAATGCCTGGTATCTGGATCTGCTGTGCTTCAGACCCACGGAGTGACTAGTCCGTCTCCACCGTCATTCCCCGCCCCACCCCGCCCCCATCTAGCTTCCCAAGCCCAGATCCCAGCTCCCCCACTCGCTGAGCTCTCTGACCCTGAAGAGTTGCTCAGCTCCTCCGAGCTTCCTGTCCCCTATCTGAAGCGTGAGGGGGATAGTGAGACTGTCTTGCACAGGACGAGTCCCGTGAGGGTTAAATGAGACACAGTGAGAACGCTACCTGAAGAGCAAGCACCCTGAAAACACTCAGAATAGTCACTGTTACTCAGAAGCTACTCGGCTAATGACGTGGGAAATGGCTAACGCATCATGCCCGGTACAGAGTGGGCTGTTATTTTCTTGTGAGAGAAAGGCTGCCCTGAGGTTCTTGATCTCCTGAAAGGCATCGTCGTCACCCGTGTGTGGCATGAGACATCCCACTCGTGACAGTGTGCGTTCCTGGATTCTGATTTCATATTCAACCAAAAAGCCTTCTGCTGCCCCCCATTAGAGAAATATTTTGCCAAGGAAAGAATGTAAGGGGCAGCTGATCTGATACAGCCTGCGGTTTAGGATACAAAATGCACTCACATCCCCACTAATGTTCAATTGGGAGAGACTTTAAACCTCTCCTTGGCCAAACCCAGTCCCTTTTTAGCCACAAATTGAGACTTACAGGCATTCTTTACCTAGGAATATTCTTTTTTGTCTTACTTTTTATTAGCTCTATTAGTTTATATAAGGAGCTTTATTATGGCATTCCATACATGCAGCTAATGGTTTTTTTTTTTTTTTTAATCGTATTCACCTCTTTCTTTTGCTCTTCCTGAACCCTGTCTTCCCATCTAGTCCCGCTGCTGCTTCACATCTTACTGTTTTTTGATGGCCCGTGAGTTTGGTTAGGCTTACTTAATTGGACTGTGTGGGAGGGTTGTCCGCAGGGGCACGGGCACCACACCAGTGGTCTCACCACTGAAGAAAACGTCTCTCCCTCCCCGTCAACCATTTAGTATGTATAAATCCTCAGGGAGGGGGCCAGCCCCGAGTCACCCCCCCCCCCTTTCCATTACATGGTGTTGGTGAGGACCCCACTCGTGTGCAGGTGATCCCAGCTGCTGTGAGTCCTGAGGGCAACAGCCTGTCATGCTCAGAAGTCAGCATTCCACGCCACTCCCCACCTTCCTGAATATTCTGAGGGAACAGGGTTTGCCGGATCCAATCGGCAAGCACGTATTGAGCACCTGCTGTGTACCAGGTGCAGTTCAAAGCGTTGCAGAGAGAGGCAATGGACGAGCCCCACCCCCCAGCTCTGCCGTCACTGTTTATATTCTAATGAGGGAGACAAACTATGACTCAGGGGCGACAAGTCATACCAGATCAGGGACAAGCACAGAAGAAAACCAGAATCTTAAGTGACAGTCTGTGGGGAGGTAGGGGCAGAGAGACAGTTGTGGATGGAGAAAACATGGAGGATGGCAGTTGGCACAAGAGTCAGTTAACTTGGTGTCTGAGCCACTGTAGCATGCTGGGAAAACACGTTTCGAGTGCTCCCCAGTCTTTCTTCACAACCGAGCCACTGTGTCTCCCCTTCTGCGGAGCTCATAGGCATCGGGGACAGGACCACATGGCCAGCAGGCAGCCTCTTAACCCTGCTGCCTCTCCCTCCAGTGAGACCCCTGTCCCACCTCGCAGGGCCTCCAGACATGGAGACTTTCAAGTAACATCCCCACCCCCTACACACACACACACACACACACACACACACACACACACACACACACCATACCTCTGCGTTTAGCCCAGTGACTGCAGAACCTTTCCCATCTCGTTTTCAACAGGAGTTAGCCATGCCTAACAGAACAGGCATAAAGGGCTTTGTGACCCCAGAAGGCGACCCTCACTCAAACAGCCCAGTCCGGCTCTACTCCATGAGACCCCAACCCCCCCTCCCCCGCCCCGCCTCCTGATACCAAGAGCACTCTGTTAAGGGTCAGAGAAGATGAATCATTTACAGTTTGTGAGGTAAATAGGTCTCTGCCATCCAGTTCTGGTACTGTTTTACCGATATGTTTCATGGTGTGTGTGTGTGTGTGTGTGTGTGTGTGTGTGTGTGTGTGTGTGTGTGTTTAGAGATTTCTTTAAAGTTCTTAGCTGTGGGCTGTGTTTACTCGTGCCCTAAGCCATAGTCTGACCACCCCCATCCCAACCCATTTATTGATTCTTACACTACCATTCACCAGTAGCTCTCGCGTGGTTGATAAAGCTGTCTTTGTTGGCTTGGGGATTTATTGGCTTATTCATTTATTTATTTGGGGTTTTTAAGACAGGGTCTCACTATGCAGCCCAGTCCAGCCTGGGGTTTGCACTCTTCCCGACTCAGCTTCCTGAGCGCTGGGATTGCAGGCATGAGCTGCCAGCTGGAGGCATTGGAAGGCAGGCAGAAGTCGGGGAAAGGGCAGACGGGTGGTGGGAGAAGGGGAGCTGGAGGCTGACAGCCCTCGAGGCTCTGAAAGCCTGCAGGAGAGATGTCAGAGCCATGGTCCTGTGGCCAAGTGGACAAAGCCTTCCAAGACTGTTTAATGGTCTATCTTGCATTCCTAGCACTGATGAAATATGAACCCCCAGAGCCCAAACCCTTGCTTCTTCCCTCAGGCAAGACTGTGGCTAACTCCCAAGCATCTGGACCCATCAGAAGATACGAAGCAGACGAAAGAATTAACGGACATACCGAGAAAGAGGCTCGGAAACGCACGGTGGGCGTCCGTCTAGGCTGCCACTCACTGAATATCCACGGGACACCTCACTCCAGGTGCAGGGTCCAGGAAGACTTCAGATTGGTGCAACTCAGCAGCCTAGGGTCATGAGGTGTTTTAACAGCCTGCTGTATACATGTCTACTAGGTGAAGGCTAGGTCCCCAGTGCAGACTGAACTACGACAAACCACGAAGAGGGTGCTGCAGAAGGCCAAGGTCAGAACCGCTCCATAACACCAACTTCTGCAAGTGGGGTGGGGGATGGGAAACAGCGACAGATGCACAAGGGCAAAGGTGATGTGAGGAGGGAACCCCCAGAAATCCTAGGGAGGCCACTGGAATTTCCTTTGGATGTGGGAAGGGGCTCAAACAACGTTTAATTTTTTTAATTAATTTTGTTTACCGATTTTTTACAGACAAGTTTTCATGTACCCCATGTTGGCCTTGAACATCGTGGGGGGATGACCTTGGACTCTGGTCCTCCTGCCTGTACCTTCTGAGTGCTGAGGTAACAGCTGTTCCCAGTTCCTGCGATGCTGGGGATTGAACTCCACCTTGCTTGGTTTACCTGTCCACTACCCATTAGGGTCCTCTGCCAGTGAACTCAGCTGGCCTCCCTAGACCAGCAGCTACCACCTGGGAACTTGTTACGAATGCTGATTTTAGTACTTCATTCTTGACTTACCACTTCAGAAACTGGGGGTGGGGGACTGATGGTGAGGCCGCCCGTCAGCATTTGTACAACTCCCCCCCCCCTTACCCCACCCCCGTGCTTCTGGGGCATGCTCACCTTCAAGTATCACCATCATAATGATCCGCCCCAAGACACTCATGGTTAGGGAAGAGAAACCAAGTCCCAGTCCACTGTTTTTCCTTGTGCATGCAGAGTACTGTACTGAAACCCAGTCCTTTCTCTCTCCTTACATACTATGTAGTGACAATTCACTCCAGTTCGCCCGGGAGTCTGTGCCCTAGAGCAGATTTCCACACTCTATCCGTGGAACTATGCACTGTTGGAAGATTTTCTTTTTCTTTTCCACAGTCAACCCTGGCTGTAGCTTTGCCATTAGTCTTCTAATATTTCCTTTGAGATTGTAGGATTACTATCAACGTCTAATCTCATTTTAGCCATGGTTGCCAGTAACCTTCATTCCCGTCACTATCTGTACTAGGATTCCTCTTCAATCCCTGGGTTTCAAGGCAGCTCAGAGGACAGCAAGCCCCTGGCTCACAAAGCATAAGAAGAATGCCCTCTGGCCTCATGACGCTGCCGCAGATCATAGAAAAGGGATGTGCTCCCTGGAGCTGAGTTCAAATTCATATTGACCATGACTTACGTGTCTCAATAAGCCTCTTCTTTATGTTATTTCTCTGCAACTCTCTCCTCATGTGTCCTGTTCTCAGCAGCAAGACAAACGCAACTGCAGGAGAGTCTGTGACAATGTTATGAGGCCAAACAGCAAGAATAAGCTTTCCATTGGGCACTCCAAGACCAAAGGTGTTGTCTGTCCTTAGAGGAAGCCACAGCTGTCTCCTTTCCACTGGATCTGGTCTCTGTGATACAGGGCATTTCCCTCAACTGCCTGAATGCTTCTGGGTCAGTCTGAACCTTTCCAGCCTCTTGGAACCATGTATAGAATATTCCACAGCAGTCACAGTGGACCCAACACAGCAATCAGGTAAACCATAGGTTGGGGTAACTTGGGCAGGTCTCAGGCAGAGGATTCCAGGTCACCACCAGGCAACCCTTTTCCCAGAACGAGGAAGCTCGTCTGTTAGGAAGCTGGGTGACATAGGGAACTGACAAACATCAGCTCAAGCTGGTTGAAAAGCTGAGCATTTGGGGTGATGTCCTTGTGAGTGACACTGTTCAGTTTAGGCTCTGTTTCTTTCTGTTTGTCTGTCTTCTTCCATTCCACTCACAAAGGGCTGACCTGCTACTGCAACGCTTTGGATCCCTTTCTCTTTTAAATGCAGCTTCAAAAACAAAACTAAGAGCCGACAGCTACAGCACACAGCTTCTGGCTGTGCCCCATCCCAGCTCATTGTCTTGTTTTCTACACTAGAGATTCAATGTGCAGGCTTATTATAAATAATTAGCTATCAGAATATAAGGGAGCACAATGCCATCCTGGAGGATTTATGCCCTTGATCACGTCACCTTCACAGGGCACCAAATCATTTATTATTATGAAAGTAACCATGTTTGTTCCTTTTGACATCCTGTTCCTGAATCCTTTTGTATATGACTTTAATACCATAGTGGCACACATGGATGCGTTTCTCCGTCTGCTTTCATCGCTAATATTCCTGACTATCTCACTTTTTTTTTTTTTGCCTCCTTAGTCATTTCCACTTTAGAAACACCATATGACCAAGTCTCCTCCCCCCCACCCTTTTTTCCCACGGAGTCTGATAACTTTGGTTTTGGGTCGTTTTTAGCCAATCACATCACGGCAAGAGCTAGACTTGATCTTGGTTTTGTTCACTTTATGTTTCTGTTCTTAACACTTCTCTTTTTGTCCTCACTCCAGCAATCAGATTTACTCCCCCCTCCCATTTGTGATTCACAAATTATTTTCCATTTTGCTTTCTTGTTTGAGCTTACTTAATTGTAAATGTATAGATATGGTTAAATTAAACTATTTTAGTTCATTAGCTAAAAAGCAGTTGCACAAGTTGAAATGTTTGTATTTGAAAAATTCAAGTAGCAGCTAAACATGGTGCAGCATGCCTGAGATCCCAGTCCCTGAGAGAGGCTGAGGCAGGAGAATTGGGAGTTGGGGGGAGGTAAAGCCAGCCTGAGTTTATATAGGAAATTTTAGGCTAGCTTGGGCTACATACAGTGAGATCCTGTCACAAACAAAAGTCAAACAAAATCAAGGTATGTAGAGAAAAGTGTAAGTTTCTTTCATAACCCAATCTCATTGCCTCAAGTACCCACAGACAGCCACTATGTATATAGTGTATGATGTAATACATCAGTACGTATTGTCCAAACCTTTTCTATGCATGTGTGAGGGTGTGTGTGCATGCAGATTTGTAAGCATTTCAAAAATCAGAAACAGAACCAATATCCGCGCCTTCCTGCTCTTTCCTTCTTCCATTGGCTAGATCTCACTGTAAACAAGTGGGTCCAGATCCCTACCAGTGCTCACATACCTGCTATTTGTGCTGTGGCAGTGGCCCATGAGATGACTTTTCCCAAGTCATGTGCTATTCTTCTGATGACCGATGTTTAATTTTCATTTCAACAATGTTCTTGTAACAAATCTTTGACATATGCAGTTGTGTTGATAGTTAGAAGTGAAGTTACTGAGTCAAAAAAGTATGTGCCTTTAAGGTTTTCGTAATTATTACCAAACTATCCTCAAGAAATCGAGGGCCAGTGAGATGTTTCTGTGGGTACAGATCCTGCGGTACAGTCTGGTGACCTGAGTTTAATCTCTAGAATCTGTATAAAGGGGGGAAGAGAGACCTGACCCCACGAATTGTCCTATGATCTTCACATACATTAGTATACACACACTCATGCCCACGCACATATTTGCATACATGCATGCCCATGTGTGCACGCACACACCACAAATACACATGCACACACATGGACAGGTACACATACACACACACACACACATGTACACACACCCTCAAGAGGCACACCTAGTACCTCACACCATACTAATCTTGAGTCTTAACAATTTATAAGAGTTCTGGCCATCAGAGCACTTACTGCTCTTCCAGAGGACCTGAGTTCAGTTCCCAGGACCCACGTCAGGTGACGAAAGTAGCATTTCGCCACAGCTTTAAGCCATAGCTCTCTGCCTGATATTTACTGACCCTGGAGATTCTGTGAACTCCCTGTACTTTTCCAACTTGCCTATACACTGTCTCCCTCCATAATAATTAGTAGGGGACCCCCATATATGTATGTTAATCCTTTGTCTGGAATATTTGCTAAAAAATATAATTATGAGCTCATAGCCTGATTTTTGTTGTTGTTGTTTGTGATGACTTTTGCCTACAAGATTATAAGAGTCTGTAGGATGTAAACCTACACATATTTTCTTTTATGGCTTTTGGGATTTGTGTCTTCCTCTTCTATTACTGAGCACTCATAAATATGTATATGTTTTCACAGTAACTTTTTAATTCATATTTTAAAATTTACAAACAAGAAATTTTCTTTGAAGTGTTCCACTCCATGAATCTGAATAAATTCATCTGAAAGAATTATGTAGCAGCCACCACCACAACAAGATACAGAAGAATTTTAGAATCCTCAAAACTCATTCTTCTCCTCCTCCCACAGCCTGTGGTAACCCCTGATCTGTTTTTATTATTATTGTTATTTTAATATGTATAGGTGTGTGTGTGTGTGTGTGTGTGTGTGTGTATGTGTGTGTGTGTGTGTGTGTGTGTGTGTGTGTGTGTGTGTATGCATGTGGATGTGTTTATATGAGTGCAAGTGCCTTCAGGGGCCAGAGGTGTTAGGTCCCCTTGAACTGGAGTTACAGGTGGTTGTGAGCCTCCTGACATGGGGCTTGGAATTGAACTCAAGTCCTCTGGAAGCAGCCAGTGCTCTGAACCACTGAGCCATCTCTCCAGCCCCCTGCTGTGTTAAGAGATTTCTCATGTACAAAACCTGACTTCTCCCCCTCAGCATACTGAGGCCGAGAGTCACCCCTGGTGGGGTGTGGATCCGTGTGTGACTCCCATGGCTTATTTGTGCTGCGCTCTAGTATGAGGAAGAACCCTTCACCAGCTGAAGGCCTGGCAGGCTGCTTCTGAGGTTTGGGCTTCTAAAGGGTTAGTGGGTCTTATGGTCGCTGTTGGGCATCACAAACTATCAAACTCTCCTCTAAAGCAGTGATGATACTGTTGTGTGTTCCTTCCTCCATGTTTGAGGTGTCTGCCCACTTGCTCTGAACTTAGCATTGCCTGGTTAGAAGTTATCTTCTAGTGGGTGTACATTGGTAATTCACTGTGAGTTTAATTTGCACTTTAACAACTGATCATGGTTAGCAAATCCCATATGTCTTTTTGATCTGATCAAAGATTTTGTTCACTTTATAGATTGAGGGTTTTTTTTTATTGAATTTTAGATTTCTTTATATTTTTTAAATATATCTCTTGTCAGATATACAATTTGCAAATATTTATTCCAGTCTGTGTCTTGTCCTCAATGTTTTAGCAGTGTCTTTTGCAGAAAAAAAATATTAATAAGGGTTTATAATTTTTAAAGAAATCCATTCTTAACATTCTATGCTTTGGGTATTGTGTATAATCATTTTTTCTCTTTCTGTGGATTTTCTTCATGGCTCTGGAATTTACATTTGGTCTATGATCCATTTCAGTCATAATTTTTTAGAAGCTGCAAGGTACAAGATACGAGATTTAGGTCAGTATCGTGTTGTTGCTTGTTTTTGGAGACAGGCTCATGCTATGTAGCCCAGGATGGCTCCACGCTCGCAATCAGGCTCACACTGTGCTAACGACTACAGTTATAGATTAATTCCTGAAATCAAATGCTATGATAAAACGAACATTATTCTTTTCCAGAACTGTCTTACATTAGCTCCTATCAATAGATAATGACCACCACAGGAGGCACAGTTCCCCTGGGATTCTGATTAGGACCACACTGAATCTATGCAATTCCCACCTGATGCTCTGTCTTCCATGAATTTGTTCTTGTGCATATATTAGCTTTCACTGGTGTTTATTAGTTTTATAATCACAGATAATGCACATTTCATTAAACATCTATTAAATATTTCTCATTAATGCTAATTTTAGTAGAAGACAATTTTTTTTTCTTTTTTCTTTCTTTTTTATTTGTCCACTGTCTGGATATAGGAATGCAGTTGATTTTTTAATATTGACCTTACATCCTAAAACGTTCCTAAAATTGTCTTTTGATTCTGGTAACTTTTTGATAGATTCCTTGAGAGTTTTTAAATAGTCTAATTTCATCTAGAATAAAGCCGGTTTTCTCTCTGACATTCCAGCAGAGATGCCGTTTTTGTTGTGTTTTGTTTTCATGCCTCATTGCATGAAAAGGGATGAAAACCTCCAGTTGATGTTGAATAAAGATAGGCGAGTGGACTGCCCTCGCTTCCCGGTGGCGGAGGGGAAGATCACCCCACGCTTCATCGTTAAGTACAATGGAACCTTTCTCAGAGATCCCATTTACAATTTAAGTTTTCTGAGAGTTTTAGTTTTTGCCAAATACTTATTTTATATCTACGGAGAATATTCTTTCACATCTTAAATTTTATTTTAGTGCTTAGATAGCTAATCCACATAGAATTTTTTTTAAAAAGACTGTATGTGAAAGTAATTGAACTTAATTTCCCCCCGAAGTGATTAACTGTCAATGTTCAATAAGTGTCCACGTTTCCCTTCACTTGGAATGTCACTGTCATCGTCCGCTGAGCCCTCTTGTCTGTGTGGCTGTTTCTGGATCATGTCTTTTGTTATACCAATTAACTAGACTATTCCCATGCCAGCACCACACTGAATCAGTTCCTAAGCTTTAGGATATGTTTTGAAAGCTGCTAAAAAATGTTACCCATGCCGTGCTTTTCTCTTCCAGATGAACTCAGATCCGCTCACCAGACCCATGCAGAAACTTGTTGCTCCTCTGCATGGCAGAGCACCGTATTTATAAATATTTATAAATACACTCAATATTGTATAGCTGTCGGTTCTCACTGAGCTGATTTTTATAAACAGTGTTGTTTCATAGCACCAAGCGTCTCTATTAGAAAACACTATGTGTTTCTCTATTTATTCAAACCATTATTTGTGTACTTCAATTTCGTTGTATACTTCCTCCAAGAACATATGTGTATAGTTATCCCATTGATATTCTACTAACTACATAATGTTGAGACATTTCTCCTGGACTTTTTAAAAAAGTTACATGGAGATATCTGTAAAAAGTGACAATTTTGTATCTTCAAAAATATCTATATAGCTTATTTTGCACTATTAAAAGTATTGCATTGGATGGGACATCTGGTTCAATGCTACATTTATTCCTTCATTGTTCCCAATATAATGGAAATTCTTCAAGTATTTCATGATTAGACAGTAAGTTCAAGCCTCAGATGTTTGGTAGAGAACTGTTTTCAGATAACAAATGTTCCTTCCCTTTATGACGTAGCCACTAAGACATGTTTAACCAGAACTGTGTATTACATTTGATCAATTACTTTCTGAAGCACCTATTGAAAGTATCATCCTTTTTATCGTCAAAGAATACCATGAATTCTGCCAAGGTCCAGCCGGAAGGCACTCACCAGCTGGAGCAGGGCTCCAGGGCTCTTTCAATACACCACTAGGTTTAGATTGCATTGCTGTTCACGAGCAAGATTAACTTCTTTTACAGTCCTATCCTTATGCTATTTCAGAAGAAGGAAATAGCTATTCCTGGTGAATGAAAAGGTGTCCGCTTGTTTCATGAGCTACAATCACTTACTCAATAGAGAAACGCCTATTCCTTAGTTTTCATAGCTATACATGGCAAAATTACTTAGGTCTGGTTCTGGTTTCCTTCTGATCTTTGATTATTTTCTCCTTTCTTATTGTTTTATTTATTCTCCTTCCAACATATACCTCAAGACAGGGGTTGTATAGCTCAGGCTGGCCTCAGACTTTCTGTATAGCTAAGGCTGACCTGCTAGAACGATGGGTGTCTGCCACAACACCCAGTATCCATTTGTTGGTAGATGACAGCCCGGTGTGTGTGGGTGGGGGGTGGGGGGTCTCCTGCTGACTGAACCCTCGGGGATCTGTGCTTTCATGGATAGAGCATTTCATCTTGATTTTAGTTGTATTTATTTTAAATTGTACACAATGATCACTCACCTTTTCCCCACACTTCTTGCTCCTTGCATTGATTATGTCTTTTCTTTTTTTCCTCAGTCAATCATTCATCTATTTTATTGGTCTTGCCAGAGAATAGAAACTGATTTTATTAATGAGGTCCAACTAATTTTGTTTTTACTTGGTTAATTTATGCTTTATTCCTATTCTTGTCTTCCTTTTATTTCTCAGGATTTTTTTTCTGTTATTTTTCTAGTGCTCGAGTCAAAAGCTCCGTTTGTTTATTTTCCCAATTTCTGTTCCTGCGAATTCTGAAGGCTGCAAACCTTTCCACGGGCAGCAGCACTTTGGCAGCCCGGCAGCCCTTGAAGTGTGATGGGTTCGTTTGCTCATTTCCAAGTAGTTTGTAATTTCAAATCTAATTCCTCTGTAATCCAAGCTAATTAGATGTGTGCTTGCTCATGTCCAAGAGGATGGTGGTTTCTGTCTTTGTTGGGTTTTAAAAACTACCTTTTTGTTGTTAAATAGTGATTTTATGCATATGGCAACAATTGTAGGCTGTGTAATTTCTGTCTTATCCTGGACTTTTCTGGTAAGAACTCCATGTGAGTCTAAGCAAACTGCACACCCAGTATTTCTTGAGTATAAAGTCTCTTAATTATTTTATTAGAATATACCAAATGCTCATTTTGCTACTTGAAATGTTTAAAAATAACATTGGTTTGTAGGTTGACATTTTCATAGGGTATCTGTTTCTACTGCCTAAATTTAAATTCCTGCGTGATTTGGTTTTAGGCATTATGGATACATAGCATATAGTTTTTAGGATTTTTGGTCCTCTCTCTGTTAACTCTAACCTGAAGGTCTCTGTATTTTCAGCGTAGTAAATCTACTCACGTTAACATTACTGGTACTTTAATCTAGCCAATTGTGTTTCCTTGTTTCCTATTTAGCATATTTTTCCCTTTTCCTGCCCCTCCTTTGTTGGATTATGGTGTTCCCCTTATTTCACTAAAAAAAAAAAAAAAAAAAAAAATGAGTCTTACTTCACTTTTCCCCAGTGATTGACTCTTTAATTTTTAAGCGCATGTGTAATCGTGTTTATAAAATCAATATGTTCAATTATCCACTCTAACTAGCTCATCACTAAACAACCGGGAGCTTCCCCTGTCCCTTCTGCTGCCTTCTCAGTAGAAACCACCGGGGATTTTAGTCACAGCTCAGAAAGCTGTTTCGCCTCTCCCAGCACCACCCCCTCCCCCTCTCCTCAATCAATAATTATTTTAAGTTCCACCGTGGTTTTGTCACCAAATTTCCTGCCCTTCCTGCCTCCCTCTTTCTGCCCATCATTTTCCCGGAACACGTTGTCTAGCTGTTCTTCCAGGGAGGGTCTTGTGTGGTCTGTGCCTTTATTAAAGTATTTTTATTTTGTCCTTACATTTGACTGATTAGTTCACCTGGGCAGATAATCTGACGTTCAAATCATTTTCCAAGAGAAGCCTGAAAGCCCCTCTTCACTGTCTCCCCGGATCCATGTGGTTTAAAGGAAGCTTTCCGTTCTAATGGCCAACATACCCCATTGCTCTCTCCAATGACCAGGAAGCAAGCTAACAGGGGCATCTGGCTGGACATTTCTGGGGCTCCTTCCCTGGTCTCTGCCACTCCTTAACCACTCACTCATTTACCAGATACTTGTTGTGCATCTAATGTTCCAGCTGTGTTCTGGGACTTTAAAAAAATAAACATGGCCTGGGCACAGAAAAGTATAGAGGATAATAAGGCAATCAGCAATGTACTTAGTGCTCACATTGACAAATCTGAGCATTTTGCCTCATTCATTTCAGTTTTTTTAAATAAACAAAACAGTAAAGAATCAGCCAAAACTATTCCTTCCCCTTCCATACGCTGCTCTAAATTTTTTGTTTACCACAACTGATATATTATACTTTTAAAATACGGAAACAGTATTATAGATGTAGGTGGTTGGATAATATACAGATAAACAGCACACAGTAACAAACACAGGGCTCACTACCTGCCTGTGTGCAATAGAATCCTATTGCATATATTAACATATCCCTACTATAGCCTGGTGAGGTAGCTGCTATTAGTCTTTTTATGAACCAGGGACTGTAACTTAATTACTGTCACATAGCTGGTGGGTGACAGCATCAGACCCTGGCAATCTAGCTGCTGTTTGTACTACTCACAAAGCAAGATACGCTGATAAAGTGATAATTAGCATGTATTCATAAAATTAAGCAGGTTTTTGTTGTTGTTGTTTAAAATAAAAGTGGTATCATTTTGACACTTACTTCTAAAATCTTGGACTGTTTTTTTTCTCTACTCTATTTACTGAACAGAGAACACAACCCATGATCTAGCATGCTGTGTTTCACCATTTATTTTTAATCCTATATAGCACTGCCTTGCATTTTCATAAACATTTAGGTTGCTTCAAAAGATCACAGGAAATGCTGCACTGAACATGTTTGTAGATGATCTTGGAGGGAGATTGTGAGTTTCTCTAAGGCATGTCACCAAAGCAAAAAATTGCTAAGTAGCAAGGCTTGCACACCATCAACTTGACAGGTTATTGTCACATTGATGCACCAACTCACAATCCCTCCATGGGAAAGAGCGGGGCACTGCATTTCAATCTAGCTCGTTAAACTCCAAAGTCAAATCCCAGGCTGCTTACCGACTGGGCTCTCACTCCAGAGAATCTCACGGGAACCGCTTCCTTTCTGAGTTTAGATAACTCTCTTGAGTCAAGTCTTATGTGAAAGTTTACTGAGGACTTTCTCTTCAGTTCTCTTCTGAAACTTACAACACTATAGGCTCTGAGAAGTACTGGCCATTTGTTAAATTAAGAGCCATTCTGTTTTTGAAAGACGTAGAGCACCCAGAGTTGACTAAAGCCACTGTGTTGTGTAACCGAACTTATACTGTTCACCCAGCTGTAACTCTGGACTGTTGACCGCCGCCGCCGCCATAAGATAGTATATAATTCGCTTCAACTTGGAATTTAGCATGAGCCTGAGTGTGAAATGAAGCTGTTTAGTTGGATCTAAATGACACCTGATCGTTAAGAACATAACAGTTTACCAATCCAACCTAAAACATTGTATGTCATGAAAAGATTTTTATAAAGTATTTTACTTTTAGAATTTAACACTAAATCAGTAGCTTTAACAATATTATCAGTATACTAAAAAAATCATTAAGCAAATAATTGCATGCAGCATTTTAAGGAATTCATCCTGTCCTTCAGGGATGGTTGTGAGAACACACTAGTTCTTTGGTCCTTTTATCCCATTGCTCAACCGGGAAGCAGCTGGACCTCACACAGCAGAACCCTGTAGAACCCTTATGGACTCAGCTCTGCATCTCTGCTTCCGTATCTAAAAGGATGGCTCTGACACTCCAAAAGCAAACTCCCAGTTTTTGTCTCCTGAGTCCTACTTCTTTTTAAGTCTCTGTCTCCAAACAAAAACATGCCTTGAAGATGAAATCGTTGGAGTAGTTCACCAATCCTAGCCTTCTTTCACACCCTCCAACCAACACTTTTGCAAATACCCTACACTCTAACTTCAAACAGCACCCCAAATCTGGCTGCAGCCCCCTGCCCTTACCATGTCACTCTGGCAGAAGCTGCCACCAGCTCTTGCTTGTATCTGCAGCAGCCTGTGGAGGGGGTCTCCTGCCCCCACTCTCTCCTGAACTCTAGCGTGTTTGCCACACAGCATCGAGGGAGAATCTTTACAAATTAATTTATATGACACTACTGCTCAAAATCCCCCTTAAGATGGCCTAACTAACTCCTTCCATTGGTTTGCAAAATGCTACATGGCCTGCCTGCCACCTGGTCCAGATCCCAGAGTCCTTTCCTCTCTCTCTCCATGCTTCCTTTTGCTCTGTCTGCCTTAGCTTTGTGCTAAGCAGGATAATGGTTCCCCAGAGATGCCCACATCCTAATACCCAGAAGCCAGTGAACATGTTACGTTGCATGCCAATGCATAGTTAAGGTGATAAATAGGTCACTAAAGCTGATCTTGAAATGCAGAGATCATCCTGGGCCATTCAAGTGTGCTGGATGAAGTCACAATGGTTGCTGAAAGTGAGGGGCAGAACCCAAGTTCAGAGCGATGCAACAGGGAAAGACGTGACCTGTCCTTGCTCCTACTGGTGATGCAGAAAGGTGTCCTTTAAAAAAATCATTACATGTATTTAGTGTGTGTGCACGAGTGTGTGTGTGTGTGTGTGCGTGTGTGTGTGTGTGTGTGTGTGTGTGTGTGTGTGTGTGTGTCCACATGTGGCACTTGAGCCTTTAGGAGCCAGTTCTCTCCTTCCACCATGAGGGTCCTAGGGATAGTGACTTAAAGAGGCATCCCACCAGCCTGGAAGGTGTCCTAGGGACAGTGACTTACAGAGGCATCCCACCAGCCTGGAAGGTGTCCTTTGTAGATCAAGATTCAGCTGCCTCTGGAAGCTGGGGCAAGAAAGCGATTTTTTCCCTAGGACCTGCTGTGTCTTTTTTTTTTTTTTTTCTCATTGAGACCCATTTTGGACTTCTGAATTACACATCCACGAGAAAACAATTTTTTGGTTGTTTTAGGCCACTGAGCTTATAATTTGCTACAGCAGCCACAAAAATCCTGCTGCCTAGCACCTCAACATTTTCCTGCTCTTCTTTTCTTTTTTTCTTTCTTTCTTTTTTTTTTCTTTTGAGACAGGGTCTTTCTACGTAGTCCTGGCTGTCTTGGAACTCACTAAGCAAAGCCTCGAACTCACAGAGATCTGTCTGCCTCCGCCTCACCAGTGTTGGGATTAAAGACATGTGCCACTGTGCCTGGCTGAGATGTCTGCATTTTCTATACCTATTTTTTATTTTCCCAATAATCCTACACAAAATATTCCCTTCAGAGCCCCTGCCTCACTGATCCTCCCGTATTGTCCCCTACAGCATCCATCAATGACCTGAAATACATGGTTGCCACTTCCTGTTTTGTTACTTGTCTTCCTGCTAAAAGGCAAACATGCATGAAAACAGAGGCCATTCTGCTCATCCCTGGATCTTCAGTGCCCCGTGTTATGTCAGGCAAAGGAGAGGATCCTGACACATGCTTAGGAAACACGTGGGTCACTTTGTAACAGAGAGAGCAGGGGTCAGGCTGGGGGCAGTAAGAATAGGTAAGGATGCATAAGAGTTACTCAGTGACTGAGTGAGGAATGAGCAGCCAAGGATGAGGAGGGGGAAACCCATACAAAGGCTTACACATCTCGAGAGTTTGAGGACCTAGTGTTTTCAAAGGCCAGTGGGAGCTGAAATACAATGAGAGGAAAACGCAATGTGGGAAAGCAAGCATGGGTTTGCCTTGACTGTGACTGGTTTTGAGGGCTTTGTCATCTAGTGGGTGACAGGGAAGAGAGTGGACGAGACCAAGGGGAAGCAAAGTAATCAGTGAGGGGGACTTGGGAACGCTGTAGCTTGTTCAAAAATGATGACAGTTTGGAGTAGGGTGTTAGTAGGAAAAATGAGAAAAGTGGACGATCAAGACCTATTTTGAAGGTCTAATTGACCAGACTTTGAGGCGAATTATATGTGGGGCGGATGTCGAGAGAAGAGACAAGAATGACAAGCTTGATGGCAGGTGCTGAGACAGGGAGAACGTGCAGAGCAGAGCTGAGGATGACGAACAAGAATTCAACCTCTAAATCTATTGTTGGAAATATCTGTTAGACGTGTCAGGAGGGCTAGGGTATTATCAAGTGGTTAGGAAGATTTGAAACTGACATCCCTGGAAAAGAGGTCTGGGTGAGAGACCATAATTTCAAAAGTCAAGAGTGTACCTATGTACTTAAACCATGGAAAACACTATAAATTACCTAGAGACGCTGGGTAGAAGTGAGAGAAGATAGCCCGGGATATAGCTCTGCAGAACTTTACATTTTAGAGGTTAGGTAAAACAGGAAAAAATGAGTAATTAAGACTCAAACTGCTAAAGAACCAAGGAATGAAGAAAGCCTTGAAGAATGTCAGATTCCAGAAGCCAAGAGAAGAGAATGTCTCAGGATTGCTCAACTGCTCTGAGAAGTCTAGTTACTTGATGGTTGGATTTAGCAATGAGAGGACCCGTGTTATTTATTTATTTTTTCTTTTTTAAGGAAGATTTTTATTGTGGTAAAACATCTATAACCAAGTTTGCTATTCTTAAACATACAGCTCAGTGGTGCTGAGCACAGACACACTGTGAGGCGTCTGTGTTATCTTAACAAGGACAATCTGTAGAAAAGAGAGCTAAATGCTGAAGGGACTTTAACACACAAGGGTGCGTAGGAAAGTGGTCGCAGGGAATGTATTCAGGCTCGAGAAACGTGGCTCTGGAAGCAATAGTTACGGTGGCTGCTGTATTGAGGGGGTTTAAAATTAAAGCTATTAGTCTATTATTTAATATTGACTCCAATTATGCTGTAAAGAAGAAAGGACAAAAGACGCTGGAGAGAGAGGAAACATGATGAACAGGAATTGGGAGAAGACGAGGTAATGGCCTAGAACAGGAATGGACCTGCTTTTGACAAAAGGGAGGGAGGGAGGGAGGCTGAGCCAGATGCAGACAGGCTTGCAGGGTCTCCAGGAAAGCTGTCTTTTTGAGATTGGTAATCACTCCTCTATTCTGTGTGTACTTGTCCCTACCCCTTTCCTGCATTGAATCATTAGGTCAAAGGGGATGTCGAGATGGCCTTCCAGGACATCTGTGTGATGTTCCTGGGAGCCTCTGAATGGGCTTGCAAGATTATTTTAGTAACATTTATTTCAAGGCCACTGTATACATCACATTGAGAATTTACCCTTATTCTACTCTTGATTTCAAATAGTCCTCAATTGTATGTCCAAGAGCCAGCTCCCAGGGGCTTACACAATGAACGCACTGGCTACAGACCGCCTCAAGTGACCTAACAGCAGGGGAGTCCAGGAAGAGCGCCCTTCTGAAAACTGAATGTTTGAGAAATCACAGTGAAGTGTGACACTCAGCACAAGTGTCGGGGATTAGAAAAAACAAACACAGAAAGTAAACATGTATCTCTATAGTAAAAGAAACAAATATTGTCAGCGGAAGCTGCCCATTTGAAAGGATCACAGGCAAATACCAACAGGGCTCGTAAAAAATATAAATAACCTTTGTTTATGTAGGAGGAAAAGAATTCACAAATATGTATATATGTGGCATTACAATGGAGTATGACAAGAGAAAGAGCAGCACACGTTAAAATGAGAGGCTATGAGCCAAATTTCAAAATTTTGTAGATTTGAATATATCTGTTTTTAAGAGAAATCTGAATTATCAAAATGGTTTAGAGGATTAGAAAAATTGTATTAAATTTTCAAAATATGCTAGCTTCACAGACGAGATTCACTAAACATTCAAGGAAATAATATCTATCAGAAACAAACCGTCAGAGAAAATAGGAAAAGAAAAAAAAAATCCCAAATGCATTTTTGCAGAGGTAATATAACCCTGACTCCAGACAACAGTCAAGCACAGTATAAGAAGGGAAATCCTAAGCCTTCACTTATGAATAAAATGCTAAAATAAAAAATTATAGATTGCTTGAAGCAGTATATTAAAAATATGACAGTAGACTATGGAAAGCACTGCTGTTTTATCTTAAAGGTTCAACAGGTTCACATTAGAAAATCCACAGTGTGACCTGTTGCTTTAACATACCAACAACAAAATCTGTAACTGCTTCAACAGTCTGAGGAAAAATATATAATGAAATTTCAGTATCCATCTCAAGTTTTTTAAATAGTCCTACTTTAAACACAGCTGGGACAGAAAAAAAAAAAACAGCAGACAGGCTAAGCAAGGATGGACACTAGACATAGTCTCAATGAGACAGAAAGAGGGGCACTTATTAACACTCTCGCTGCCCTGGAGGTCCCAGCACACAGTGAGATCAAGGGGGAAAGGCGTCAAGGGTGTTATTTACAAATAACACGATGATCTATGTGAAAAATATGAAAGTCATCTAAAAATAAACTAATAAGAATATTTGCTTTTTAAACAAGATCATTAGCCCTTTCAGAAACAGCCATCAGCAAATTTCTAATAGAAAAATGATCCCACTGTCACAACAACAAAAGCTGTAAGATTCCCCCCCCAGGGGGGGCTAACGAAGAGGCACAAGCATTTTGCAAACAAATTATAAAATGTTATTAGAGGATGCTTGAAAATCAGAATAATATTCATGAACTGGATCACTTGGCTTCATAAAAATGCCATAGTTCCTCAAATTAAACTGCAAACAACCCAGCAAAATACAAAAAAAAAAAGTTTTTCTTTAGAATTTGACAGTCTGATGCTAAAGTTAGTACAGAAGTGAAGCCTAAAATGGCCAGTGCAGTTGTAAAAGTGAACAAAGAAATGACATGTCCTTCTGTACATCAAGAGTTATTACCGAGCCATCATAATTAAGACTTATTATCATGGTAATTAAGAGTGTGCTAGTGATTCAGAATTGGTTTGATCCATGGAAAAGGACAAACTAGGAACATTTCCATGAATATATGGAAATTTAATTTACAATCATGGTGGTATTACACATTAATAGGGGCATGATGACTGTTCAGTAAGTCAGGTCACAGCAGGCTTTCCATGGTGAGGGGAGAGGGCACTGCAATGAATTCCTGCTTTACACCAAGCTTTTCACACGTGGAAAGGAAAATAGAGAGAGAGGGGGGCGTGAGAGGCTGTCTTCCCGCATCAGGTGTGGTGTGTCTTTAATGGTACAGAGGTAACAGAACCTGTTGTTGCTGTTGTTATTTTTAAGGGATTAGTGTGACTACAGCTACATTTCACGTTTTCTATAATACAGAAGACATCAAAAGTTAAAAGACAAGCTATAGATTGGGACAATATGTTTAATGTGTACACACACGAAGCACTGTAAATCCAAGGGATGACAGATAAAAAGCATGCGTAGCATACTGGAGAAAGGACAACGGCTGTGAAAAAAGAAATCACAGACTCAGAAACTTCAACAGCCAATAAATACATGGAAAAATGCCCAGCCTCACTAGCAGTGAGGGAAATTCAAATAAAATAACAAGATACTGGGTATTGAAAAAAAATTAAAATTGGCAAAAATAAGTCTGAATCTAGAAAGTGTTTAATATCACGTGAGGGAGACAGAATCTCTCACCCACTACTGATGGGTACAAAAATTGGAGAGTCATTTGGCAGTACCTAGTAAAGTTCCAAACGTGCGTGCTGCCTAGCAATCCCCATCTAGGTATACACATGGAGAAAGTCTTACAAATGTGCAAGGCAAACATGCACCAGTAATATCAAAATATTGGCAGCAACTCCAACATTCATCAATAGGACCATGAATAAACAGGACACATTCATATGCATGGGTCTATGATGGAACAATTAAGATGAATTAACTGGATTTATATTTACCAACATGAATAGGGAAAAATAAAAACACACCAAGGAGGAAGAAACAAGCTGCAGAATAATATATACAACCTAAAACCATGTGTATACATTTTTAAAAAGCAATATCTCATATAGATTCATATGCAGTTGAAAGCATGCAGCCCAAATTGCAAAGCTGCATACCAAATTCATGATAGTATTTGCCTTTGGGGGAAAGGGTGGAGGGTGTTGCCAGGGAGGCATGCAAAGTGGACTGCAATTTTATCAGAAATGTCAAACAGCTCAAATTTGAAAAGAAGATCTGAAACAGATATGACAAAAATGATAACACTTATCAATTAAAATTTATCAAGATTTATAATCAATAACATTTATCAAAAAGACAGGTACACTTGTATTTTCTCCTTTCAGCGTTTAAAAAATCTTTACATGTTTTTCTAAATCCTAAATTGAAAAGAAAAACAGGTATTAAATCATTCTGATAGAATTTTCATGTATAGGTTGTTGCAGCACCTGAAAATTTGAGGCAAATACCTTTAGCAAAAATCATCAGTTTTAGAACTGGGTTTCCTTAGTAGCAAGACGGCTGCCAATATTATTTTAAGGCTGCTGAAATGAATAAGCAGCTCTATAGGTACCAACATAAAAATCATGTTGAGAGAAGCAAGCTGCAAAATGACAAGGGCAGCACTGCCACACTTATTAAAAATTGTAAACACGCTAACAAGGCTACACGTGCATATTTACATACATAGGTGACTGGGCAACGGAGGTGAGCAAGCATTAAAAGAAGATACACTTTATGATAGTGACTAGTGAAGGAGGAAATGAATGGGACGGGGGAGGAGGACAGTGCCAGGCAACCCTCTCTGAATGTTTAAAATAAATTAAAAATGTGAAGCAAACACGACAAAAAATACCATACTTGATTATTCTAGTCATTAAATATATGGACACATGTTATTCTTGATGCATGTGCATCATTTTAATTTTCCAGAGAAAAAAATACTGAAGCACTGCAAACAAAATGCACATAACTTAATATTATAAAAGTAAAGCCTGTATACATCCCAAACTGTGGTAGGACAAAATTTAGAAATTATCCTGTTTATTTTCTGTGGGTTTTTTAATTTTAAAAAATAATAAAGGGGGAGAGCAATAAAGCAGTGAAGACATGTGAAAGAAATCATTCACATATTTGATTATAAAAAAAGGAAAAAGCCCCCCACAATCATAAACCACTGGATGAACATTCTATACCATTTTGCTGTATTTTCTAATTTTTAATTTTTTGTCAAAAGAGAAATAGAAGACGTTGCCTAATTGGAAGCGTGACTTTCTATTATTAAAATTGTGGGAGTCCATTTTAATGTGTTTATCTCGCTGCTAGTCTGTAATTTATATTTCAGCGCGGAAATTTGTTTGTGTTCCTGTGACAGGTTAATGCAGTTTAAACATGCATTTTTCTTTCGTTGCTTGAATAGTTAAATCGTTACTCCAAGGATTTTAAGTTTCTATTTCAAGCCGAGAGGATTCTTCGCTCTCGCCAGGGTTAAAACCGTTTCTGGTTCAAACTGCTATTAATTAATGGCTACGCGGTGGATCTATTAAGAACACGGCTGCCGACCCTGCATTAACAGTCGAACTGCTAAATGAGAAAACTTTGTTTCGCCCCCGTTTTCTTTTGGATGCAGACTTGGGGCTATTTTCAATTTGGGCAGCGAGCGGTGGACGCGAGTCAAACGCAATCCCAGCCCACTTCGCCAGCGATCGCGCGTTTGCGAAGCGAAAGACAAGTCAGGTATTAACGCGGCTTTTTTTCGCCCCCCCTTAAGGAAAAAAAAAGTTTCTAGGACTCCGCCGGACACCCAGCTGGCCGGGGACCAGGGGCGCGGGGGGCGAGGCCGGCAGGCTGCCCAGAAGTTGCGATCCGGGACTTGCGCGCATTGAAATTACCTGGCTCGCCAGCAGCGGAGAGAAAGCGCAGACAAGATAATTTCTCAGGCTGCTGGGAATGCCTTAGCCCGCGCGGCAGCGCGATCCAGGGGTGTCCTCGGGCCGGGGCGGGTCCCCGCCACCCCCGCAGGCTCCTGTGCGTCAGGGCGCGTCAGGCGGGGCGGGCACGGCGCTGGCAGCAGTCGCTGCGGGCTGCGAGCGGCGCGCACCAGCTTCCAGCTCGTCCGGCTCCAAGCGGCGGGACGGACGCTCCCGGGGACTCTCCTGCCCGCGGCTGGCCGCGCTCGGACGGCGCTAGCCCACAACCGGGCGCCGCCAGCATGTCAGCCGCCGTGGCTTGCCTGGACTACTTCGCTGCCGAATGCCTGGTGTCTATGTCCACCGGCCCGGTGCTGCACCAGCGCGCAACCGACCCCGAGGGCGCGGAAGCAGCAGCTGTCTCCGAGGTGGGTGCGGTGCCTCGGGAGTCGGCGGGGACGGGCTCCGGGGCACGGGGAGTGCTGTGGATACCCCCGGTCCTCCAGATCCCCGCTCCTGGCCCCAGCGAGAGCGAAGAGTGTTCCCACCTGCTGGCTGCGAGCGCTTTGGCGGATCTAAGCTGCAGTGGCGGGGAATGCTCCCGGGAGAACTCGGGAGAAGCTCCGTGTGCCTCAACTAGCTGCTGCCAGCCGACCTGGTGCTCCAGCCCCACTGGGTGCTCCGAGCCGGTCCCCGCCTTCCTCGAGGAAGAGCTCTCCGGCGCTGAGAGCTCCTTTGGCGAGCCTGCCATCCTGAGTGCACCTGAGGTCCCAGAAGACCCCGATGACAGCGGAGAGGTGCCCGAGGGGCCCCCAGGGGCCGGCCCCTCGCCAGCAATAGGCCCTACGTTCCGGAGGAGGCAAGTTACACCCGCAGCCAAGCGACACCAGTGCTCCTTCCCGGGCTGCAACAAAGCCTATTACAAGTCTTCGCACCTCAAGTCACACCAGCGCACCCACACGGGGGAGCGCCCGTTCTCCTGCGATTGGCTCGACTGCGACAAGAAGTTTACGCGTTCTGACGAGCTGGCCCGCCACTACAGGACGCACACCGGTGAGAAGCGCTTCTCCTGCCCGCTGTGCCCCAAGCAGTTCTCCAGGAGCGACCACTTGACCAAGCATGCCCGTCGCCATCCAACTTACCATCCCGACATGATCGAGTACCGGGGGCGTCGTCGCATTCCCCGCCCTGAGCCACCACCCCCAGCCATGGTGGAAAGCTCCGGGTCCGACTCCAGCCCCGACTCTGGCCAGGAGACCAGCTTCACTGCTTGCCTGTAGGACTGTCCTTGCTGTCTGTCTTTCACTCCAGCACAACTCCCCCAGGCCGTTGTCCTTGCCTTCTCTCTGTCCATTCCTATTTTCTAGGGTCGTTAGACAAAGGCACAGACTGGTTGCTCCGCTCTGAAGATGGGTTCCAGACAAGCTTGTCGGACTCTGGAGACGGACTGGGAGCCAGAAGATAGTGGGAAGTCTCGCAACGCAATTACCATCTGAACGGAACGGTTGCTTCAAAAGAGCCTGCAAGGAACCAGTGAGAAGGGATGAACTTTCGGTGCTCTTCAGCGTACTGAAGATTCTTCCCTCCATGGCACCAGAGATGTAAAACTGAATTCTCAAATGCTTGAGGCGCTCCCAGTCCCAAAGGACTCTGGTATCTCAGCCGCTGACCAGGGCGGACCTTGGAGATGGTGTCTAGGGTGGCAGTCTTGGAAATGTCCAGACTTGAATGATGAGAGGCCTTTGGAAACAGAAATTATTTCTATTTCTGTAAACAGCGATGTTTACTAATTTATTTTTATTATCCTTTAAACAAAAAGTCCAGGTTGATGGGAAGCTAATGTCTTCCGCTCTCCCAATTGCCCCAGCTACCTCTGCTTTGTGGATGTATGGCTGGGATATGCTTTTTTGTGCCTGGGGAGTGCTGTTGAGTCTGCTTGCAATTCCTATAGCATATTGTGGAACCCTGCGCTTGCATTGTACCCCTTTTCCTTTTTAAAAATTCCTTTTCAAGGGTGGTAACTTTCTGGCTCACGATTATGAGAAGATTGGTTAAGTAATTAGAAAACAACCATAATAGCACTAGAGAGAAAAGGCTAGTCTGAAATAATTTCTCCTTCACCTAGAAGGCAAGCCCAAGTAACTTTTGGGTGGGACAAGTAAAAAACCAGACTTTTTACAGCCATTGATAGCTGTTCAGAGAAACAGAAAGACGAAGTTCCCACTGCCCCACCCTAAGTAATCTCAGGCATAGATGAAGCTGTTCACCTCTCAGTGGCTAAGTAGGGCTTGATTTCCATGGAGGTCTGCACGTTGTTGTTTCTGTTACAGGTGAATTGGTGGGTAAGGGAAAAAAAGTGAGAGATTGGTTTATATTAGAGAGCTACTGTCTTGGATTTGGAAAAGAAGCAGCTAGATAATAGCTATTATTAAGTAGGAGCATCTTTCTCTAACAACAGAGTCTGAAGTTACAACCTTACGGCCTTCTGCCCCCTTAAAGGAATCAGAGATTTCTGTTGTGTGTTCCAACTACTGTGGATTGAAATTATTGGTGTGTGTGTGCCTGTGTGTGTATGTGCCTGTGTGTGTATGTGCCTGTGTTCTTTTCATTAAATATGAGGCTGAAAGGCCTTTCCTAACCTGATAAGGTCCCCTATGGTCCCCTCCTGGATATACCACCCCATCAATTAACTTGTAAAAGATGTTGTAATCTCATGGGATCATAAGAGGCACCTGATAAAGTAAATTGCTTTCCCCTGTCTTATATATTTAAATGCTGAAGCTTAAATTATCTCAAAGTTATATGCTAAGTTTCTGGCAAGAGCTGTGATTAAAAGTAAAGTGTTTGACTTTAAAATGGTTTTAGTCATTGTGTCTCCATTTTCTCACTCCCTGGGACCTTAGACAAAAGGTACTATCTTCCTATCACCATATCCCCCTCATCCTGTTTTCTGCTGCGTCTATAAATCTTTAATGTTGAGTGCTGCTGAGTCCTTTAGCTATTGTATTTAATACCCAAACCCCCTTTTTTCTTTTTCTTTCTTTCTTTCTTTCTTTCTTTCTTTCTTTCTTTCTTTCTTTCTTTCTTTCTTTTCTTTCTTTCTTTCTTTCTTTCTTTTCTTTCTTTCTTCTCTCTCTCTCTCTCTCTCTCTCTCTCTCTCTCTCTCTCTCTCTCTCTCTCTCTCTCCCCCTCCTTTCCTTTCCTTTTCTTACTTTTTTTTTTGGGGACTGGGTTTCACTGTGAAGCTCTGGCTGTCATTGAACTTGCTCTATAGACCAGGCTGGCCTGGAACTCATAGGAACTCCTCCTGTCTCTGCCTCTCAAGTGCTGGGATTAAAGGTGTGTGCCACCACCACTGGGCTCCAAACCCCTTTCTTAACAGGTGAAGTCCATTCTCATGGGCACACCCTGTGGTATCCTGGGAGAAACTTTTTCCTTGGGGCTGATAGACTGACTCTTGGTGTAACCTCTCATCTTGTTTCTGGTCCTGGGCATTCAGGTGTCCTTGAGGGAATAGATGATTTCAAACATAGCATTAGAATGCTACTAGGTTCTCATAAACTATGTGAGGGGAGGGATCCCTGGATTGGCCCAAAGAAAGAGGCCTATAATCCTCAAGAGGTTCAGTGTTTTATAACAAGGCCAGGAAGAGCAGGTGGGATTGCGCTTGAAGAAGAAGCCCCTAACTTTATTTATTTATTTACTTACTAATTAATTAACTAATTAATTAATTAATTAATTTGTTTGGTTTTTCAAGACAGGGTTTCTCTGTGTAGTTTTGGTGCCTGTCCTGGAACTCACTCTGTAGACCAGGCTGGCCTTGAACTCACAGAGATTTGCCTGGCTCTGCCTCCCCAGTGCTAGGATTAAAGGCGTGCACCACCACCACCCAGCTGAAGCCCCTAACTTTAAAGGTGATTTTTTTTTGTTTTGTTTTGTTTTTAGAGAGACAGGATTTCTCTGTGTAGTTTTGGAGCCTGTCCTGGATCTCGCTCTGTAGACCAGGCTGGCCTTGAACTCACAGAGATCCACCTGCTTCTGCCTCCTGAGTGCTGGGATTAAAGGCGTGTGCCACCACAGCCTGGCGATTTTTTTTTTTTTTTTTTTAGAAAGAGGCCTCCTTTTCTCATATGAGGCTAGATAGTTCGGGTCCTGTGGGGCCCAGTGAGGTAAGGTGTTTTCTTTGTCTCTTTCAATAGAGAATCTACCATTGGGTAAGTGAACTAAAGATGCCAACAAGAACTCTTATTAACTATTCTGGAATTGTTTTTTTTAAAAAAAAAAACAGATTTCCAACTGGTACATAACTTCTAATTTTCAAGGTCTCAAATAATGTTCACAGTAGGATTCTACCCTGGGGACTTTGATTTGGAACTGTCCTCTGACACGCTACTGCTATCAGGTCTTGGAGTGCTAAGCAAAGAGACACTCTGGACTCCATTGTGGACGGATGAAAGAGGCAAGGTTTTTTTTAATGTTCTTTCTTGGACTGAGTATTATTCTTTGCACTATTTCGAGGAATAGTTATGAATGAGATGCCTTAGAAGAACATCTTAAATCTCTTGGTATTTCTGTTCTTACTTTTTGTCTGTTAGACCAGGCTCAGTGAGGAAATGTATCTGGGGGTTGGCTGGATTGGGTCCAAACCTCTGTGTCCTTACCCCACCCTCTTCTCCTCAGATCGGATTTAGGAATCAACTAGTAAGAGAATCTATTAATAGAAGTCTTCTTGAAATCTGGCTTGGAAGCTGGGAATTAATTCCCAGTCAGATCTTGGATGTGAAATAAATGTATTCCCTGTCTTGCTTAGAGGAGGTGAAGGGAACAGGCTGACCGCACCCATGGCGGCAGTAATCTGGTTTTGTCCCTATTTCTCTGTTCCTTTTCAAGCAAGGAATCATTTTAAAATATTTCTCTTTGCCCTGTCTACCTCTCACTTTTCCCATAATAAAAAGATTGCATTCTCTAATCGAGGCATAAGGAATCAGGTCATTGTGCACACATTCTCCACGCCCCTATGTCTTCTGTGACTGCTTGTCTTTGGTGTGCATACACACAGCTCAGATCCTGATTTCATGTGGTCATCATGCTTGCTGAGACCTGGGTCTGCCTTCCAGAGGCAGACCTGAAGAGCATCTGGGTCTTAACTTCCTTGAGGGCATCGTGGCCCACGCTGCCATCCAGGTAAGTGTTTCCTTTGTATGCTTTTCTTTGGGGGGGGGGGTCATCCCAAGTCTAAGAGTTGGGTGATGTTGGGGAGACAGTATTTGAAAGCCCTTATTGGTCATAATACAAAGTACTGATACTTTGATTTTTATTGCTGAATCTATTACTCATTTGATTGAGAACTTGGAGGGAAATATATATATAACATATTATATAAAAAATAAATAAATGAATTCTCCTTTAATCTCTAAGATATTTAAGTGGGCCTTGATGTTAAATCTTTCTCTTTTTTTAAAAGATTTACTTATTATGTATACAGTATTCCCTGCAAGCCAGAAAAGGGCACCAGATCTCATTACAGGTGGTTGTGAGCCACCAGGGGTTGCTGGGAATTGAACTCAGGACCTTCGGAAGAACAGTCAGTACTCTTAACCACTGAGCCATCTCTCCAGCCCTTGATGTTAGATCTTGATTAGGCACCCTGACTGGAGTTAAGGGAATGAAATAGGATGTCTAATGTGCTAGAACACAGTTTTAATGCTTTAGTTAGTTTGAATCTTGTAGTTCTTTGAGGGTTTTTGTTTTGTTTTGTTTTTTGAGACAGGGTTTCTCTGTGTAGCTTTTGGAGCCTGTCCTGGAACTCACATTTGTAGACCAAGCTGGCCACGAACTCACAGAGATTCACCTGCCTCTGCCTCCTGAGTGTGTTCTTTGAGATTTTCAAGTCCAAACAGCTTATGCTAACAATTTTTCACCTTTAAATCATTACTTTTGAAAGGCATTGAAGATTAGGGTTTGCAAAAACTGGCTGCATAAGAGACTGTGGCTGGTCTTGACTCTCATAGATATGGTTGAGACAAGCTTGCTGCAGAAAGGGCATACATTACACAATTGAATGGATCATTTTTTTGCTGCCTTTATTCCCAACCTCAACGGGAAGTGGTGACCTTAGGTTACAAACTCCCCCTATACTTTAGAGCACAAGCTTAGAAGGCCCTTGCCCTAACATTGTGCTAGAGATTATCATGCAGCATTAGATCCATTTTCCAAACTTGATTCTCCCTGATCTTGCTGAATTGCATCTTTTTATAGAGTCAAAGAAAGACTGATGGGAGGGACCAAGTTCTTTTCCTCATGTGGGGCAGGTGCACTTTCTGTGTTTGTTGCTGGATTTGTTGACTGTGTAAGCCCCCAAAACGGAATTTCATGGACCTACTCAACTGAAATCCTCTGTGTCCAATTAGAGAAATGATCGGTTTTTGTCATAAATACATAAAAAAGAATGGAGTGTGCATTACATGGGAGTTTATGGAAGAGAGAAGCAATGTCATTATAATCCCAAAGGCAGGAAAGATATTTAAAAGGGTTGTGTCTAGATACTTCTGCCTCTACCAATCATATATGTGTTTAGAAACTGAATTCAAAAGAGAAGCAGGGAGTTAGTGAAAAATAAAGGGAGATAAAGGGAGGTGGTTGGTTAAGCTAGAGGAAAGAGATTTATTAAGAAGAAAGACTGTAGTTTTGGGTGATAGTACTGATATAAAAGAAAAACAAAATCAAGAGATAATAAATCTTTTTTTTTTTTTTTTTTTTTTTTTTGGTTTTTCGAGACAGGGTTTCTCTGCATAGCTTTTGCGCCTTTCCTGGAACTCGCTTTGTAGACCAGGCTGGCCTCGAACTCACAGAGATCCTCCTGCCTCTGCCTCCCGAGTGCTGGGATTAAAGGCATGTGCCACCACCGCCCGGCTGAGATAATAAATCTTAAAGACAAGACTATAAAAGAGGGTGACACTGTAGTCATTACTAAATTAGAGGAGGTGATTGGAAAGAGATCTAACAAAATAATTGAAGCAAGTTTTCAGAGAAATTCTCACCTCCACTGGAGATCTCTGGTAAAGAAAATTTTGGGAAGCACCTGCCTAAGTCTGCAGAGAAAATAATGAGAACTCATCCTTTTGGTCCTGATGTAGGGATGCTGAGAAATCATCCTTTTGGTCCTGATGTAGGGATGCTAGATGGCTTGAAGAGTGGAATAATTATACCTTCAAGAGAAAATAGAGGAAAACAAGACTCAAATATGTACAAATAATTAATCAAACAAATTTAAGAAACTAAGAAAGAAAAGTAGTCATGAACATCTCAGTTGGCTCCAAAGTAAGTATTTGTTAAAAACAAAACACCAATTTGTTATTTAATTTACAAGAAAACTCATAGCAAACGGTGATTTCTGAAACTGGTAAAGAATATCTATCAAAAGCCTACTGCAAATATCAGACTGAGATGTTGAAAGTTTGCAAACATTCTTACTGAATATGTGGTAAGATGAATTACCTTAATAATCAAACAGATAGTAACATAACATGCATCTAATGTATCCAAACTGCCTTAAAACATTATAATTTTGGAAGTCTAAAAGCAAGGTTCTCCATAACTAAGATAAAAAGAGAAATTAATCAAAATGTAGACCTGAAGGAAAACAGACAACATGATGCAGACCATGAAGAGCGCTAAGTCTAAAAACGTAGTCTATAGCCTGGAACTTTTCTCTGGTAAAAGAATGGTTGAAAATAAACAAACTAAGATTTTTAACTATAAAAGAAAAGGAAAACAATCAAATGAAAGTGGGCATCAGTCAGAAAGAGAGTGGTCACAAAGCAGTTTTTTTTTTTTTCTTCAAGACAGGGTTTCTCTGTGTAGCTTTGCGCTTTTCCTGGAACTCACTTGGTAGTCCAGGCTGGCCTCGAACTCACGGAGATCCGCCTGGCTCTGCCTCCCGAGTGCTGGGATTAAAGGCATGCACCACCACCGCCTGGCCACAAAGCAGTTTTTAAAAGAAGTTCTTAAATGTGAGGGTCCTCTTAGATGGTGGCTGCGACTTCTGAGAGCCTATTACATAAACATCTACACACTGTATGTGTGATTTAAGATTTCATACAAGCAGGGGGTGGGAAATGATTATGAGGAGATCCCAAAACAATCTTAGTGGGATAATGTTTTTAAAAGCTTAAAAGAAGAAATTAGTGAGACAGAAGACAGTATTAAAACAGGCAAAATCTTTAAAAGCCTAATAAAATTATTTTGTTTAAAGGCAAATATGGATTAAAAATAAGAGAGTTGGCACAGAGACATTCTCAAGAAAAAGGACAAAACCGCGTACCTGTGAGCAGAAGTTTTAATTATAAGAAAATGATACAAATAACTTTGTATCAATTGAAAATGGTGCATAATTTTATAAGAATATAGGATTTGAAAATGACCTAAGACAATGTAGAAAGTGATATAGGGCCGGGTTGTGGCGGTGGTGCACGCCTTTAATCCCAGCACTCGGGAGGCAGAGCCAGGCGGATCTCTGTGAGTTCGAGGCCAGCCTGGTCTGCAAACCGAGTTCCAGGAAAGGTGCAAAGCTGCACATAGAAACCCTGTCTCGAAAAACAAAACAAAACAAAAAAAACAAAAAAAGTTGAAATAGTAGTAAGAGATCCATTCTCTAAAAGGTTGGGCATTTGTATAGGCAAGTGATATAAACCTATAAAACATAGATTGCTTCACAGAGCTGGAGAGAAGGCTCCAAGGATGGGCGCTCTTCCAGAGGACCAGGATTCGCTTCCAACATGGTGGCCCACAGTCACCTGCAGCTGCAGTCCTAGGGGATTTGGGGCCCTTTTCTGGCCTCTATGGACGCTTAAAAAAAAAAATAGATTACAGCTGGGCGGTGGTGGCGCACGCCTTTAATCCCAGCACTCGGGAGGCAGAGCCAGGCGGATCTCTGTGAGTTCGAGGCCAGCCTGGGCTACCAAGTGAGTTCCAGGAAAAGGCGCAAAGCTACACAGAGAAACCCTGTCTAGAAAAAAAAAAAAAAAAAAAAGGAAAAAAAATAGATTACTTCTAACTTTTATAAACTACTCCAGAGCAAAGGAAAAAAAAAGATATAAACCTGTTTTATACAGTTAATTTCAATACCAAAAAAGACAAACCATAAGGAATAAATATATCTATTCAGTCTATAAAAACAAGCACAAAAAATCCTAAACAAAAATTAGAAATTTGAATTCAGCATCAAATGAAAAAGAAAAGCATCACAATCTCATGAAGTCCATATCAGCAAGGCAAGATTAATTCAATAATAATGATATATCAACATAATAACTGAATAAAGAAAATCAAGTATGTGTTCATATTTCAGCAACCATCAATCAGAACAAATAATAGACTAAAAGATTCCGTGCATTATAGCAACAAACAGCATTTCCAACCTTCATGGAGACGACTGTAAAACTTTTAATGAGTTACTAAAGAAATGGGGGTAGGTAGTAGAAGTCATGTCTATGGTGGTGAAATTAATTCCAAGAAAGTGTCCGTTCTTCCTTCAGATCTGCCTGTATTGTTAGTACCAGTTCAAACACCCTCCACCCCAGTGGCTCTCCACCAAGCTTGCCTGCCTTCTCTTCCTTTTCTGTCTTTTTTTCTTTTTTGAAGCCGGGGCCTCAAGCACACTAGGCAAGCTATCTACCTCAGCTCTCATGGAGCTTTTTAAAAAGAAATACCTCAGAAGACTCAAAAGAAAAGGAGGGGAACTGTTTCGGCAGATGTCAAAATATTATAAAGTGGAAAGGACTGAACCACCATAACATCGTGTAGTAACTGACAAATGGATGAGAAGAGCTGAATAAAGACCCCATAAATAAACCTGTGGCTAGAGTTCCTGATGGATGGGAACAAAGATACTTCACGGAAGTACAGAAAAAATAGACGAGCTGATAAATGCTACAGAAACAATTGATTACTCATGGGGAAAGGAAAACAAAAGGCAACACTGCTCTCTATCACACAGCTTTCAAAAAGATGAATTCCTCGTGGTAAATACTTAAACCGTTTAAAGTAAAAAAAAGAAATAGTTAAAAATGCTGGCAAATCTCTCTCCTGTCATTAAACAAGAAAAGTTGTCTTGGTTATGACACAATTTTATTTTTATATATTGAGTTATTTATTGTGGGGTTAGGACTTAAACACAGGGCCTCATGCATGCTGGGCAAAAAAAAAAAATCAAGAAGGAGAAGAATTTGGCTAAATAAAAATTTAAAAATAGTTTACATTTGAAAACCAATAAATAAATATTGAGCTATACTCTGAGAAAAACAATAGCAGTCAGAAGATTAATGTCCAGAATGTATTAAGAGCCAAAACTTCAGGAGATGAGGGACTGTACTCATACACACACAAAGTGGCCAAAGGATGGGCATTTAAAGAAAAGTACAGGGTTAAGAACGACAGGAGCATCGGCCCTTTAAAAGGTGAATTTCTTTATATATTACTTGAATCAATTAAAAGGGATAACATTTTAAAAATACCTTAAAGGGAAGAAAAATTGATTTAAAAGCCAGGGCTCGAACTGTTTGGGGGGCACCCAGGCAGGGAGATCGGGATCTGTCCCTGGTCTATGGGGCAGGCCTCTGGAACCCGGTGCCTATAGTGTGACACCTTGCACAGCCTTGGTGCAGTGGGAAGGGGCTTGGACCTGCCTAGGCTCAGTGTGCTGGGCTCTGCTGACTCCCCAGGGGAGACCTCGATTTGGGGGATGTGGGGATGCGGGGTGGCTTGGGAAAGAGGACTGGGAGGTGGGAGGAGGGAGGAGGGGGGAATCTGTGGATAGTATGTGGAGTGAGTAGAAAATTTCTTAATAAAGAAAAAATGAAAGAAAAAAATGTATAAACAGAAGAAAAAAAGCCAGAAGCATCCAGGTACCCTGGTTCATGCTGTGATCCCAGTATTCAGGAGACAGAAGCCGGGAAGTTCAGAGTTTAGCCAGTGGGAGCTGCATAATGAGACCCTGCTAGAGAAAATGAACAGACACAGGTGTTGGAATAGGGAAACATGTACTGGGTAAATGTTAATAAAAGCAGGTAAATGTGACATGCTACAATATCAAGTCCAAATTCAAAGCCCAAACCATTAGTAGGATAGAGACTTATTTTATTTTATTTATTTATTTATTTATTTTGGTTTTTCGAGACAGGGTCTCTCTGTGTAGCTTTGTGCCTTTCCTGGAACTCACTTGGTAGCCCAGGCTGGCCTCGAACTCACAGAGATCCGCCTGGCTCTGCCTCCTGAGTGCTGGGATTAAAGGCGTGCGCCACCACCGCCCGGCTGTTTTTGTTTTTTTGGTTTGTTTGTTTGGTTTTTTTTTGGGAGACTTATTTCATATAGGAAAAACAAAAGTATACTAAGAATCCAAAGCAACCTAGGATCTTTTGCTCCGGTTGCGGGGCAGTCATCTTAGGAGCTATGGTGCCCCTTCTATGACTGAGGCACAGGGTTCTGTCTTCACTGCCTCTCAGGCTGTAATTTCCCTGCAGGTACAGAGTCAGCAAACGTCAATACAGGCTAAGTCACAAAGGAACAACGTGGATCCCTTTGAGAAAATCTCCCTACCGCTCCTCCACAATACATATGCCTATCTTAGTTACTCAGAATACCTGTCGAGGATTCAGGGTTTGACCCTGAACACCAGCGGCCCTTTCAAAATTTCTAGCTGTGTAAGAGGAAGTGAGGAGCAAAACCAAATGCACAAACACTAGCAAATCAATTTGAAGGAAAAACTGTTATGTTCTTTCTTATCTACAGCTACTGCCTCTGATTAATAAGCTCCCACCCCAATTAGCGACAGAGGGAAAAAATGCAAATTTGTCAATTAAGGTAACAGAATTAATTTCTATTTCAATTTGTTGTTTTCAGTTAAAAATATTCCCATTTCATTTAATTTTGCTTTTTGAGATAAAAGTTGAATCAATTCAAAATTCAAAGTCTTTCAGAGCTTGCTCCTCCTGAAGGACTCCCCATCTTCTTGCCATGGTCTCTAAATGTCGGGGAGTTTACATAACCTCAGAATAGTAGACAGGAAGTGCTTTGGGGACGGTGTGCGATGCTGTTCTCTGGGTCTTTGCTCACTTTCCCTGCTTACACGGCCAGTATGGAAGTTTCTGGGCAAATTGTGGTTGTTCTCAAAGAATTTTAATAGATCTTGTCTGGGTTTTGTTACTGTTTTGTTTTGCTACCTTTCTGGTATTCAAGCTGGAGTCTGAGGTCTGGCTTACTCTGCATTTGTGATGTCCCCACTGAGTGTGACCTTCTTAGTTGCAATGTAGACTTTCAGACTTCCAGTTTTCTCAGCGTGCCTGCTCACTCCAGGCAAAGTGTGAAATAAAAAAAAAAAAAAAATTCTGCTTCTCCTCCATCTCACATGAAAGCCACAGGGAGCCGGGTACAAACGGAAGTCCATCTGCGTAGATGCCTCTGTTTCTTAAATGGCACAACGTTACCCTATCAGTAGGCGTGGGGTAGAGTACTAATCCAGACATTACAGATTCTACCTTAGTGTATACAGGGTTTCTGATATGGTGCCTTCCCCCATCCTGGCATATGAATGAGGGACTAGTCAGTTACTTCTCAGAGACCTAAGTATCCAATTCTGTTCCAGTCCTTCTAACCTCCCTCCAGCCCTTGGCTCTTCCAACGGGAAAAGAACTTGGCTTTCTCACTCAGGAGCTAACATCCTAAGCTTGCTCCACCTGCTTACTGACTACAATAAAAGTTCAGATTCAGGCTATGTGCTTTGCTCTTAACATTTGCCAGACTTGGAGATTTAGGATCCCCTTTCTTTTCCAACAAAAATTTTGGGACTGCTATTGAGTTGGAGATCAAATGTGCAAGATGAAGTAGAATCCTTTACTTTTATACTCCTGTCCTACCATAGTTGAAAGAGAATAGTCACATAGAAAAGAAGAAAGAAAGAATGAATAATAATATTTTTCAAAACAAATTTTTTTCTCTTGTGCCAATTTTTGGTTACCTTAAAGACTGAGTTCTTAGTTGTGAAGGTAGAAATAAAGGAAAAAAATCATTTTTTTTTTTACATTTTGCTTTTCCTCTCCAAGCCCTTCTAAGTGAAGACTTTTGTCACTGTAAGTAAGGCAAACAGAAGCTTAACTCTGTCTTTTGCAGAGCCCTATGAATTAGGAAATGACCAAGACAGAGGAAGAACTGCATCACCGCTACTTTATGTGAGTGAGGACACAGTAGACAGCAGGGACGGTGTCAGTACAATCTTGTCATACTGCTGGTCCCCAGGGAGATCTAGGGCTTCCTGTCCCATCAAAGAAAGGATGGCAACTTGGTCAGTGAGTTCCAGCAGGGGTCAGCAATGGATTAGACTGGAATGCTCAGAAAAGCCCAGAGGTGGTGGGAAAGGCTTTCCTTCTGGACTGTCAGGTCGCCTTGGCTTTGATCTTTAAAAACCAGGTTTCCTTGGACATGCAATCCAGCCACTGTTTGTTAAACATTTACAATGTGTCAGGCACTGTCCTAGGTATACTGGGAAATAAAACTGAACAGAAAGAATAGCTCTTTCATATTCCAGTCAAAGAGATACGGAAAATAAACAAAAAAATAAATTATATATTGTTAGGCAATAGAAGATGTGGAACTAAGGAAAAGCAGAAATGCTAAATGGACCTGCGGGTGCTAGTTGGGAGTAAGAGCTAGGCTGAGAGCTTTGTTGTGCACATAGGATACAAACGAAGACTTGAAGGAAGTCAGCCAGCAAATAAGCGCATTCCAGGAAGAGAAAACAGCTAGGTGCTGAGGCCGAGATGCATGCTGCAGCACACTAACAGGCAGAGAGAGAGAGAATGCTAGACCATATGTACCTTGGAAGCTATCGCAATGACTTTGTTTTCTTCTCAGAATAAAACGCATTCCTTGAGGATGTTAAACAGGAGTATAACCCACTATATGTTTCAAGAGCTCTTTTGACAGTTATGTCCAGCAGAGAGGTCTATTAGGGGACGATTTCATTAATCTAGTTAGAAAAGTATGTTGTCCTGCCCAGTGGTAGGAGGCCTAAGGAGAAGAAACCAAACATGAATAGCTTTTAAAGGAAAGGCCTTTAGACTTCCCTAAAGGATTTAACTATTGGGATGGAAAGAGAGAGAGCCCAGGTGACTCAGAGGCCTTTGACCAAAGCGTCTGGAATAGAGTCTCCATCAGCTGTGATGAGGCAAGCCAGCAGTGGGGTGGATTCGTTGGGAAGAAAAAGCATCCATTTTGGACGTTAGACTCTTGTGTATTGGACATCCCAGGAGAAAATTTGAATAGGCAGCAAAATAATGTCTAGAGTTTTGGAGAAAGTTTGGTCTAAATAGAAAAATCAACAACAACATATCTAGATGCTATAGAAACCTGTAAGTCTGAACCACACAGACAAAATAACTATAGAGAGTGAAAGGGAAAAGCATTTCCCGAGAGCATTCATTCATGAAGAAGTGAGGGGCCAGGATCCAGCAAAGAGACAGAGAGTGAGGCAGAAAGAAAGCCAAGAGCGAAACATCCCCAGAGCCTCACAAAGAAAGCACATCAAATGGGAGTGGTCCGCATCATCAGATGCGGTTGCTAAGTGGTTGCTAAGTGAGGCCGAGGGCTGGGGAGCTGACAGTCTCTCTGGCTATCAGTCAGTCACTGTCGACCACGGTAAGAGCAAGTGTGGTGCAGGAGTGTTAGGAGCAATGGACTCAAGAAAGAAAGAGAGGACAGTGAAGACCACAAGGATAAAGCACCATTGTGAGGGGTTTGTTTTGGTTTGTTTTGGAAAAAAAAAGAAAAAAAAAAGAAAAGAAAAAAGAAAAAAAAATGGAGTGGAAATCGGCTGGAAAAACAGACAAGATAAGCGACTTTTTGGGTTAGAGATGGGAAAGAAATTAACCTGTTAATGAAAATAACCCAAGAGGGAGTAAATAGTTGTTAGTGCAAGATAGAGGAGAAAGAAGAGTGGCTGGAACACTCTCTCCCTCTGCAGAACAAGAGCAGTGAGGTCCAGTGTGTGCACGGGAGGATGGGTGAGGTCTAGTGTGTGCACGGGAGGATGGACTTCCACTAGCCGCATGGGTGTTTCATCTCACAGTGGTTGCGAAGGCCAACTGTGGTAGACAATGCATGGAAGTGGTTATGGGAGTCAGTGGAAGGTCTTAATGACAGCTCAAAGTTTCTCAGGAAGGTCCGAAAAAGAAAGGTCACCAACCAAGATCGAGACTAGCACCCAAGCTCCTAGGGTTTGAAGAGCGAGATGTGTGACAGTCACTGGGGAAACTGAGAGAGAAATTAACCAGGAGGTGTGATTGGCAGGCAGCCTTAAGAGTTTCACTCACAGCCTGTGGCTGTGAGGTTAAAATGATAGCTCTCTGGGTGTGCGTCCATGTGCATATGGACCCTGCAGTTCGATTGAACTACATGGGTTTAGGCACAGATTGGGCAGACAAGCTGAGTTTGTTTCCAAAGAAATCAGTGCGAGCAAACAAGGGAATCAGAGAGAAGTGAGTGGGCGTACCTGCAACGACAGAGCATAGAATGTAAGCTGGGTGCAAAGGGGAGGAGAACATTAGGCTGGAGAAAGATAGTGGGAAATAAATTCCCAGCACAAATGAAATAATAGATCAGGAGTTCAAGGTCATCTGCCACATAGTGAGTGTGAGGACCTGCCTCGTAACACCGGCACTTGGAAGAAGAGAGAATGAAAAGGGTAGTAATGACAACAGCAATAGTGAGCCTGGAGATTAAATTATTAAGAAATATTGACAAATGACCCACTGATATTTTTGAAGTAAATCACTAATTGAATCTTGTGACTGAAACATACAATTTATGACTTAATGTAACTATCACACTCAATGAAAGATAATATTGCTATAGAGTAATTTGTGCTTGCAGGGGTCTGAACCTAACAAGGAGAGATTTCCCCAGGGGGTCCTGTCAATATTTTCCACTACTCCAGAGTTTCTTCTTAGAGAGAGGGGGATACACTTCTGACAGTGTGATTACTGCTTTTATGCTAGTCATAGCAAGAAGAGAGACATCCTGAGAAGCTTTAAAAAAAAAAAAAAGAAAGAAAAAAGAAACCAAATCCCTGAGTTTCATGTAACCCAGACTGGCCTCAGACTCACCATGTGGCTGAAGATGAGCCTGAACTCCTGAGCTTCCTCCCTACCCCTCCAAGTGCTGGGGTTACAAGCATATATACCACACTTGGTTTTTATGTGCGTAGGAATTGAACCCAGGGCCTGTGCATGGTGGGAAGCACTCTATCCACTGAGCCATATTCCTAGCCCAAGATATCTCAGTTTTGCTTTTCCTTCCAATAGCCTAAAATGATTCAATATCATACTATTATTTCTTTTTTTTTTTAAGATTTATTTATTTATTATGTATACAGTGTTCTGTCTACATGTATCCCTGCAGACCAGAAGAGGGCACCAGATCTCATTACAGACAGTTGTGAGCCACCATGTGGTGGTTGGGAATTGAACTCAGGACCTTTGGAAGAGCAGCCAGTGCTCTTAACCGCTGAGCCATCTCTCCAGCCCATCATGTTATTATTTCTGTACTTATTACTATATGTTCATGATGTTTATTTTTGCAGTAAGTCGCATCCAGGGACTGGGTGGAGAGATGGCTCCCTCAGTTAAAATGCTGGCCGGGCAAGTTGGAATTCCCACCACCCACATAAATGCTGGGTGGGCATGGCAGGCCGCAGCAATTCTAGCACTGAGAAGGCAGAGGCAGGAGACTTCCTGAGCAAGCTGGCTAGCTAGACTAGCCTTATGGTGAGCTGTGGGTTCAGTTGAGAAACCCTGTTTTGACAAGTAAGGTAGAGAATGATCAAGGAAGACTCCCAAACTCAGCTGTAGGCCTCCACACATACGTGTGCATACATGTGGGAACATGCATATCACACACACAGACATCAGGTAACAGAGGACACTTGGATCATGACAAATAAAAAAATAGCATTTTATTATTATTATTATTATTATTATTTTGAGCAATAAGTTGACTTCTAACATAAGCCATCCCATTCGCCCAACTACTTGCTTGTTGTTATTGTTTATGGGAGATTTAGATTTCCTATCCGCTAAGGTCTGTTCTGCATCACAGTGGCACCTTAATTACTCAAAATACTAATCTAATGCATGATGGGATATTTGTCTCCCTCAGTAGACTTCTAGACTTGACAACAAAAGTAACGGCATCCACTAAAGTATTTTGAGGTGATAAATTCTGACTTCTGAGTGATGACCTATTCTATACTTTTCTCCTTAGATCGCTAATATCTCACAGTTTATTTTCCTATCACCATTTTTTAAGGCTGAGCAGAGGTATTTTAATCTGTTATAACTGGAGTAACTGGTGCAGACTGGATCCTCTACTTCATTTTGGTGACATTAGTGTCCTTGTGACAGGCCATATTGCCTTTTAGCAGGGCCTCTGGCCAAGTGGAGAGTTTCTATCAGTGTGGTCACAGTGTAGTCTGTCCTGGTATATTTCCTGTGACACACAGGTAGTTTCTGTTCTGGAATCTTAATTAAAAAAAAAAAAATCCTACCATCTTCTCTCCCCAGATGTTAAGACAGATAAAGCAAAGCCACTTTCCCCAGAAAGCAATTAGCTTAATGAGCACTGGGTTATTGTCAGGGACACAGTGATATCCCCAAGGGCTATTTCTAAGGTGCTGCCATAGTTCCTCCTGGAGGTTGGGCAGGCCTGGGATTACAGGGTCTCAGCATTCACTCTCCACATTGTGCTGGAGACACAGCCATGTTATTTGCTGCGAGTCACAGGTCAGCCCTTCCCAGTCTTGCTGCTAACAGTTCTCCATCATTAAGAATTCTGTCCTCAGCTTCTCTGTCCTTCTGGGAGCATCCTTAGGGGTCTGAGCTCTGTGGGCATAGAAAGAAAGAAGGCTTGAGTTCCAAAGCCTGGTGCCAAGACACCCAGAAAACACTCTGGAAGACTTTCTTCAGCTACCTCAGTTTTGCTCATCAGGGGGATGTGAGTTGAGGGTAGAGGTTTCCCTCTTCGTCCCAGACGTCCATACTGCAGTGTATGTGCCCGGGCCACACTGCTGTGCTGAGAGATCCCACCAGTCACCCCTATCGCCAGGTCCTCAGTATAGACCATTAGACCACATTTTACCTGGAGTGGTGGCTTTGAAGAAAGGAGAACCCAGCATCTTAGCCCCACGCTGACTTCCCAACAGTCAGCTGTCAGAAAAGCTGTTTTTTCCACAGCTTGAAACTTCAGGCAAATGTGAATTGGATATTGAGGGTAGATGCCAGTCTTATTATCTCCCAGTTGGGAAACGAGTCTGGTTATTCCTCCTGCATGTCAGCATTCCATACTTGGATTGCACCTTTTCAGTTTTCTTAAAGGGGAGTTTACCCTCCAGGTCCCACTAACATCTAAGGCAGTGGTTCTCAATCTTCCTACTGCTGTGACCCTTTAACACAGTTCCTCAGGTTGTGGTGACCCCCAACCATAAAATTATTTTCGTTGCCACGTCATAACTTTAATTTTGCTACTGTTATAAATTGTAGTATAAATATTTGTGTTTTCCAATGGTCTTAGGCCACCCAATGGTCATTCGCTCCCTCCCACCAGGGGGTCGCAACCCACAGGTTGAGAACCACTGAGCTGAGGCGTATCCTTTGAAAATATCAGAGAGTTGATTTAGGATTTTGATCCTCGGAAAAGAACAAGCTTCCCTTCCCTCTCATCATATGTTGAAATCCTTTCATTCAATACTCCACAGATAGTTGCTTCCCAGTGTTTATTGCTGTCCTAGTCACAATAGACAGGAAATGAAAACAACCCACACACCCTTCCACAGATGAGTGAGTAATGAAAATGTAGTACCTCTCTATACACAGTGGAATACTATTCAGTTGTAAAGAAAAATGGAATTTGCAGATAAATGGATGGATCTAAAAAAGATTATTCTGAGTCAGGTAACCCGACCAGAAGCGAACCCTGTGTTCTCGCTCATCTGCAGCTCCTAGCTCCAAACCTTTAGGGGTGAGTAAGCAACATGGAGTATGCAAAGAAACCAGGAAAATGTAAAGACACCGTGAGTTGGGGCAGGGGTGCGTGTGTGTGATAGGGAAATAGCAGGAATCAGGTGATGTGAAGTGGGAAATGGGAGACAGGAAGAGGGACTTCAGCTAGACAAGGGGAGCTCAACACAGAAGGAGAGACAAGTAACACCAAGGGTGTTCGATAAAGTCTCAGTGAATCATATTATTTTATATTTTCCTAAAATTATACACTATAAGTGTGTGTGTGCGCGTGCGTGCGTGCGTGCGTGCGTGCGTGTGTGTGTGTGTGTGTGTGTGTGTTTTGTGTGTGTGCACGAGCAAAGGGAGTTATGCTACTTGGGCTGACAGTTCCCCCCACAAGAACCATAGACTGACAAAGTCCCTAGTACCGGCGTGAGAAACCTCCTTCCCAATGGTTGGTCAGGGTAGTCCAAGTGACTCTCAAAACAACAGAAGCTATTGCTGCTGTCCTTGGCTGTTTCTCAGAGGTTGGAAGACACCGCACACTTTGGACACAGGGCTCAAATTATTCAAGCTGGGTCTAACCTGAAAGCCTCCTTCCTGTGGGCTAGCTCCCTGGCACTAGAAAATACTGTGCGAGCCGCCAAAGGAGTATGGAGAATGACTCCCAAAGGCTCTCAGGAACGCTTGCTGAAATTTCTTTTAAAAACCCACAAGACACCCCACATTGGTATCCTATTAAGGGTCCCAGTGGGGAACATTATGCACTCAAATGGGGTCAGTAGACTTCAATACAGGCACTGTCTTCAAGGACGTGAGCAGAAGCTCAGGGGGTGGGGTGTCAGCTAGGAATGTGCAGTAATGTTTCCATGGTGGATAAGAAGGAAAAAGCCGAGTGAAGAAGACCATGCATGTGAGAGACTGTACTGTTCTCCAGTGGAGTATTAGGGCAACCTGAGGCAAGCCTGTAGGAGTGGCCCAGAAGAAAAATTTACCCAGAACTCCCTTCCACGTATTTTTTGTTCCTTCCCTGCTATTGGCTAAATCCAATGGAAGCCAGACAATAAGGCAGGGCCAGGCTGGTGGAAAGGAGGCGTGGGGAATAGATATGGACGGTCTCAGAAGGTGGTCAGGACATTATCACTACTTTTCAAGAACTGGAAAACTGCCGGAGGCTTTTCAGAAACTACTATTTTTCCTCTGTTTTGATTACAGAACAAAACACCTACTCACCCAAGACAAGATAAGCAGACCACACATTAACGAATGCAGAATCCAAGTTGAATCTCTCAGGAAGATCTAGAGTAGACTTGTGGTTAGCATCTAACCCAATAAGATTAATTTTGAAAGCCTTTCAACAACTCACAGTTTCAAGGTTTCTTTTGTCCTTATCACAAAGCAAAAGTCATACATCTTCATCATGGGACATTCAGACACACAAACGAACCAAAAAGAGAACATAAAACTGTCTCATAATCCCAGTGTAGTGATAACTAATGCTAATATTATAAAATGTGTTTTTAAATCTCTTCACTTACAAAAATACTTGTATACTTTGCATTTTGACAAAGAAATTACAGTAACAGTGTGCAAAATTTACCTATTATTCCCATGCCGATCTCCCAGATGGCACCTAACACATTGCTTACCCACTGTATATATGTATGTATATATTCATGTGTGCATGTGTGTATACATACAGATGACATAAATATAATTTATATGCTCCCACACCTGTATTTTTCTGAATCATTTCAGAGTCATCAACTTCATAATATTCACGTTGGTATATTGTGCCAAAAATCTTATTTATTGAGATTGTTTGTTTGAGGCAAGAACTCTCTATTATGTAGCTCTGGCTGTCCTGGAACTCACTGTGTAGACCAAACTTGCCTCAAACTCCCAGAGATCCACCTGTCTCTGCCTTCCAAATGCTGGGATTAAAGGCATGCACCACTATGTCCCGCTAATGTACCAATACTCTTTAAATAATCATGTTTATGCTTGTAATGAACAGTCCTCTAACCTATGAGTAAAATAATAATAGAAGCAAATACCCACCATCATTTATGAAAACTCCAGAGTATTATTGTAATTCTGAGGCAGGCTAGAAGGATTCTTTTAGGCAGACTGTGGCCACACTTCTATTCATGGGGATAAGATGCTGCAAAGTGGGACAGCCTGAGAGATACCAGGCAGCCACTAAAGGCTCAGAGAGGGACCTCAGAAAGTCACCTGTGAGGGAACATCTGGAAGTACTGAGCTTGACTGTGGGCTGCAGAACAACAGATGTTCATTTCAAAAACACTGTTGCCTAGTGTCCTGTCTAATTTTGAAAATCATCTGGAAGGAAACAGTTTTGCACATTGGATTATAAATGCTTGGTCTAGAAGACAGAGGGAGCAGGCTTGAAATTAAACCGTGTGGCAGGGCATAAACAACCTCTTCCATAGACGAACAACTGTCTCAGGGGTATGTGGAACACACCCTGACCAGGTAGGAGGCAATCTTAGCTTCCAGTTTTATGGGATCCCTGACCCCTCGCCCACCATGGAAGCATTCCTTCTTTGATATTAAGAACTTTAAACAAGCTAGGTGTAAACTGGGTGTGGTGGTGTATATTGTAATCCCGGCACTCAGAAGCAGGGTAGGAGAATGATGAGTTCAAGGTTAGCCTGGGCTACATATGAATACTGTCTCAAAAACAAAAAGCAGTGTGGAGCAGGGGTCTGGGGTGGGGAGAAAAAAAGGAACTTTTAATAAAGCCCAGAATGAAGACCACTGTGACATTTCCCCTGATGTTGGCTTTTGGGAAACAGCATCATCTTTCGGTTCTGGTTCATACCACATAACTTGCTCAGTACCACAACCTTGAAGTGTTTTCTGTCAGCCGACACCTAACCTGAGACTTCAGAAGGCATTTCTGTCTGGCTGCTTCTGGAAGGCAGAGTTCATGGTAAAGCCAGTAGACCCTCATGGGCGTAATCAGCCTGCGCTTTACTTCTTGTGAGGTGATTGGATTTCTTGATTCAGAAAAATGTTATATGAGGGCCAAGAGTACAGCTCAGTGCTAGACAATGACAAAACCCCCAGTGTCTGAGTAAGCACCAAATCCAAAGACGACAAAAATGGGAGCCACAGGCAGGCAAGGAAAAACTTCAGGGAAAGCAGCACACATCCGTGATCCCAGCACTTGGGAGGTAAAGGCAGGAGGATCAGAAGTTCAGATTATCCTTGTCTACTATACATTGAGTTCAAAGCCAGCCTGAGACCTTGTCTCAAAACAAATAAAAAGCAACCCATTGATGACTGAAGGAATTCAGTATAACTTATTTGTCACGCTCAGGCGAGGGAAAGATGTGCCCTCCCCCGCCCCCTCACCAACTGTGGTAGGCAGGAGAACTGGTCCCACCCCTCACTGGCTCCAGCAGATACGTGCTAAGGCAGGTTTACCGGTATGGATAAATTTGTGGAGAACAGGTAGAAGGGTTTTTGATACATGAATAGCAAATGGGAAAAGACATTACTACATAAAAAGGGTGTCCAAGTGGTCAAGAAAATATATTGTTTCAACTGTCTTTGTGGTTTTTCATAATGTCTTAGCCAATTTTCTAAAGCAAAAAATTGTATTAACAGCTAAAGGGAAAAGGATGTAACTGTCCTCACCTGTACAGGATGATCACTGATCAACAGTGGCCAAAAGGCAGAACTATTAAGAACTAGTTTAAACTAACAATACATATCTAGAAATGCAATCAAAGCAAGACACTGTTTGTTGTTGTTGTTGTTGTTTGAAGACAGGGTTTCTCTGTGTAGTTTTGGTGCCTGTCCTGGATCTCGCTCTGTAGCCCAGGCTGGCCTTGAACTCACAGAGATCTGCCTGGCTCTGCCTCCCAAGCACTGGGATTCAAGGCGTGCGCTACCACTGCCCGGCATGCCATTTAGTTTTTTATTAAACCAATCACAGTGACATATTTTTACACAGTGTAATCAAATATCTCACAACAGACATAAATTTAAGCCCCCATACATAAAATTTCTATTTAAAAAAAACTGTAAAACTCCAAAAAAAAAAGGGAAAAAATTACCTAAATAAAATTACTTAATTACTTGTATTTTATTCTTTCTAAAAAAGGTTTAGGGCCGGGCAGTGGTGATGCACACCTTGAATCCCAGCACTCGGGAGGCAGAGCCAGGCAGATCTCTGTAAGTTTGAGGCCAGTCTTGTCCACTGAGTGAGATCCAGGACAGGCACCAAATCTACACAGGGAAACCCGGTCTGGAAGAAAAAAAAAAAAAAAAAAGGTTTATTTATGTGTTTATATGAGTGCTTTGTCAGCATGTAAGTCTGCACACCAGAAGAGGGCATCAGATCCCATTATAGATCAGGTGGTTGTGAATTGCCATGTGGGTGCTAGGAATTGAATCCAGGGCCTCTGGAAGAGCAGTCAGTGCTCTTAACTACTGAGCCATCTCTCTGCCCCAAGCATGTTACATTCTTTTTTTTTTTAAACAAAAAATTTTTTATTAAGGTTTTTTTTATTGATTTTACATACCAACCACAGATTCCCCTGTCCTCCCTCCTCCCATCCCCCAGTCCTCCCTCACAATCCACCCCTCATTCCCACCTCCTCCAAGGCAAGGTCTCCCATGGGGTGTCAGCCAGCCTGTTACACTCAGTTGAGGCAGGTCCAAGCCCCTCCTTCCTGCAGCTGGCTTTTTTTTTTTTTTTTTTTAATGCCGAATGCCGTTTATGGAGGGAGGAGGTCTTAAATAATACAGGCTTACAGCACAGTGGGAGAACCCCAGAGGGCAGAAGTTCGCTACCGATGTTTTACAATCTTGCATCTATGCTGTTAATGCCCATTATGCAGGATATACAGACAAGGGAATGGCTCAGTTGCCTTTAGCCTACTAGCTATGAGTGGGTTAGGACTTCTGCTGGTCTTTCCTGTGTCGAACACACAAATTGCAAGCCTAGCACCACTTTGAGATCTTTGGCAGTAGTTAACTCTGCAGCTCACACACGATTGAGCCTATATGATAATAAGTATTCAGAGACATTTAATGCCTGGGGGGCACTCACCAACCTAAGACAGAGCGCCTGTGTGGCCTGGGCAGGCGTCTCCATGACGGGTAAGGTGACTTGCTGACATCCCACGCAACCTAAGTCAGAGCTCATTTTTTAGTAAAAGGGGGACGTGTAGGGCCCTGGCCCCGTTTTGGGTAACTGTTGCCTTGCTTGCTGACCTTGACCTTGATATCCTCCCTATGCTAATTCCCTGCCGGGTTCCACCCTCCTGAATGCTTAAGGGAAGTTCCTTGTCTGTATATCCTACATTCTTTTTTGTTTGTTTGTTTTTGTTTTTGTTTTTCGAGGCAGGGTTTCTCTGTGTAGCTTTGCACCTTTCCTGGGACTCACTTGGTAGCCCAGGCTAGCCTCGAACTCACAGAGATCCGCCTGCCTCTGCCTCCCGAGTGCTGGGATTAAAGGCGTGCGCCACCACCACCTGGCAATATCCTACATTCTTAAATGATAAATAATAACTTAGTTATAAGGAAAACCTCTAATCAGTATGATAAAAATCTGAATAGAAAAAAATCATGCTTTTAAGTAATACAGTTTGCTGGGAGTGGTGGTGCACGCCTTTAGTCCCAGCATTTAGGAGGCAGAGGCAGGAGGAGCTCATTGAATTTGAGGCCAGCCTGGTCTACACAGTGAGTTCCAGGACAGCCAGGGCTATGCTATGTAAAGAGACACTGTCTCAAAAACACAAGCAAGCAGAAAAGTAAAAGCTTTATAATAACATTTCTCTCAGTTAATCTGTAATTTTAATATAATCGAATTAAAAATTAATTTTAGTTGGACATTTTTAAGATAACAAACTGACTCTTAAAACTTGATAAAAGTCAATTTTAAAAACATTAAACTTGCCGGGCGGTGGTGGCGCACGCCTTTAATCCCAGCACTCGGGAGGCAGAGCCAGGCAGATCTCTGTGAGTTCGAGGCCAGCCTGGACTACCAAGTGAGTCCCAGGAAAGGCGCAAAGCTACACAGAGAAACCCTGTCTCGAAAAAAAAAAAAAACACAAAAAAACAAACAAACAAAAACATTAAACTTAAAAAGAAAAATAACAGCAAAATAGACTTCGTTGTAAGGGACATTAACAGGTTTGGGCTCAAGACCAGTGGGATAGAATTCAGTGACAGCCATTTATACTAAAGAAGGCTTCAAAAAATCTATTAGAAATGATTTTTTTCCTAGTAGATGTTGAGGAAACTGAGTACTCTGTAGAACAAAGAGTGGATTATTAGCCAACACTGCATCATCACTTTGGGGAGAAATGGGAACTGGAATCCTTGCCTGGCATCAACACAAAGTGGTGGTGAAGGGGAGGTGGGTTCTGGATGGTGGTGAAGGGGAGGTGGGTTCTAGATGGTGGTGAAGGGGAGGTGGGTTCTGGATGGTGGTGAAGGGGAGGTGGGTTCTGGATGGTGGTGAAGGGGAGGTGGGTTCTGGATGGTCTAGAGACTCAAACGTGGGAAGGAGAACCTATCAATTGAAAAAAAGAGAGTGATTTTTGTTGCTGTTCAAGAACAAGATCTCAGGGCTAGAGAGATGGCTCAGCTGTTAAAGGCTAGTCTCACAACCAAAAATATAAGAGTTCGGTTCCCAGCACCCTAAAAAAAAAAAAAAAAAAAAAAAAAAAACAGAACAAGATCTCTCTCTCTTTTAGATTTATTTATTTATTTTATGTGTATGAGTGTTTTACTTGCATATATATACAAGTACACGTGTGTGTGTGTGTGTGTGTGTGTGTGTGTGTGTGTGTTTATCATGTATGTGCCTGGTATCCACAGAAGTCAGAAAAGGGCACTGGATGCCAGGCAGTTGTGGCCAGGAATTAGACCCAGATCCTGTACTAAGAGTATCAAGTGCTCTTAACCACTGAGCCATCTAGCTCCCAGAACAGGCTCTTAAATAAAACTTAGAAAATACAAACCGTAAGACAAAGCATGGATGCATCTGACTGCATCAAAATTGATCCAACATATAAAGTACCACTTTATACTCATGAGAGGTTTTTTTTGTTTTGTTTTGTTTTGTTTGTTTTTTGTTTTTATAGCAGATAGCAAGTGTTTGTAAGGATGTAGAGGAACTGGAACCATCATCCATTGCTGGTGGGAATATACAAGGGTTCAACCACAGTGGTAGACAATTTACTGGTTCATTAAAAGGTTAAACAAAATTACCATATGGCCCAGCAGTGCTATTAATGCCAGTCAAAAAGTAGAAACAGCTCAAATGTCTAGGGGTGAAAGAATGGAGAAATTAATTATGCTATGTCTACACAGGGAGAGTATTTAGCGATTTAAAAAAGAATGAAGTACTGATAAATGTTTATAGTATCCATATTCAGAACCTGGATCTCTAAAATACATGTCAAATGAAAGAGTCAAGGACACACATGAAATTATTTAGTGTGAAATAATTGAAACTGTTTGTGGTGACATACAATTGTGATCCAAGCACTCATGGAGGCAGGAGGATCAGAGAAGTTCATTCTTGGCTGCATAGCCTAGATTCTCTCTCTCTCTCTCTCTCTCTCTCTCTCTCTCTCTCTCTCTCTCTCTCTCTCTCTCTCTCCCCTCCCGCCACCCATGTGTGTGTGTCTGTGTGTGTGCTACAAAGTGAGACCCTACTTAAAAAGAAAAGAAAAGAAGAAGGGAGAGGGCTAGAGGTAAAGGTGTGGATTCATTTTCAAGTCACGAAGGAAATCATCTCAGGCAATTTTCCAGTCATCTGTTGAATTTGTTGATGCAACACACCCACATGTGCCATATGTCACCTTTCAAAATCATGCCTTTTTCTTAGTATAAGGTTGGCCAGTCCACGTTGAGATGTCCTATATGACCCCAAATTGCATCCTCTATATACATGAATATAGAGGACCTCATATTTCTTATTTTCTGCACGCTTGTATTCTATCAAAGCTTTGAGGATATGCTTTGATTTCTAATCTCTCAGTGCAGTGGACTGGGGTTACTTTCTGTTCAATAATGAGAGGATCAAGGGTCCAATCAGCCTGGTAGAAACCATACAGTTTTTCAAATGAAGGGCACTTAATCAACGGAATTAGTTATGCCTCAGAACACCACACAAGCAAAAAGAGAGGTTGGAGATTTCAGAGACTGATATCTTTAGAAGCAGCTGCCACTCCAGACCTAGAAGAACATATGCTGGCTAGTTTTAAGTCAATTTTACACAAGCTGGAGTCTCCTCCAATTGAGAAAATACCTCCATAAGATCTGGTTGTAAGGCATTTTCTTAATTAGTGCTTAATGGGGGGGGGCAGCCCACTGTGGGTGGCATCATGCCTCAGCTGGTGGGCCTGGGTTCTATAAGAAAGCAGGCTGAGCAAGCCATAGTGAGCAAGCTAGTAAGCAGCATTCCTTCATGGCTTCTGCATCAGCTCCTGCCTCCAGGTTCCTGCCCTGTTTGAGTTCCTTTCTTGATTTCCTTCGATGATGGACAGTGATATGGAAGCATAAGCCAAACAAACCCTTTCCTCCCCAAGTTGCTTTGATCATGGTGTTTTGTTGCAGCAATAGTAATCCTAAAACAGAACAAAAAGTAAGAAAGATGAGATCAGAATCTAGACAAGATGATACTAGTCTTGCTTAATTGGTGATGGGTAGAAACCAGGCCACTTAAGGGGCCATGGCCAAATGGACCAAAGCAAATGGTAGGTCTGGCTGCCACTACTGTCTCTATGGAACAAAGAAGATTTTTGCTAAGAATGTTTAAAGAAGCCTGGGGCTAGAACCACAGTTGTGTACTGTAGGTTATGCAAGCTCTAGCTGGAATCTGGAGGAGACTCCTTCCTTCTCTTTTCCGCTTTTCCCTCACTGTGCCCAGTAACCCATTTCTGCCCGCTGCACCCCACTTCCTAAAGGTTCCACCACCAGCTGGGAACTGAGTTTTGAAAACATGAGCCTGCGGGAAACACTTCAGGTCAAACCATAAGTCTCCAGTTGCTAGAACCTAACACAAAGCTAACCAGCAAAGGCTTCTGGGAAACAAAGTTTACATAGTCTAGTTGTCCTCCTATCGTGCAGGTTATAGGAAGTTAAGAGGTTGTAGCAAGTGGTGAAAGTGTGTCATTGTCCCTGCTAGATGAGAGCAGTTAGTTTTCCTAGCCAAGGTAATCAAATATCCACCTAGAGTCACCTGAATGCCACCGAGCTGCTATTAGTAGCTCCTGTGTCACAGAGAGACACTTGGGTCTGTCCTATAGCATAGACATATATTGACACAGAAGTAAAGTAGAGGTGATGAGAAATTAAGAAGAGAGAAGGGAATGAGGCAACACTTTTTCTTTGAACTATGTTCCATTTTCAACTATTCTGTATTTATAGTTTAAGTGTATCCAGGTAAAGACTGCATGGCTGGATTTTTTAATTACATTTATTTATTTATGGTGCATGTTTAGGGGGGCATACATATACCATTATGCACACATGGAGGCCAGAGGAGAGCTTTCAAGAGCCAGTTCTCTCCTTCTATCATGTGAGTCCTGGAGCTTGGACTCAGGTCATCAGGTGTGGAAGTAAGTCCCTTTACCTGATGAGCTGCTTTGCTGGCTGGTGACTGGGTAATTTTAATTGAACCTGAAAATATCTTCCTCATAGGTGAATTTAATCCATTTGTTTATTGTTTGTTGATTTAAATTATGTTTACTTCTTATTTTTTAATTCAACTTACTATATTTTTGATTTGCTTTTGTTTTCTCCCCATTTCCTCCCTTGTATTGTGTCACACTTTCTCTGGTCCCTTCTCTATAGTTGAAAATTGTAAATTAACCCTCAAACGTTTCCCACTTCAATTAGCAGTCCTTTCCTGAAAACCAGATATTATATATGAAAATGTTAAGCATGATCTTATTTCCTAGTATTTTAAATAGAAAACACTACATTGGGTTTTATATATCAACAACTCCCCTGTCCAAGCAAGTTCCTAAAGCAAAACAAAACCACCTCTAGAGTCATACAGACACTGGTATTAGGAAGAAGGCTTTAAAATGCATTCTGGTTGGAAACAATGTAACTGTTAAGAAATAGTTGGCTTGAAGCAATAATTTGGTCCCTTAGCATCAGTTACATCTGAAACTCATATTCCTTTGCCAATACTGTGCTTTATAACGACATGTGATTTCCACATTCTGCTAATTTTAGGTGGAATTTAAATACAATTATCACTGCTTGGATATCTTTAAAATGAATGTTTTTAGAGTTGTATTGAATTCAAGAGCTATGAATACAAATTTTTCTTAGATGTAAAACATTGTATTGAGAGATATATTTCAATGAAATGAGAATTTAAAATCAAAGAAATATAGTGGCAAGCATGGAACTCTGAAGGAAATAATCATGCATGTATTTAGTAATGATTTAAATTTTTCAATATGCAAATTTTCAAAGCTCATTTCAGATGGAAAAAGAGGGAGACTGGGTCTGTTTGTCCATAATGCCCTAGACCATTCCATCACGTGGCATTCTGGCCCCTGGGGTGGATCTCATTTCGTTAGAGTCCTGATGTCGAACATTACCTGGACATATTCTTTGGGGCCTGTGTTAGCCATGCTTCCCCATCCACAAATACCATGCTATCCTGAATCCACAAAAGGATTCTCAGGGTATCTTTTGATCATTGGCTGGGGGGGAAGGGGGTCATGTAAATTTTCTGCAACCGTTTTGAGTGGTTGTTCCAACGATCAAAGGAGAGTCTACCAATTGTTCTTATTAAAACTTTCTACCTGTCACCATCAGAGGGCGACTTTCAATAGTTTCCTAGATCTAGGCTTCATCTGGGGGTATAATTCCAAACTGGTACCTTGCATTATTTCTTCCTCTTCTATGAAAATGCCCTGGGATCCATTCTCATCTAAAACATCTCACATCCATCAGGCATAGTGACGAGATAGGACATGATTAGAAGGGATTGACTTTAGCGTATTCAAGAACCAGCAAGTCCAAGACTGGGCTGGGAAGAGGGCTCAGTCAGCAAAATGCTTGTGAGGCAGGTGTGAGAACCTGACTTCCGTTCTCAGCGCCCACATATAAAAGAGGACAGGAAAGCGGGTGAGTAGGGTAGGGAGAGTGGATCTGGGAGGGGTTGGGGGAGGGGCTGAATACAATCATAATACGTTGTACAAAATTTTCTCTGAACTAATAAAAGTGAGAAATTAGTCAAATAGAGCAGGGGTTGGTGGGAGTCAGATACAGTAACACATGCTTCACACGCATACCAACACCCTCCACACATATCAAACAAAAATAAATAAATAAATGAATAAATAAATAAATAAATAAATAAATAAATAAATAATTATTGAAAGAAATAAGAAGCCCCAAATGGCAAGAGTGCCTGACATGATAGAGAACTAGCAGGAGACAAAGTTAGACAGGAGCAGGGAAAACCACATACGTTTTATAAATAAGCAGGGCTAGAGACTGGGCTCCGCAGTTAAGAGCGTTAGTTGCTCTTGCAGAAGACCTGGGTTCAACTCCCAACACCCATATGATAGCTCACAACCACCTATAACTCCAGTTCCAGGGGATCCAACTCACTCTTCTGGTCTCCAGAGGCACTACACACACATGGTTCACAGACGTACATGCATAAGTACACATAAATAAACTTTTTTTTAAAAAAAAAATGGCAAGCAGTTTGAATTTATTCCAAATATATTAAGATATTAGGCAGGTTTTGAGCAAGAAAATTCCATGATTCTTTTACATGGAAAATCATCCATAGGGGCCAGTGAGGTGGCTGAACACGTAAAGGTGCTTGCTGAGTAAGCCAGGTAATCTGAGTTCAGTCCTGGAAACCCATAAAAGGGTGAGGATAAGCACCAATGTTACAAAGTTGTTCTCTGACCTCCACAGGCGTACCTGCTGAGGCACATGTGACCCCCTTCTCTCTCTCTCTCTCTCTCTCTCTCTCTCTCTCTCTCTCTCTTTCACACACACACACACACACACACACACACACACACACACACACACAGGTCATTTTAAGTGATCTATAGAAATATATTTGGTTTTTTCCTCTCTCCTTCCACAAGGCAGGCAGAGCTGCAAATTCCGGAAAATGGTGTCTGAGATTATAGTTCAGAGATTCTGGGCCCAAGGAAGACCACTCAGAATTCTGTCTTAAAAACAGAAGTAGTTTATAAGTTCTTAAGGAGAACAGAGCCTAGATGTGCACCCAGCACACAGCCTAACTGCTGCCTGGTGTTCATCTCCTAAGGTCACTTCCCTCTGCCCCACCCCCACCTCTCCCTCTAAAGGAATTCCCACCAGTGAAAGCTCCGGTGTGAGAGGAGTTTTGGTGTAACCCGGATGGTTGAAAATCATCCTGACTTCAGATTCAGAATACATTTGAAGACAAGATCAGCTGGAGTTGACAAAAGACCATTTGGATGTGTCGTGTGAAAAGAATGAGAAAAATCGAGAATAACTTCAAAGTTGTCATTGTCTAAGAGACAGAATGAGTGGCCTTGCCACGGAGGTAAGGGAGAGTACGACAGGAATGGGTTTGAAGGGGAGATGGAGTCAAGGATTATTTCAAACCCTTCAAGTCTGAGATGCCTATTAGATAACCAAAAACTCCGGCTGTGTATAACTCCCCCTCCAAGGGTAAGCTCAGACAGGAACGGGCTGCTTCCCTTTGCTCCTGTGTCCCTGGAACCTACAAGAGGCTCTGGCACACAGTAGGTGATGAATAAATATTTCTTGGATAACTGAGTGAACATGCGGCTGAAGCTTTTGTAGTTCGAAGTCCTGGACCACAGCCCTGGCTGAATAGGAAAGCCAGTTGGCAATGGAGACTATTTATCAATAACTGAAATGCTAAGAGAAATTGCAGATGATCCAACCGCTTTTGCCAGAGAGAGGCAGACAAGAACTGGAAAAACAGGGAGGGCTTCTCCTTCCTTCAGCCAAGTCCCTCTTTTTGACAGAAACTAAGAGGAAGCCCACTGGACAAGGGGATGTGGAGGGTACAGAATCTCAGAGTGGAATTTAAAGGGGGCTGGTGTGGGGGTTTGGAGCCACGAGGAAGTAGGTAAATAACTAGTATTGAAGGGTACTCGAAGAAGCAAAGAGCCCAGGAGGACATCCTCTCATCTGAACTTAACCCTGGACGCAGGATAGGAGAAGAAAAAAAGAATGAAGTTCAGGGCCAGGACAGAGGTCTGAGCCATACCCTTCTAGATGAACGTTTAATACCTAGAGCCCTCCCCTGAGAAGAAAAGGAAATACAAATAACAATATGAATTATTCTCTTAAGAAAAAGCTGAGTGGGACCATGAGAAAGGAGAGACTTCCCTGAGGGCCCCTCACCACAGGCCCCATCACTCTAACTCTACTAACATGGATGCTCTCAAAGCTTTTGCCAGTAATAAGAATTCAATATCCAGCCGGCTGTGAGGATTTAAGGTGTGGGTACAGATATGATAATAGTTTGGTACAATTTTGTGTTATCCTTTCTTAACTACTGGGGGCTAGTATGCCACATGGAGTCTGGAGTCATTTGGAAGAGCTGGAAGAAGAGAAAAATATCAGGAAGTGAGAGGCTGGGCCTCTAGGTGTGAGTCGGAGAACAAAGTGCTTGCTTTGCATAAACATAAGGACCCTTGTTTTACCCTCAGAAACCATCTACAATAGTCAGCCGTGATGGCGTGGGTTTGTAATCCCAGCTCTGGGGAGGTGGAGATAGACTGATCCCTGGTACTCCCTGGCCAGTCAGCCTACCCCAGTTGGCTAGCTCCAGGCCAACCAAAGGCCCAGATCTCCAAAACACAAGGTCAACAGCACCTGAGGGACAGCTGAAGTTGTCCTTTGGCCAATGCATTATGCATGAGTGAGAGAATGGGAGACACTTTTTGGATTCGGCATCACTGAGATACCAATAAATTATTTCTAGTTGCCTAGAGTCCCTTTCAGTGAGTACAATCAATTATGCTCTGTTGTGACACAAATGTCTCCCGTATCTGGATAGAAATCACTAGGATTAATATTTTTGTTTCTTTGTGAGACAGAGTTATCTGCACTGATCACATCTATTTGCTAAACCATTCTGTATTACAACTGAGCTTCTGAAGCTTGCATTTAAAGGTTAAGAACTGCTACTTCATCCTTTGGTTCTGTTAAGTCAGATTGAGAAGACAGGAGCATGTCTGAGGGTGGAGGAGGCACCTTAGGATGTAAGAACATGCCTGTTCTTTTTATTTCTGCCTCTTGTATTGGGAACATTTGGAAATTTTCGATAGGCATCTCCAGTCCCAAGAGTTTGCCCATCCACTCCCCTGTATCCCTTCCTATGCACCTTTGACTTTTAGAACCTTTTTTTTTTTTTTTTTTTTTTTTTTTGCTTTATGTTTCCTTCTTGGTCCTTAGACTGCTGAGAGTCTAATACTAAACTGAATGGAAGTACAGAGGGGAGAGAGACTCTACCCTCATGGAAGCATATTTCCCCACATGTTAAAAAGAGAGGCACACAAATACACTTCATGGTCCTGATTCTTGGTTTTTAGATTAGCTGTTATCGTCCCGCTCAATCTTAACTGTTCTCTGTTTCTGCCACTCTGCCTTGGCTTCTGGTGTGTGCCAAGAGGGCTATTGCCACTGCAGGATTCACCCCCTCGCAGAGCTTATTAGCTTAGATAATCATCTCTCAGTCATTCATCTCTGAATAATACTAATTCTCTTCAGATGTGCTATTGTGGTGAATGAATTTATAAACGCTAATTCCACTTTCTGCCCATAGATCCAGGGCAGGTTGCTAAGCAAATCTCCCTGCCCAGTCTCCCATTTCCAGGGGGCGGGTTTGCTTTCTCTCTCTCTCTCCCTCTCCCTCTCTCTCTCTCTTCTCTCTCTCTCTCTCTCTCTCTCTCTCTCTCTCTCTCTTACTTCTTTCTTTCTTTTTTCCTTTGTTAAGGAGACAGCTTCCCAGAACTTTTCTTTGCTGGTTCTGTGGTATCTGAATCAATGTGGTACATTAAAATTACAATGATGGTACTTTCCCTGGCCAGGATATTGCAGTATTGAGCATTTAAAATGTTCCAATCATGTGTCTTTTTCATACAGGCTCCAAAGCAATTAATAAGCATATGCATGATCACTTAAGTTCAAACTCCCTCTTGTTTTTCCCTCTAGAAGGTGGTTTGGAATCGGTGGCTGGGTTCTGATCTGGAAAGACTGAGCTCCCTCTGACAAAGAAAAAAAAGCTTCATGCGTTGTCAGCAGCTATTTAAAAAGGGGAAAAAGCCCAAATTGGGAGGAGATGTCCTGCTTAGGACACACACCACTTTTTCCCTGCAGGAAGAACCACGGATCCACCTTCCCAGAAACAGAGGAGGAAAGTGTCTTCTCGTCTGTGCCCTCACCCCTTCTTTGCTCCTGAGGTCACATGTAGAAAGCACTATGGGGACTGAAGAGATGACTCAGTGGTTAAAAGAACTTGCTGCTCTTCCAGAGGACCCAAGCTTAGTTCCCAGCACCTGCATCAGGCAGCTATGACAGCCTGTAAATCCAGCTCCAGGGGATCTGACATCCTCTGCTGGTCCCCATTAAGACAGTGTCTCTCTACATAGCTCTGGCTGTCCTGGAACTCACTATGTAGAGGCTTCAAACTCACAGAGATCTGCCTGCCTCTGCCTCCAGAGTTCTGGGATCAAAGGCATGAGCCACCACATCCAGCCACACACAAGTTTTTTAAGAAGTTAAAATGTACAGTATTACTTCTAGGACCCCATCATTTTTACCCAGATGTTTCTGGGGCATGGACTCCAGCTGAATGTGCAAAGTGTTGAAGATAAAGGGATGAGGAAGTCTGTCTTTAGGTCTTACCATTCGTAAACATCTAATGAGTTCTAGGAAATGATGTGTACCCTGAGTTATGTCGATACAGCCCCTTATGTCTCTGAAAAAAAAGGCATCAATGGCCATTCACATTATCTCTTTCAGGTGTCTCTGAGTCTTTGAACAAACCTTGGCTCTTCCAGGAACTCAAGCCTACTAGATCTTTTTCAATCTCTCAGGTTTTTTCATTTGTTTGTTTGTTTTGTTTTTTGAGACAGGGTTTCTCTGTGTAACAGCCCTGGCTGTCCCAGAACTCACTCCGTAGCCCAGGCTGGCCTTGAACTCACAGAGATCCACTTGCCTCTGCCTCCCGAGTGCTGGGATTAAAGGCATGCGCCACCACACCTGGCAATCTCTCAGGTGTTTGTCTGCCTTATAATTGGCAGCCTTAGGTTGTTCTTTAAGGCTTTGGTCACTTTTGTGGAGTGTTTTCTTGACATGGGTTCCCATGGAGCCTGAGATTCACTATGTAACTGAAGATGACCTTGAACTCCTTGGTCTTCCGTCTCTGTCTTCCAAGTGCTGAGATGATAGGCATGTACCTCCAAACCTGGCAGATGTTTTGGTCTTTCTCTGTACCTTCGGGAGAAGCCGTTTAGATGCTACTACCTCCAAGAGGGAGGCTTGCCTTCTTTGGTTGGAGACCTCTGCTCCTGACTATGCAGCTGCTTCTTCCTGTTTCTCCTCCCAGCCCTGGCCTTTCTTCTTCCATGTTCTTTATTCCATCTCTTAAGATTCTCACCAGCGTTTATGTAATTCGGGGCTCTGCCCTAGGCCTTGTATCTTCTCAGGGCACCATTTTTTTCTCTATAGTCCATTGTTTCAACTAGCACATTGACTTGGAGCTGACTCCTAACTATGGAGTTCTATCCCAAATGTCTTAATACAGTTAGGTTCCTATAGCGAAATGCTGGGGGGCTTATAAACACAGAAATTTATCTCTCTTAGTTCTAGGAGGTGAAGGTTCAAGACCAAGGGGCTGGTAGATGCTGTCTCTGATGAACTTCCTAGTTCACAGAGGCATCTCAGTTGTGCCTTCAGATGGCAGATGGGACAAAGCTGCTTCCTAGAGCATCCCTTAGAAGGGTATTGGTCACCTCCTGCAAAGGCTATAACATCTAGTATCCTTGTTTTGAGGGTTAGGCATCAACCTGTGATCTTGGGAGAATATAAAATTCCAATCTTTGCCGGGCAGCAGTGACGCACGCCTTTAATCCCAGCATTCGGGAGGCAGAGCCAGGTGGATCTGAGTTCGAGGCCAGCTGGTCTACAGAGTGAGATCCAGGACAGACACCACAACTACACAGAGAAACTCTGTCTTGGAAAACCAAAAAATAAATAAATAAGTAAATAAATCCAATCTCGGCTGTAGCAGGAATCTTAAAAGTTCTTATTAATAAAATCAAACCTGAGCCAGGTATTGGGGTGAACTGGAAGAATTCGTACCACAAACGTTGGGCGCCAGATGTAACAGGAATCTTAGAGAGTCTTATTAATAAAATCAAACCTGAGCCAGGTATTGGGGTGAACTGCTGGATGGTCAAAGAGACAGAACAAGCCACAGCTACCTCACCTCGCCAACTTCTCAGCTGGTCTTGTTTCCTCAGACTGGAGGCCTCTGAGTCCTCATCCAGAATGGGTCTCAGCTGAACTGCTGCTCAAAAGCCTGAATGCTTAACCAGGCCAAATGCTTCTAGTTTTTGGTCCTCATGCCTTATATACCTTTCTGCTTTCTACCACCACTCCCTGGGATTAAAGGCTGCTTTCTGGGATTAAAGGCGTGAGTCACCATGCCTGGCTGTTTCCAATGTGGCCTTGAACTCACAGAGATCCAGAGGGATTTCTGTCTCTGGAGTGCTAGGATTAAAGGTGTGAGTGCCACCATTTTCTAGCCTTTGTATCTAGTGGCTGTTCTGTCTCTGACCCCAGATAAGTTTATTAGGGTGCACAATATTTTGGGGAACACAATACCACCACACTCAGCAGTAGTGGCACACACCTTTAATCTCAGCAAAATTAGGTAGAGGCAGGCAGATCTCTGAGTTCGAGGCCTGTCGGGTCTACAGAGGGAGTTCCAGGGCAGCCAGGCCCACACAGAGAAACCCTGTCCCAAATAAACTCACCAGAACCAAACTCATGAATTCCTCACACTTGCTCATTCTCTATTATTCTTAGTTCCAGAACTGCATCCCCACTTCCTCAGACAATAAGACTGAAATGTGATGGTATTCATTATCCCACAGCTACTCAGTCCTGGTAATCCTACCATCCCGATGCCTTTTCTTCCTCCCCACATCCACCATGTGCTTTAGTGACAGTGTCTATTGAGGCACTTTGTGGCTGTTGTTATTGTTACAAATCATGGAAATGAACTCTGACTAATTTAGGCCACAAATGTTTATTTGAAAGAATGTTGGCAAAGTTCAGAGACTTGAAAGGAAAGCTGAATAACCATGGCCTCAGGAAAAGCTGGATCTGGGGTCTTCAGCAAACTGCACAGATTCAGTCATCTTCCATCTCTGTCTCTTTACCAGGCTTTCAGCAAAGAGATCAGGTCATTCAGGGCCGGGACCCAGGGGTAAATGGCGCACATCGGAGACTCCGGCAGACCCTCCGCAATGCTACCACCCCTTCTCATCTTTACTCCTTCACCATTTTCTAGCCTTACATCTTTGGTTGTCACTTTCAATGCCACCGTTGTCATAGTCTAAAAAATACTTTCTATTTCGTTCAACTGATCGTGTGTGTGTGTGTGTGTGTGTGTGTGTGTGTGTGTGTGTGGTCTGTTGTTTTTGCTGTTCTTGTTTTTTTGAGACAGGGTCAAACTCACTGGTGTCAAACCCACTATGAAATCAGAGATGATCTTGAATTTCTGATCCTTCTGCCTCCGTGTTCCAAACGTGCGGATCACGGTGTACACCACTATGCCTGGCTCAGTGTTTAGTGTGTCCTCTTCCTTAAGACCTGTTGATAACTCTTCGGTGCTCAGGACAGCCTACGAGCTTCCTAGCGGTGACTCCACTTTAAAATTGAGATCCTGTGTCCTTCTAATCTCACCTCTTGCTTCCTTGTATCCACTTTTAAACCCTGGACATCCTGTAGTCATTTCAATACCATTGAACAAACCCTTCTTTGTTTCAGTCTTATGTTTTTAGCTATGCTGTTTCCTCTTCCCCAAAAACCCTCTTGTAGCTAGAGTTTTCCTGCCTGGCCCACAGTCAGGACAAATCTCTCTCACTTGCCAGTCCCACAACCACTCAGACCCAACCAAGTAAGCACAGAGACTTATATTGGTTACAAACTGTATGGCTGTGGCAGGCTTCTTGCTAACTGTTTTTACAGCTTAAATTAATCCATTTCCATTAATCTATACCTTGCCACGTGGCTCGTGGCTTACTGGCATCTTCATATGCTGTTTGTCATCGTGGCGGCTGGCAGTGTCTCTCTGACTCAGCCTTCCACTTCCCAGCTTTATTCTCCTCCTTGTCCCGCCTACACTTCCTGCCTAGCCAATGGCCAATCAGTGTTTTATTTATTGACTAATTAGCAACACATTTGCCATACAGAACATCCCACAGCACCCTCTCCTTACCTATTAATTCAATTTAGATGTCAGTTCTAAGTCTCTACTAGGCTCTTTAAAATATATTTTTTTCATGGGTTTTTTTTCATTGTTTATGTGTGTGTTTGTTCGAAATGTGTCAATGTGTGCCATGTGGGTGCCCACAGAGGACAGAAAAGGACATCAGATCCTCCAAACCTAGTTAAAAGTGGTTGTGACATGGGTACTAAGACCCAAACTCAGCTCCCCTGAAACAGAAGCAAGTGCTGTTAAACCGCTGAGACATTTCTTACCCTGGATTAAGTGTTCTTCCTCGCTACTCCCATGGCATCCAGAACTTGTCTCTAATGTGGCCATCACACTTTATTGCACTTTCCTTGTGTTCCTGTCTGGGTTAATTGCTCTCCTTAAGGTTGAGAAACACACTGAATTTATGTTTGGTTTCAATGACTTAGGGTGGTGTCTGGTGCATTATCACATATATTAAAATAAGCTGACTTTGAATGCCCTAAAATACAAAACACCGAGTGCCTGAAACTATGTATGAAACTCACATCCCCATCTTTTAGGAGCTGACTGTTTTGGAGGGAAACAAGACCAGCGTAAGAAAAATACAATTAGAACTATAAGATACTTATGTGCACCAAAAACAGGGCCTGCAGACAAGGAGCAGAAAGTTGACCTGAGTACTAGCATAAAGAAGAATCTAATGGTTAGGAGGAGTGTTTTAAGATGGGGTGGAGATGGGAGAGAAGTACTAGATGTGCATACGGCATACTTATTGTGTTGAGATGGGATGAAAATGTTGGTTAAGGAAGAGATCAGGAGATACTGGGCAGGTCAGTGGGAGGGAGAGGAGCAACAGGTCAGACAGACAAGAGCAGAACATCCAGTTTCTTTTTCTTTGAACATGTGTCTTTGTCCTTTACAGTCTGTCTTCAGAACAGAATACTTCAGCATTCTAGATTGCTAATCCATCACAAATTCCTCAGCACCGTCAGAATCCAGAAGGGAATCTTGGCCTTCAACATGGGAAGTTTCCCTATTGAGGAACTGTATCTTCCTGAGATTTTCTAGTGTCCTTAAAGGTATTGTATGCTGGATCTTTTCCTTTTCTCCCTCTTTCCTCTCTCTTCTCTTTCCCCCTCCCCTCCCCTCCCCTTCCTTCCCTTTCCCTTCCCTCCCTCCCCTTCCCTTCCCTCTTATATGTCCTTCTTTTCTTTCTTTGTCATGGTCTTTCTATGTTGCCCAGGATGGCCTCAACCTCCTGAACTCATTATTACGCCTTCATCCTTCTCCTCCAGTCTCCGGAGGAGCCGGGACACCAAGCACGTACCTCCATGCCCAGATACACCTTTCTGTCTTGGCTGTAGTTTTGTGTTCCAGTGACTCTTCCCTCCAGCCTGGGTTGCACACAAACAACACAAGACGTACAACTTCTCACTGATAGTAAATTTTTTATTTCAATTTCAATACACACTCGAAACTAAACAGACAATTCTAGAAAAAGCTAAACATGAGAAAAGAATAAAGAACTTATTAGCCCCCTTCTCAAGAAGGGAGCTTTCAGGATTTCATTCGGTCTAGTCACAGTCTGGACAATTTTTTTTTAAAGGATTTATATGTAGACAAGCAAACTGGACAGGAAGCCTAAGGGGGCAGGGAACCTATTGATATGAATTTGGAATATTTTTCCAAACTGTGGTCTTTACAGAACCTGGGCTTCCCAGTCTCACCAATGTTCTCCTTCATTTTCAAGGCCCTATTACCTCCTTTTCTTTCTTTTTTTTTCTTTCCTTTTTTTTATTAAGAGATTTCCTGTTCATTTTACACACTAACCACAGAGTCCCCTGTCCTCCCTCCTCCTACCGCCCAGCCTTTTCCTCCAACCCACCCCCGATTCCCACCTCCTCAAGGCAAGATCTCCCGTGGGAATTCAGCTCAGCCTGGTACATTTAGTTGAGGCAGGTCCAAGCCCCTCCCCCATGCACCAAGGCTTCGAAAAGTGTCCCACCATAGGCACTAGACTCCAAAAAGCTGGCTCATGCACTAGGGACAGGTCCCGATCCCACTGCCGGGGGGGAGGGGGGGAGGGGGAGGCGGGGTGGTGGTGGTGCCTAAACAGTTCAAGCTAAACAACTGTCTCGCTTAGCCAGAGGACCTAGTCCAGTTCCATGGGGGCTCCTCAGCTATTGGTCCACAGTTCATGTGTTTCCACTAGTTTGGCTAGTTGTCTCTGTACTTTTTCCAATCAAATATCATCCTGAGTGAGGTAACCCAGACTAAGAAGGACAAACATGGTATGTACTCACTCATAAGTGGATACTAGATGTAAAGCAAAGGATAACCAGACTACAACCCACAGCTCCAGGGAGGCTAGCTAATAAGGAGGACCCTAGGGAGGACGCATGGATTGCAAAGCGATGGAGAAATGGATGAGATCTACATGAACAAACTGGGGGTGAGGGGGGTTAATGGAGGGCAAGAGATGGGGAAATGAGAGCTTAGGGGAGTGGGAGATTCGAGCTGGACCAGGAACAGAGTGGGAGAACAAGGAAAGAGATACCATGATAAATGAAGACACCATGGGAATAGGGAGAAGCAGAGTGCTAGGGAGGTTCCCAGGAATCCACAAAGATGACTCTACCATAGATTACTGGAATGGTCGAGAGGGTGCCTGAACTGACCTACTCTGGTGATCCGATGGCTGAATACCCTAACTGTCATGACAGAACCCTCATCCAGTGACTGATGGAAGCAGATGCAGAGATCCATTGCCGAGTCCCAGGCGGAGCTCCAGGAGTCCAATCGACAAGAGAGAGAGGAGGGATTCTATGAGCAAGAGACATCCCTTTATTTCTTACTGCTCAAAACAGCAACCACTAACCATCCAGTTTGGATGCTTCACACACCATCCTATGACTTTTCTTAAGTCCCACATCCTTTAGAAAACCTCCTTTCCAAGCCCCATTAACCTCTCCTCTCTCTAAACGACAAGTTCCCTCAGCTTGTATCCCACGTTCCCAATGGTCTGTATTAAGAATCATAGCAGGAACTGGAGAGCTAGCTCATCAATGAAGAGTCCTTGCTGCTCTTGCAGTGGACCTGAGTTTAGTTCCCAGCACTCACATCAAGTGGCTCACAACCACCTTTAACTCTAGCTTCAGGGGGAATCTGACACCTCTGCACTTACATGTACTACCCTTCATACATAATTAAAAATTAAATACATCTTTTTAAAAAATGTATAGCAGTTCCACCCTACACACACACACACATACACACACACACACACACACACACACACACACGTACACACACACATACACACACACACACACACACACACACACACACACACGAACGTCTCAGGCCTTAGCTATAGATAAGGATGGTTGTAAGTTGAAAGAAGTCAATTGAAAGTTAGAAGCTCCACAGACTTTCCCCCTCCGTTGTACATACGACTTCATTTCATTTAGAATCCTTATGTAGGTTAAATTTCACCACTGTCACTAGATTAGAATGTCACCTTTAAATCATTCAGTTAATGATTGAACTTTACAGATGAAATTGAGACTTCTAAGAGATGAAGTTGCTAATATATTAGCATGTATTTTTTCTTTTTTGTTTCAGATTTAATAATTACTTCCTTTCCTCTCCCCTCATTAGTTAAATAAATTTAATTTCTCAAGGACAAGGATCATGCTTATTCAGCTCCCACATCTACAATACCATTTATTAGTCTTCTCTTGTTTCCCACACAGGATCAAGATTGGGTCGGGCACACAGTGTGTGCTAAGAAAAGAATATTTTATTGGCTTAAATTCTCATAGAATGTGAATTACTTAGAGACGCTGACTTTAAGCCTCAGTGAATACTTGCTGCAAGTTGGTCCAGTTCTCAGTGAACAGCCATGGGCCCAAAGAAATATACCAAGTACGTAATCTTCTTTTCTCAAATAAGCTATGAACAGCAACTTTCCACTAGCTTCCTTTGCCCACTCACAACACTCTAGACGGTGTGAATCACAGAGTACACCTTTATTAATATTTTTTAGTTGACCAACTATTTGCAGAAAAAAACAAAACAAAACAGAGTTGAATTTGTGTTTCATGCAGCAACAAAAGGACTTTTGCCAAAAACAAAGCACCAGGCTGTTCAAGATGAGCACTGCTGGGACATTGAAGAGCTCTTCATGTAGTTCAAGGCTGAGTCTGAGATTCTGCTCTGTTTTGTACACACGCACACACACACACACACACACACACACACACACACATCATTTTGAAAAGTGCTACAGTAAAAATGATGCAATAGTATTGTTATGCATTACAATAAGAGAATACATCAAAAAGGCACAAACTTTGAGATGTTCAGTCAAAATGAACATATTTGAATCTATCCAATATGCTTGGGGATATTTTTAAGCCCTTTGGTCTGAACTTGGAGGACTAGGGTTGTTGCTCAGTGGTAGGGCCTTGTTTAGCAAGTGCAAGTCCCTAGGTTCCATCACCAGTATGGGAAAAGAAGGTCAAGAACTCCAAAATACTTTATTATTAGGTATTGCAACTTCCTCCTTTCCTTCAAAAGGAATTGGTGTGTGGTGGAAGATGGAAAAGTAAGTGAAATAATAGTACATCAAACTGTTTGCCATTGATGGCTATTTCTATACCCTAGTTCTAGGAAAAGAAACTTTTAGATGTGGTTAGGAAAGTGATTTGACCAGTAATCCAAGCAAAGCCAATAGGAATCAGAAATTTAATTGTGAGATTCTCTAGCTATGTTCCTTTTCATGACTGACCAATCGGCCATCCCTGGCAAAGTCAGGGCCATTTCAATGTGGAGGACAAGCAGGTAGGTAGTCAAAACAGTAGTAGGGGTCTTTAAGGTATTGTGATAGTCTAGCTGTCCGCAGAGTTTCCTTGGACAGTCTTCTAAAGCAACTTCTTTGAGTGATCCAAAAGTTCTATCGAAAAAAGTTAGCTTACTGGACGCCAGCATGTCTCAGAGACGTCTGTATTTGCTCAACCCTTTAATCTTAAATTTTTCCTCATGCAAACTGGCCATGAGTTCTATTCAATTCATGAGCACCTAAGTTAGTAATCTCTCAAGTTAAGCTCACACACTTTAACAGAGGGAGGCTGAGCCGGGCGGTGGTGGCGCACGCTTTTAATCCCAGCACTCGGGAGGCAGAGCCAGGCGGATCTCTGTGAGTTCGAGGCCAGCCTGGGCTACCAAGTGAGCTCCAGGAAAGGCGCAAAGCTACACAGAGAAACTCTGTCTTGAAAAACCAAAAAAAAAAAAACCCAAAAAACCAAAAAAACAAAAAAACAAAAAAAACAGAGGGAGGCTGAGGGCATGCAGAAAGTTGGGGCACAGGTCAGTAACGCAACTGGACCTTCCACCCCTTTCTCAGGTTTCATGATAACAGACCATCCAAGACTGCGGGAAATGCCTCTATTAAATTTCAGAAAAAAATAGGTCCAGATGGTGATGAGGTAAGAAAAACCGGTAGTATATGTCCTGTGTCATTTTCCTTGGGATTGCTTAAACTATCTTACTAACAGTGACTTTCTAAACCTCCTATGTAAAGCAAAGAGGAGCAAACATTTATATACAGAGTGAGGTTAGTTTATTTTATTTTCCAAAAAAGAAACAGAGAAGCTAAGGTGGGCAACAAGGACATATTAGCCACAAATCAGGACACAAAACCTAAAAACTAGTAACTTACCTTAGGATGTATTAAATTCTAATTCACCTAGACATCAAGGCTATTTTCTTATGTCACTTTTTAATTGCTTTTTAAAGTTAGCTTATAAAGTGATGTTTTGTTTGTTTGTTTGTTGTTTGTTTTGTAGTACTAGAGACTAAACTCGGGGCCTCATGTATACCAGTCTGTCACTCTATCACTGAGCTATCTTCATACCTCTCTTTTTAACTTTTTCATACAGGGTCTCACCAAGTTGCCCAGTATAACCTTGAACTCAAGCTCCTTCTCCCTCTGCCTCTGGAGGAGCCAAGACCACAAGCCTATGCCACCAAGCCTGGCAAAGTAATAAGTTTCATTATGACATTGAATGTGTCATATGTCTATGTCAATATAATTTACTCCTATTTGTCCTTCTCTGGCCACTGTTTATCCATGTTCTCTATCTTCCTCTTGCTGACTCATTTCTTCTCTCTCAAATAGTACCCTCTTCTGTGTTCATATCACCTATAGTTTACAATCTACTGTCCTAGTTAGTTTGAACTGTTAACTCAACACAGCCTAGAGTCGCCTAGAAGGTAGTCTCCCTTGAGGAATCACCCAGATCAAATTGGCCTGTAGATATATCTGTAGGGGGTTGTCTTGTTTGTTAATTGATGTAGAAAGGCCGAGTCCACTGTGGGGCAGCACCATTCCCTGGGTAAATAGTCGGGGCTAGAAAGCTAGCTAAGCATAAGCCTGGGAGTGAGCCAGCAATTCCTTCATGGCTTCTGCTACAGGTCCCTGCCCTGATTTCTCTATGACGGACTGTGACTTGGAAGTATAAGCCCAATGAATCCTTTCCTCCCCTAAGTTGTGTTTTTATCACCGCAGCAGAAAGGAAACTAGAACACCCACCACCTTGAGATCTCTCTTCCTCCCATTGATGATTTCGTTTCTATTTTCACCACCCCCACCCTACACACATTTAAATCTAGTTTCTGTATATGGAAGAAAAACAAGTGCGTTTATCTTTCCAAGTATGGCTTGTTTTACTTAACATGATGGGCTCCCAACCATTTTCCTGAGACTGCCTTAATTTTATTCTTCTTTAAAGCTAAATAAAGTCCACTGTGTATATATCGACCACAACATCTTTATCTATTCATCTATTGGATATCTGGGCTGGTTTCCACCCCTTAGCGATTGTGAATGGTACAGCAATAAGCATGAATATGCATAGATCTCTCTGTGGTCTGTTGACTTAGGAGTAGTATAGCTATGGTAGCCCTGCTTTCAATTCTTTTCAGAAACTTCCACATGGACTTCCATGGTGGCTGCATTGGTTTAAGCTGCCCCCAGCAGTGCATAAGGGTTTCAAGGTCACTGCTTATAGCAAAAGTCCATTGGGTGTCTTGGTTGCTTTCCCAAGATTATCATAGTCAAGTGAATTTTTGAAGCCAACTTTTATTTCTCCAGCGATAATGTAAGTCAACTTGACAAAATTAAAAACATATTCCAATTGTTAGGTTTAGTCAACTGCTACAGGCTGATTTGGAGCAGAGGCGCAATTCCTCAGAAAAGTCCAGAAGTTCAAATATTTTCCTCACAGACTTTTTCCTCTAAAATTAATTAAAACAAAACAAAAGTTTAAAGGGGAAAAAAGCCTTCAAACATTTTCCCCAACAAAATTGTCTAAGTTTTCTAGTACATATATCACACATTATACTTGTTTTTCATAACTTTTGTTTTGAACAAGCAGATGTCAGCTTTCCAAAAGTTAAAAACAAAATGATTAGTTCTTTGGATTTGTCCCATATTTCTCCTCACCCTTTCTAACAGAAGGGGCTGTGCTGAGTCTCTCGGTCCTAATCTAACCGAAAGCCTCAACTCCTGCAGTTTTCTCCTGAAGGACAGTACTGTCTTCCTACAGTTCTACCCTATCCTTCTTGTCTCCTTCATCTCCATCTGCTCCTAGCTTTGTTCACTTTTCAGGGGGTGCCTCCTTTTCCCAGAAGCCCATCTTAACTCTTTGGAGGTGCGGCCTCTTCTGAACTGATGATCCAAACACAGGATTGTGCTTGTCTCCTTGTATTCTGATCTCTGAGTATGCTAAGAAGGTCTCTGTCTCCTGTGTTCTTACTTTCATTCATCCTTAGATAATGCAGGGCTAAGTACATGGGGAGGAGCCCGTCCTTTATCAGACAGGACACTCTAACAGTCCCAATACCAGTACTTCTACCAATACAATGATGTTAAGTACTACACAGAAGGGACATCAAAATTTAACTATTTTGTCAACATCTCTAAAAGAATTATATTTTGCAGAGATATTCAGAAATGCAAAGTGCTCTCTCTTTTCCCTTCTTCTGTGAGTGTCGGTTCCCAGCTCAGTTGCCAGAGTTGTCCCTGGAGGCCCCCGGAATCTACACCTCTTAGGCTGTTGTCCATTTGTAACTTCTTTTCTCCTCACAGGTTAGCCCCTGGGCTAGCCTCTGGCTTGATGCCATCTGGCCATACTCCTGTAGAGGGAAAAGGAAGGGGAAGGGTGTGATTTCACTTGTCTACTATGATACAGCCTTTGAAGCATTGTATGTGTGTGTACATGTGTGCTCATGTGTGTGAGGGTCTATGGGGGTTGAAGGTACATGTGCGTCTGTGTATGGAGACAAGAAGTCACCCACAGGCTTTGCTCCCTGCAAACCACTCACCTTGTTTTTTGAGACAGGGTCTCCTACTGGCATCAGGCTTCCCTGGTTAGGCTAAGCTAACTAGCCGAGGAACGCCAGGGTTCTACCTGTTTTTGCCTCCCCGGAGATGGGATTACAATCATGTGCCATGATGCATGGCTTTTTATGAGACTGCTAGGGATCTCTTGCTCACATGGCAAGCACTTTTCTGGTCTGAGTTAGCTCCCTGGTCCCCTTATATGGAATTTCTAAGGCAGGTCCACATAACCATCCACAAACTTCTTCCCATATCTTAGGATTTCAGAATCCTGTTCTCCTGCCTGTAGACTTTGTTCCCCAAACCCCAGAATATAGCACAGGCAGAATAGGTTCTCCTCAATTAGTGTCTAGAAAAGACCATTTTAGTGAGAATGAGATGAGGTCACGCGTTTAATGGGTGTGACTCGGGCACTAGACAGATAGCTCAGAGGGAAAAATGTTCACACAGCAAGTGTGAAGGACCTGAGGTCGAATCCCCAGGTCAGGGTTGGGAATGTGGCTCAGTTGGTAGAGTGCTTGCCTGGCACTCGCAAAGCCCTCCATTAAATCCCAGTATTGGATAAACCAGGCATGATGGCGCAAGCCTGGAACCCGCACTTGACAGGTGGAAGCGAAGGATCCGAAGTTAGCTTCGGATGCATGAAACCCAGTCTTTAAAAAAAAAAAAGTTTTGTTTTGTTTTTCTAATGTGGCAGTGTGGGTCCATAACTCCAGTATTTGGGGGGAAGGGCCAGAGACAAGAGGATCCCTGGAACTTGCTTGCCAGCTAGTCTAGCTGAATCTGTAAGCTCTGTGTTCAGAGACAGTGTCTCAAAAAATAAGGTGGAAAGAAAGGCTCCTGATGTTTACCAGTACACACATGGGGGGAAGGGCGTGGGGGGGGGCGGGAGGAGAGGTGTGGCTTGAGACCACTAAATTCTGTTTCTTATCTTTAGATATTTGATATGACAGGGCAATCAAAATTTGTCCTTAAGAACCTCAGACACTACACAGTCCATCCAAATATGGTAGGTGGAAAAGCCCCCAAGACCTCTAAGGGTGAATTTCAGCAATGGGTCCAGAGATCTGACACAGAGTACCCCTAATACCTCCAAGTATCCCCCAGTTTCCAGGATGGGGAAGCAGGAGAGGCTGTTGGGATACATACTGGGATTTGTTTGTGAGGTGGGAGGAGAGACTCAGGGAGAACGTGGTCCCAGCTCATTTTATTCTTCAGTAGAGAAAACATAATCAGAGAAAATATGTGTAATCCGTGCTTCCTCCCTCCCTTCTGCCCTGGTCTTCCTATTCAGAGAAAAACAAGTGGGGAGGTGACTGCCCCTTGCCCACCCACACCTGCAGTGACGCACTCTGCTTCGTGACTGCCTTTCCTTTAACTGTTCTACAGCTAGTTAATAATGCCTGTGCCTGGAGAGAGATGTTGGAGGAAGTAAGAGCTGAGCTTCTGGGGTTTCCTCTCTGCCTCAGAGGCAGGTGTAGAAAGCCAATCGGACAGAAGACTTCTATTTGTGATACTAGGACTAGATGCTATCGTGTGTGTATGGGTGTGCGTGTGTGTGTGTGTGTGTGTGTGTGTGTGTGTGTGTGTGTGTGTGAGAGAGAGAGAGAGAGAGAGAGAGAGAGAGAGAGAGAGAGAGAGAGAGAGAGAGAGAAGAGAGAGACTTTAATCATCTTGTTCTGTTACTATGGAAACCCTTCCGGTGCATTTCCCCAGGCCCCTAGCTTATTTGCAGCTCTAAGGAAAGGCTGTGACAGAGAGCTTCCAAAAGTTTGAAATCGACAAATTTAAAGGCAGGTTTGTTCCGGCCCTGCTCAACCTCTCAGCTTGCCCTGCAGGGCGGGGGAAACTGGCCAACTGATTCCTTAGTCCTCCCTTGACCTGATCCCTTCATCTGTCTGGAAACCTTTCTCTCTACTCAGGCCAAGTACTATGAGCCTTTGAAGCCCAGTAAACTGCAAAGATTCCTGACTCAAAGGAATAAAATCAATAGTTTCATGATGAAAGTGGCAGAGTATGATCAGGATATGACCTTACTGCTCATGACCAACAACCCACCTCCCTGCTCTGTCAGCCAGGAGGAAAACGATGGCGCTCCAAAATACTTTCCTCCGGAATTCCAGCTCAAGGTAATGGTGCCCAAGAAAGTCTCCTGGTAGCCTAGGTATGGACCGGAGGGAGGGAGGGATTAGAGTAAACTCGGAGAAAGCCAACTGAACCTAGAGAAGGGTTAAAAGATGCTAACTACCTCCTTCTCATGCCCACTGACCATACATTCCGTGAAATCAGAATGGCTGTGAGTTTAAAGTCTGTGTGGGCTACACAGCAAGACCCTGCTGTCTCAAAACAAAACAAAACAAAACAAAAATAATTGTGGAACATATTCAGTAAGCTAAAACCTAGAATAAGACTATGAAGATTATCATAGGACAAATTCTACCTTGAAGAATCTTGGAATCCAGTAGATCAAAAAAAGGATACACATTAAAATAATTCTACTGCACCGGGATATGTGAATAATCCAAGAATACTTAAGATATGGAAATGATATAGACTAGAGAAGAATCTCCCTGTTGGGGAAAGGGGAGTAATCAGGGAGGTGTCTCACCACAAAAGAATAGGAGAATGTTCCAATCTGAGGGAATTGGGAAGGCTTGGAGACATAAAAAAGTGAGGTGCTTTCACGGAGATCTAGAGAGAAATGTGTGATTTAGAAAGCACATTTGCAGGTTGAAGGGAGGTGCATTAGTTACAGAAGAGACAAAAGCCAGCAAGATTAGTTAGGATGTTACTTTTATAGTCGAGATGAGCAATGCTGAAAATTTGAACTAAATTCAAAATAGCAGAGGAAGTGAGGAAAATTGATTTAAGAGTCAGGAGCTAAGAAAGATGTTGACAGCCTGGAGAGCAGGCCCAGTCTAACAGGAAGAAATTAAATAAATGAAAGTACAAAGAGAAGACTCTAACAGAGATTAGAGTCTGGGAATGGGCTAGCCTCAGAGCAAAATGTGAACTGGAGTTAGTACTTCTATAGTCACTGCATGGGTGGCAGCCAAAATGCAGTGGTGGATACTGAGAAAGAACTCGGGCATTCCTTGTCTGCGGTCCCCTGGGTCCCAGAATTTGTGTCCTTTGACAGTAACTTCAGTGTTTGTTGTGACAGTGGGTGTAATGTGTTTCTGAGAAAGAAACAAATGTGGACCAGAGCTGCTCTCCTTAACACAGAGTAGGGAACCAAGCAAACACGTAACCCGAGTGCACAAAACGCTGTCTTTCCAAAGCTGTCCCTTGTGAGTCCCCGAGGTCAGGCGCAGGACTTGATCGTCCTCATGAGCAAGCAGCACGAGTGGGATTGTATCAGTGGACAGGGTTAAGGTTCTGATTCTAAAGACTGGAAAGCATGGTATCTTTACTCTTCCTGCTGCACACACACCCCCAACGCTTTTTTGGTTCTAGGACTCCAAGCAAAGTATTCTTTCCTGTGCCCACGCACAGTATAGGTTCCAGTAAGCAAGCTGAAGTTTTTGCCCTCGGCCCCTTCTAAGTGACTCTGGTCCTGGCACTGTCTCCTATGAGAATGCCTAAGTGGCTTTGTTTTGCACAGTATAACCCTATCTCTACTCTTAATATGGACCAGGTATGGATACAAGATCCAGTGTTGCTAAAGTCCTATGCTGGTAACTGACCTGAGGTGCAGATTGGCACCTCCAAACCCAAACAAACCAAAACTAAACCAACCAACATACTAGCCCCCAAATCCCTGAGTAAATCCCAGATTTTCATTTCTAAGCACCCAAATTAGAAAACGAAAAGATTAAGGCAATGGGAATGAAGATTGAAAGGGCACACAGAGGGCCGGGCGGTGGTGGCACACGCCTTTAATCCCAGCACTCGGGAGGCAGAGTCAGGTGGATCTCTGTGAGTTCGAAACTACGCAGAGAAACCGTCTCGAAAAACAAAAAAAAAGGGGGGGGGCGGGTACACAGAGTGATGCCATGAAAGAATCGAACCGTGGGAAAGAAGGGTAGTGCAAGGGCCCGGAACGTGCTTGGTTGCAGTTACAGGGAAGGAAGGAGACAGGGGTCAGGGAGAAAGACAGATATAATCATATAGATTGCATCCTTGGACCCATCTCTATACACATATACATGTAGGTTACAAAAGGGCTAAGGAAGTTTCAGAGTTTGAGAAGAGGGAGGGAGAGGGAGAGAGAGGGGAAAGACAGAAGTGGAAGAGGACAGGAAGAGAGAAGGGCCTTGTTAATATGTCCCAGTTAAGACACCTGGGCACTCTCCTCTAGTGCCATCTTGGATCCTAAATAATTTTCAGTTCCGGCTTATTTTATCTGTGTTTAAATCTTTAAAAAGAAAAGAAAAAAGCCTTTATTTTTGAGAGGAGAGGGGTGACTCACTGAGGTCAGAAGACAACCTCCCAGGGTGGGCTCTCTCTTTCCATCATGGAATCATCAGACTTGGCAATAAGGCCCTTTACCTACCTTTTCCACTGATCTGTCTCACCACCTCTTTCCTTTCTTCTTTCTTTCTTTCTTTCTTTCTTTCTTTCTTTCTTTCTTTCTTTCTTTCTCCCTCCGAGGTCCAGTTCTGCTAAGGTTCCACTGTTCTCAATGGCAGGGTCATCAACTAGGCCTTAGTTTCTAGGTTCTGCTGTCTCATTTTGTCACCTGTTAACTTGCAGAGAGTCCTGTGTCTTCAAACTGGACCAGCTTAAAGAGAAGGGGTTCAGAACAAAACAGCAATAGTTTAGTGGCCATGCCATGTATTTTTAAAAAGATTGTAAAATTATGAAAGTAAGAGCTTAGTATGTCAAGTGACACCCTGTCTCTTCTACTATGTGCCAGACCCCATGAAGGCTGAGAGACTAGGGGTGTATTGGCAAGTAGCATCTTTGCTTTGCTGAAGTCTAGTGACTTATCTATGCAGACCACAGGCAAAGAAGCAACCACGCAGATCACCCATAATGTGACAGGCGCTTTGAAAATCAGGAACAGGAAATGGAACGTGAGTGGGAGTTTGAGATCGTGTGACTCAGGGAGGTTCTCAGGAGAGGCTGTGACTACTCAATAGATATTTAAGGCGGGGAAGTAACATGGGATTGCTGCTCCCAGCATCCTGGTCTCCTTTTACACAGCCTCACATTTGGAAAACATTGATCGGAACTTTCTCTAGTGAGATAAATCAGGAGAATAAGGCAATTCAAACTGAATCAGGTGAACAGTTCAAATTATTGACGATGCTTATCTTGGGAGAAACAGCCTAGGAGGTACGTGGCGGATATCTTCAAAATTTTTGAGCATGCTGTGCAGGAGGCACTGGATTCCTTCTGTTTAAACTATTTTGAAAAAAGGTACAAGGAGATGGATATTGGTTAGTTGAAGAGGAAGCTTCCATTTGTCATGATGATTAGTGTGTGTGTTACATGAGGAGGAGGAAGAACAGGCATGCATATATTAGATCATATGTGGAAATCAGAAGACAGCTTTGTGGAGTGAGTTCCGGGGTTGGAGCTCAGGTCTCCAGGCTTGGTCAGCAAGTGCCTTTACCTGCTGAGCCAGCTCACCGACCTCTTGTGTTGGGTTTGCTCTTTCTTTCTTTTTTTTTTTTTTCTTTCTTTTTTTTTGTATAGGACAACGGGATCACTTGGCAGGGAGATTATGGATGGGATATGAGTGCCAGATGGACAGTCACACTGGATGACTTTTAAGAGTCTGAAAGCTTTTGAATATGTGACCTTCAGGAATGGTAAAATTGTTACCTCATAAGACCTTTCATTCTATAGCCGTTCCACAGCAGAGAAAAGAATGTAGTAGATAAGGCAGCTATCTCCAAGGAAGGAAGGTAGTATTCCATGGGTCTGTTTCCCAATTTACTCCTAAATATTTGGTCTCCCAAGCAATTCACTGATTGGGTCTAAGTGTGCCATGTCAGAGACACAGACAGGCACATCTGTGTCTTTACCCCATGTCAGAATTCATTGAATAACAATAAACTCACAGGCGACTTTGCTTTCTTTGGTTGGCTGCAATTTGCCAAGCAGTCCTGATTTCCCTTGATAGCTGGCTGCTGGCAAACACAGATCATTTGATTACAATCTTAACTACTAATAAAAAAAACTCTCCATTTTGTACACATTACACATCACACAGCAAATCTATCTATCCCTCTATCCATCTATAGACATGAAGGTTTCAGAATGTCTATTATAGAGGCTGCAGAGTTTAGGAAGCTTAAAGAGATCTTACTGGAGGCAGAGGCAGAGAGCTAGAATGGATGCAAAAGAATTACCAGAGGTAGTTAGATAAGATTAACAAGCCATTTGGAGAAGACCCCAGTTGGAAAGGTACCTGAAGCTCGGAGCTGAGTGGCAGTGTTTCAGGGTCCAGTTGAGCTGAAAGGCAAAGAGCCATGGTGATGAGGCGCAGCATGGGGCCTGGATGGATGACGGAATGGGTGGATGGGCAGACAATCAAGGAAGCCTTGCCAAGTGGTGGAGACCAAGCTGAGCTGAAGCCTCAGGGGCAGTCATGAGTTCTCAACCTGTCAGTCCCTTGGCACACACACTGGTCACATGACCGGTCTCTGGGACTGCCTCCATCACAGTGTTAGGTGTCTTTCTCTTTATGGAGTTCAGGAGAGAGCCGTTGGTCTGGTGTGTCCAGTAAGGTCTCGGGTTTTTCTGATATGGTTTTGCTTTGCAGTAAACTTAGGAGTAACTTAGGAGTAAGTTGCTTTCCAGTCTGCCTCAGGATTGGTGCTGAATGGGAGAAGGTTTCTATGTGTGCTACGAAATACAGAATCCTCCTCCTCTGCCTTTGCACTCAAAATGAAGCCAAAGAAACCTGGAGAAAGGCACAGCTAGAGAGTCGCTGTTTTACACAATATGGAGTAACCTAGGGCAGGGCACAGTTGTGACTGCCATAGACTCTTTCCCCAAACCTAGGAACTCCCTCTGCCACTCGTTTTCAGGAGCCCATAACTAAGTAGCTCAGCCAATTACTCAGGAAACGGACCAAGCTCTGGGAAAGGTACCTGACAACAAATCTCGTGTTTTCCCACTCCTCTCGCTGTGGTTTCTGAGTTTCCACTTTTCCCTCTGGTTGGTTGGGTGCGTCATTTCCCCGTATCCCACTCTCATTTAGTCCAGGAACTCAGCTCAGTCTGTAAACTTGTAGGCATTCAGCTTCCTTCCTCCTTTGCTCTTTTTTCCCCCCTCAGGAAACTTGCCATCAGCACAAACCCACCAAGAACTTCTGCCTTCTCACAATGCCTCAGAAAAAGAAGTTAAGACCAGATCTGAAGTCAGTCTTCCCTATGATCCGGATAGGTGACCCTACAGCCAAGGGACAACAGTGGTTTAGGTGAAGTGCTAGCTCTTACTGTGCTCGTTTTTTCTCTTCTCTTTCCCTTGTGCGTACTGCTAGATCATTTAGTAAACACGCATGGAAACCCAAGGGGACTTAGGATAAGGTCGACTGGAAGAGGATGCAACAGAGAAGCGTCCTTCTGCAGTTTTGGCTGTAAAGGAGAGGTCAAAAACACCTAAGATTGCCGGGCGGTGGTGGCGCACGCCTTTAATCCCAGCACTCGGGAGGCAGAGCCGGGCGGATCTCTGTGAGTTCGAGGCCAGCCTGGGCTACCAAGTGAGTTCCAGGAAAGGTGTAAAGCTACACAGAGAAACCCTGTCTCGAAAAACCAAAGAAAAAAACCAAAACCAAAAACAAAAAACACCTAAGACATTCTTCGTGTTTCCTGAGCTAAGTGTTGTCTTCAGCAACAGGGCCTTACCATCAGGGAGTGGAGACACGGCCGCACTGAGGCACACAGGAACACAGAGACTGTGGCAGCTGGTACAGGACCCAAGTAGATTTGAGACAGAAGGGTCCCAGCACTGAGAAGTGGATACGGGATCCTATCCTTAACCAAGGACCTATCTGCAATTAAGACCCACAGGCAAGGGAAAAGAGGTTTTCTCCAATAGAGTCTCACTAGGTATACTGACTACGTTTCAGGACAGGCCCCAAGCCCAGGAAGAGCTGGCCAACACAACAAAATGAAACCAATGGTATTTTTTGTGGACTTTTAATTTAATTGCTCTTTGTTTTAGCATTTTATTGGTCTTTTGCTTGTTTGTTTAGATTTTCATTTTTTTTGTGGGTTTTTGTGTTTCTTATTTTATTTTATTTTTTTAATTCTTTTTTGGAGAGAGAGAAAACAGTTGAATGAGGAGGAGGATCTGAGAGGAATTGAGGGAGGGGAAATCATGATCAAAATTTTTTGTGTGGAAAACATTTTTTCAATAAAAAGGAAGAAAAAAAAGCAGGGTGGTGGCGGCACACGCCTTTAATCCCAGCACTCCAGAAGTAAAGGCAAGCATATCTCTGTGAGTTCGAGGCCAGCCTGGTCTACAGAGCTAGTTCCAGGCCAGCCAGGGCCACACAGAGAGACCCTGTCTTGAAATACAAAAACACAAAATGAAACAAAGAAACCAAAAAAGAAGACACTCTGACCTATTATATCACTTATATGCTAATGAAAGAAACACAGCAATGCAAAAGTAAAGTTTTCCACTGATGATGATTTCAAGAATGAAGGAAAATGTATTCTAAGGTCTGTTTGGAGGAGACAGCAAAATGAAAGTGTGGGTTAAGGACCAGAGGAACAAATGCCATGAGGGGGAAAAAAAAGGAAGTTTTGGAAGGCTGGGAGTTGGCTCAGTTAAGTGCTCACTGCACTCATTTCAGGCCTGAAGTTTGATCTCTGGCATCCAGGTCAAAAGGCCAGACTGTGGGGTGCAAACTCGGATTGCCAACACTGGGAAGTGGAGACAGTAGGATCCATGGAGTTTCCTGGCCAGACAGTCTAGCAAACTCCAGGTTCAATGACAGCCCCGTCTCACAAAGTAAGAGACTGAGTGAGGAAGACACCCACACATCTCTGTCCTCCACACTCGCATGCACACACATGCACCTCTGTATGCACAGATGCACGCACACACATGAGCAATTTTTTAAAATAAACATAAGAAGGTTTTATTTGAAATTATTCATAGGAGGAGAGTTTATCTCATATTGAGAAGACAGGATTCTGGAATTAACTGAAAGGTTTCTAGTGTGACCAGTATCCCAACTCCTCCTTTTTTTTTTTAACCCCAAACCCCTGGTCATTGTCCTTTCTCGCTTGGGATCTCTGAGGATGTGGCTGACTTTTAGGTGACTAGCCAGTAACCCACAGCCCTAGATCAACCACGTGTACTTTTGTTGGTTAAGGTTTTCCACTGAGAATGATTTCGAGACCGAAGGGAGGTATTCCGAAATCTATGCCTTGAGGAAACAGAAAAAAATGTACCCTAAGCTCATCTTCGCTCCAGTCTGCCAGAGAAGGGCCAAGGAAGACGGTAAGCTCTCCTCTCTCCGCACTGTGCCTTACAACACCGAGATGTGGCCTGGAGGGAGACTCTGCCGGGCTTAGAGAGTTGTTTGAGCTGGCGTCTGTCGTGATGGGTCCAAACACTACTTTTCCTTTTTTTTTACCGGAGCTGAGGACTGAACCCAGGGCCTTGTGCTTGCTAGGCAAGCGCTCTACCACTGAGCTAAATCCCCAACCCCACTACTTTTCCTTGTAGAAGGAAAGTTAAGATGGTGCTAGACTATCCTGATACTCAAAATTGGAGAAGGTTCAAGAAAGTATAGGGTTTCCTGAACGATATCTACTACTTTCATAATGATGCATTTTAAAGTAAAAAAAAAAACCCCCCAAAAAAAAAAAACAAACCAAAAACCCTCTTAAACTAAATACTATAATTGCTGACAACATTGCTTTGACATTTAGGTACATATAGCTTAAAATGTTTATCTGTGCACAACCTAAAGCCTCTCAGACGTGTGCACATCATACTTTCTGGAAAATGGCTTTAAAGGGCCAAAGGCTAAGTCAGGAGGCAGAGGCAGGCAGATCTCATGAGTTTACCTGCTTTACACAGTGAGTTCCAAGACAGCTAGAGCTACTTAGTGAGACCTCGTCTTGAAAGGACAACAAAAAGTATGAGTCTCAGAGCCCCACAAGTCTCTTTGAGATAGGGCTGAGGAGAGGGTGGAAAGGGGTTTATAGAGGAAGGTATAATAGAAAGCTTATATATTGTCTCTCATTTGAGAACACCCATGGAGGGGAGCTCTGTGTTAGACTTGTACTGAACACCAAAGGTAAAGACAGTCTAGACCAAGAAGGGCCTTGTATAGTATCTAAATATGGGCTTGGATTTCCTCCACTAAATAGTTGGGCCTCACTGAAGGGTTTCAGGGTGTCAAATACATCTGTATATTAGACACGCAACTGACTTCACCAACCATGGCTTTAGCCTAAGACAGTCATTTTTGAGAGATACAGGTTATATTATGCCACCCCTACATTGGCTCCTTTTATCTTCTCTGCTCTGCCTACACCGGTTTGCCATCTCTTCCATTCTGTTCCTACCTGTGCTTTTCCTTAACCCATATACAACTAAAACCACCTGTAGTGAGGGGAAAAAAATGGATCAATGTATAAAAGAGCCGAAGAAGCAGAGTGGTCTGTCTTGCTTAAAGAGTCCAGCCTCACCCCACCTCTAGTTTCTTCTCTCTTCCACAGATCTCCATCCCATTCTCTGTTCTTGGTAATTGCCAGGTTCCATGACCATGTCCCTACCTGACGCCCAGTAACTATGGGCCAAGGGAAAAGAGGGTCTCTACAGCAGGTCTTTCTTGTCAGACTTTCTTTGAACTACCAGCTCCCAAATAATGACACGGAGACTTAATATTAATTATGAAAGCTTGGCCTTAGCTTAGGCTTGTTTCCAACTAGCTCTTATAACATATTAATCTAAACTCACCTGTTTATATTAATCTATATTCTGCCACATGACTCTTTACCTCTCCTCCACACTGTACATCTAACTACCTCTGCATCTCACTGGCTTAATCCCCAGCATGCCTCAGATTCTCCAAGTTCCTCCCCCACCCCCAACTCCTGCTTATCCTCTCCTGTCTAGCTATTGGCCATTCAGCTCTTTATTAAACCAATCAGAAGGTGCCTTGGCAGAGACACATCCTCACAGTGTACAAAAAGATTATCCCACATCAGGTTTCTCCTCCAAAGCCTGGTTATTTTCAGCCCCAGAATATAGAAGAGGAAACATCTATTTCTTTTATGAGAAATTCCACCTAATGAGTGTGGGTTAGACTTCATAAGCCATACGAGGCAGCTATAATCATTAGCATAGTACTTAAAAATTTGAATTAGATTTATTAATTTTATTTTATGTATGAGTGTTTTGCCTACGTGCTGTGTACCGCATGTGTGCTTGGTACCCAGAGATCGGAAGAGAGTACATCAGATTCCCTGGAATTGGAGTTACTAATAGTTGTGTGCTGTTAATTAAACCTGGGTCCTCTGCAAGAGCAACAAGTTCTCTTTAAGTACTGAGCCATCTGTCCAACCTCTATCATAGCATTTCCAAGCTATTATCTCCTCTGTCCCCCAAATGTTGTCCCGTGATATTTTGTGTGTGTATGTGTGTGAGAGATCTGGGTAGAAGTTGTTAGAAGCTGGTTAGGAGGTTGCTTAAGAGGCAAACCACGCCCTGAACCGAGGACAGCAGTTAAGATCCTTCATCAATAGACAACGCCCTAAGAACAGGTGAAGCCAGAAAGACCATCTAGAAATGTGATGCCATCCATGCTAAAGGTAGAAAAAGTGTGTTATTCATACTCTAAGACGAGAAGGAAAATGAGAAAACATTTTGGGAAAGCACTGAGGCATGTGATGAGTGTGTCCCTTAAATTACTTTAGTGTTAATATGGCTGCAGATTGAATCATTTGAAAAGGGTGAGCGCTACGAAGACTACACTGGCAGTGGGTTTTGGTGAGGAAAGAATCCAGAACCATAAGAGGTCAGAAATGGCAGTCCCAAAATCTATCCTCTTGGTAAGAGTGAAGACCAGCTTTCTGGTCCCTCCAAACGTATCGCATCACGCCTTCCAAGTATCCTTCTAGTACTTTCGGGGATGCACTTTCAATGTGTCCTGTGCTTTGTTGTAGCTTCCAAGAAGTCAGAGGGTGAGACACCAACTTCGCAAGTGCTCTGGGAACCACTGACATTTTCAAAGCTCCTGGAAGAGAAGCCCACCAGATGTGTGCCAGGAGATAGCGTCTTTCGCTACGGGAGGGCCCAGCAGTGGGTTATCAAAAATGCCGCTGTCATTAAGTGAAGGCAAATCCTTCTAGTCCAACTCCTGGCTCTCCAAGAAACTGAGGAGGCCCAGAGAAGTCACCAACCAAATAAAGTTCCACACTTGCTGCCTCAAACCTGGGTTGCAGAGGCTGGGAAGCGGGGCGGGGCAAGCCTCGGGGCAGCGCCTGGCCCCGCCCCTGTGCGGCAGTGGGCGGAGCAGAGGGCGTGCCTGCGTCCCTAGGGGGTGAGGGCGGCCACGGCTGCCCGAGGGGGGCGGGCCTTGGCCCCGAGTGACGGCCCGCCGGCCCAACCGGTGTGAGAATACGGGGCCGGCCTTCCTGCAGCGTCTTCCGCTCGCCGGCTGCGGCGCCTGGGACGGTTGCGGTGGGTCTGGGCGCTGGGAAGCCGTCCAAGATGATTAAAAAATTCGACAAGAAGGACGAGGAGTCTGGTACGCGCGGCGCTCCGGACGCCCACCCTCAAGCGCAGAGGTCCCCTTCCCTCGCCCGCAGCCACCTGCTCCGGGGGGCCGGCCGCAGCGGAGGGGTCTGCCCGAAGCCCCTCCCCCGGCGCCGGGGCCTCCCCTCGGGCCGCGCGCTCCCGGCCCGGGTGTCGCCTTGAGCGCTCGGCGGCTCCGCCCCAGCGCGTCCCCGCCCCCCGCGCCCGCCCCCCGGCTGAGCCCCTCAGAGCCGGCCCTCCGCGGGGCCCTGTCGGGGGGCGAGGAGTTGCGCGCGCATGTCTCGGTAGCCTGGGGTTGCTGGTGGGGTTAGGCCCCAGGGCGAGCACCCCTTGTCTTTTGGGGCTGGGGTCGACCGGGCCAGGGTTGCGTGTTTATGGACTCTGAAGGGCCTTGATTCTCCTGTTCCCAGGGGTTAAGACTGCCCGGTGGGACACAGCTCATTGAATTGCGCAGGCATCCAGAAGTGACTTGCGTGTTGATACCTGTCTGTGGTGCAGTGCAAAGTGGGGAAGATGCCAAGCCTCTTCAAAAAAAAAAAAAAAAATCTTCAGCTCTTCAGTGGTAGCTGCTCTCACAAGTGTGGTGGAAGGTTGGGTTAGTGGACCTTCATGGCCTCATCCTGCATGGCCTCTTTACATTTGTGATTCTCTGCGAAACTGTTCCTTTCTGCTTCAGTACATGTGTGAAACACATAAGATAGGGCTTGCTTTTAGGGAAATCCATAGTGTCCTGTCATCTCATTACTCTTGGTGGTGGTGGAAACGACACATTTGTTAACATCCATGGGATGGGGGAGGGGGAAGCAGGGAATGAAGGCCTCATTTTGGACAGGGTTCTTCTATCTTAGAGAAGTCCAAATTCTCCCAGTATGTCAATGACAGAATCTGAACCAGAATAAAAATTACTTCATCCAATTTATTTGCATATTAGTAATGGTTGTCCTTGTGACTTCCAAGGGATCATCCTGTTTAGGTGAGATTTCCCAAGCATGCAATATCCTTCTCTAGAAAAGTCTTTGTAGGACAGCTACTGAAGACCTTCTCTTTTTCTTGTACTATAGGTAGTGGTTCCAATCCTTTCCAGCATTTGGAGAAGAGTGCTGTCTTGCAGGAGGTATGGCATGGATGTATACAGTCCCTTGTCGATTCTGTTTGAGAATGATGGGCGTAGACCCACCTGACAGGCTAAAAATCACTCTTCCCCATATTTGATCAAAGAAAAATTCATTTTTCATTATATATTAAAGGTAATGAAAGAGTATAACTGAGTGCAGAGGATATAGGGAAAAGGACAGTCTGCAACTATAGAGATATACAGACATACAGGCTCTGTTGTGTGCTGGGGGATTATAATGAAATACCAGAAGAAGTAGTGGTAAGTGCAAGGCTATTGGAAGACTTTACAGATACTGAGCTCTTGATGTTCATATGTAGACGGAGGTTTTGGTAAAGTCTTTAAAGCTGAAGTAGTCAACCTAAGGGAATGAGAGAGTATAGATAGGAAAGTCCAGGTCACATCCAGTTACTTACTGTATACCATATAACTTGGGAGCATAGACAACTGACGTTATTTGGATATTGTACTAACATGATGTTAATGTTATTAAAGATGTTTTGCTGTCCTCTGTGATAGAAAATACACTATATACAGCATATTGTTTTGCATATTTCTGTAGGCACGCATATTCAATGAAACCCCAATCAATCCGAGAAGATGCTTGCATATCTTGACAAAGATTCTGTACTTACTCAACCAGGTAAACTATTCTGACTTCCTTAGATTTGTGTGTTAGGACAGAAATCTGTGACCCATAATGAAATACTTACTGAAAGGCAGAATTGTTTTTTAAAAAATTATGAAATTTGAAAATCCACAGTGTTTGTTTAGAACAATAATGTGTAAAAACTCTTCAATATAAGGACTATGTTTCTTCTTAAATTCATGAGGTATTAAGCCAGCTAAACATGTACATTTCAATAGATATAGTGATTTGAATTCAACAAATACTTAGAATATATTTGTTACATGTAATTATTTTTAACTTTTTAAAGTTTTATTTATTTTATTATTTTATGTGTATGAATGTTTTGCCAGAATGTATGTATGTGCACCATGTGTGTGCTTGGTGTTCATGGAGGTCAGAAGAGGACATCAGGTCCCCTGAGACTAGAGTTACAGACAGTTGGGAGCCACCACATCAGTGCTGGGAATCAAACCTGGGTCCAACTCTCCAGATCAGTTTACATGTACTTTGAGATCCTTTGAACATTCAATGTAAAGTCAGACAGATTTCAAGTATTTTGTTTGCTTATTTATTTGGCATAATTGTGAGATGTTGAAGTTTTTGTCTTAATGTTCAGGTTTTATATGAGTATCATTATTACACTAATACTATCAATGTGATTCTGGACAAGTAATTTAACCATTATGTGCCTTACTGCTCTTCTGTAAATGAAGATTATACCAATACCCCCCTCCCTCCCAAGATGGTTTCTCTGTGGAACTCACGTTGTAGACCAGGCTGTCCATGAACTCACAGAGATGTCTGCCTCTGCCTCCTGAGTGCTGGGACTAAAGGTGTGTGCCACTTGATAATACCATATTATCATAATACCATTATTATAATAGTGTTAGGTACATAGTTTGTGTTTAGAAATACTTTCCATTTGTAACTCAGCAAGTTTTATTGCATACCTGCTGTATCTTATGTACTGGTGTTATATAGACATTGGTGTTATGGCAGATAAAACCCCCCCAAATTTTTTAAATTCTGTGTTGTATTACTGCTATTAATTTCGGTTTTTGCTTTTGCCTCAAACTGTAAATACAATCTCACAAACATTTAAAACCTTAGAAAATATGATTTTATTTTTTAGACAATATATATCTTTATAGGTATTTATATACAAACCTATATACATCATATACCTAAGATATTTATATGCAATGCTAATATGTTATACTTACCAACTTAAATTCTAAGAAAAAAATTTTATTTTTTCACATTTACTTTAACTTTTTGTGTGCTTGCATCAAGTGCATGTGGAGGTTAGTTCTCTCTACCATGTAGGTCTGGGGATTGAACTCAAGTCATCAGCCTTGGTGATAAGTGTCTTTATCCACTGAGCCATCTCATCAGCCTCTAAAATAACATTTTTATCATGTTGTTTTATAACTAAAGACCTAAAGATTTAACAAAATTTTGTTGTTTGCAAATAAAGACTGAGAAATAAGCATGTAATTAAAAAAAAGACATTATCTGTTCATGAACAGCATAACCCTACTGTGTCAGCATGTTAGGAACGTTTAAGCCAAAATCAGTCTGACTTAACTTTGTGTTACATATGTTGTAGTGTGTCCAAAGTGGCTAACTCCATTGTATCAGCAGAATTTGGAATAGTCAAAGTTGATTCAAAGTAGTCAAAGCCAGAATTGGCCAATATCTCTTTCTTGGAGCAACTCATTTTGAGACAATTGTCTTGATAAGGAGAATGAGCATAAACTTGGTAATGTAAACAGGTTTGGGAACATTTATTTTATCTCCTTCCCTGGTTCTTGGTAGAACATTATGAGGGAAAAACAAAGAACAAAAACCTTCAGAATTTCTACCAGAGTTGACAGAGCCACATATTCTGAGTTGTAAGTCAAAAAGTAACAAGATTTTTCTAATATGACTGAAGAATCCCACAGGCTTTTGGGTATATGTTAAGTTTCACAGTAAGAAAGTTCTCTCTCTTGCCGATAAGCAAGTTGGATACCAATTGAAATAGTTGTAAACTCTTGTTATTCTTTGTCTTTCATCCTAAACCTGAGACTTTTTTTTGATTAAAATTCTTATACTCATGGCAAATGGATATAAGATCACTTGTATTTTATGTAAAATCTGAACTCTGAAAACAAATTGAGCCCATTATGCTATATAGGATCACTTTTAATGAAAGAAGTAAGTGTTGAAATGGTAATATTTGAGGAAGTCTATGACCAGAAATGTTTTGAAAATTAGTGAATTAAGTTGTCTAGCTGAGCTACTGCCAGATCAGCAGCATTGGCATATTTGGAAGCTTGTACCAAGTGAAAAATGCCATGTCCCCTCAAGATTTCACTGAAGGGGATTGTATTTTGACAAGGCCCCTAAATGATCTGTTATTCACATTAAAAATCGTAAGATCCAAATCATCTTCTAAGAGTTTAGGTCAGTGTCTTGGGCTCCATAGCACCTGGAAACATAATAATAAGGTGAATCTAGATCCTCCTCTTTTGGTTTGGACCCCGTTTTGCCATATTTTCTGCGATTCCTCATAAGCAATCCTTTACAGTTTTATATATATGATGCACTTGTCCTGTACTGGGCATGTGCCAGGCATTAGATTGTGGAAATTTACAAGGTGTAATCCCTGCTTTTAGGTTGTGTGACCTTATCGTGCAATGCTGATTGGAAATTCTACTTCCTGTCATGTTTTGCTTCCCTGTAAATCCTTGAGGCAGTTTCTGTTAAAGGTCTGTAGAGACTACAATTCCAGAACTGTGGTGTGCTATTTTGAATTATTTTAAATAATAAGTCTCTAAATGGCCCTGAGGGGTTTTTCTCCCCTGCAGGTTTCTAAATTGAAAGCAGAAAAGTTGCCAAGAATGTTTATAAAGAGATCTCCTGAATTAAAAATTATTTCTTGAAAAATAAAGAGAAAATCCTTAACATCTATATTTTTTTAGTTTAAAAAATTGTTTTAAATTTTACTTAGGGTGAGCCCTTTGGAACTATGGAAGCTACAGAAGCCTTCTTTGCAATGACTCGCTTGTTTCAATCAAATGATGTAAGTCTTTTTTATTCTTTTATGATGAAAACATTTATTTTCCCCAGGGAACTTAGAATGTTCCAAATTAAAGAGCGTTGCTTGAAATGTTTAAAATTACTTTACAGCCGTTTATCTTTATAAAACTTACAAATGCTTTTTAAACAAAATGTGAACGTGGAAGAATTAAAGTATATAGTATAAAGCTGTTCCTGAAGTCATTAGGGAAAAACGTTGATACCTATAGGTCTACATCTGTTGGTTCCTAGTCGGGTTTTTTGTGGGCCTGGATTATTGGTCAGCGGGGCTGGCAGTGGAAAAGAGCTGGGTTTGGACTGGGGACAGTAGTGAGCCTGCCAGCCCCTCTGTAGCTGCCTCTCATTACCCTGGGTCACCTCAGTGCTTAGAGCATAATTGCTGCTGCTCTCCTTCTGTTTCTGAATGTGGCACATTTCTTCTATGCCCAGGTTTAACACAGAAAACACACAGAAGTAGGATTCTGGGATATATATTTCTTAGCTTTCTGTTAGCATATATTTGCCAAATTCTTTTCATACTTACTGAATATCAGCACAGGCTACATTTTGTGTCCAATTCCCAGGACCACCAGAGATTTGAGTCTGTCCATATGTCCAGATAATGAAAATTTTAGGAGTAGTTCTTCAGGAAAATCAACAGACCCCCTGTAAGACAGTTAGTTATATTAAGGGAGGCTTCTATATATGCTCAGGCAGATCCCCTCAGATCAAAGATTACTTGTATTGACAAAAGATGCTTGGCAGAATTTGGGCTTTTAGGTACCTTCGTCAGAATCTGTCCACTTGTCTCTACCTCACTTTCAGATCCTCTTCCTTGCCAATCAAGCTCTCGAGGGGTATGGCTTCAATTTGTTTTGTAATTAAACTTCCTGCAGGATATGCTTTCCCAGTTTTGTGGTCACATGGTCATGGCAAAAGGCTTCCTGTTATACAGTATTATATACTATATATATATAATTACACACACACACACACACACACACACACACACACACACACACACCCCTACCTAACCAGAGAGGATTTCTGGTCCTTCACAGACTTTCAGCTGTCCATTTAAACTTGTTAAGCTCATCATTTTCTTTCAAAAAAAAAGATTTGTATGTGTATATGTGTGATGTGTGTGTGCACACATGCCATGGTGCCTTTGTGGAGAAGACCACTTGCAAGACTCAGTTCTCTCCTTCTACCATGAAGGTCCCAGTGATTGAATTCAGGTCTTCAGTATTGGTAGCAAGTGCCTTTACCTGCTGAATCATCTTTATCAGCCCCTCAAACAAGTTACTTTTAACATTTTAAGTTTTAACAACTTAATTTTTATTAAAATGTACTCTGGCAACAACTGCTTATTTACCCAGAACGTTGTCTTCTATAGGTCTTTGCGAATGATAACTTAAATATTTATACTATTTTATGCTATGGACTACTTAGATTCCCTGATTCTCTAGAAACAGGATCATTGATGTCTTCAGTCCAAACAGAGAAGCAGTTTCAAGTTCCTAGCCTTCAGGACATGCTTCCCTTTAATAACTTCCTGTACCAACAATTCAGGGTTTCAATCAAAGAAGCAGAGCCACTGTGAATATTAGGGGATTAGGGATTTCCTTCAGGAATTAGACTAGAAAAGTAGGCATTTCAAGTTGTTGGAATAGGGCCCAAAGACTTACTATTATAAAAGTCAGGCAAGGCTGTATGTAGCTCTGATTTTGCAGCTTTGTACCTGGTTTTGGGCCAGATGGGTTCAGCAAATAGTTATAGGATTAAGGGGTTATAAGTGATGATAGAGTGAACAGGGTTGTTGAAGCCAAGAGTGGTGGCTATCACTGATAGAGGCTGTGACAGTGAAAATGAGTCACCGTTGTAATGAATGATGGTAGGTGATACAGAATAAGGGCATGATATTTCTAATCTGGAACATTTTAGGGAAGGACCTGCACTGAAAGAAGGTGGTGTTGAGCTTAAAAGCAGTGAAGAGTAGCTTCTTTGTCTGGAGGCCACCATTTAGAAAGAAAGCAGGGCAATTCTTAGGGAACAGAAGATTTCAGTTTGATAGAAGGATAGGAACATTTATGGAAGAAGATTGGAATGATAAGGACTTTTTCTGATGAAGAGTCAGAGAACATGGCACTGTGTGTGTGTGCACAAGCTTGAGTTTGTGGGAAGATGGAAAAAAGAATTGTTCATAATCCTTTTTTTTATAATGTCTGTAGAATTTGTAATGGTATCTATCATTTTGATATGGCTAAATTACATCTTCTTGTATTCCTTAGAGTTTCGTCTAGAGGTTTATATCTTTTAAGTATCTTCATGGATCAAGCTTTTTGATATATTGTTTTTCCTATTATTTTTTTCTTTTCCAAAATAAAGGGGGGAAAAGAGAGTGAGCTGAGGATATTGGTTAGTTGGTAGAGTGCTTGACTTGAATGCATGATGCCCTGGGTTCGGTCTCCAGCCCCTCCTAAGCCAGGAGTGATGGTGTGCACCTATAATCACTTGGCAGGTAGAGGCAGGAGGACCAGAATTCTTGACTGCCGAGTGAGTTTGGGTCTAGCCTGTGTCACAGTGTGAGACCCATTGAAAAGTGAAGTAAGAGAATGAGAGCAAGAGAAGAGAAAGACAGACAGACACATAGATTTTTTCTAATTTTCTATGTAAATGAAGAACGGTGTTTACAGAACTTCACTACAGACCTGGAATAATAGCAGACAAGTCATTTTAAAGGAACAAACCCACACAGACTGTGTTCTTTAGTTGTGGTTCTAACTGTGCTGCAGCAGGCTTAGAACTCACCGGTGAAAGACGCAGAAGGAAGGGTAGGAAAAGAACAGTTATTTTGGATAAATGACTCCATGTTTTGATGTTAAGGACCACATTTCTGGTCTGTTTTCCAGCTGGGTGAAGGGCTGGATTTACCCTGCTACCTTAAATACTAGAGATCCAAACAAAACACACCAAGTTTCAGTTTTAGACAGTATTGTACCAGAGAGAGGAGAAAAGTGATGGGAAAATCAGTGTACTCGAAGACAGCTGATAGAGAAGCAGTCTGAGAAGAGCTGAGGAAGAAAAGAAAACAGGAAAAAGAAGAAGACCCGTTACATACCAGATAATATCTTCAGTTTTTGACAGTTACCCTAAATTGCTTCATGAACTTATCAAAATCTAATATTCATCTTTGTCTTTTCTCTGCTTGTGGGAAATTTGACAGTCTTAGATACTCTTACCATATATATGAATATGTAAACAGACATGCTTATATATATATGTATATTTCTAAATGTATATATATATATTTTTTTCCCTTTCATTCAAATTTGTCTTTAATACTTTTTTCCTTCTTAATTTTCATTCCTTGTTATATGTCTGAATTACTATCTGGAATAGTTTTCCTTGCACCTGTGGAATATACTTTTTTGAATCTATTCTTTATATACTAATTCTCATCCAATGACATCCCATGTTTATACTTCATGAGTATGAGTGTTTGTTTTCACTGTCAGGACCCCTGATCTGGGAATTGCTCTGTATTTTGTCCATGGCTACATAGTACAATTTTGGGATCAGTCTTTTCATGTGATTATTGGCCATTCATGTCTTTTTGAATAAATGTCTCTTCACATGTTTCCCTATGCGTAAGTTGGACTAGCTGGGTTTAAAAAATTTAGAAAAGGACACAAAGTTGGGTAGATAGGGAAGGGGAGGAGGATTGGATATGATCAAAATATATGAAATTCTCAGAGAATTAACTTCTAAAAATTAACAAATCCTTTGCCCATTTAAAAAATTGTGTTGTGCTTTTGTTATTGAGTTATAATAGCTCATATAATCTAGATGCAAGCCCTATCATATATATTACATACAAATCGTTCTTATTCTGTGAAATACTATTTTTAAAAATAAACTTTGATTCATATTCTGTTTAACATTTCTGTGTATTTATCTACATAATGTGTTTTGCTGGCTAAAAGTACATTTATGCCAACACTTTACCGTGTTAGTTTTTAGAAATTTTGCTATTTTGTAGGGCATGAGGTAGTGAATCCAATTTCCATTTGCCTTAAGACTGCTAACTTGAGCACCCATTTTTTTCTTCTACTTTGGCTAATTTTTTGCAATCCAGTTTTCATCTGCATTTTATGCTAGGTCTTTTATGTAGAATGGAATTTGTTTTAGTTCTGAAATTTTGATTTCTGTTTATCGTTTTCTTGTTGTTAGCTTTGTGTTTGTATGGCTTTGATGTGTTGTATGCTTGCCTGCCTCCCTCCCCTCCGCCGTCTCCCGTCCCTTTTCTCTCTCTCTCCTTCCCTTCCTCCTTGTGTTAAATCACACTTTTTTTATTGGGCTCAGTGGTGCCAAGCAGGTTTTCTCTGTAGCTTAGGCTCTGGAGCTGGGTCTGATGTGTGTGAGTTTCTGAACTTACAAGATGCTGAAGGTACTTAGAAGGGTATGGACAGACTAAAGGAGCCTGGAGTCTGCAAGTGAACCAGAGATGCAACTGAGGAGAGCTGGGCTGGAGGCTTTGTTATTGTTACTGTCTTACTTTGGATCCTGGTATCCACCTAGAAATTTTGATAATTTAAAATGGAAGTTGATTGTCTAGTAATGAGTCATTTTAGGAGAAACATTGGTATTTGAGTGGAGGGGAAAACAGAATTAGTGTTATCTCTTCATACACTTTTTTTAATCTTAAAAATACATTTTCTGAGACAAATCTTTATCACTTTAAAACAATTATTTCTCTGTAGAAGAGTAACTGATAGATAGATAGATAGATAGATAGATAGATAGATAGATAGATAGATAGATAGATGGTTTTTCGAGACAGGGTTTCTCTGTGTAACAGCCTTAGCTGTCCTAGAACTTGCCTTGTAGACCAGACTGGCTTTGAACTCAAAGAGATTCACCTGTCTCTGCCTCAGGTATTGTGCATCAAGTGGTGTTTTTGTTTAAGAAATAGTAGTATTTTAAGGTTTTTTTTTTAAATATCTATATAGTTTTAAAGATAGTTTTGGTTGATATTTTATTTATTTATTATTTTTGGTTTTTCGAGACAGGGTTTCTCTGTGTAGTTTTGGAGCCCATCTTGGATCTCTCTCTGTAGACCAGGCTGGCCTTGAACTCACAGAGATCTGCCTGCCTCTGCCTCTTGAGTGCTGGGATTAAAGGCATGCGCCACCGCCGCCAGGCTTGGTTGATGTTTTAAAGGCTATCTCCCTTATTTGTTTGGATGTTTATTCACGTGTGTGTCAGTAGATAACTTGTAGAGTTGGTTCTCTGTGTTCACTATTTGGGTTCTAGGGATTAAAATCAAGCCATCAGTTACCCACTGAGCTATCTTGCTGATCTAAGATTACCTCTCTTAATATACTTGAAGTCTTACTTAAAATAATCAAAAAGAAAATAATTTAATTAAAAATTAAAATAATTGTCTTACAAATAACCTGCTGTAATCCATAAATACATTTTCAGCAAACATTGAGGAGAATGTGCTACCTTACTATCAAAGAAATGGCCACCATCTCTGAAGATGTGATCATCGTCACAAGCAGGTATGTGAATAGTCTGGGATAAAATACTTATGTACTTGTGGAATGTTTGCTGTTCTCTTTCTTTTGACTGCCAGGAAGAATTGACAAGAATATCATAAATCATTCTTTTCCAAAACACAATTGTCATATATGATATTCATTATTCTCTTGATTTGATGTTTCTTTTTGACTGCCAAAAAAAATTTGTAAGAATGTTGTATCTTAAACCATTCTTTTTTTAAAACATGGTTGTCATCATATAAAAATCATCCCTACCTGCTAAGAGGATTACAGAGGGTATTGATACTAGGCTGTGGGTTGGTTTTTAAACGTTTATAAAAATTGGGGCTGAGAGATGGCTCAAGTGGTTAAGAACTTGCTGCTCTTGTGGAGAACCTGAGTTCAGTTCCTAGCACTCATATTGTGGCGCATAACCATCTGTAACTCTAGTTACCAGAGATCCAACAACTTCTGGTTCCTGTGGGTGCCAGGTACACACGTGATACACATACATACTTGTAAATAGATACTTACACACATAAAACAAAATGTCTTCTTTTTTTTTTTTTTCCAAGAAGACAGGGTTCCTCTGTGTAACAGCCCTGACTGTCTGGAAAACTCGCTTTGTAGAACAGGCTGGCCTTGAACTCACAGTGATTCACCTGCCTCTACCTCCCAAGTGCTGGGATTAAAGGCGTGTGCCACCACACCAGGCATAAAAATATCTTTTAAGTTCATAAAAATAAATAAAAGCAAAACTGAAAAGTAACTGCTTAGTGAAATAGGTATTAATAATTACAACAAATATCAAAAGTTATCATTTTACATATAAAGAATTTTTATCCTTAAAAAAATACCGAGGGATAGTTCATAAAATAACCATTCTAAAGATCTAAATATCTTTACTCTCTGACACTATTAACCAAAATAAGTAAGTTAAATATTTAAGAATGAGGTATAATATATTTACTTATCAGATCAGCAAAAGAACAAAGAAGTATTGTTACATTCCTCCAAGGAAGACTGGCACTCTGGTACACAGAGGTAGAGTTCTAAATGGACTTTGTTTTTCTAGAAAGCACTTAGGCAGCATTTGTGACTGGAGAATTTCATCCTCAGTAATACTACATTCTGAATTCCTCATCTGTTGTGTTTCTGTCATTGTTAAATTACTTAATTAGTCATGTAATACATTAGGAAATATTTCAAGCTTTTGGAATTATTTTTGAGTTTGACTTTGAAATATTGTATAGATGTGTGTAACATATGGTAGTGAACCCAGTAATGTACTAATAGTTTATATATGTATGTAACATATGCTAATATGTAATAGTAATAGTAGTGTATATATGTGTGTAACATGGTGAACACAGTAATGTATTAATAATAGTGTATATATGTGTGTAGCATATGGTGTTGAACACAGTAATGTAGTAGTAGTAGTAGTAGTAGTGTATATATGTGTGTAATATGGTGGTGAACACAATAATGTAGTAGTGTAAATATGTGTGTAATGTGGTGAACACAATAATGTAGTAGTGTATATATGTGTATAATATGGTGGTGAACACAGTAGTGTAGTAGTAGTGTAAATATGTGTGTAATATGGTGGTGAACACAGTAGTATAGTAGTAGTGTATATATGTGTGTAATATGGTGGTGAACACAGTAATGTAGTAGTAGTAGTAGTGTATATATGTGTGTAATATGGTGGTGAACACAATAATGTAGTAGTAGTGTATATATGTGTGTAATATGGTGGTGAACACAGTAATGTAGTAGTAGTGTATATATGTGTGTAATATGATGGTGAACACAGTAGTGTAGTAGTAGTGTATATATGTGTGTAATATGGTGGTGAACACAGTAGTGTAGTAGTAGTGTATGTATGTGTGTAATATGGTGGCGAACACAGTAGTGTAGTAATAGTGTATATATGTGTGTAATATGGTGGTGAACACAGTAGTGTAGTAGTAGTGTATATATGTGTGTAATATGGTGGTGAACACAGTAGTGTAGTAGTAGTGTAAATATGTGTGTAATATGGTAGTGAACACAATAATGTAGTAGTAGTGTATATATGTGTGTAATGTGGTGAACACAGTAGTGTAGTAGTAGTATATATATGTGTGTAATATGGTGGTGAACACAATAATGTAATAATAGTGTAAATATGTGTGTAATATGGTGGTGAACACAGTAGTGTAGTAGTGTATATATGTGTGTAATATGGTGGTGAACACAATAATGTAATAATAGTGTAAATATGTGTGTAATATGGTGGTGAATACAATAATGTAGTAATAGTAATTTATCTTTGGCTGCTTGGAATTGTAGCTAATATTTTATTTAAATGTTTGGTAATTTCTAAATATCTTAGAATGGATCTGTATAATTTATAGTAAAATAAATAGTATTACTTAAAAATAGTTGCCTTTTTAGTGATTAACTATAACTCATTTAACTAAATATAGTTTTCATACAATGAAATACATTTTGAAGGAAGGTACTTATGTTTAGTTATGTTGAATACAATTTCAGTTAAAGCTTTCAATGGAAATATCAGAAGAGCAGATGTAAAAAGTAACTTAAACAAGAAGCAAATGTATTTCCGTCATGGAACTATAAGTCTGCAGGCACAGACTGGCTGGTGTTGCTGCACCCATTTGACAGTGGCAGGACTAGGATTCTTTTGGACGTCCTCCATCATGGCAGAGTAGATGCTTGAATTACTGACAGTGTCCCATGTGCAAGCAGGAGAACACTGGGAAGGGGCCAAGGGGCGCCAGCACCATCTGCCTCTTTTAGCAGGAATGCAGCAGCATTTCCTGAGCAATTTTTAGATTTCATTTGGCACATCTATATTATATGACTCTTCTTAGGAGGCCAGGAAAGTGAGTATTTAGCTTTTATAGTCCATGTACTGGGAGCAGGCAAGGAAGAAGGAGTTGAAAATTAGTGTTGGATTAGTCAACTAATGGTGTCTGCCACAAACAAGAAACAGAAACCCTTCAGTTACAGTTTTTTAATTCACTAAATACTTGAAAAATTAAAGATAAAATAACTGTTGTTTGTTTCTTTCAGTGGTTAATGCTTCCCTCTGAGCCTGATTAGATATAATTATAGTTTATTTCTAGTGCTCTTAAGTGATTAGTGTGTATGGTAGGCTGGATAATGGTTCCCTGACGATGCCCATGTCCAAATTCCCAGGACCCGAGAACATGTTATATTCTATGGCAAAGGTCAGTTAAAGTCAATAGGAGTATTCTGGTTTATTCATGTGGTCCTTTAAAAGGGTAAGCATTCTTAAAAATGGAAGTAGAGGGCTAGAGAGATGGCTCAGCAGTAAAGAGTGCTTGCTGCTTTTCCAGAGGACCCAGGTTTGATTCCCAGCACCCACACTGGGCAGCTTACAACCACCTGTAACTGTAGCTCTAAGGAATCTGAGAGGAGGCCCCTCTTCTATCCTCCTCATGTCATTCAGTCACACACACACACACACACACACACACACACACACACACAAATGTGTCTTTATAAAAACGTGAGTGGGAGGCAGAAGAAGAGTGTCAGTAAAGAGATTCGAGGCAAACATAGTCAGAGAGATGCTGTTAAAGATTTGAAAATAGAAAAAGGGGCCTTCAGTCATAGAGCACAGGTGACCTTTGAAATTGAGACAAAGAGGAAATGGATTCATCCATCTTTACTTTTTTGTTGCTAAAACACTGCCTGGGGCTGTATTCTTTAAGAAGTAGGGAGGCTTATTTAGTTCATTTGTGGCTAAAAGTTCAAGATTGGTATCTTTGTTTCTTCTGTTGCTATGCTAAATACCCTGAAAAAAGCCGCTTAAAGAAGAAAGGTTTATTTTGCCGTAGAGTTCCAGTCTGTCATGGTGGGAAGACATGGCTGCAGGTCGGGAAGGCAGGGTGGCAGGAGCTGGGTGCTGGCTGGTCACATTGCATCTACATCCAAGAGGCTGAGAGCAAATAGGAGATGGGCCATCCTATAAGGCTTTAAAGGCTGCTGCCCCAGGGACCCACTTCCTTTGACGAGGCTTCACCTCCTAAAGACTCCACGACTTTCCCAAACAGCACCGGCTGGGGACCAAATATTTAAACACATGAACCTATGGGGACATTTCTCATTCAAATTACAACAGTTGAGTAGCTCCATCTCTTTGACCTCTGCTGGGGGCTCTATGGAGAGTGGCAGGAGTGTATATAAAAAAGATCAGATGGGCCGGGCGGCGGCGGCGGCGGCGGCGGCGGCGGCGGCGCACGCCTTTAATCCCAGCACTCGGGAGGTAGAGCCAGGCGGATCTCTGTGAGTTCGAGGCCAGCCTGGGCTACCAAGTGAGTTCCAGGAAAGGCGCAAAGCTACATAGAGAAACCCTGTCTCGGGGGGGAAAAAAAAAAAGGTCAGATGGTAAAGCCAGGAGTAAGAGAAATGAAGGAAGCCAGGATTTCTGTTCTTTATAACAACTTGATCTTGCAGGACTAACCATGTCCTCAGTGATATTAATAATCACTTCTGGGGGCAGCGTCCCTGATGGTTAAGTACCTTGTACTAGTTCCCATTTGTTACAGGTTCTGCCACATCCATACTGCCATTCTGGGCAATAAGCTTCCAGTACCTGGACCTTTAAAGGTCATGCTCAAACCCAGCAAACCCCTATAGCTTTCATAATATAGGCCTCCAAACGTCTTGATTTTCCAGTGAGACCTGTTTTGGAATGAACTCATTAACTGTAAACTAACTACAACATAGGATGAATAGTACTCTAACCCTCTAACTTTGTGGTACTTTATTAGAGCAACAGTAGAGTAGAAAAGAAATACAGATTTTATACCTGAATCTGGGATGCTGCTAGGACAGAAAATCTGAAAGTAGCTTTGGAGCTTTGAGGATATGTTAGGAAAACCTAGACCACTAGTTCTCAACCGGTGGGTCACACTCCCTTTGGGGTTGAATGGCCCTTTTATGGGGGTCACCTAAAACACAGATATTTACATGATAATTCATAACAGTAGCAAAATTATAGTTATAAAGTAGCAAAGAAAATACTTTTATGGTTGGGGGTCACCACAACATGAGGAACTATATTAAAAGATCGCAGCATTAGCAAGGTTGAGAACCACTGCCCTAGGTTGTTAGTGGAAATATAGATTTTAATCACCGTGCAAAACTCAGAAGTTAAAGGAGCAGGAAAAAAATCACCTTAAGGAGTATCTAAATCATTGTGAATAGATTGTTAGTGGAAACATAGGCATTAGAGATGCCGATAGTGAGGATTCAGAGGAAAATGAAAATGTAGGAAGGGGAATCTTTTCATTATAGTGGCAGGAAGCTTAGCAAAATTATATTCTGTGATTATGTGAGAAGAATGACTTACAAGAAATAAACTTAGATTTTAACTGATGAGATTTCCAAGCAAAGTGTTGAAGATGCATTCTGATTTCTTTTTATGTGTTAAGTAAAATTTGAAAGTAGGTAAACTGAGGGGAAACCTGTTTAAAAAGAACCAGGTTTTTTTTAGTTAGGACTTGGGAGGTAGAGGCAGGAGGATCAGGAGTTCAAAGTATTTTTGGCAATATAGCAAGTTTGAGGCTGGTCTAGGCTACATGAGATCCTGTCTCAAAACCAACAACCACCACAAAACCAAAGAAATAACAACAACACAAATCACCAAAAAGGTAGGACTTGATAATTTTGGAAATTCTCTGTCTAAGGGGCATAGGGTACCAAGACTGAGAGAGTCACTGTCATGAAAGTGTGCTGTAGAGAAACAGTGAAAGGCATCCATGCTGAAAAATTAGATGAAAAGGTCAGAGTGTTCATTTGGAACACTAAGGAGGTCAATAGTGAGTCCTTAGCTTAAGCAGAAACTGAAAATAGAGATGAGATTATCAAGGCAAAGTCTGTGGTTGAGCTTCTGTCTAAATGCAGTGAGTCTCCGTACTTATGGTAGACCCACAAGGTACTTGAGTATATTATACCAGCAGAAATACTACTGTCTGTCTTGGACCTGAAGGGACACAAAGAGGACAAAGTGAAGAAGCTTTGAACATCTCAGAATTCAGCACATAGGAAATAGGCTAATAGACCTACTCAGTTTTGAGTACATGTTAACTGCACCTTATGACCGAGTGGAGGTGACTGACTACATGGGCAGAGGTTCAGGCCTGAAGAGTGCCACTGAGAACTACTTAGATTGCTGCTTAAGCACTTTTCCTGGCTAGATTTATAAGTTGTTTAGGGCCTGTCTTAGTTTCTTTTCCTGTTGCTGTGATAAAATACCTGACAAAAGCAACCTAAGGGATAAAAGGTTTATTTGGTTTACAACTCCATTATTACTAGGAAGTCAAAGCAGTAGGAACTTGAAAGAGCTGGTCACATATGTAGCTAGAGTTTTCCTGCCTGGCCCACAGTCAGGACAAATCTCTCTCACCTGCCAGTCCCACAGCCACTCAGACCCAACCAAGTAAACACAGAGACTTATATTGCTTACAAACTGAATGGCCGTGGCAGGCTTCTTGCTAACTGTTCTTATAGCTTAAATTAATCCATTTCTATTAATCTATACCTTGCCTCGTGGCTTACCGGCATCTTCACATGCTGTTTGTCATTGCGGAGGCTGGCAGTGTCTCTCTGACTCAGTCTTCCACTTCCCAGCTTTATTCTCCTCCTTGTCCTGCCTATACTTCCTGCCTGGCCACTGGCCAATCAGTGATTTATTTATTGACCAATGAGCAACACACTTGACATACAGACCATCCTACAGCACACATATTTTTAAAGTTCAAAGTTCTAGGTTACAGTCCATCAGGGCAGGAAAGTCACAACAGCAGGAGTCTGAGGGAGTTAGTGACATTATGTCCACAGTTAGAGAAGAAAAGAGCAATAAACAAATGAATGCTTAGTATTCAGCTTGCTTTTTCCACTCCTATACAGTCCAGGATCCCCTGCCTGGGGAATGGTGCCGCCCACAGTGGGCAGGTCCAAAATAATCCCCCACAGACATGCCCAAAGGTCCCTCTTCCAGGTGATTCCAGGTTTTGTCAAGTTGATAATTTGCATTAGCCATCACAGGGCCAATGGCTTTCATCTTTCCATTTTCTCTTTGTAAGTGGGCACATCTGTAATTGTTACACTGTGGCATTCTTACATTTTGTTTTTGTCACAGGTCCAGAGATAGGGAGAATTGTTGCACCAGGAATGACAAGGATCTCACCCAAATCTAATTTGATGATTTTGATAATAAGATTAAGACTTTTGAATCAGTGAAACTTAGATGAGATTTTAGACTGACTTGATAATTCAGTATGCTGATTCTGCATACTTGATACTACAGTCTGGGGAGATCTTGGGATGGGTTAAATGTATTTTGCAGATGAAATGAATGTAGCTTTCATGGCACAATGGTTTTTGGCCTAGTGAGCACTATATTGGATTTCAGTGCTACAGAACTGTAAGATAATAAATGTGTGCTGTTAAGCCTCTAATTGTGGTAATTTGTTACAGTAAGAATAGAAAACAAATAGTGGAGATGGCCATTCTGTATACATAGACAGTTGTGTTAGAGGGCAGGAAAACCTGAAGGCAGATACTTCGTAATAGAATATATATTGTGGAGACCCATAGAGGCTTCCTAGTGAGAACTTACTCAGGGTCTGAGAATCTGAGCTTGCTTTACCCAGCAGGGCTGCATAATGGGATGATTTGATCACGGGCGTGTTTACCAGGTGTTTGGAAGGGTCTACACTTGGCTGTATGGTGTGCTTTGATCTTGCAAGGGGGAGGTCTTTTGCCTCTCCCCTTGGCATATTATAAAAAGCCTTTTGAATAAACCTCTGGGGTGTTGGGTATTGACCTAGGGCCCTCCTGAAGCTATCCTGTGTCTCTGTCTTTCTCCTCCTCGTCTAGGTCTATCTTTCTATCTATCATTTCTTCATTCCTCTCTCCTCCACCCAAGAACCCTTCGTAAAGTGGGAGCAGGTCAGAGCTGGTCTCCCGGTAGACTCCCACAATATATGAATGAATAATAAGTACATGGAATTGTTCTTATCAGGGAAATGCAAATAAAATCTTAATAAGCTATTATACCATAGGATAATTAGGGGTTGGGGATTTAGCTCAGTGGTAGAGTGCTTACCTAGCAAGCGCAAGGCCCTGGGTTTGGTCCTCAGCTCCAGAAAAAGAAAAAAAAAAAAAAAAAAAAAGGATAATTGAAGAAACCTGGCAATACAAAAATAAGAACAACAAGAACAAACTTTTGCTCTAGTACAAAGTAGATGGAACAATTGAAACTACATACACTATACACTACATACACTATAGTAGAATTATAACTATTTAGAAAACAGTTTCTTGTAAAGTTAAACATGTATTAACCCTGTGACTAGTAACATGTCTAGGTATTTACCCATGGAAAATGAAAATGTATGTCTACATATAAAACCATGTAAGGATTTTGTAGCAACTTTATTTACAATAAATAGGTCTAGACTACAGATAACCAAAGTGCCCGTGTATAGAAGAATGGATAAACAAAATGTGATATACTCACGCAGTGGCCTGCTACACAGCTAACAAAAGGAACAAATTGCTGATTCAGACAACAGCATGAATAAACCTCTAAAACTTCATGCTGGAACAAAATCAAAACGACACAAAAGATACATCATGGGTGGTTCTACTTTTATAAATCTCAAGGACAGCCCAAACTCATTGTGTTCACAGAAGCTACAAGTCTGGTGGCTTGGAGGAAACTGCCTAGAAATGAGCATGGGGAGCTTTCTATGGACATGCAGACAGATGTTCAATGGTTTATTTTAGGTGGTTACATGCTTATCACACTTGCCAAAATTTATCTAATTGAACACTTAGATTGTTTTGGTTTATATTGCAAGTCAAAGAATAAATTAAAGAGATTTTGTTAGTGGCTTAAAGTTGGTCATATAGATTAATGTCTGGTGATACTGTTCTGTGTCTAAGTTCATGTGTGAAGAGTGCTTAGGATTCTGGAATTGAGTTCTGAAGAATAGTTCTTCACTTGAATCTTGGGAGTAGTATGTGTGTGGCAAGGGTGATGGTAAATCTTCATTGCTGGTCTGAGTAGCTTTAGAATCTCCTAGAAGATTGATGAGGCACAACTTTGGATATGTCTGTAAAGTTCTTCCCTTAGAGGCTTAACTAAGGAAGGAATATCTACCTGGAATGTGGGTGGTACCCTGTGTAGGCTGGAGGCCTATGGGATGGGGAAGGTGAGCAGAATGCTGTCATTTCCCATCATGACTTCAACTGCACTGCTGTGTCCTATTCAACACAGTGGGCAGAAACCTTTGAAACCATGAGCCAAAATAAATCCTACTGGTTTCTGTAAAGCAATTGGTACAGCTGTGAGGAAGGAAGTGAGACTGGGATGGGGTGGTGGTGGTGGTGGTGGTGGTAGTGGTGGTGGTGTTTCAGTTTGAGGAGTTAACATCTCTAGTCTTATTTCATAAAACCAGTAGTTCATAAATCATGATTTGGGAGAAATAAATGTGTTGTACAGTTTGTAATCATGTCAAACTTGTAAATTGTACAGTTAGTGTATGGATTTTGGCTGAGGAGTGAAAATAGTTTTAGGAAAGTGAAGTCTTCCCATTTACTTGATAAGAAGAAGCATACAAACCTAAGCCAGTTTTCCTGATTGAATGACTCTGTTGTCCCTGGATGATTAGTTTGAAGAGTGGATGTCAGGGACATGTTCAGTCTTTTCTGTGGTGAAATTCTTCGTTCAGAGATCTTTAGTAATGTTTTCATTGCAAAATCAAAAAATGAATTTCCAGCTGATCTTTGAAGGTCTACCATCTTTGGCTGTGAGAAACTTTCTAGTCCTCAATGATCTCCATCTCTCCTCCAGTGTGTTCTTCAGAAGTGCTTACTCATCTCCTGCCTCTTGTCGTGGAACACTGGAATCTTGGGAGTTCATGCCAGTGCAGTTCTGTTGGCCAAACTCGAGTGCTATTTGATACCTTGTATCTTTTTACATGTTTCTTTTCATGCCTAGAATTGTCCTGTTTCCTTTTCTGCATAGCTCAGACACTTAGTATTTTGTGTTTTGATTTCCCTATTCTGCTTGACAGTCTTACCAGTTTCAGTTGTTTCTAAAGCACTGTTGTGTATGTATGTTCTAATATTTAGTGTGTTGTTCAGTACTATTTAAACATTTCTCTGCCTTCTGCACCATTAGTCTTGAGAGCAAGAGCCATATCCTACATTACTTGTACTGTTAAAGCTGGAACAGTGTCTTCCATTTATAGAAATTCAGTAAATAGGCATGTTGCAGAAGGTGAACATAGCATGATCTGCTTTTCTCCTTAAAGCAAGGGCATTGGAAACACTTGAAAAGACAGAGGATTCTGTATCTTCCTCTCTGTCCTAGGAAAGGCCTTCCACACAGTCACAGGTGTGAAAGGTGTGACTTAACGGGTGTTGAGAAACCTTTCTGTGTCTGCTTCCCTTTGTTTTTTCATACCTTGTTTGTAAGCCTGATTATTTGAATTAACATTTATCTCCCTTTCAAGTGAAATTATGACAGGCTCTTGAAGAGAGGTATTAAAGTGAGGCCACATCATAAAACATCTTCTCCAAAACCTAATGAACAACAATGAATAGAAATGAAGGTCAGGGGCTTTTAATTCTAGCCAAGATGAAGTAAGGATATGACACTGTAGTCTATCTTTCCCAGCGGTACAACAAAAAACTTCAGTGAGAATACAAAGTAAACTACTGAGGCCTCCCAAAAGGAAATTCTAGCAAGTAAATTGGGGGGAGAAAGCATTCCTTAATAAATGACTGATGAAACAACAGTAACCTTCATGGGTAGGCTCAATTAGGACTCTGTACCAAAGGGGCTCCGAGGAGACGTCTGCCTCTTTGGCCTGAGCACAGATTTGAAGAAGGCGGGCCAGTGGAGAACCTGTGAGCTGCAGAGCACAGGGAAGAATTCTTGTTGCTTTTTTCCTCTTTTACTTCTAGTTTTTCCTGAGGCCAGCCCCAGTGATAGAACACTTGTACTATGGTATGTAACTGGTATTATAGACACATAAACCCTGAGAAAACAAGCTGTCCCTGGAAAGGGGGTTCCTGATGCATGACAAGTATGGAGAAATCCACTTATTATTATTAACAACTTTCTGTTTAGTCTTCCTTATCCTGAGAGTGAGCCCATTTATGTAAAATTGGGCATTAGCATAGGAACTAAAACTGAGTAACCTCATGTTTCTGATTAAGAGAACTGAAAAAAGGTCTCTGATAGCCAGAAAGTATGGCAAAAATGACATTCAGGGAGATTTGAAAGTTCTAGAAGATCTGGAAAGATCTGAGTGCTTTTTCAAGGCAATACAGATGTGAAAAGTCATAGCAAAGGTTTTGAAATATGAACTAACTTTGAAATCAGTGTGCATAGGACAGGTAGGATCTGGAACTGAGCTAATTCTTTTCTAACTAAAACATCAACATCCCCAAATCTTTTAATAGAACTCTGTGGGAGCCCGTTCTCGGGTTCTTCGTGGCTTTACCCAGCAGGTCCGCATAGAGGATGATTAGGACCACGGGCCTGAGTGCAGGTGTCTGAGATGGTCTGCACTTGGCTGTGCTGGGGGAGGAGGTCTTTTGCTCCACCCCTTGGCGTCTCTATAAAAACCCTGGGGCAGAGACAGTCAGGGCCCATTGGAATAGGTTCCAGGCCCTCTCGAGGGTATCCTTTATTTTCTATCTGTTTATCTCCGCAAGATTCTCCACAATAAATCCTTCTATCTTATATTTCCTGCTGCTCGAACTCAAGAAAACTCGGGGGATCTGTGGGGGTGGTGGGTAAACGCCCTGCAGAACTCAAGTCTCGTGATATGTTTAGAATGTCCAGGGTACAAAAAGTGATCTCCAGATTCAATATAATTACCAATTGAAAGACTAATAGCATGCTTCACAGAATTAGAAAACACAATCTTAAATTCATGTGGATACAAAAAAGATCTTTAATAGCCATGGTGGTTTAAATAAGCATGGCTCAGATAGTCTCATATGTTTGAATGCTTAGTCACCAGAGAGCAGCACTGTTTGAAAGGATTGAAAGGATTAGGAGATATGGCCTTGTTGGAGGAAATGTGTTAGTGGGCATGGGCTTTGAGGTTTCAAAAGCCCAGGCCAAGCCCAGAGTCTCTATCTCAGCCAATGGATCAGGGTGTAGCTCTCAGCTACTGCTCTAGCGCCTGCCTGTGTACCACCATGCTTCCTGCCATGATGATAATGGACCTCTGAAACTGTAAGCAAGGACTAAGCCTTGGTCATGGTGTCACAGCAATAGAATAGTGGACTAAGACAATAGCTAAGCATACTGAGTAAAAAGAACTAGAGGTATCCATAGTACCTGATTTCAAATATATTCCAGAGTCACGGTAGTAAAAAAAAACCTGCATGATACCAGCACAAATATAGACCCACAGAAAACCCAGAAATAAGCCCACATGTCTGTATCGAAATGATTCTTGCAAAAGATGCTGAAGGCTTGCTTTGGGATAAAGACAGCCTCTTTGACAACTGGTGCTAGGAAAATTAGACTTATTTTGTATAAAAGTAAACTAAAAATAGATCTGAAACTTTAGTGGGACACCCTAAACTTTGAAAGTACTAGAAGAAAACATTGACATGGGTAGTCAGTGGCGCTCCAGTCACCTAGGAAAGAGAAGCAAGCACTGAGAGGCACGATGATGTTCAGTTCAGTAAGCTTCTTCACAGTAAGGACACAGTAGAATGGAGAGACAGTTTACAGTGTGGGAGGGAAGCTCTGCAGATAACCATCTGACAGTGAATTAACATCTAGAATAGATAAAGGCCAGAAAGCAGAACATAAAAAATCAAATCCAACCAAAGCAGGGCAAATGACCAATAAATATGTAATAAACAGCTCAGTATCTCCAGGCATCAGGCCATGAAAATCAAAACTGTATCAAGAGCTAGTATTACTCCAGTCAGAATAGCCATTACCAAAAAACTAAACCCAAAACAAGGATGGTAAGGATGCGGAGGAGGGAACTCGTATACTGTTGATGGGAGTGTAAATTAGTACAGTCACCAGGGGAGGTGAGAAGGGTGAGTCCTCAGAAAGCTGAAAGTGACTTACCTATGGCTGCCATACCAGGGCTTCCTGATTGGTTTCCACTTAACACCACCTTTTGACTCCAGAGAGATAATTATAATGAGTATAAATAAAAGCTTTACTGATAATGTAAAGAAATATATTGTATAGCAATTTTGGTATGTATATTTTATCATTGATTAAAAATAAACTCATTATTTGGCTAATCTGTCCAATCAGGATTTACCAACTCACCCTAGCACAGATTCCTCCCTTTTTCTCCTTAAAAACCCACTCCTGCAAAAAATACCTGCTTTGTTGCTTGCTTGCACTTGCTGCTGCTGCTTTGCAGCCCTCCCCCTCATCCTTCCCCCCCACCCCTCCAACCCCACCTACCCACCACTTGTCCCTCCCAGGTAATAAATCTCCTTTGTGCTAAGAATATAGTGTCTGGGTATGTTCTCTACTGACTCCGACGTGGGCAGCCTCTCTTACAATGGACAGTTAGCCTTAGAATGAGTTGTAGAAACAAGGATTACATATTGTGTGTTCTGCTCACTTTCCTTTGTTTAGGCTTTGGTTGAAATAGTAAGTGGTTACCATCTTGAGATTTCAATAGTAGATTAGACTTAATAGAGATAAACAGATTGAAGGATGTGTACGTCCTGTATTAGATGCTTCTTCTGAGATACTTGGCATAGTTTCAGGCTTCTTTGATTTCAGCTGTGGTATAGTGAGCAATTTTGTGCAGGATTCAGCTCATTTAATTTATACTGCCTTATTTCTGGCCTGTATTATATATTTTGTTTCCCATCCAGTGGGATTACATACTCACAACTCATATCTATATGCCACAGAAATGTGGGAGAATTATTTAAGGCTCCTTATAAGATTGCTTTGTTAGTTAATTTTTAGTCTCTGTGATACCATACCTGACGGAAAGAATGGAGGAAAGACTTTGACTTCAGTTCACTGTTTCAGAGGCTTCAGGCCATTGTCGATTGGCTCTCTTGCTTCTGGTCTCATACCTGGTGAGGCAGATTATCATGCTGGGGTGCAGGTAGTGCAAGAGGGCCATTTGGGACAAGCAGGAGACAGAAAGCAGCAGAGAAAAAAGTTTGGGACAAAATGTGCCCTTCAAAGCATACCTCTTCCAGCCAGGTGTTCCCTCCTAAGGTTTCCAGCACCTCTCAGTGATGCCATCTTACTACGAATCCATCAGAGGATCACAAAAGCCCATTAGCTGGCAACTGAATCTTTAACACATGAGCCTTTTGAGATAATACTTTATACCCCAACCATACAATTGCTTATTAAATAACTAGTTGCAAACTGGAGAAAATCTGTTTACACTGGTTTTACCTACTAACCTGCTGTCTTTTCTGTGCTTCACTGTTCTTTTAGCACGTTCCCATGTAAGGCCTTTCTACACACAGGGAAGCTAAGACAGTTACAGAGCCTAATTTAGGAAACCATGGGCCGTGACTAAAGTCACTGCTTAATCTTTTAAAATAAAATTTTATTTTAGTATAGCAATTTTTTTTTTTTTCCTGGAGCTGAGGACCGAACCCAGGGCCTTGTGTTTGCTAGGCAGGCCAACCCACCATACCCATTTTTAATGTATTGTGTATGACTGCTTTCATGCTATGAAAGACTTGAGTAGTGTTGAAGAAGCGGATAGGCTATATTCTAAAATGTTTACTAATTGATCCTTTTTAGAAACAACATGAAAAATGCCAAGCCTGTTTCCCAATGCTGCTGTAGCAAGTTACTACAAACCTGCTAACTTAGACAACCATCTTAGTGGCTTACAACAGGACAGATGACTCTTTTTAAGATCAGGCCAGGAAGATGACTCTCAGAATTTGCTCTGCAAGCATGAGGCCCTGAGTTTGGATCCCTCAGCATCTGTAACCCCAGTGCCTCCCTGTAGTGAGATAGATGGGAAGCAGAGACAGGAGCTTTTTTGGAAGCTCTTGGGCCAGCTGCTCAGGTCTACGGAGCAGTAAAACAACAGGGTGAAAGGCAAGGACTAGCACCTCAGGTTTTCCTCTGACCTCCACATGCTTGCTGTGACACACACAGAACCACCTCATATACCAACACACACCAAACGACTTGGAAAAGCAATTTCACCAGGCTGCAGTCAGTGGTGTGGCCACTCTAGGATGTTTGCGTACTTCTCTAGCTTCTGGAGGCTGCCTGCAGTGTCTTTCCTTGAGCTTCATTGTCACATCTTCTACTTCCTGTGTCAGTCTCCTGCTTTACTCTTAAAAGGATACTTGTGATTATATTTAAGGCCTACCCCCACTATTCTGGCAGATCCTCCCCATCTTAAAATCTTTAGTATAATCACATCTACAAAGAACTTTGCCACATAAAATAAATTTGTAGATTCTAGAGAATATTACCTGAGTATCTTTGGAACCTTGCATTTAGCTGATCAGTCTTCCCTCTAGTCCTCCCAAGTTCACATCTGCCCTTCATATAAAATACATTCTCCCTCTCATAATATCCTCTAAAGACTAAAACCCGTGATGTCAACTCTAGCTCAAAAGTCTTAGATGTCATCATTTAAATTGTCAAAATGTAATATGGGCAAGTTTCTTGGCATAGTTCCTCCTAGTGAAGAATACTGTGCTTCCTAGTTCCCTAGGTCCACAGGTCTCTTCGTTTGTGCTCCCCAGATATAGTGGTGGAGCGGGCAGAGAGTCACACTTAATATTCACTCTCATTCTTAAAGGGAGAAGCATAGAAAGAAAGACGGAATTTATAGTGCTCAACAGTTTTGACATCCAGTCATATAAACTTCTTTCAGGCTTAAGGCTTGGGAATAATATTCCCCCTCCCCTGGGTGTTGTGCTTGGATGCTTTTGTGTTAGTGTAGTAGAACTGAGTAGCTGTGAGGAGGTCTGACAGCCTGCAAAGCCTAAAATAGTTCCTAGATTGTCCTTGTTAGAATATACACTGGTTGACAGCAGGAATCTTTGTCTTTTGCTCATTAACATATCCAAATCTCCAGAATACCACTTGCTATGTAATAAACATTTACTGTAATGTGGAACAAAAGGTAAAGATTAGGGTAACTTAATGGAAGTGAGGGGCAAACCTTTGATATTGCTGGGACAAACCCAGTTTATAGATAACAAACATTCAATGATAAAATAGGAGGAAATTTTCTTGGCTTATGAAGAAAGAAATTTACAGCTTCAAATAGCATACAGCATTCAAACAAAACTTGCACTAGAATGACCAGTACACAACTTGGAAAACAAAGAGTGCTAGTCTTTAAACATACATGTGGTGGTGGGTGTCTGCAGCCCTAGCATTTTGTAAACAGAAAGAGAAGGACTGAATTCCAAGTCAGCCTGAACAATATAGCAAGTTCCAGGCCAGCCTGTGCTACATAGTGACAGACAACAGCAGACCACTTGACCCAGTCTGGTTTTAGCCATTCATGACAATTTTAAGTGTCAGAAAAGAAAGGGGACAATTTCTGCAAAGCTGTAAGAGAATGAGATTCAAGAGTAGTTTACAAATTGCTAAGCAACAATTTTTTTTTAAATGCAGGGACAATAACCAGACTTTCAGACTTGAAAGAACTTAAGGATCATAACATTAATGAGTATTTCTTACAATTAAAATTTCAAATTATAGTAATCTTTAAAGTTAAGAGTGAATTCTATAGTAGGTTGTAGAAAATGAGTTAGCAGTGAACATTGAGTTTATAAAAGGAAGGGTAAACCACTCTAGAAATTATTGTTAAAATTTGAATATAAATATTATACATATATAGTTATAAATATTTTTCATAATAATGCAAAAATGTGATACAAAATTGAGAAGAGATGGGCAAGCAGACAAAAGAGATGTTATATGTACATTAATTTTCTTAGGTTTCATAAGTTAACTTTTTTATCTAAAATTTTATGGCAATCACAAAAACAGCTAAAGTTAAAATATAAATCTTTCACATGTCAGAAAGAAAGCACAACATGTAGCAGAGCCCAGTAACTCTAGCTTTATTCAGTAAGGTAGCAAGTAGCTATGTAAGCCTACTAAAATTATAGTGAATATTAACTGGAGTTAAATTTAAGACTCAGTTCTTTAGTTCCTCCCTTGTGTTGTGAGTGCTCAGTAATAACACAGAACTACAGATAATATAGTCAATATAGAACATCCCATCATTGCGAAAAGTCAGAGAGCATTGCCTTATAAGGAACAAAGAAAGTATTCAAAATAAAGTTGCTACACAGAATGATTGGATACATTTAACCCTAAATGTAGTCTGTTAAAAGAGATACAGAGATTAAGTACAGCCAGGTATGGTGATTCAGGACATCTCTAATCTTAGCACTTAGGAAGTGTAGGCAAGAGGATTGCAGATTCAGGGCCAGCCTGGACAATACAGAAGAACCTGTCTCAAAACATCCCAACAGCAGAAGCAACAAATAAGAAACAAAACCCCAACAAACTCTGTATTTTAGATATTGTGATCTATGAAAGATACAGAGTCAAATCTGAATGTAGAAGAATAACCAAAACATATGAAAGGGGCTCAGGTCATGATGTTAGTGTCAGGAAATTGGTTTTCGTGCAAAACAATTTTGAAGGAGACAAAAGAAGTACGTTTTGATCATGAAAAGTGAGGACAAAATGGTAGTGAATTATTTAATCAGTTAATAGGTGATCAAAGAACATAAACCAAAAACACAATAAATGCAATTAGAAGCAAAATATTATCAGTCTCATTATACAAAGAAGATAAAAGCACATAAAAGTTTTGAATAATGTATTTTATTAAGATTAACATTTATAAAATTGTACCTTTATAATAGAAAAGTCACCTTTACATGTGTTTATGGAATAATTAAAAAGTATTCTGCATGCACTTAGGCCCTGAAAACCTTTCATTTCAGAAAATGGAAATATAGTGGAAAATACATTTTCTCATTACAGTGTAATCAGACTAAATTTATTTAGAAAATGAAAGAACAATGAATAATTAAAGCTTTGCTCAAAGAAATTTCATAGCCATTAGCTTATAAGTTATGTAGTAAATGTGGCCAAGGGTTTTCTACAATTGACAGTAGGATCTAGTTTATAGATGTTCCTGAAAGCCTAGAGAACCAAGAGTAAGTATGTCCTACAGAATCAGGGAGAGGAGACCCAGAAAAATATTGACCACCCAGAACTTCTCTAGCAGCTGGTGTTCCCACCATCTACTAAACACTGGGGTGCATTCAGAATGGAGCGTGCACTGTTCCGTGGCAGCCATACCAGACACAGCAGCAGCTTTTGATTCAAGACCTTACTGACCTGTGCATTGCCCACTAGTAAATTCACGTCTGCTTGGTTCTGTCTGTGCTCTGGCTGTAGTGTGGGAAGCTTGAGTCAGTTTTCCAGTCAGAAATGGACAGCAATGATAGGATCTGGTTAGAATAGCACGCAGGGCTCTACCTGTAGTATCCTCTTCAGTGAGGAGCAAGTAATGAAGCCCCATGAGGTAAATGTTGTACTTATGAAATTAGAAAAAAAACTAGAAGTAAGCAGAAGGAAGAACTTACTAATGACAAAGCAGAAACTACGAAAATGTAATACAGAAAACTAGCGTAAGCCAAAGAACTATTTTTTTAAAAGGTGAAAATAAGCTTAATTCAGGAAAAGAAATATTGTGCAAAATTAGAACAAAAGAGAAATAATGAGGAATATTTAAGAAGTAAAGAAATTATTGTGGGAATATTTTGTAAACTTTAATGCAAATAAGTTTGGAACACATTTGAAAGAAGTGATTTTCTATGAAAATATAAATTAACAAAATTGTCTCTAGAAGAGACAAAATTTTTTTGTTGTTTTTAAGAAGAAAATATGATTTAATGATGCAGTTTCAGTATTTACAGCTTAACATATAATTTGACAATCAGATAAAATGGACATAAATGCTCATACACAAAATTACTTTAAGTTAGACCCCAGGTTTTACAACATTTTTAATGCTGCGATTATCAATGCTTTCTTAGCCTCTCAAAAAACTTCCCTTTGGGGGAAAAAGCAGCATTCCAAAATTTGACTTCAGATTCTATCAGTTTCTATTTTAATATGATAAGGAAAATGAAACACATTTTCTCCATATTCCCTGTTAATTTTACTCATCTATGTTAAACTGTGATTTACCTATCTGAAGCTTTATATCCTCTGTATGATATATAGTAGGTAGGGTTACAGAACTACATTGGGGATCTGGAAAAGACACAATGGAATAATTTGAGACAGAAAACTTAAACTGACCCTAACAGTAGAAATTAATTCCTTTTAACAGGTTTTTTGTTTTGTTTGAAACAGGGTCTCACTGTGAATGTTGCTCACCTTTAATGAGTTCTGCCTGCCTCTGCCTCCTAAGTACTAGGATTAAAGGTGTTTGCCACCACCCCCAGTTTTATTTAAAACTTTTATAGCCAGGTGGTGGTGAATGCCTTTAATCCCAGCACTCGGGAGGCAGAATCAGGTGGATCTCTGTGAATTTGAGGCCAGCCTGGTCTACAGAGTGAATTCTACAACAGTCAGGGCTATACAGAAGAGACCCTATCTTGAAAAAAAATTATAAAAATCATATTGTAGCCACATAGGTAGTATACACCTCTAGTCCCAGCATTTGGGAGGCTGAGAAAGGAAAATTGTGAATTTGAATCTAGCCTGGGCTACACAATGAGATTATAATAAATTATAATATTTCATATCTTCAGGATAGTATTCCATATTTCTAATAAAAGCATTTTACATTTTTAAATAAAATTCATTACAATAAGGAAGTTTCAGGTCAATTTTTATATTATGTGTGTATGTAGATATGTTGGCATATACATATAATAGCATACTTATGGAGGTCAGAGGACAACTTTCTGAAGTAAGTTGTCTCCTTCCACCATGTGGATCCCAGGGATTGAACTTAGGCTACCCCTTATCAATTCCCTTTTTTTTTTTGGTTTTTTGAGACAGGGTTTCTCTGTGTAGCTTTGTGCCTTTCCTGGAACTCATTCTGTAGCCCAAGCTGGCCTCGAACTCAGAGATCCACCTGGATCTGCCTCCCGAGTGCTGGGATGAAAAGCGTGCGCCACCACCGCCCGACCCCTTATCAGTTCCTTAACACACGGAATTCCCTTCATGTATTGTCTTGTGTTAGTATTTAAAGGCAAAAACTACATGATTGTATATCCAAAGAGTATTTGTCAAAATTCAATGCCTATTCTTTGTTAAAATGTTGAGAAACAGAAAGAGGTAAAGAATGCATTGACAACTAAAGTATGTCATAAACTTAAAGCTGCGGATACAGCTCAGTGGTAAAGTGAGTTCAGGGTCCTGAGCCTGATCCCCTAAATGGCAGCATTGCAGTTAATTTAATGGGAAGCATTAAATGGGATAAAATACCTAATATTTACTGTTCTTTTGGAATATTAACTAATATAATTAATTGGTAAGAAGAAACAGAATATTGTTTTGAAAAGAAAATAGCAAGGACCTAGAAAGGTTCTTGTTATATTATTAAGTAAAAAAGGAAAGGTCAACATCCATGGGTGAGCATTTTAATAAATCTTGGTGTTGTGTTTAGTGCTAGTAACTTCCTTACTAAGAAGCTCTGGTTATCTCCAGTTTAGTGGCATTGAATGCTTGGTATGTGAGAAGAGACAAGTGTTACATTTCTTTTTCTTTTTTTTTTTTTAATATTTAGAAAGTTTTGTTAAATTAATTACTTTTCTATTTTAAAGAGTAAACAGTAAGTGGGCCCTCAGTTTTTCATACTTCCTGCTCCTGCTGCTCTAACAGAATGAGTCAGTTGTGACCATTTTAGATTATATGAGAGGAGTTGAGGAAGGTGGAGTTTGATTGCCAGTTTGGGAGTAGTCTAGATGTATAGAGGACATGAGAAGGGAGGATGAAAGGCTAGCTGCTTTTTAAAATCATAACGTGGAACCTCACCGCTCAATTCATGCCATCTGCCTATTTCTAAAGTTTGGCAGAAAGATCTGAAGTCATTGATGATTTGTCACTTTAGGACCTGTGGCTGAGGAGATAAGAGGGAATGAATGAACGTATCATATGTTAATTTCATATAGAAAGTTTCTCTAGTCTGATGGCTTTTTAGGATTTGGGGAGATTTCAGCCTAGGGCTTTCTATAACATTGCCATTATTATCGCCATCATTATTATTTATTATCTGTTTGTATTTAAAATTATGTATTTTTTTTTCATTTGTTTGTGTGGTTTATTTTTTCTTTTTCACCCTATTGGAATGGGTCTTCCAGGGCAGTATTTGTTGTACAGCAGTAGAAAAGTCATTATGAAGACATTTAGGAATTGGTTAGAAGTGGACTTTAGGGAGAGAATGTTTTGATTAAACTCATTCAAACCAATTTGTCTTTTAGTCTGACCAAGGACATGACTGGAAAGGAAGATGTATACCGAGGCCCAGCCATCAGGGCTCTCTGCAGAATCACAGATGTAAGTTCTCTTTGTTTTAGTGGGTTGGTAAAGGATCTCTGTAGTTAGCAAGCAGATCTAGTAGACTCCCAGGTCTGACTTGGTGAATCTTCAGTGTGAAGAGAGGTTTTGTAACTCCAGTATTTTCTCCCATCAGCTTGTTTTTCCTTTTATTTATAGTAGTCTGTTCTTTTCTGTTTGCTCTCATGAACTGTTATACTTGGGTATATCATACATAGGAAGCAAAAACCCATTCCATTTTAGCTTTTTACAGAAGCTTTATTGTAGGGCTCAGATCTCTCAGAATCTGAGATATACTTTAAACAAGTTATAAAAGCAGAGAATAGGGCATCTGTCAGGAAATCAGCAGTGAGGTTTCCCTTGTCACAGTAGTGGTCCATCACTTAACAGTGATGCAGATACTTGAAGAGAGATATGTGACTAGCCACCAGAAAGCCAGTAGATTATGTCTGCCGGGCCTGAATCATTTGTTTACTCTAATATAGTCTGTTCTATGTGGAGAGGTGAGATTATATAGACTGTTAGGCTGTCTCTTCTAGGAACCCTGAGTAGGAAAAGTTAAAGGGTCGAGTTAGCCAGGCAGATTGGATAATAGCTTCAGATTTATGCTTGGGTCTATCTCTGTGTGTTGCAATCTTCTCGAGGTTTGTAATTTCTTCTCAGACAGAATCTTTAACTTGCTACATAGGTCAGACTAGCCTTGAATTCATAATCCTTCTGTCTCAGGCTTCTGAGTGCTAAAATTAAAGGTGTGTATCACCATACCTCATTCACATTTTATAATTTGATCCAGATCAAATTGGAAATCTTATAAATCTAAATCCTAGAAGAAATAATATAAACAGCTTGATTTGTTTTTGCTATCCTATTATTTTGTTGTGGTTTTCATTTTAATATTCTTAGTATAAGACTTGGAACTATTATTGCTAGCAGTAAAATTCTTTTTAATCTCAATATTGGTCTTTGTATGTTTATTCATTTGTATCTGCCACTACCCTTCCAGGACAAAAAGCTTTTTCCATGTTAAAGTTTAAAACAACCTTAGTTCCAGAAGATTCTATGCTAAGGGCTTGCTATAGCAGGATATTACACATTTAATTTCCTATGTTTTAAAATAATCAGAAATTACATTTGATGAATAGGATTGTTCAAGATATAGAACATGTACTTTTCATATAGAAATATCTAACCATCTTCAAGATTTCAAAAGGAGCCTCCACTGCCATATAGGAATTGCTTTTTCTTTTCTTTCTTTTTAGGGGGAGACAGAGTCTTAACTAGTTTGCTCAGGCTGGCCTTAAACATACTTACTCTCTCTCTCTTTCTCTCTCTCTCTCTCTCTACGTGTGTGTAGCTTGTACTGGATTGTTGGAATTCTTCTCTCTAGAATATTATTACTATATAATCTTTTACTGCAAAATGAATATTTATATAGAACACATATATGGCCAGTTTTTGTACATTTTTTTCTGTGGGTGGTAATTTTACATGAATGATTTTAACAACTTTTTCTTTTTTGATGTTATTAGGGAACAATGTTGCAAGCTATTGAAAGATACATGAAGCAGGCCATTGTGGATAAAGTCTCCAGTGTATCCAGTTCAGCACTTGTATCTTCTTTAGTAAGTGATGAATGAGGCAGCTGTTTGTTTCTTATGCATGGTCTAGGTTCTAGTTAAAAAATAAATTATCTCTGTTGTTCTCTCACAAGAGAAACAGTTAAAAATGTGTGTACATCCTGTTACTTTATCCAACTGTGTTTTATTTGGAAGAACACTGAGCAGTTTTAATGGGCAGTAAAAACTTGAACTTCCCGTGTTTTGAAGGTTTGGGAACCTGACAACTGTGTACTTTGTAAAGGTGGTGAGTTAGATAAGAGTAATGGACAGGGGAGACCAGTGCTGACTTACATTCTTCCTTTGTGCTCCACGGGTTTACCTCCTGCCTCTTTGTCCTTAGCTCCCCTTGGTGTCCTGTATCTGTCTGTCCTTTAAAGTCTCCCTTACCACTTCTGAATTTCCTTGCAAGAAGTGGCTTTTTGATTCAGTAATAGCTTTTTTTCTCCTTTCATCAAAACAAAATTATTCATTAAAATTACACATTGCATTTGATTAAAATCAAAAAACGTGGGACTTGGGAGACAGCTTGGTTGATGAGATGCTTACCAGTAAGCACGAGGACTTGAGTTAGAGTCTCAGAACCACAGAAAAAGACATGTGTGGGGCACGTGCTTATAATCCCAGCTCTAGAAGGTGGAGACAGGCAGATTCCTGCAGCTCACCAGCTAGCCAGCCTAGACAGTTGTTAGGCCTCAGGTCCCAGTGAGAGACCTTGCTTCAAAAAACAAGTTTGACCTCTAGCCTCTGTACATATGTGCACACCCACTCACAACATCCCACTCCCATGAACAAACATACTTACCCACACATGCATACAAATCATTAGAGCATTGAAATCATAACAGTGCCTGATTCTAGGATGTCATGGATAAGGTTTAGATCAAGGAGTATGTTCTACTGTATCTCTTTCTTCCAGGAGAATTTCCTGGGTTAAAGTTTAATTTGATTGACATCATTTCAATACCATTCTGTTTGGTGCTTCTGGTTCTTGCCCTTTTGTTGCTTTCATTAGCTTGCCTCTTCCAGCTCACAAAGATGTCGGTGTCCATTACCTTGCAAAAAATTACACTGTACAGTTGCCCTAGGAATAGAGACCTCGTAGACTTCAAAAGCAACAATATTTTCAGTGTTTGGGAAATGTCTTTTAGTGATTTTGTAGAAAATTTAACTCACGTTTCTAATGTCTAATGATCATGCATTATATATTCTCCCTTTTCTCTTAATTAGCACATGATGAAGATAAGCTATGATGTGGTTAAACGATGGATAAATGAAGCCCAAGAAGCTGCATCAAGTGACAATATTATGGTGCAGGTACTATCTTTGAATCTTGTCATCTTATGTTTCAGGACAAAGTATTGATTATCCAGTATTAAAGGCAAATTTTTGACATATTAATCCACTTACTAGTCACATTATCAAGTAGGTATCTACTAATTTTGATTCTTTCCATTGGCTTTTAAGTCTTTGGTAGAAGATAGATTACCTCCAGTAAGAGTGTTCAGGGAAGTAGAAAGATATGCTTATTCAAAGGGATTCCCAATGCATTCTGGTCCTTTACTTGAAAATAATTTGTGTAAAGGAAACTCTGTTTCTTAGGCATTGATGATAGATGTTGTAAAAATAGTCATTTTTTTTAATGTATAAAACATGAAGAAATTTTATCAAAGATCTTAAGATATTTATTAAGCTATTATCAAAAGGAATATGATCAATTTTTTGACTGGTGGTTTTATGTGAAATCTCTATATGTTTGAGAAAGTATTAGTATTTATAGCTTCTTATATTAGCATATTTAATAATGTGAAAAACAGTCATTTTTCTATTCAAAGACACCCATTGATCTACTTCTGATCATTGTACTTTTATACAAAGGGTCAGGATGATGACACTCTCCTAGCCTACTTTAGGAGATTAATCCTGTGCTAAGGTGGTGACAGATTTAAAGCCACTTGAAGGGGCCTTGAACCAGATACAGTGGCATGTACTTACAGTCCCAGCACTTAGGAGGCTGAGGTAGGAGGACCGCTTGAGCTTATGAGTTTGAGACCAGCCTGGGAAATTCAGCAAAACCCTGTCTATAAATAAATAAGGAAGTAAATCTGTGATGCTGGCAAAACCTTAGATCTGAGGGTGTGAGCCAGTGTTGAGCCCACTAGATCTAGCTTCAGGTTGTATGCAACCCTTCTTACTTGTCTACTCTGAATTTATAATTTCTGAAGTAAGTTAGACTCTTTGCTAGTGTTCCCTGTGTTGAGTTCCATATCAAAAGATACTGTGTTGTGTCCATTTGACTTGCATACCTCTTTTTGAAACTCTTTTGTCTAGTTCCATGCAGTTGTCTTTCCTGTGGGTGTCTTGTCATCATCCTAAGCTCATGGTGCATTTTTTCTTCTTCTTAGTACCACGCATTGGGAGTGCTTTATCACCTTAGGAAGAATGATCGGCTCGCTGTCTCCAAGATGTTAAATAAGTTCACCAAGTGTGGTCTCAAATCACAGTTTGCATATTGTATGCTGATTCGAATTGCTAGTCGCCTACTGAAAGAAAGTGAGGATGGGTAAGTATCCTAAATTGAGTTGGTTTCAATTTACAAGTTAATGTACCTTAGAATGTATTTCCTTTATGAATATTTTTAGGGAAGCACTGACTTTACAGATAAGTTTAATGTTTTCCAAATTAAAAAGGAATTGAGGATTCTAAGTAACAATTTTTTTTTACTTTAATGTATGTATATATGTATGTATGTATATATATGTAGTATATATAGTAATTATTAATATACCTACAAACTGATAGTGGACAAAAATACTATAGATCATAAGTTGTACAGATGATTGAACATGATAGCTAGGAGGGACATTAAGAATCTTGGGTGCCGGGCGGTGGTGGTGCACGACTTTAATCTCAGCATTCAGGAGGCAGAGCCAGGTGGATCTCTGAGGTCAAGGCCAGCCTGGTCTACGGAATGAGATCCAGGACAGGCACCAAAACTACACAGAGAAACCTTGTCTTGGAAAAAAAAAAAAAGTCTTGTATTTTTATAAGAGAGAATGTTGAAATACTAAATTGAATGGTTTGCCCAAGGTCACTGTGTAAGTATAAATTATACATGGACTTAGCAGTAATACTGTAGCAGTCCTAGAGGTTAGGGGGAGTACAGAAGGTAGGGATCTTTTAAGGTATAGCAAACCTGGAGCAAAGAAGCATCCGTATCCCAAATGGCTGTGGCTTTCCCTTTTTAACTTATAGACAGGATCTCTCCAGGCTGTCCTCTCTTGCCTCAGCCTCCCTAGTGCTGGGATTACAGGCATATACTACTACTTGGCCAGTTATGGCTTAATTTTAAAGTAGATTTCTCTTTTGATTGTTAACACCAAGATCTCTAGACTAGTTGAATATCAAAGCATTGTGAGAAGGGAAGCTTAATAATCTGTCTTGCAGGTCAGTTGTGAATGTAGCATGCTGAATTTGATTAAAACCTGAACAGTTGAGCCCTAGGTTAGCTACTGGCTTCTCATAACAGAAAGAACTTGCTATTTTCTTGTTTTAAGTATTATTTTATATCAGTCTGTACTATACTTTCATAAGCAGTGCTTGAGTTTAACAGTCAAAGAGGACAAAGAGGCAAGAACAGTGTGACTTTAATGAAGAAAAAGTATTAGAAACAGATTTACTGATGACCAAGTGTTGGGAGTTAGTTAATAGCGACTTTAGTAACAGTTTCTGAAAGGATGATAAACGGCACTGGTTGCGGCGTGTGGAAAGGTCACGGTCACAACAGAACCCAGTGTTAGTTTTCAGAACTTTATTAGGAGGGAAAGGGGGGAAGGGGAAAGAGGAGAGCCAGACCTGGAGAGAGAGAGAAAGATGGTGGGAGGGGGGAGCAGAGAGAGAAGATGGGGTCTGTGTCTGACTTTTTAAGGCACGTACATAGTTGCCAGCACACACTGATGACACAAGACGCAAGACCCCAAACTGCGCATGTGCGGGAGTGAGGGCAAGATCCTAACAGTTTCACCATAGAGGGTTACTTTCTCTAATTATGGTAGATGCACTTTCTCGTGGAAGTGCTTTTTGTTAGTTGAGATTGACTTTACAGCTTTTATAACTTTTGGAACCAGGTCTAGTAATCTTTTTTTTTTTTTTTGGTTTTTTCGAGACAGGGTTTCTCTGTGTAGCTTTGCGCCTTTCCTGGAACTTACTTGGTAGCTCAGGCTGGCCTCGAACTCATAGAGATCCACCTGGCTCTGCCTCCTGAGTGCTGGGATTAAAGGCGTGCGCCACCACCGCCCGGCTCAGGTCTAGTAATCTTGACAGTTTCCTATTCTTTTAACTTTAAAGACATGTTTAAACATCATAGATGGAATGGTTATGCTTTTAGATGTGATACATCCGACTAGAATTTGATCCTGGGAGTAACTGATTCTTTTGACTTAAACAGCTTAATATCTCTAGAACTTAGTTACCTTAACTGTGAAACCACCCAAGTCCAATTGGGTGAACAAATGAGTTGTACAGGATTATGGGTGGGAGGTCACTTACAGGAGCAGAAATGACTCCAAGACAACTGCATCACCTAAGCCCACACCAGCATGGCTGACGGCTCACAAAAACTGGGAAACCTGGAGCACACTGCACAGCCTGCAGGCAGCTCAACAGGTTGGAGAGTGTCCTTTCCAAGTGCCTCTTGTCTAAACCTCTTCCTGGTAGCTCTGCTGGTTTCTGCTTCTTCCAGGCAGCTGGTTGGTCTCAGATACTTCTTTGTAGCTTTTCTCCTCTGAGAGTTTTCTCTGTAGCTCAAATTATCTAAGTCTTCTTTGCAGCTGTGTTCCCATTAGTTAATCTGGCAGAGAGTGGCCTAGAGAATCTGGTCAGTTTTAGGAACTTCCTGAAGCTATTTTGAGTTATTTACCTTCTTGCTTAAGGAGCTTCCCTGCAGGATGGAATGTTTCAATATTGAAGGAGACCCTTAACATGACATTCCACCTCTTTTGGCTTTTACATTCTTCCCACTCCCTCTTCTATAATAATCTCTGAGCTTTGGAGTGGGTGACTATCGATCTCCACCATAGAAATAGGCCGCCATGGCATAGTAATAGTCGCTTGTTCTCAGGAGCTTCACCAGTGGTTATGAGTTGAGGCTGACAACAGTGATCTATCTATAAACACACATGTTTAGAAGGCTGTTAGACAGGCATATCACATCCATCTAGAAAAACCATAGAATTTGCTTCCTTATTAGGACCTATTCCTAGCTACAAATTTTTGTTCTGGCCTTACAGTTTCAGATGTGAACTCTCTTTTGTGGAGTGGGCCTTAAATCAACTGGAAAGCTGTTAGTCTTACCCACAATAGCCAAGCCACTATTGCACAAGCAGGCTGATCCTCTCTAGCATATTGGTATTTCAACACCTAGGGTTTATAGCCAAGCATGAGCACCAGCCAGCAGGGTGGAAGTTTCCTATTCAGTCTCAGCTTAATTCTTCCATTTCTATAGTCAAAGCATGTACATATGTTATCTTCAGTAATAGGGTCTTACCATCTAGTTCTGGGATATAGCCAACAACAGTAGCAATAGCCTTTATGGTTTGTGAGGCCTCAGGGGCTTCCCTAGCCAACAACTCACAGGGAGGTAGCCCACCCCTGGCACTAGGGTTTTCATTTAGTAACCTTATAGACTCTGAAAGTGTCCATTTTTACCCATGTAGACTACCTTTTGACTCTGTTTCCCTTTCAATTAACCCAACCTTGGTAGGGTGGAAAGGTAGGTAGAAGTATCCTTACACCTGGTTGTCTCTCCAATGGCTTTCCAAATCTGCAAAACACTCAGAGGTCAGCATTGTGTCATCTATAAAATAAAACCTTCTCCAGAGGATGGGCAGGACAGGGCAGCATGCCCAGCTACCATCCTATAACAATAGTGGAGTTACACAGATAACCTTGGGGAAGCACCATCAAAGTGCTTTGTGATCTGTTCTGAGCAAGTGTCAGCTGACCCCAGAAGTTTGCAACTAAGAAGATACTAAAGGAGAACATAGCAACTTCTAATACAGCATGGAAAAGTTCTATCCATTTGTGTCAGTTGCTTTCTCCACAGATCAAAGTTGGATACAAAGCATGGATAGGAGGTGCTAACTTAATTTGTTCTTAATGGTCAGACCTTCTCCACTGGGCCTCCCCACATTTCCCTATACCTGATTAACTCAGTGGGCCTGACTTAATCTGCTTAAACCTACCACCCAAGGCCAAAGGGGACTGTAGTCTTGCTCTCCCCTGCTGTACCTGTTGGCTTCTTGGGTCAGATAGGACCTGGGCTGACACTGTGAATGTAGCTGTAGCTTTTGGGTTCCCCATTCACAACATCTGGCTGTTGCGGTAGTTCCCAAATGGGCAAACCATCTCTACTCCTAGCATAACCTTTTGCTGGAGGGGAAATGTACCCTTCTTAGTCTAAGGTTATGATCACCTGTGGTGGTATTTTACTTGTACTGAAATGTGATTTTAATTGTATGTTAATAAATAAAGTTGCCTGGGGGTCAGAGTTTTAGAGCCATAGCAAGTGCGTGGCGGTGGTGGCGCACGCCTTTAAGGACCCGGAGGGCGGTACATACAGGCAGTGACAAGGTAGTCACGTGTTTAAGTTTACAACCAATGAGAAGGCAGAACAGCTAGACTATAAAAAGACATACACACAGGAAGTAGGCCCCTTTTTCAAAGAGCTCTCTTGGCTGAAGCAGGATTGCTGAAGCAGGAAGGGGTAAGGCTCTTAGTTCTGACCTCTTGGCTTTCTTCTCTGAATCGGCTCTGTGTTTCTTATTTAATAAGACAGTTGGTTACATCTACATTTGGCGCCCAACGTGACAAGAATCCATTAAAAACCGCTTAACTTGGCTTGGCGGCAGGTCCGGTTTCCCGCCAGGGCGGCCGGCTCCCTAGCCCGGGCCCAGGTCGGCTTGGCCTCAGGCCGGACCAACCTTGAGCTACTTGCTTAAAGCCAGTGCTACAAACAACTCAGGCCTGCCCTGCCGAACAGGGCCCCTGCCTGTAAAGCCAACACACGTGGTTGGAGCTTAAGGTAGCCAGAGCCAAGGCTTGACTAAGCTCAAGAGGGAACACGTGGCTGGATTCAAGCTCTTAGGCAGAACTTGCCACTACGGTTCTTGCGCGCGCTCTCTCTCTCTGTCTCTCTCTCTGTCTCTCTCTCTCTCTCTCTCTCTCTCTCTCTCTCTCTCTCTCTCTCTCTCTCTCTTTCAAGACAGGGTTTCTCTGTGTAGCTTTGCTCCTTCCCTGGAACTCACTTGGTAGCCCAGGCTGGCCTCAAACTCACAGAGATCCGCCTGTCTCTGCCTCCCGAGTGCTGGGATTAAAGGCGTGTGCCACCACCGCCCGGCTTGCTATGGCTCTAAAACTCTGACCCCCAGGCAACTTTATTTATTAACATACAATTAAAATCACATTTCAATACAAGTAAAATACCACCACAATCACCCATGGAACAGGCTTGATTATCTTCACCTGTATTATTCTATCTTCTGGGGACTGCTCCTCAGGCTTCAAAGCTTTCCAGAAGCTCCTTAGCACAGAATTTGGCATTCCATCAATTCTTACTTAGGAACCCCAGCTTGACCTCTTCTTCTGCTTTATCATTTTCTCCTTTATCTCCTTTAGGTTGCTCTCACTTTACAGACACTCTTTACATGCTGGTCTGTCACTGAGATCTGCCAAAGCTTTTCCTACTTCTAAAGACTTGCCCCACCAACAGGCTCAGCAAAGCCAGTAAAGCTCCACGCCAGCCTTGAGGCCCCTGCTGGATCAACCTTTTCTTTAACTTCTCTGTGAACACAGTTCTATCTGGTCCAGTGAACTGGGCTTCAAACACAGTTTCTCTTATTCCTAGTTCCCTTAATAGCATCTGCCTGTCCTCTATGGTCCTCCAGTCCCTGATATTTATGGGGGCTTCAGATGGGGATAACCAAGTGTTTCTAATGGCTTTAATAAGCCAGCCCATCAGGGACTGACTTCCTTCATATTGTACAGGTTATGCAGCCCTTGCCTTAAAGGGGGATGGGTAATTACATGACTCAGTTTTTCTGCCTCTACAACAGTCAGACTGATCCAATATGCTCCCATGTCCCACAGCCTCACAAGCCATGCTGTGACAGGCTCTTTCATTGCTTGTTAAAAAGTCTAACCAAATTCTAGAAGTTCAAGTGCTGAGTATTTCCTGATCTCCCTAGTTTCTTTCCTTTCTTTTTTTTTTTTTAAAAAGATTTATTTATTTATTATGTATATAGTGTTCTGTCTGCATGTATGCCTGCATGCCAGAAGAGGGTGCCAGATCTCATTACAGATGGTTGTTAGCCACCATGTGGGTGCTGGGAATTGAGCTCAGGTCCTCTAGAAGAACAGCCAGTGCTCTTAACTACTGAGCCATCTCTCCAGCCCCCCCCCCTTTTTCCCAAAAGGTGACTTTTTTTAAAATTTTATTTATTTATTATGTATACAGTGTTCTGCCTGCATGTCAGAAGAGGGCACCAGATCTCATTATGGATGGTTGGGAGCCACCATATGGTTGTTGGGAATTGAACTCAGGACCTCTGGAAGAGCAGCCAGTGCTCTTAACCGCTGAGCCATCTCTCCAGCCCCTCCCTAGTTTCTTTTACCAGACTATTGTAAAGGCCCCTGTTGGAGCCCATTTTTCCTAGTGGCTTTACCCAGCAGGTCTGCATGAAGAGGATGATTGGACCACGGGCCTGAGTACAGGTGTCTGAGATGGTCTGCACTTGGCTGTGCTGCAGGGAGGTCTTTTGCTCCACCCCTTGGCATTCCTTTAAATACCCTAGGGCAGAGACAGTCGGGACCGATGGATTAGGATCCAGGTCCTTTCAAAGCTATCCTGTATTTTCTATCTTTTTCTTTCCCCTCTATACTTCTAACTAATATTTCCTGCTGCTTCTACTCAAGAATACTCTGGGGAAATGTGGGGGTAAGGGATGGTCCTCCACAGACCCCCCCCCCATCTTTATGTTGGGTTACAGATTTTCTCTCTTTTCCTATTAAAGGTCAGACCCTTGAGGTGTCTTCTATTACCTTTACCATGTTCTCCTCTTCTTCACTTTCTGAATCTTCCTTGGTTCTTGGATCCCACAAGGGTATTTGTGCATGAATGTAACTTGTACTCTCTTTTCCTTCTGGCCCCCAAACCTTAAGCAGCAAGCCAACACCTCCATCTTGTTTTCTTGTTTATCTAATTGACTTGCTCAATCAGAGGCTAACATAGAAGATGCTAGTTGCATCTCCCTGTCTTGTTGCAGTTGCTCCTTTACACAAATTCCTGCTTTACACAAACAACTTCCTATTTAGCTGCCATCTTGGCCTCAGATACATTTCTAATTTCACACAACAGAGGCCAGGCAACTTCAGCTGCTGCTTGCTGACAGTGTCAACCTTGTCTACTAATCTCCAAGACTTTAAAATTTTCTCTAAACCTTAAATTGTTTTCAGGGCATCTCCATATTCATATTCACAGCCTACTCATCAAGCAGACATGCCATTCCATACCACACAGATGAAGACTGCCATCTGGGATCCCTCCCACAGACACTCCTAATCCTAATGGCTTAGCCTTAGTTGCATGCCTCACTACCCTGCAAGAACCATACAGCTGCTGTCATAGTACAAAGGTACAGTAACACACACTAAAAAAGAAAGGAAAACTATCAGAATTTCCTCTGGGGATGCTCCTCCCTCAGGCTTCTCAGCCTCGGTTACATGCCTCTCTACCCTTAGCCTGGGTCCTGTACTCACTCCTTCCCAACTCATCTTTTGTTCTTTGATGTCTCTGTTTGGGTGCCAATTGTGTTATGTGACAAAACTTTTCCTGGGGAGACATGAACAGATGTCTACTCATTCCCGATAGGAAACCGACAACAGACCGTATAGGTACAACCAAAGTCCATCTTGGTAGGCCAGTGAGTTTTATTGGGGTTACTTACAGGAATATGAGTGGGAGGTTACTTACAGGATCAGAAATGACTCAAAGACAGCTGCATCTCCAAAGCCTTTCCTAATCAATGTATTTATTCCAGGACAGTGAGGGACACTGTCTCAGAAAAATCCACAGATGGCACTTGACAAATGGTACCTGAAGTTGTTCTCTGGCTGCTACACACATGAACTTGCACCTACATACACTACACACTCATACTCCCCTATACACTTGAACTTATAAAAAATGTAAAGCAACTATTATAAAAATGTTTAAAGATTTAGTGGACAAAATGTGTAAATGGGTAAAAAATTTCACAAACCAGTAGAGACTTGGGAAAAAAATTGAATCGAAATACAATATCAGAAATAAAAATGTATTTGAAGGACTCAATGGTAAATTAATTACAGTGGGAAAGAGATTAGAGAATTTGAGGACAGCTCAGTGGAAACTGCCTAAGCTGAAATATAGGAGGAAAATAAGGGGAAAATGAATAGACTATTGAAGCCTGGGGAAAAACATCATAGTCTAATGTACCTGCAGTGTGACTCTGAAAGAGAAAAGGAAGTGGGGAAAGTGAGTTTTTGAAGAGACAAAAGTCAACTGCAGACCCGGGCAGACAAGGGAGCTCAGGTAGAATGACTAAGAAGGATCTACAGCTAGTCTCATGGAAGAAAGCTAAAAAGTCAGGAACCAAAGAGAGCACAGCATGTTAGAGTCAAGGAGATGAGTAAGAGTAACCATTGCTGTGATGGGTCTTCATCATTGTCAGTTTGACTGGGTTTAGATCACCTAGGAGACACACCTCTGGGGGTGTCTTTGAGGACATTTTAGAGAGGTTTAACTTTGTAGAGGGAAGACCTAGCCTGAATGTGGGCTGGGGTTCCCAACTGAATAAAAGGTCAGAAGGAGAGTGTGCGCTGGCGTCGTGTTCATCTGATCTTGGTAGGAATGTTTCCAGCTGCTGATACTCCTGCTGCCGCAGCTGATCCTCTTTCACTGTCATGCTGAACTGTGAGCCAGGGTTAACCCTTTGCGTTTGGTTTGTCGGAAGAAGTAAGCAATAAGAAAATAACTGACGTAGAAAACTGATTCCGGACAGTAGTGCTGTCGATGAGACTACCTGACTGTGTGCCCCAGCTACTTCAGAACTGCTTCTGTTTGTTTGTTTGTTTGTTTGTTTGTTTGTTTGTTTGAGACAAGGTCTCTCTACGTAGTTCTGGTTGTCCTGGAACTATGTAGCTCAGACTGGCCTTGAACTGAGAGATCCCTCTGCCTCTGCTTCCTGAGTGCTGGGATTAAAGGTGTGCACCACCACCGCCTGGCAGAACTGATTGGTGGGAGAAGTTTGGAAGAATTTGGACCTGTGGGATAGGGAAGCCCTGGGATGCTGTAAGCAGAGCCATGTTGGTAGGTATAGAGAAGACCAGGGACTGATAGAAATGTGAACAGTGAAATCCTGGCTAACACGTTTTCAATGGAGAATAAGGACTATTGGGAATTATACCAGAGGCCAGTCATACTACATTCTGGGGAAAAAAAAAATATCTGGCTCCTTTCTACCTGTGTCCTGAATTCAAAAATAATAAACCAAGACCTTTGGCAGAGGAAATTTCAAGATAGTGTAAGATATAGGCGTACTGCTTTTAATCATATCTACTGTGAGAACACTCGAGACATACTTGGAAAATGTGCATCAGCTTGCCTTCTCTGCTCCTATCTGAGTGTGTCTATCACTGCTGCTCTTGCTGTTCTCTTTGACATCATACTCAGTCATCTTTGGATTTCCAACATACTCTCAGTACAGGTGACTGACTGTCTAGGGAGCTCAGACCTTCAGGGCTGAACTGAGATGCTGAGACACCCAGTTTCATGGACTGAGTAGCTACTCAGTTCTCAGCTTCTACAGTGTACACATGACCATTGTTGAACTGTCTGGCTCCAATATACATACTCTATAGGTTCTGTTCCTCTAGAGAACCATGCTTAGTATAGGTAGACTGTTTTGAGTGTGTCCCAGCATGTGTTGAAATTTTAATTCCCATCAGACATACAAAAAGATTGGAGCAAGGTGTAGTGCCTTACATGTATAAATCCTAGTACTGGAAAGGCTGAGGCTGGAGGATTGCCAATAGTTTGAAGCTAGTCTGAGTTTCATAATGAGTTTCAGGTTAGTCTGGTCTACAGAATATGACTCAGTCTCAAAATACATACATACATATGTGCATATACCTATATATACATAAATAAAATAAAAAACTTGGAAACTTCATTGAACTGTGATGTCTAGAAATGGAGCCTTTGAGAAGTGATTAGGACTAGATTAAAATTATCAGGGCGGAACCCCTGTGGTTGAATACTGATGCCTTTTCAAAAAGAGAGAGCACCAAGGATACAGTTTGTACAAGCACTCCATGACTTTTGCTGTGCCCCTGTATTCTGGCCATGTATAGTGAGACCTCCCTTAAAACAAAGTAATCTCTATAATCTTTTGTAATGAAATTACCAGGTTTTCTAGATAAAGGATTAGTGTCTAAAATGAGTTTATTTCTTATTCAGGCAACCAATAAGTGAGATAGAATTTTGAAAAGGTAGCATGATTTATATTTTTATTGAAATAAAGTCTATAGGAATAAATTTGCCCAAATGGTATGTGTCTACACAGAAAATTATGAAATATTATTTAATGTATTACTTGAAAAAAATCAAAGTATATATTATGTTTTTCTACTGTAATATTCAATATTATAATAATGTCATCTCTTTTTAAATTGACCTGTGGATTCCATGAGTCTATAGCAAAAAACCTTTTTTTTTTTTTAATAAATACCTAGTCACTTTATAAATACCAAAAAGAAATGCATACATTGTATGAAAAGACGTGTACAAGAACGCTTAATCTTAAGATGGAGCAGTTCAAATGTCCATCAGTATATTTGATGTGTTCATATAAATAATATGCAATAGAAATGAATAATTACTTTTGAATTCGACCACATGGATAAATCTGACTGAGAGGTCGTACACAAAAGAATACATTCTGGGCCTGGGATGTGGTTCAGTGGTAGAGCATGTGCAAGACCATAGGTTCAGTCTGCAGTACTACAGATAACAGCACGGGGTGGAGAGACAGACAGACACACAGACAGACAGACAGAGATTCTACTCATGTTAATTTCAGTGGGAAAAGGTTGAAATGGGGTCTCACTATATATCCCAAGCCTAGCCTCGAACTCACAATGACCCTCCTGCCTCAACCTCTTGTTGCTGAATACTGGAATTACAGGTATATGCCATCATACTGGCTCACTAATATTCATGTCAGACTTAATAGATAAAGCTAATATTAAAGGTTAATATAAGACTGAAAGTTTGGCTCAGTACAGAGCACTTGTCTAACATGCATGAAGCCCTGGTTTAAGTCTAGTGCCATCAGAAAAAAGAAAATAAGCCAGGCAGTGGTGACGCACACATTCAGTCCCAGCTCTCCGGAGGCAGAGGTAGGAGGATCTCTGTGAGTTTGAGGCCAGCCTAGTCTACAGAGCGAGTTCCAGGATGGCCAGAGGATCCCTATCTCAAAAAAACAAAAACAAAAACAAAAAGCAGAAAGAAAATAGTGATTATCTTTGAGGTAGTGTTTATGAGGTGGCCTGGAGGTGCTTCTGGAGTTCTTGAAATACTTGTTTTTCTTATGTTAATCTTGTAATAATTCCCTTAAGAATCATATACTGCATTATCAATTGTTACATAAGAAATTAGTCTAGCCGGCGGTGGTGGTGCACGCCTTTAATCCCAGCACTCGGAAGGCAGAGGCAGGTGGATCTTTGTGAGTTCGAGGCCAGCCTGGTCTACAGAGCGAGATCCAGGAAAAGGTGCAAAGCTACACAGAGAAACCCTGTCTCAAAAAACCAAAAAAAAAAAAAAAAAGAAATTAGTCTAAAGTTTACCAGACTAAGATAACATCAAACAATAAACATTTGTTTTCCCAAACAATTTCTGTGGCTTTTTTTCTTTTTTTTCTTCATATTTTCTGTCTATTTTTTGAGCTAGGGTCTCATATTAGCCCAGTTTGGCCTTGAACCTCACTATGCAACCCAGGGTGGCCTTGAATTCCTGATTCACTTGCTTCTTCCTCACAAAGTATCATAGTCATGTTCTATCATACTCAGCTAGCTACTAGGTGTATGAGGTCTTTCTTGCAGTTGCAGTCAGCATAATTGTTTGGGTTGTAGTCATCTTGGAGCCTGGAAATTTGGCTTCTAAATTATTTTACTGTTCTGTTGGCAGAGATACCCCAGTTCTTTGCCATGTATGTCTCTCCATAGTGTTTCTTGGGTGCCTTTACAGCATTGGTGTTCTCTAGAACAAGAGAGAAAAGTGCATAATTTTTTTCTGACTTAGTCTTAGAGAAACATGCCAACGTTTCTGTTGGAAAGAAAGGCTAAGCATAGTAAAAGGAACAGATAGAAGGACACAAGAATCACTGGGGACTGTTGTCAAGTTTGACTACTATGTTAGTTGTGGGCTGTCATAACAAAATACTGCAAACTGAAGGCTTACATGACATGTTCACTGCCGTGTATGCCACAGTAGCTAACCCACAAGCTCCCGGTGATTCTCCTGTCTCTGCCTCCTATCTTGCCTTAGGACCATCAGGATTACTGAGATGTGCAACTGTGCCTGACTTTATGTGTGTTCTAGGGATCCATACTCAGGTACTTGCTTTTACATAGAAAACGCTTTACCTACCAACTCACTCCCAGCCCAGAAGTTGGTATTTCTAAGTCAAAATTTTTGAGTGTTGAGATGTGTGTGTATGTGTGTTCTCATTGCTGAGTGCATGTGCATGCAGGTAGGGCCTGTATACATGTTTGTGTAGAGGCCAGAAATTTACATCTGATTCTTCCTTGATTGATTTCTACTTATTTACTAAGACAGAATCTCTTACTGAGCCCAGAGTTTACTGATTCACCTAGTCTAATTAGCCAGCTTCCCTAGGGCATTCCTGTAGTGATATATTGTGTACCCTAATAAACTTGCCAGGGGATCGGAGGACAGAGCCAGCCACTAGATTAGACATAGAGGTCAGGCAGTGGTGGCACACTCCCTTAATCCTGTCATTTGGGAGGCAGAGATTCGTCTGAATCTCTGTGAGTTCAAGGCCACACTGGAAACAGAGCCAGGCAGTGGTGGCACACACCTTTAATCCCAGTGCTGGGAATCACTTACGCCTTTAATCCCAGGAAGTGACTGCAGGGCTGAGAAAGGTATATAAGGCATAAGGAAACAGAAACTAAGGCAGTTCAGCTAAGACCCTTTCAAGTGAGGACTTTTAGTCTAAGGAAACAGGATCAACTGAGGAGTTGGTGAGGTGAGGTTGGCTATGGCTTGCTCTGCTTCTCTGATCTTTCAGCTTTCACCCTGATGTCTAGCTCTGGGTTTTTTATTAAAAGACCATCCAAGATTTGAACAACATATTCCCTGTCTCAGTCTCCTGAGGACCTGAATTTCAGGCAAGTTGATACTCCCACACAGTTTTCATGTAGGTATTGGAGATCCAAACTTTGGTCTTCATACTTGATGACATGCACTTTATCCACTGAGCCGTCTTCTCAGCTTCTTTTATTTATTTATTTTAAATTTTTTTTGGAGCTGAGGATCGAACCCAGGGCCTTGCGCTTGCTGGGCAAGCACTCTACCACTGAGCTAAATTTCCAACCCCTCCTCAGCTTCTAAACCATTTTTAATATTTATTAAAACTATAATAATAAGCTCTGTGATTCCAGGGGATCACAACATAATAAGTTGTGATTAGAATGTGGTATAAATGACTGATGGAAGCAGATGCAGAGATCCACAAACACCAGCCAGAGCTCCAGGAGTCTAGTCAAAGAGAGAGAAGAGGGATTCTATGAGCAAGTACATCAGGATCATAATGGGGAAACCTGCAGAGATGACCAAACCAAACTAATGGGAACTCATGAAAGTTGGATCAATGGCTTTGGAGCCTGCATGGGACTGGACTAGATCCTCTGCATGGCGAGACAGTTGTGTAGCTTGATCTGCTTGGGGGACCCCCTGATGGTAGAGTCAGACTCCATTCCTGGTGCATGAGCGGGCTTTTTGGAGCCCACTACCTATGATGGGACACCTCATGCAGCCCTGAGGCAGGGGGAAGGGCTTGGACTTGCCTCTACTGGATGTGCCTCCCCATGGGAAGCCTTGCCTTGTAGGGGGAAATGAGGGGTAGGTTGGGTGGGAGGAGGGAAGAGGGCGATCTTTGATTGTGTGTAAAATGAATGAAATTTTTTTCTTAATAAAAAAATTTAAGAAATTAAAAAAAAAAAATAAAGTATGCAGCTGGGCAGTGGTGACACAGGCCTTTAATCCCAGCACTGGGGAGCCAGAGGCAGGCGGATCTCTGTGAGTTCAAGGTCTACAAAGAGAGTTCTAGGACAGCCAGGGCTACACAGAGAAACCCTGTCTTGAAAAATTTTTAAAAAATGTATTGGTTATTAATTTTCTTAGTCCACTTTCTGCTTTTGCAATAGAGTACTAGAGACTAAGTAGATTATAAATGCTAGTTTATTTGGCCTGCTATTTGGAAACTGGCCTGTCCAAGAGCATGGCACCAACATCTGGCATGGTGTTTGTGCTACATCAAACAAGGCAGAGGAATTATGTTGCGAGCCCCATGTACATTTGAAAAAGAAAAGGAAAAGGGAGCAAAATCCTCCTGTTAGTATATCTCTTCTGTGGTAACTAATCTGCTGTGTTACCAGCCATTAAAAGGTCTGCGTGACTGGATTAAGTCTTTAAAGTTTCACCTCTTAACAGTTTTTTATTGGAGCCTTAGTTTCCCACTCATGAACGTTGGTGGATGTGTTCAAACTATTGTAGTGATTAAGAGTGAAAATTGAATAAAAACTTTTCAACATATTAAAAAACAAAAAAAGAAATGGTGCAAAGATGACTGAAGGTTGTTAGGGGAAAGACAAAATGATGCATATAAGGAGGAGACAGGATGAAAGTGTCCGTGTATTAGATAGCTCTTGCTGGGTGGAGAATTGGTCTCAGACTTCTTAAAATAAGCATTTATTTCAGTTACCATCATCAGGGATCTGGTGGCAGCTTAGCTGTCTGGTTCTGATGTGGGGTACCTTGTGAGTATACAGTCATGTTGGTCAGGCCTGCAGTCAGATGGATCCACTTATATTTTACTCACATATTTGTTGGCAAGCCTCACTTTCTTCCTGGCTATTGGCCAGATGTTCCACTTTCCCACCTTTGAGAGCTTTTTATTGTCTGTCCATTGTCTGCTTAGCATGACAGCTACCTTCTCCCAAAGCAAGTGTGTAAGGGAGAGAACCTAACTTGGAAACTGTGGTGTTTGTAACCCAATCTCGGAAGTGTTCTGTTGTTACTCTTCTTATATCCGGCTGATGCAATATCATGCAAAGAAACTACACAGGACTTGAATAGTCAACAGTGTGTATTTGGTGAACCCATCTTTGTGGGCTATCTAATGCACAAAATAGATCATTCATCATAATACACCTAATGATTACCTATTGAAAGAGACTCAGGTTTAAAAAAAAATATATGGTTGATCTGGATATCACTAATAACAAAATTGACCTGATATTTAGGATGCTATATCTAATGTCATTTAACATTTTTTTAATTAAGAAAGATTAAAGGTGGCTGGAGAGATGGCTCAGAGGTTAAGGGTACTTACTGGCTGTTCTTCCAGAGGACACAGTTCAGTTCCTAGCTCCCACATGGCAGCTCACAACTGTAACTCCAGTTCCAAGGGATCTGACACTCTCACACAGACATAAATGCAGGCAAAACACCAATGCATTTAAAAAATAAAAAGGGATCATTAAAAACAATAATAAGATACATAGAGAAAATGAAAAAACTTAGTTGTGTGTGTATGTATATATATATTTTTTATATGTATAGGAGTGAGTGATTGCATACATTAGGAAATAGCATATTATTTCTAGTGCCCTGATGTGCTTTATATATGTTACTTGGTTAGAACTATTGATCTCCAGAACAACTAATTTGACATTTAAAGCACTCATTTCTTTGCTTTTCTTTATATTTTTTACTCCCTCTATATCCATTCCTAAACATTATAGTTGTTTCATCTTGTTCTGAACATTTTATTGATAGACTCATATTGCATTTTGTACCTTTTTTTCACTTAGAATTTTATTGTGAGAATCACACTTGGTTTTGTTTATAGCTATTCATTTACACATATTTCCTTTGTAATTTCCCAGCTCATTCTTCTAAGAATAGACATCTGGATTGTTTTCTGGTTTTAGCATTTATGAATGAAACTGCTGTAAATAGCTTTCTTGTCTCACACTACTCCTATCTTCATCCATTTTTGTTGCTATAAAAATATAGGTGGTCCTCAATTTATGACAGTTTGACTTGGTATTTTTTTTTAAACTTTATGGCAGGTGACAGCAATATGCATGGGGTAAACCTTTTCCGAGGCCTTCAGTAGGGTGCTTTATGATGATGAACAGTAAGAGCAGCATAGCTCCTGGTGTGTAGTATGAGGGTGGAGAAATATACTCCAAGTGTGATGCGCTACTACGCTATAATGTTTGGTAGATAACCATAAAAGGATTTTTTAAAGTTATATTGTTTTCATTTATAATGGATTTATTAGGATATACTACATATGTAAGTTAAGGAGCATCTATATCTAAGACCAAGAAATTTATTATAAGAGATGTTGGATTTGGCTCAGTTCTAGAGGTTGGGAAGCCAAGAGCCTGCTGCTGGCATTTGCTCATCTGGAAAGCCTTCTTGCTGCCTCACATGGTGAGACAGAGGAGAGGTGTTACTTGAGGTATCTTCTCTTATGATATTATTTTTGTCATATGGCCCAACCCCCATGATGCCATCTAATCCTAATTAACTCCCAAAGGCTCCACTGTAAATAGCATTAACATATGGATTTGGGGATTAAGTTTTCAATGCATGAACTTGTAAGGAACACTTTCAAACCACAACAGTCTCCAAAGCCCTATTTTCATGGTTAAGCACACACTTCTTTACAGTATATAAGGAAGTGTGGGATTGTGAGATCATTGTCATATATACCTCTGCGTTTTATAGGTAACACCAGACTGTTTTTCCAAAATGGTTGTTTTAACACACATTCCATGGAGAAGGGAGATTTCCTGAAGCTGAGATGTGAGATTGTAAAACTTCCAATTGAAGAAGTACCTTACATAGTTTTAGTGAGATGTAGCTTACAGACCATAACATTTGCCTTTTGAAAATGTAGAGTTTATGTTTCAGTATATTCTGAAACTTGGTCACCATCACAAAGAGGTCCTAATTTGATTAACAGTCACTCTTCATTCTTCCTTTCTTCTGCCCCTAGAAAGCTGGAAAACATTTATTAGTTTTTTTTTTTTAATCTCCATGAGTTTGTCTATTCTGGACATTGCTCATAAATGGAATCATACAGTATACAGCCTCTTGTTTCTGGCTTCTTTCACTCAGTGGAGTGTGTCAGTGTACATCTGTATTGTGGAAGTGTCAGTCTTTCTTTTTAATGGATGAATACTATTTATTCCATTGTGTGGATGTACTACAGTTCATTTATCCATTCATTCAGAGACATTTGGATTGTATCCACTTTGGGCTGTTATGAAGAATGCTAATTTGAATTGTGTAATTTTTTTTCTTTGTATGTGTATGTGAGAGAGACAGAAACAGAGACAGAGACAAACAGACAAAGAGAGACAGGGTCTTAATTTGTAACCTTAGCTGTCCTGAAATTCATAGAAATCCACCTGTTTCTACCTCGTGAGTGCTGGGATTAAAGGTGTGCACCACCATGCCTGGCCCAGCGTGTATAATTTTTAATATGAACGTATGTTTCTGTTCTTAGTTCTTATGGATATACCTAGGAGTGGAACTCCAGGCCCCTAGTCTAACTCGATGTTTAACTTTGGAAGGTAGTGGTGTTTGTTTTTTGCTCTTTTGGGGGGACCACCACCCTGCTCCCAAATAAATCACACATGGAGGCTTATTCTTAATTATAAATGTTTGACCTTAGCTTGGCTTGTTGCTTGCCAGCTTTTCTTAAATTATCCTGTCTACCTTTTGCCTCTGGGCTTTTCTCATTCTCTTCTGTAAATCTTACTCTTAATCTGTGGCTTGCTGTGTAGCTGGGTGACTGGCCCCTGGAGTTCTTCTCTGGCTACTTCTACCTCCAGATTTCTCCTTCTATATTTTCTCTCTGACTGCCAGTCCCACCTATCCTTTCTCCTGCTTTGCTATTGGCCATTCAGTTCTTTATTAGACCATCAGGTGTTTTAGACAGGCAAAGTAACACAGCTTCACAGAATTAAACAAATACAACATAAACAAAAGTAACACACCTTAAAATAATATTCCCCATCACGAGGGTGCTGCCAAATTGTTTTCCAAAGGGGCTATACCTTATAACATTTTTATCGGCAATATGTTAGAGTTTTCATCATTATCTGTTTTAGTAGACCTGTCCTAGAAAGCATGAAGAGGTTGTATAAATTTACTTGTTTTAATTTGCATTTCCCTAATTACTAATGATATTGTTATATTTCACATATTTATTGGTCATTTATGTATCATCTTTGGAGAAATCTCTGTTTAAAATCTTTGCCCATTTAAAGTTGAGGTTATTTGTCTTGTTACATTGGATTCTGTTACAGATACATACTTTACAAATATTTCCTCCCATTCTTTATGATGTCTTTTCACTTTTTTCATAGTGTTCTTTTATGCACAGAAATCTTAAATTTTGATCAAGTCTGATTTATACATTTTTTTTTTGCTTGTTTGTGGTTTTGGTGTTACACCTAAAAAAAAAAAAAAAAAAAACCTATTGCCTAATCCCAAGGTCACAAAGATTAATTTTAGAGTTTTATCTTAGAAATTTAGGTTTTTGAACCATTTTGAAGTAATTTTTAAAAACTTTTTAAAATAATTTATTGTTCTCATTTTATGTGCATTGGTGTTTTGCCTGTATGAATGACTGCATGAGGATATCAGATTCCCTGGAACAAGCATTACAGACAGTGAGCTGCCATGTGAGTGCTGGGAATTGAACCTGGATCCTCTGGAAGAGCAGACAGTGCCCTTAACTGAGCCTTCTCTCCAGCCCCTTGAAGTAATTTTTAATATGATATGAAGTAGAGGTTCAATTTCATTCTTTTATATACTAATATTATGATCTGAATACAAAATACCCTCTTCTCCATGGGTTGAAACTTGATCTGTTGCTAGTGGTGCTATTTTGGGAGGTTCTAGAAACTTGAGGAGGTTAGAGGCCTAGTTGGAGGAAGTAGATTACTGGAGCATACTTTTTAAAGGTCCTGGTGCATAGACCCTTCTTCATTCTCTGCTTCCTGATGTATAAGGTGAACAGTCTTCTCCCTCATACACATCCTGTCATCACTTTCTTCCAGAGTATATGGGACCAAGCAGAAATTGACTGTTCTCTCTAAAACTGTAAGCCACAGTAAATCTTTCCTTCCTGTGTTGTTCTCATTGGGCATTATTAGTCATAGTGATGGTAAAACAGACTAATAGTTGTTGCTTTACTATTATTTTGTAAAAGATTATTTATTCATCATAGTTTACATCTTTGTTGTTGTGGTTTTGATGTGTAAGCTTGACAGTTTTTTAATATTTTGTTTTATTAACCAATTTTGTTCTTTGACAATTTCATGGTTAACTCTCCCACACCCTTTCTTATTCCCTGCTGCTCCTGTCAGCCTTCTTTCTTACTTACAAATCTTTTTCACCTCTGATCCATTGATTCACTTTCTGAAGGCCATGGCAGAAATCCAACTTGATGGCCAGTTTGCATGACATTTTAAAAATGCAAACCAAACACAAATGACTAAGTAGGACTCATAAATCCAACAGGTATAAGATGCATTGGAGGAAGCTCTAACAGAAGAGACTGAAGTAGTGCTGGGTGCTCTGGCCCCGCCATTGCCCATTTGTTCTAGGTCAGTGTAGAGAGGAGAAGGAAGGGAACGGAGGAAAAAGAAGGAAGGGGGACATAGTGGTGTCTCAACAATAATCCCAGCACTTGGGAGGCTGGCCAACCTGACTACATAGCAAGACCATATCTCAACAAAATAAAAGCAAATTGTAGTCAAACAGTTTTACAACTCTTCAGTAAGTAAAGCTAATGGTTTACTAAAACAAAGATTTAGCAATAGACATTTTTTAAAAGTTTTGCTTCACCATTAATTAGAAACATACACATCAAAATAAAATACCATTTCCAGCTATCATCATATTGGCAACATATTTAATACTTTATAGTATCAAATATTAGCTAGAATGTAAATATTCTCAACATTGCTGGGAGTATAAAACAGAACAGATACTTTGGGGGGTCATTTGCATGCCTATTAAAAAATAAAAGCACATACATTGCTTGTCTGTAATCCAGAAGTTTCTCTTCAAGAATTCCACAGAGGAATACTTGTACATATGCACAAGGAAACAAGATGTTAGTTCCTATATTATTTATAATGTCTGAATCCTGAGAGATATCTTTAATATGCAGCCAACAAAAAACTCATATAGAAAATTTAGTTATAAGATATTCTTAAATATTTAATCAGAAATGAATTCTATCCATATGGCTTCATCTTTGAAAAATACTGCTTCATAGAAAAAACATGGTAAAGTGAATGTGAAGACTAGCATCATTTCTATTAAGAAATTTTTTTCTTTGTCTTTTTTTTTTTTTTTAATTGGTTTTTTGAGACAGGTTTTCTTTGTGTAGCCTGGCTGTCCTGGAACTCACTCTGTAGACCTGGCTGGCCTCGAACTCACAGAGATCCTCCTGGCTCAGCCTCCCGAGTGCTGGGATTAAAGGCGTGTGCCACCGTTACCCAGCACATCATTTCTATAAAAGAGAACATCCCACTAATTATAGTCTCTTGTGCATATATGTGTGTGTTCATGTGAATGCATATGTGTATACATGCATATGGAAACTACAGGTCGACTTCATGCAGCTGCTATCCATCTTGATTTTTTTTAAGATAGAGTCTGTGGCAGTTTGAATGAAAATGGCCCCATGGGCTCATAAGGAGTGGCACTGTTAGGAGATGTGGTTTTGTTGGAGGAGGTGTAGCTTTGTGGAAGAAGTATGTCACTGTGGAGGCAAGCTTTGAGGTCTCATATGCTCAAGCTATGCCTGTAGATCAAGATGTACAACTCTTAGCTCCTTCTCCACCATGTCTGCCTGCATGCCACCATGCTTCTTTTCATCACAATAACAGACTAAACCTCTGAAACTGCAAGCCAGTCCCAATTAAATGTTTTCCTTGATTTATTTATTGATTTATTTATTTATTTAGGAGCTGAGGACATAGTCATGGTGTCTCTTCACAGCAATAGAAACCCTAACTAAGACCGGTCTTTCACTGGCTTGGAGCTTACAAAGTAATCTAAGTGATGGACTTTTGGAAGTGTAAGATGAGATAAACTCTTTCTTCCTAAGTTGCTTTTGGTCAGTGTTTTATCCCAGCAATAGAAAGCAAACCAGGACAGTATCCAACAGGATATTGGAAATTGTTTTAGGGCTACTGGTTGTAAGACTTTCTGCTAGTTTCTTGAATAATATTTTGAATATAGTAGAATTTATGAGGGTAATATTAAGAGGTAGGGATCACATTTAATTTATTCACTATTAAAATGCAAGCTGGGTATGATGGCTCGTGCCTGTAATGCCAGCACTCAGGCAGAAGAGGCAAGAGGAGTGTAAGTTTGAGGCCAGCATGGGCTATAGACCTTGAAGAACTACCTCTACGTTAATCTCAGCACTTGGGAGGCAGAGGCAGGTAGATCTCTGTAAGTTTGAGGCTGGCCTGGCCTATAGAGCTAGTTCCAAGATAGCCAAGGCTACACAAAGAAACAAAAACCAACCAACCAAACAAAAACCAAAAAGAACTACCTCCCCCAAAAGAAATTTAAAAAAATTATAGTATTGTTATAAGAGAGCATGTGATTAAGAACTATTGTAAATTATACAGTTGATTGATAGAAGTCAGTCCTAGTTGGTTAATGGGGATTGAAAGCAGTTTCCTTGGGTACTCAGGAATAAGAAAGAAAGATCCATATAAAGGAACACTACAAATACTTAAAAGAACCTAATCTAGGTTTACCAGCTCTGTAGAGTATAAGATAGCAAGGCAGCAGATGATGAGATGGCTTAGTGGGTAAAAGCACTCGCCAGGCAAGCCTTTTAGTTCAGTTTCCGGAACCCATAATGGAGAGAGAGCACCAACTCCAGACATGGTTCTCTAATCTCCACACATGCACACCCACATTAATTTATTCTCCCCCCCCACACACAATATCCACACACACTAGTAATAATGATAAACAAAAACTTTTTAAATAGTTTGTTTTGGTACCTCTTGATAACTTTTAGTAAATGAATATGAATTTTTTTGTTTGTTTAGGACAACTAGGCTTCCTTCTCAGCAATATTATATATGAAAAGATTTTCATATTTTAAATTTTGATAACTAATATAATATATTTGGGGTTTTTGTTGTTTTTATTTTGGTTTTTAGAGACAGGGTTTCTCTGTATGTAGCTTTGGTGCCTGTCCTGAATCTCAACTCTGTAGACCAGGTTGTCCTCAAGCTCACAGACATCTGCTTGGCTCTGCCTCCCGAGTGCTGGGATTAAAGGTGTGCATCACCGCCACCCAGTATATGTTTGTTTTTTAAATTAGGGCTTCATTTTATAGCCCAGGTCTACCTGGGACTCATAATAATTCTACTGCCTCCTCTTTCCAAGTGCTGAGATTGTAGGTGTTAGCCAACCATGCCCAGCTCAGTATTGGGTATTGTTGAACAATTTCATTGATATTAATTTACAGATGATAAAATCCACTCACTGTAAGCATACAATTGTATAATTTATTGGTAAGCTTATCCGACTGCACCACCATCAGCACAGCTGTCTCTAGAATGTTTCCATCACTTTCATCTGTCATTAGTTTCTCAGCCCTTGAGCTGCCTTTTGTCTCTTTAAATTTTGCCTGTGTAAACATTTCCTATAAATAGTGTCATATTCATACTGTTTTCATTTAGCCTAATATTTAGAGGTTTACTTTATTACAGTATGAATCTTTGCTCCTTTTTATTGCTGAATGATTTCTTTTTGCAGCACATTGAAATACAGTTGTTTTTATGTCAGTCTATAGACTATAAACTTGTTAGACTTCTAGCTAGTGCTCTTGCTCATTTGCACGCGCGAGCTCTCGCGCTCTCTCTCTCTCTCTCTCTCTCTCTCTCTCTCTCTCTCTCTCTCTCTCTCTCTCTCTGCATCTGTGTACGTCTTTGGATTTTCTGTGTACAAAATCATGTCACCTGTGAACAAATATGGTTTCACTTCTTTGTTTCTAGACTAACTTCTGTATTTTGGACCTTGACTTTTTCACTGGCTCAGGTCTTTAGTACAATAGTGTGTAGAAATGCTGAAAGAAGGCTTCTTTGTCTGCCTGCAGTTTTCCAGGGAAACCATTAAGCTTGATAGCAGTTGTAGATCTTTAAAGATCTACTTATCCAATTGAGGCCATGCCCTCTATGTAGTTGGAAGTTTTCCTGTGTCCCGGCTGGGACAAATCTCTCCCACTTGCGTCCCCCAAGTAAACACACAGAGGCTTATATTAATTGTAATTGCTTGGCCATTAGCTCAGGCTTATTACTGACCAGTTCTTACACTTAAATTAACCCATAATTCTTATTTATGTTTAGCCACGTGGCTTTGTACCTTTTCTCAGTTCTGTCTTCACATCTTGCTTCCTTTGTGTCTGGTTGACGACTCCTGACTCAGCCTTCCTCTTCCTAGAATTCTTCTTGTTTGCTTACTCCGCCTATACTTCCTGCCTGGCTACTGTCCAGTCAGTGTTTTATTAAACCAGTGTACAAAAGCATTATCCCACAGCACCTCTGGTTGTTTCTCTTAATATTGTTGTTGTTTGTAGTAGTAAATGGGGTATTAATGTAGTATTTAACATTTGATTTTTTTTCTAATAACCAATTTTGTTTTACAATGATTACTATTATATTTTATATTACATGTAATGTAGTATGTTGTATAATACATATTTATTATCTATTTGCTATGAGTGAGTGTGCAAGTACCTATAGTATGATGACACAGATTCATCCAGAAACATACTCAGCAGTGGTATAACTTTATAGTTTTTTTGAGGAACCACCATATTGATTTCCATAGTGGCTGTACTGATTTACAGTTCCACTAGCAGTATCTAAGGGTGCCTTTATCTCTGCATCCTCACCTGCATTTGTTCTCATTTGTTTTCTTATGATACAACTATTCTGATTGGGGGCAGAGATGGGATTTCAGTGTAGTTTCATTTGTGATCAGTGATGACTAAGGATGGTTAAATATTTAATATATGGATTGGCCATTTATACTGCTTTTGAGAACTCACTGCTCAGTTCATTTACTCATTTAATTTTTTCAGCTCTTTATTCTAGTTATTAGTGCCCTGCCTAATGAGTAGCTAAGGAAGATTACCTCCCATCCTGTAGGCTGTCTTTTCAGGTTGTTGTTTCCTTTGCTGTGCGTGAACTTGATTTGATCTTTGACAGGCCTAGCTGTTATTTCCTGAGTTGTTTGAATCTTACTCAAAGTTGATGCTTGTCCCTGTATCTTGAAATGTTTATATTTTCCTTTCATAGGTTCAAAGTTTCATGTCTTATATTAAGACCTTTTAGTCCATTTTGAGTTGATTTTTGTAAAAGATGAGAGATGAAGATTGTGTTTCAGTCTTTGTCACGTGCATATCCATTTCCCTAACACCATTTGTGGCTGAGGCACTTTTTCCTCCAATAGGTACTTTCCTTTAATAGGCACCTTTGTCAAGAATTCATTTCCTATGGGTTTTCTTCACTCCTTTTGCCTCTGATGTTATTGAGTCTTTCTTTTTGGTTAGTTTATCTAAGCATTTGTCAGTCTTGTTTATTTTTTCAAAAAAGCAACTGCATCATTGATGGTCTTTTTTTTTTTTTTTTTTAGAAAAAAAAAAATCTGTGTAACCCTGACTGTCCTAGAACTCACTCTGTAGACCAAGTTGGCATCAAACTCAGAGATCTGCCTGTCTCTGCCTCTCAAGTGCTGGGATTAAAGGCATGTGCCACCAGCTGGCTCATTGATCTTCTTGTGGTCTTCATTTCATTAATTTATACTCTACTCTATTATTTCTTTTTATTTCCACCTACTAATTTTGTTTGTTTTTTTTTTTTCTTGTTTGTTTCTAAAACCTTGAGGTATATCACTAAGATATCTATCAGAGAATTCTCTTGACTTGTGAATGTAGGCACTTATCTCAATAAGCTTGCCTCTTCTGCCTTTTCTGTATACCAAAAATTCTAATAAATTGTGGTTTTATTTTCACTTAATTCTAGGATTTCTTTAATTTTTTAAAAATTATACTTTGTATATAGCAAATATAGTTTGCATATTCAATTTCCATGTTTTTGTGTGGCTTCTGTACTTTCTCATGATATTAATTTTATTCCATTATGATAAATAAGATATAAGAAAAATTTTTTTGTTTTGTTTTGTTTTTTGAGGCAGGGTTTCTCTGTGTAGTTTTGGTGACTGTCCTGGATCTCGCTCTGTAGACCAGGCTGGCCTGGAACTCACAGAGATCTGCCTGGCTCTGCCTCCCGAGTGCTGGGATTAAAGGCGTGCGCCACCACCGCCCAGCAAGAAATTATTTTTTAAAGATGTATTTTATCTCATTTATATGTATGCGTGGGTGTGTCTGTTGGTATGTATATGCACATGTATGTCTGAGTGCCAGCGGATTCCAGAGGAGGGTGTTGGATCTTTTGGAACTAGAGTTATAGGTGTTTATGAATTATTTGACATGAACTTGACCACTGAGCCATTTCTTGATTTGGGAAGTTTTCTGCCATAACTTCTCTGAGTAAATTTTCAGTCCCTTTGGTCTGTTCTTTTTGGGTCTTTCTGCACCGTGGATTGGGTTACTTTGGTCTCTTACTGGTGCACTGGAATGTTATTTTTATTATTTTTGAATTTTGTTGTCCCTGTTATCTGAATATAGATTTCCTACCTTTGTCATCAGCTCCTGATAGCTTTTCTTCCACCAGCTCTAGTCTGTTGATGACACTTTCTAGTAAGAGTTTTTGCTTGACTGATGGAGTTTTTCATTTTTAAGATGTTTTTGGCTGAATTTTTTTATCCCAAGTACTGAATTTATAGTCCAAGTTGTTGAATTTTTTTTGTACAGTTAACATATTGGCATCTTCACTCATCTATCATTTGAACCTTTTTTCCACCCCCCCTCTCTGCGCGCACGCTCATGTTTGTGTGTGTGTGTGTGTGTGTGTGTGTGTGTGTGTGTGTATTTTCCAAGCACATGAATATGAGAGTATGAACATGTATGCAGAAGCCAAGAGCAAGATGTCAAATGTCTTCCTCTATCACTCTTCGCCTTACTTCTTTGACACAGGATCTTTCATTGAACCAGAAGCTCCCAAGGGGTGTCTCTGCTCCCTATTCCTGGCATGTGCAGCCATGCTTGGCTTTTTATGTAGGTGCCAAGGGTTCTGACTCAGGTCCTCATGGTTGCAAAACCAAAGCTCTTACTCACAATCCCATTTTAACAGACCCTCACCAATCATTTTTAAAAGCAGACTTTTGAACTATTTCTGACTTTTTAACTATTTCAGTATCTTTAGCTTCAGTTATCAAGAGTTGCAGACTTTTAGAGGAGCCACACTACTTTGCGTTTTCATGTTTGTGATTCAGGTTATATGTCTGTTGAGATGTTTGTTCCTTTTGTAGTGAGTTCTTAGTGAACAACCTTCTCTTAAAGTCTCTACTCACAAAGGAAAAAAAAAACTCTGATAATAGCATTAACACCAAAATAGATCCCATATAAAAATACAGTTAAAAGGGGCTGGAGGGAAAGCTCAGTGTTTCAGAACATGGGCCACTTCTTCCAGAAGAAGAGTTGGTTCCCAGCATCCATGTCAGGCAGCTCACAATTGCCTGTAAGTCTGCTTTCAGGAGATCCAATGCCTCTGACCTCTTCACACCTACACTTATATGCACATACCCACATATCCACACATACACATAATTTAGAATAAAGTAAATCTTTTAGAAGAAATATAGTTAAAATACATTGAAGTCATTACTACATCATAAGTGGCAATAGAAAAGAAAATAGTAAAAATAATGGAGAGTAAAATTATGAATTTAAAAATTAGTAAAGGCAAAAGTAATGATGAGGCTGGGTGGTGGTGGCGCACGCTTTTAATCCCAGTACTCGGGAGGCAGAGCCAGGCGGATCTCTGTGAGTTCAAGGCCAGCTTGGTCTACAGAGCAAGTTCCAGGACAGGCTCCAGAGCTACACAGAGAAACCCTGTCTCAGAACAAAAAAAAAAAGAAAAGAAAAAGAAAAGAATGATGAATGAAGTAAAGGAGAGGGTAAAGAGAAAGGAATGAAACAAGGTTTAATGAAAAGAAAAAGGGACAGGATGTGAGAGGAACAGATAGCAGCATTTAAAAAAATCAGATTATAAAATATAGGGGAAAACTGGATAAAACTAAGAGGAATAGAAACAAAAAGGTGTAATTAAGGAAAGGAGAACAGCAGAAAGAAAGAAAGAAAGAATGAATGAATGAATGAATGAATGAATTAGGCAAGCTTCTTTCTGTGTCCTCTAATATTCAGGCTGGGAGGGGAGCTGGCAGTGAGGCAGGCTGGTGCTGTACATAGGGTGAAGTCCCCAAAGTCAGCCATTAATTGTATAATTGTATTGATTTCTCCGAAGTGTGAAGAGTTGTTTTGTTTTTTACCCTGTTGCTGTCAGAATTTTTTATTTACTTAATACTTCAACAACATTGTATCAATATGTATTTATCCTGCTTGAGATTTGTTGAGCTTCTGTGGCCTGTAGACTTGATTTTGATCAATCATTCTGGAGGTTTTCAGTCATTATTTCTTCAAATATTTTGCCCCCTTGTCTCTTTTCTTAGGAGACTCTTAATTACATGGAGTTGACATATTTGCTCATGCTTCATGGGTCTCCAAACCTTGTCATTTCTTCCTGTTTTGTTTGTTTGTTTTTTGTTTTTTGTTTTATTTCCCTTTGCTGGTTACATCAGTTTTCTGGCTCTTTCATCCATCGCGTACATTTGCAATCTTTTGGGCCACCAACCAGCTCCCAAATCATGACATGGAGACTTAATATTAGTTATGAATGCTCGACCAACTGAGGTTTGTTTCTGACTAGCTCTTTTAACTTCAATTAACTTGTTTCTCTTTATCTACCTTTTGCCTCGGGGCCTTTTACCTTTTCTTTCTTGCTTTCTGTATGTCTTACTTTCCTGATGTCTCTTTGGCTGGCTCGTGGTTGCCTGGCTTCTGCCCAGGCGTGTCCCTCTTCCTCTCCATCCTCTTCCTCTCCATCCTCTTCCTCTCATTCTCTTCGAACCTAGATTGCTCCTTCTATTTATTCTCTCTACCCACCAGCCTCACCTATCCCTCTTCTGCCTGGCTATTGGTCATTCAGCTTTTTATTAGGTCAATCAAGTGCCTTAGGGGGCAAGGTGAAACAGCAACACATCTTACATAATTAAACAAATGCAACAGAAACAAATGTAACACGTCTTTACAGCATTAACAAAGGCAGCAGAAACAAATGTAACACACCTGTACATAATTCAAGTAATATTCTGCAGCATAAACAAATGTAACACATCTTTACATAGTTCAATATTCCACAACAAACCTTGATTAATGTTTTATGAACAGTCATTGCTTTTTCCAAATCTCTGTTTTTTAATTAGTTTTAATCTCTCATAGTTATAGATTGATTTAATCTTTAGATGTAGTTTCCTTTAGTCCTTTGTACATGTTTGTATCAGTTAACTCAAAGTGTTTGTCTATAAGGCTGATATCTAGGCTTTCTCAGGAGTAATTGCTGGTGACTACTTTTATTCTTGTGTTTGGGGAGTATTTTACTGTCTCTTTGTATGCATCATGATTCTTTGGTTAGAATAATAATTATGTATTTTCATATTTTATATTTTTAATGTGATATGTAACATGAATTGATTTGACTGATATTAAACCAATTCTCTGAGGCTGCTGGCTTTCACAGGTTCAGTGGTTATGAGGCTGCTAGTTTCCAGAGCTACAGTGATCCCAGGAAGGAAGGATGGAAATTGAGACTCCAGCAAGTTAAAGCACCAGAAAGCTCACCATTCTAAGATCTTGTAGTTTTCTTCAGTAATTGCTCACTGGATTAAATTTTAAAGTTCTGAAGAAACTAGTTTTGACAAATTTTCATTGCTTTTTAAAGAAGTGAATCTTCAGTGATCTTTTATCCAGTGTTCCAGAAGTATATTTCAGTCTGCCTGTGCTTTTAACCATTGTGCATACATCCTGCTTTTTGATATGTAAACATGGTCTATATGTTATTTATTGGCAGTCATGACAGTCCACTCTTTGATTTCATTGAGAGCTGCTTGCGAAATAAACATGAAATGGTTATTTATGAAGCTGCCTCTGCCATTATTCATCTTCCCAACTGTACTGCAAGAGAGTTGGCGCCTGCCGTCTCAGGTCAGTTGTTTGATAGCTGTCCTCTGTTTATGTGCTTACGTTTCTTTAAATCAGCGGGTCTGCAGAGTGGTCAGGAAGAGTGGTGTTTAGGGCCAAGATTGCTCAGTAATGAAGATCCTTGTTTTCTTTAATGTTTAGAAAACACATTTGCTTTCATAACTAGCACTGTTTCTCTTACTTAAATTGGGATATTAATTCTTAGAGAGGAAAAGCAAACCTTGTTTTCTATTGAAGTTTTTATACCTGAACAAACAGTGCTTTGTTTCCCTATTTTTGATGATATTATTGTTCATTCACATGGAGGTTTGATGCTGTGATCTATTTATTTCCTGATACACACAATGAACATGAGTCATTACACACTGTGATTTTCAGCTATATGATGAGTGGGATCCACAGTGACGTTTCTGTTTCCCTTTTTCCAGTTCTTCAACTTTTCTGTAGCTCTCCTAAGCCAGCCTTGAGATATGCAGCTGTGAGGACCTTGAACAAAGTAGGTATCCTGCTGATAATATAGACTTGTATGTTTAATTCAGTAACATTAAATACAGAGCATTTGACTTTCTCTTCAAGCTTAGCATATATGATCTATAGGCTTCACATGTGTACTTATTTGTGCTTGTGGCCTTAGTTGTAGCCATTTATACTGTTAGTTCATGGAAGATTACAATTTGTTTCTAACTTCTGAGCACTTTATGTTCAAGAGTTACGCTGTTCAATATAAAGTCCATTCACAAGTGCCAATTTAAGTTCGTTAAGATTAAGTAAGGGACTCAGTTTCTTAGTTACTCTAATCATGCTACCTATGCTTATAGACACTTGTGGTTAATGAAAATCATACAAAACAATACAAAGATTGAACAGTTTTATCAGTTCCTCATCTCTAATCTTGAAACTAGTTGTGTCTTAGAATTCACATTTGTGAATTTTAGAGAGGTTATATAATATGGTGCTATCTCTTATAATAACTCCAGTGGGCCCAAAGCAGCACCAAACCATTAAAATACACAAAGATTTCTGCACAAAGCATATGATTCTTTGATACATGGATAAATGAAAAATTTTCATTAGTCTGGGTCATCTTTTCCTGTTGAATGAGTTTTACTGATAATGATCTGCAGATCTATGATCTGTGCCAATGTGGGATAGACAGACAGATGGACAGCATCAATGCAGAATGACTGACAGTTGAGCAACGGTGGGCACTCCAGTTTGGCAGGAATTTGTTTAATTGCAGGAGTGCTTTAAAGTGACAGAACGTTTGGTTGATCAGCATTTACCATAATAGATCTTTTTCTCAGAGTTCTAATGTTTAGTAGAAAAGGCGCTCATGAACACAGAAACTGTAAGGAGATAGCAGGACACCTATAATAAAAGAGACTGATATTGTTATTAAGGCTACATGGGAGAGGTTAACAAAGGAGAGTACTATGCTGTATTGTGGCCATTATTCATTTATCAAGTGAAACCTTGTTAGTTAAAAAACAATTACTTTGGGCAGGGAGTTGAGATGGTGTCAGGTAGCCCGGGCTGGCCTGGGACTTGCTGAGTGGCCATAGATGACACTGAACTCCTGGTCCTTCTACCTTCAGCTCTCAGGTGCTGAGGTTGTAGGCATTCGCCACACCTGATCTGAAAGGATTACTTTGGCCTACACTGTTCCCTTTAGATTGTCACTTACCTTAATTAAAGTTTAGGTTCTGGCCTTTATCAAAAACAATGTGCTTTATTTTTTTTTTTTTTTTCTCACTGCCTTCTACAAGGTGGCAATGAAGCACCCCTCTGCTGTGACTGCCTGCAACCTGGACTTAGAAAACTTAATCACAGACTCAAACAGAAGCATTGCTACACTGGCCATTACTACATTGCTCAAAACAGGAAGTGAGAGCAGTGTGGACAGGCTTATGAAGCAGATAGCTTCTTTTGTATCTGAAATCTCAGATGAGTTCAAGGTAAGAATTTAAACAAGCTTTGCCTTGGTCAATAGCTTGCCTTAACAGTATCTTTTGAGAAGGTCTTACTTTTTATGAAGTCTGAGCTATCATTCTTTTCCTTCCTAGATATTGCTGTATCCTACATAAATAGCTTTTATCTTTCTCCAAGTTGTAAAGATGTGTTTTATTCTAAATGTTTTATGAGTTTACCTTGTACATTTTGGGTTGTGATCACTTGAATTGATGTTTGTATGATAAGTTCAATGTTTTCCTATACTCAAACCCAGTTATATCAGCATAATTAGTTAAAAAGACTTCCTTTCCCTATTGGAGTGCTTTAGTATCTGTCTTAGTTAGGTTTTGTTTTTTTTGTTTTTTTGCTGTGAAGACACACCATGACCATGGCAACTCTTATGAAGGAAAACATTTAATGGGGGCTAGCTTACAGTTTCAGAGGTTCAGTCCATTATCATATGGCAAGAAGCACGGTGGCATATAGGCAGACAAGGTGCTGGAGAAGGAGCTGAGAGTTTTACATCTTAGTCCATAGGCTGCAGAAGGAGACTGTGCCACACTGGACACAATTTGAGCATATGAGACCTCAAAGCCTGCCTCCACAGTAATACACCTATTCCAACAAGGCCACACACCTCCTAATAGTACCATTCCCTATTCGCCAAGCATTCAAACACCTGAGTCTATGAGGGCCATTCCTATTCAAACCACCATGGTGTCTTTATTTGAAAATTAAATAATCAAATAATTATTTACTACTAATGTGTGAAACTATTTTTCTTTTAATTTTTTTCATATTTGCTTGGTATCATGTGACCTTCCTGAATTCCCTTATTGCCTATATTGTTTGAAATTATCTGTATAAATAATAATATCTTGTATAAATGAGGTTTCCTTATTTTGAACCCAAAGATCTTTCCTTCCTTTTTTCTTGCCTTATTAAAACAGCTAGCACTTCTAATAAAGTGCTGAGTACAACCAGTGACAGTGTATTAGAAATGATCAAAGGACAATAAGTTTTAGTGTAAAGAAAGAGAAAGAAGACCATGTCATTCTTTCTTAATGCTCAGCCATATAGCACAAGGGACTGTTACTCTCTACTTAATATGAAAAAATAAACAAAAGTAGACATATTAAAACTTTGGAGTGTAATAATTGTGTTGCAGCTGTTTGCCAAAATAAATTGGAATGGTAGGGAAAGTGTGTTGGTAAGGATAATGTTTTAGAATGGAAGTTGGTAAACTTCTCTAAATGACTGTAAAATAAATACTATAGATAATCTAAGCTCCTGAAATTATCTATTTACATATTCTTTATTTTTATTCTTTCTTTTTTTTTTTTTTTTAAAGATTTATTTATTTATTATGTATACAGCATGTGTCCCTGTAGGCCAGAAGAGGGCACGAAATCTCATTACAGATGGTTGTGAGCCACCATGTGGTTGCTGGGAATTGAACTCAGGACCTCTGGAAGAGCAGTCAGTGCTCTTAACCTCTGAGCCATCTCTCCAGCCCTATTTTTATTCTTAATAATTCTTTAAAAACTCTAAAACTGCCGGGCGGTGGTGGCGCATGTAGAGGCAGGCGGATCTCTGTGAGTTTGAGGCCAGCCTGGGCTACAGAGTGAGTTCCAGGAAAGGCGCAAAGCTACACCGAGAAACTCTGTCTCGAAAAACAAAACAAAAACAAAAACAAAAAAAACCCAAAAAATTCTAAAACCATCATAGCTTTCAAACCCTACAAAAATAGAATATAAGTGTGGAACGGTGGCATGTGCCTATAATCCTAATACCTGGAAGGCTGGGGCAGAAGCATCATGAATTTTGGCCAGCCTGAGCTACATACAAGTTCTAGGACATCCTGGGTAAATAGACTCTTGTCTGAAAAAACAGTCAAGCAGAATGCAACCAAAATTGGGTAGTAGTCTACTGGCTTCAGTTTTAGAAAACGAAAAATGTTTAGAAAGATTGAAAATTAAAGTACTCTAAAAACTTGATGGCCAGGATATGAATCATTGGAAATATTTATTTATCTTGTGTACAACTACTTGTAGAATTAAACAAAAAAACAATGTCTAATAAAAGTGATTTTTTTTTAATATTTGTTTTTATTTTTTTCTTTTTGAGTCAGGTTCTTACTAGGTAGGCTGAGCTGGTCTTAGATTCACAGTCTTGATACTCCAGCTTTCCAAGAATAGAGATTATAGGTGCTACCAGGTCTGACTAGAAAGAAAAAAAAAAAAAAGAAGAGAGAATCCTACAATTTCACTTTTTGAACTGTGAGATTATTTCAGTTGTGTGCATTACTTACAAACATATTGGGCAAGTTGCAGGTTATATACAAAATGATAGCAGTCATGTAAATACCAAAGAGTAAGCAAAAGTTACATAGGTATATGTATATGTATATGTATTATTTGGGGCTACATTAGTAAACTGAAGAAAAATAAGGAAATGGTAAAGATATCAGGAGAGAAACCAAGGAAGGTTACAAAAGACATGATCAGGCAGGAAAGAGGTATATAAAAGAAATTCAGATTATGGAAATCTTTTAAACAAACTATGAAATAAGTGTATAAGCATTGTTTTTTTAATAATACTTTGTTAAATATGAATTTTAATAAGTAGTCTGAAACATGCCATAAGAAAGTTAGAAAAAGGTGATAATAATTTTAATTGTTAAGCTATATTCTTTAATTGGTAGACTCTCTCCCCATTACTAATTTTGCTATCTTTTTAACCTTATAAAACAAATCCTCATTAAGTTATTTACAGCTCAGTGTACTTTTCAGTATCATCAGTGATTTTCTCAATTTTTTAGTTATTGATTTCTGTGACTGCATGAAACTTTATAATAAAAAGGGAATTATAAAAATAAAAAGAAGCTGGGTGGTAGTGGCACACGCCTTTAATCCCAGCACTCAGGAGGCAGAGCTAGGTGGATCTCTGTGAGTTCGAGGCCAGCCTGGGCTACAGAATGAGATCCAGGACAGGCAACAAAACTACACAGAGAAACCCTGTCTAAAAATAAATAAATAAATAAAACAAACAAACAAACAAATAAATAAAAAGAAACTTTAAAAAGGGATTGATTGCCACGGACTGGCCCATCGGGGGTACCACGACCGTAGGAGAACCAGGGCTTGGGTAGTCAGGAAGGCAAGGATTTGGTGAATGACAGACAGACAACACACTCAGAAGTGGTTTGAATCTACTGCAATTTTACTTCTGCAAATCAGTAGTTTATATACAGAAAAGAAAACTATCAGGTCATACAAGAAACAACAAGAGCTTGGCAATAATTCAATTACATCATCTTTAAAAAACAGCAAGCACACAATTATTAATTGGCTCTATACATATTCCTTCACCCACAAGAACTTTATGACCCAAAGAGCACTCTGTGTTTTTTAAATTTAATACAGTTCCTAGACTTGTGTAGACTTCCTGCGGTTGCAGCTGTGTCCTTTATCTTATCTTAGCAGTTTTTTAGTTTATTATGCACTTTTACTTTTTTGGTTCTCATGACCCACTTAGCCAATTTGGATGCTGTAGACCCTCTCTTAGTCTGTCTTTAGTTCTTTCACCACATATCTCTTCTAATATAAAACCTTTTTTACCTGTTGGAATATGGACTCTTGTACTTTTACACCTATAAGGGGAAGGGGTTCTGCTGTAGTCCTTAAGTTTCCCATGCTGAACTTCCTGAACAGAGGAGCCCACTATCTGCCTCCTATGAGATAACGTTGTTTTCTACCATAAATCACTTTAGTTGAGATTCCTAAAGGATTCCTAGTGGGTGAGTGTTCATTCCCTAGAAGTGCCTGAACTATTATACTTTCTTTATCTAGCGGCTTGGGGTCTTTAAAAAATAGCTCATTCTGCTATAGTTAATTAAGATCCATGTCCAGCTTCCCCTTTCCTCCATAGTTCACAACCCAAGCATTCATGAATTTTGACTGTGCTTCATAGATTAATTAGAACATTATCAGAAAAGCAGTTATACAGAACCCATAGCCCAGGGAGCTCACGATCTGTGAAGTACATCTTTTTTGAGAAAGAAGCATAACTCGGGCACTCTGCCAGGGACCTCCAGGGAGCTTAGTCCCGTGGGACACGTATCTCCCATCCGCTATTATAGACATAATTGTTCATGTCACACGGACGACACTGGAGTTGGTGTGGCAATTGATCTCAACTTAGTATCAATGTCATTAGTTGTTTATTATTTTCATTGGCTATATTTTAAGTGTAGACCTTTACTATATTTCTCAAAAACATTTTCCCATTCTTTAGTGCCTTCTAAAGGAAACTTCTCTATACCCATGTGTTGTTGGCACAGGGTGGGGCTGTTTAACATCCCTTGTGAGAGAACCTTCCATTGATATCTCTTAGCACCCTGAGAATTATTATAAGTAGGCACCTTGAAGGCAAATTTTTCTTTTTTTTTTTCTTGTAAAAGTATAATGAAGAAACAGTCTTTTAAATCAATAACTATAGTAGACTATCCTGTAGGTGATGGAGAATACAGGGGAATTCCAGACTGTAAAGAGCTCATTGGGTGAATCACCTTATTAATAGCTTTTACATCTGTTACCATTCTCCATTTTCCAGATTTCTTTTTAATAACAAATACAAAAGAATTCAAGGACTATTCAATCCCTCAATATGTTGAGCATTTAGCTGCTCTAGTACCAGCTGTTCTAAGGCCTGTAATTTTTCTGACGTCAAAGGACATTGTTCCACCCAGACAGGTTTGTCAGTCAACCATTTTAAAAGTAGGGTTGTTGGTATCTTTGAAAGATCAACAGTTTTGCCCTGTTCTTGTACAACTTGAATGGTCAGTGACTGTTCTTTATAATACCTTTTAATAGTTTTCCCAGAAACATACATTAGTTTATGGTTTATTTCTGAGATTGGAGGAATATTAATTTGGGTATTCCATTGCTGTAACAAATCACATCCCCATAAATTCATTGCTATATTAGCTACATATGGCTTTAATTTTCCTTTCTGCCCTTCTGACCCTATACATTTGACTCACCTTGTGCTTTGTTTTACCTGAGATAAAGTTCCAGTCCCTAAAAGCTGACCGTTTACATCCTGAAGAGACCAATTTGGATGCCAAGATGTGGGTGCAATTATTGTTGCATCTGCCCCTGTGTCTATAAGATCTTCAGTTCCAATGACATTTATTCATACTTTTAGCTTTAGTCTTTGATCATGTATGGAAGTCTGCCAAAATATTCACGTTATGGTTCTCCTGAAATTTTTGTTTTATCTTCTAAATCTGTTCTATTATCCAGAGCAGTATGTGTTTTTGTTTGTTTGTTTTACAATAGGCATTAGGTCCTTTAATTGCTCTGGAGAGGAGTGTGACAGGGAATGATTGAACTAAATTTGACATGGGGCCCTGTAAGAGGCTATTAATGCTTTAGAGATAAGCCAGTTCTCATAACTTGATTGTTTCTGCCTGGGAATGATTTCATAATGGGGTGATCTGACCTGAGGTTCTTCTGTTTCTAAAATCCAAGATAAATACAGGTTTAAGACATTACTGAAGACCTTAGGACCCTTTGGAGTATCATAAAGTTAGTAATGAGATGTCTCAGTTACTGTTACCTTTGGTATCACAAGTTTTTATGCTCTTCTTGAGTGGATTAACCTGCCTCTGTGCAAATTAAGCAGGTGACTGGCCCAAAGTTAAAGGAGACAGATACAAAATAAGGCAGATGCCAGGCTTTTATCTTGCTTTAAGTTACCTTATAGACCTAAGTTTATGATTTAGAGCAAAAGTAGCTTCTAACTTCTAAGTGACTGTTACAGATCTTTATAACCATAATCATATATAAGATCCATTGTCCTCTTAGATAAACTAATAAAAAATGACTAATATTCATGCTGCTCTTTGTGTTTTTTATGGGGGTGGGGATTGATTGAGGATGAAAGATGACTGACATAAGATCACACTGGCATGAACAGCACAACTGAGACCCAAACCAATATTTTCTAATTTTATTTTTATCTTATTTATTTATTTATTTATTTATTTATTTATTTATTTATTTATTTATTGAGACAAGGTTTCTCTGTAGAGCCCTGGTTATCCTAGAACTCACTTTGTAGACCAGAATGGCCTCAAACTCAGAGATCTGCCTTCCTCTACCTCCCTAGTGCTGGGATAAAAGATGTCCGCAACCACACCTGGCTGGTATTTTCTAATTTTAAATGCATTTCCCCAGCTTACCATTCTTTGTCTTCATCTGCCATCAAACATTGTATTATATCATTTTACTAGATCTGTTTTAAATCTTTCTTATTGTTTCCTTGTCTTTCATTGTTGACTCTTTCTGACATCTTTGATTTTAGATACTGTTTTGAATATGATAAAATGTTATTAAAATATCAGAGTTAATCAAAATTAGATAATCACATAGAGAAAAAGTAATTCGTAACCCCTTCACTCACACCCTGACAGAAATCAGTACTGTCTGGATTGCAGATTTGATCGTACAAAGCAAAACAATAAGTAGTTAAAAACAAACAAACACATGAACGCATCTTCATGACTCAGAATAAAACAGATGGACACATATGTTCATGCACATGCATACTTTTATCAGTCTTGCTCAAGATGTGTCAGGTTCATCTATTGTAGGCAGAGTTCTCTTGTCCCAACTGCCTACTCCCAAATAACTGGCAGACATTTCCCAAATAACTGACTCGGAGACTTAATATAAATTATAAATGCTCGGCCTATAGCTCAGGGTTATTACTAACTAGCTCTTACAACTTAACCCATTTCTGTTAATCTGTGTGCTGCCATGAGTACCTCTATCCCATTTTGTGTGTCCAACTCCTTCTGCATCTGGCTGGTGACTCCTCTGACTCTGCCCTTCCTCATCCCAGTATTCTTAGTTTGGCTTTCCTGCCTAACTTTATCCTGTTCAGCTGTTGGCTAGTCAGCTTGTTTATTAAACCAATCATAGTGACATATATTCACACAGTGCATGGCAGGGTTATTCCGCATCATTTCCCCCTTTTTGTCTAGTTAAAAAGGAAGATTTTAACTTTAACATAGTAAAATTATATACAACAAAAACAGTTACCAAGTAAGAATTACAGTTACAGCATCCAGTCTATTTGTATTTGGTGGAATTAGAGAAAATACTCCATTGTCTATCTTACTTTGATGAGTCTAAAGTTTTGTACCTAATTTGCTTTCTATCATAACTAAGGAAAACTACAAGTTTAACTTTTTAGTGTTTAACTCCATCAAAGACCCTAGAAGGATGATATGTTACCTAATGACAGGGACTATAAGTTTGACTGTTATAGATGACTGTTAGTCTCTATTTTTTAATTATGTTATATTTTTAAATGAGCTGCATAAGCACAATACCTTAAATAAGAGTAGAAATATACAGCAGTATAACAGAAATAACTTTAAATTTGTATCAGTAAACCAAAATCCATACCATTGTAAAATATTTTGAGATTGATAGCTGTTTTGGGGATTAAAGCAGATTTAACAATCTACTCTTCATCCTATTGTTTCAGTATCCTCTACTTTTCTTTTCAGAATGATATCCCTGAATCTAATCTTTGTTTAGCTTTTTTTCCTGACTATTACTGATAATACCTTGTAACCAACCACCCCTAAATGATAATATCCATAACCTATCTTTTGGGATGTGGGCATAGTTATCTAGACTGTTTGCTGTTGTTCGTGGATGCTGTTGTCTTTGCAGCACCCTAAAAAAAAAATTAGGATTATGGTCAAGTCCTGACTAGAATATTCTATGAGGCTGTATCATCTCAGCCAACAGCCTTGAAGCTGTTCTGGATGCAAAATTCTGAGGAGATTGTAACAGAGGCATTTTGAAGTGCTGGATCACCTGGGCCATCTGTTTTCATTGGTGTTTGGTCCCTTTGCTCTGAAAATACATAAACTTTTACAGGTAACATACATATCTGCATTAATACAGGCATAACTGTGCATTGTACACAAGTCAGCCAAAGATAATTTTTTTTAATGTTTGAACAGGTAAAATATATATCACATGTCTTATAGTTCTTCTAGCTTTATTTCTTTGTGTTGTAGTCAGATTTTTCAGGGGGTCTTCCTTGATCAAACCTGATTTTCTTCAACCCAGAATGAATCTATAGTCTCTCATTTCCTGTGGAAATAAAAGCATAACCTCTCCTCCAAAGTAACATATCTTTTGACTTAAATTTTGAGTCAAGATATTTTTTAAATATATAGGTTGGTTGAATCTAGCAGTTTTTATAATCTAGTGTGTCTTAGCAGCCAAAAAATTCAAAGACAACACAATAATATACAGGATCCAGACTCTCTGTGTATTTCTCATCTTTAGGTGGCTTATTATATTTTTTTTATTACTCCATTCCTTTTTTAAGGACTTCCTCTGCCCTTTTTCTTTTCTCTCCCAAGCGTACATATATTTTTAAACACATTGTAACCTGTTTAGAGGTTGTTTGTTTGTTTGTTTGTTTCCATCTGAATCTATCTTTACTGAGTATCTGTAACCATGAGCAGAAAACCTAAACCTGCCATGCAGCATGCTGGCAGAGCTTGCTCTGGCAGACCTCTCTCTGTACTGGGGCCCATGTGAGAGACTGCGGAGACCCACCATGCCACTTAGCTCATGGTGGTTGGTGTGTGGCTCCATCTCACAGGCAGCTATTGGGAGACACGTCTCTGCTCTGTAGCTGGCATGACTGTGAGATTAGGAAGCTATGTTTGGCTCCATTTTTGTTTGTTTAGAATCTTTTAAAGCTTTTTTTAGGTCTTATGTGGATCTGTGCCCTACAGTAAGTGCCATTTGTAGGCAGAGTTTTTCTGTCCCACAACTGCTCTTAAATAAACACACTGGGGTTTATATTAATTTCAAATGCTTAGCCAATAGATATCTCAGGCTTATTTACTAACTAGCTCTTACATCTTAACCCATTTCTATTAATCTATGTTCTGTCCTGAGGCTCATGGCTTTTATCTCCATCCAGTTTTGTGTGTCCAACTCGTTCTGCATCTGGCTGGTGACTCCTCTAACTCCACCCTTCTTCATCCCAGCATTTTCGGTTCAGCTTTCCTACCTAACTTTATTCTGTTCAGCTATTGGCCAGTCAGCTTGTTTATTAAACCAATCATAGTGACATGCATTCACACAGTGTACAGAAGGATTATTCCATAGTAATCAATCACTGCCTCAGTTCTGCTTCTGCAAAGTTATTCCAAGAAGTCCTGTTTGCTTGAAAGGGCAAGCTAGCACCCTTAGCATGATTACTCGTGCCTGAGAGGGATTTCTTGGTAGAGTGGGGTATGCAGTGTGTATGTGTGTGTGTGTGTGTGTGTGTGTGTGTGTGTGTGCACATATGTATACATAATTTAAATAATAAGACATAAAATAAATCTGGCAGACTAGAACTAGTAAAGAATTTATATTTGGGGTTGGGGATTTAGCTCAGTGGTAGAGCGCTTGCCTAGCAAGTGCAAGGCCCTGGGTTCGGTCCGCAGCTCTGAAAAAAAAAAAAAAAAAGAATTTATATTTACCTTCCATTCCCTGAATTCCCAGCTTCACCCCTATTCATCACGAAGCAGCCATTACAGATGTCATCCCACATTCCATTCAAATAGGATAAAGTATTGACGCTGAGGAATGTAACAGTGTAGGCAAAAATCATATTTATACTGTAAATGTGAAAATACAGGAAAATCTTCAGAACAACACATTACTTTTTTTTTATTTTGGAGAGAGAATTTGGATATGAGATCATTAATTGGGGATGTCAATTTTTGCCCTCATCCTGAGTCTTGGCATTAACCTTGTGTTAACTTTTCTCTCTCCTTTCCTTTATCTTTTCTGTGTTTGCATTTTCATTGATTTATATCAGCAAACATATACATATACATTTCATACATTATATACATAATCACTTTTACACCAGTATCCTCTTTGCCTTCCTTCATTTCTCCACTTCCTGCTAATCTATCCTCCACTCCTCAACTTCCTGCTAATCTACATCCTTTCCCCAACTATCCTTCCTTCTACTTTCATGTTATGCATGTGTGGGGGCAGTGGGTTGCTTCCCAGTGAGTTTCTTTAAGGTTGTTTACAGGAGCATGAGCACCTTACCAGTGGCTATACCACTGAAGAAAATGTCTTCCTCCCCTGTCAACCATAAATTGTGAATAAATCCTCAGAGAGGGATGGAGCCCCATGGGCCTCTCTCCATTTCATGACAAGGTATTGATGGGCCCAGTCTTCTACAGATAACAGCTGCTATGAGTTCAAGAGTGCAACAGCCCTATCAAGCCTGGAAGTCAGCATTGCACACTACTCCACACTCCTTGTTCTGACATTTTTCTGTCCTTCTAACACAGTGTTCCTTGTAGTAGAGCATATCTCTCTCTGTCTCTCTCTCTCTGTGTGTCTCTGTTTCTCTGTCTCTCTGTCTCTCTCTCATTTGTGTGTGTGTGTATATTAATGAATGAGCCTTTAAGGGGGGGGGTCTTTTTTATGGCTGTGTATTCAGCCATTTACTCCTAGTACCTTGACCAGTTATGAGTTGTTTGTATTCACTGTTGATCACTACATAAAGAAGACTGTCTGGCCACAGCTGACAGCAGCACTAATATATGGACAGAAACACAGTTTTTAGAAGTAAATCTAGTCAGAAGACTGTTGATTCTCCCCATAACAGACTTGCCACTATTATACCAGTGGACTCATCTTTCATCTTGACTGGCCAGTTGGTATTACCTTTCCTTAATCTTCTAAAGGTCCATCCTTTACACTTATTTTCCTCTCCTACCCCATTCATATTGCTTAATCTAAAAAGAAAATGCAGATGGCACCTGTCTTGGTTAGGATTTCAGTTGCTGTGTAGAGACACCATGACCACAGCAACCCTTATGAAGGAAAACATTTAATTGAGGCTGGCTTACAGTTTCAGAAGTTTAGTCCCTTATCATCATGGTGGGGAGCATGGTGGCACACAAGCAGACATGATGCTGGAGAAGGAGCTGAGAGCTCTACGTCTTGATCTGCAGGCAACAGGAGGTGAACTGTCTACCATACTGAGCGTAGCTTGAGGAAAGGAGACCTCAAAGCCTACCTCCAAAGTGACACACTTCCTCTTTCAAGGCCACACCTACTCCAACAAAGCCACACCTCCTCATGGTGCCTTTGCGGACCATTTTCTTTCAAACCATCACAGCACCCTAAGAAGTAGTTTCAGATCAACTTTAAAGAAAAACAGACTAAGGTGGCTTCTAAAGATACCATCCCTGCTCAGCCCATGGATTTCCTGCATGCTTTCTTACTGTAATCCCATATCCCATAAAAGCCCTTTGTATTCCCTGCATTCTAGAAGATAAAAACTTGAGATGAAGGGGTCTATTTATTTTCTTCAGGGTCCACATTTAATCTTACAAAGTTACCATAAATAAAACATGTACCTAAACATTTCTTTTGTTAAAAAGCATTGACTCCTCCCTTGGAACCATAATTAAAAAGCAGGATGAAAGCCTGGCATCCAAAGTGTGTGGTGTCTTCAGCAGTAGAATATTACTTTCAAGTTTTTAGAAGCTATCAAGGACAATGGCAGTAGTCTATATTGTTTTGTTTTAGAAGTCTCTTGGAACCTCCCTACCTTGATGAAGATGAGACAGACCAAAACTTGCATATATTAAGTGGAAATATAGGTACAGTCATTTTGGAAAACTGGTAGTGTTTACTAAAGCTGAATGAATCCATGCCCTGAGTGTGACCCAGCAGTTTTACTCTTAAATATAATTCCTACAGAAATGCATACACAAGACTCATTTTACAATGTCAGATCAAGGAATTAATTTTGGAGGAATCTGTGTGGTTAAGAAAATGACCTCTGGTAGGCAGTGGTGGCGCACAGCTTTAATCACAGAACTCAGGAGGGAGAGGCAGGTAGATCTCTGAGTTTGAGGCCAGCCTCGTCTGCAAAGCAAGTTCCAGGACAGCCAGGGCTACACACACAGAAACCCTGTCTCAAAAAAAGAAAAAGAAAATAACTCCTAAATGCCTTGGTTTAGTTTTATGACTTACTAGATATGTGACTCTCTCTGGCTGCCTCAGTTTCCTTGGCTATACCAAGGAGATGATAATAGTAATAATAACCCCATAGAGTTGTTTTAAGGTATAAATGAAATAATAAAAAGCTAAATGAACCTTAGTGTTAACTACTGCTGTTTTCTGTGTGTATAATATGAGAGCTGTAAGTACTCATATAGAGTGGTTGAATATTGTCCATATTATTTGGATTCTTTTATTTTAGTACAGTTACCATAAATCTTTTATAGTACAAATTGACTAATTTGTTTCAGTTTTAGTATTGCCCTTACCATTTTAATTATTTCAGTTTTGATATGTAGAACATTATACTAGCCGGGCGGTGGTGGCGCACGCCTTTAATCCCAGCACTCGGGAGGCAGAGCCAGGCGGATCTCTGTGAGTTCGAGGCCAGCCTGGGCTACCAAGTGAGTTCCAGGAAAGGCGCAAAGCTACACAGAGAAACCTTGTCTCGAAAAACCAAAAAAAAAAAAAAAAAAAAAAAAAAGAACATTATACTAATCAAAGAAGTACTGATATATTCAGAAGAATATCACTTCTTCTCATATCTCCTCCCGTACTTCCTTATAAGATTTTATTTGCTTGCACATTTATCTCCTTTAGTACACCTTTTATAAATATAAGAGATGAATGCATGTTTCTTGTTTTATTGTGCATCAAAGATAGCATACTGTTGTGCTCTTTTTGTATAGTGTTTTTCCTTTTTTCAACTTAAAAATAAATAGAAGTCATTCAAAGTTTTTGGGAGGAGATATGCTTCTTTTTTTAATTTTAATTTTAATTTTCAATTTTTTCAAGACAGGGTTTCTCTGTGCCCTGGCTGCCCTGGAACTTGCTCTGTAGACCAGGCTGGCCTCAAACTCACAGAGATGCTTAATTTTTATTTACAGCTGCATAATACCCCAGCAATTGTGTGGAATGTAGCATATTGAACCAGTCTCCTGTTTAGGTAGTGTACAGTTATTTTGTGTTTAGGAACAGTGCTACAATGGATACCCTGGGCATGTGTTTTTCAGAACATTAGATCTGTGTCCTGAAGGCATATTTAGTATGAAAGCTAAATATAATAAATACATCATTCATAGAGCACACTAAATGCTGCCAGAAGTATATAAAAGTATTAGTTTCCCATAATCTTACCAGTAGTGTGTGTTGAGCTATTGTACTCTGCCTACCCATTGTACTCTGCCAACCTTTTGGATGAGAAATGGTGTTTCAGTGGGTAGCTTTAATTCGAATTCTGTTTTTATGAGGAAAATTAAACATCTTTCCCATTTGAAATCCCTGTTGGTATGTTTGCATCATGCTTGTGTGCAAGTATGCTTGTGGACTGGGTCCACACGTGCTGAAGCACATGTGTAAAGGCCAGAGGACAACCCTGAGTGTCAGGCCTTTCCTCCCGCCTTGTTTGAGGCAGGTCCTCTGTTTGCTACCACATTCACCAAGCTAGCTTGTCCACTGCCAGCTGCCTGGGATTCTCGTTTCCTTCTCCCATCTCCCTGGAGGAGCACTGGGATTACAGATGGCCTGTGCCCTGACTTGGTCCTCGCACTTGCTGGGCATACCCATTGATCCGTCTCTCCAGCGTTTCTACCCACCATCTGCATTTCTAAAGGTCACGTAAGACCTCTTTGTGAGTTGTCTGTTGAGGTTTTCCACCACATTTTCTACATTTTGTTTTTGTTTCTCAGCTTTTTAAAAGACTTTTTGTATGTTAAGGATACAAACATGAAACGTGTTACTAATTTTTTTCTCCCAGTTTTCCATTTATCTGCTGTATTAGAATGGGTTTTGTAATGCATAAGTTTTGTTTTTGTTTGTTTTCATTTGGTTTGGTTTTTGATGTTGTTGGGTTTGTTTGTTTTTTTTTGTATAGTTATAGTTGTCAGTCTTTTTGTCCATTCCATTTGATTTTTAGTGATTGTCAGAATCCTTACCCTTCAGTATGGAGGAATTCACTCATGTTCACTTCAGATACACTCTATACTTTTGTTTTACTCAAGTTCCATATGTGCTTGTTTTTCCTGTTCTGTATACTTGTTTGTTTACCTGTTTGTACACCACTGCCGCACAGTTTTTAATAAGCTTTGTTGGGCCCTGTTAGCAACTGTTAACGCCCATCGAAGCTGTTTTATTCTTTTCCTAGCTATGCTTGTATGTTTGTTTTCCTTATCAAAATAAAGCTTCCTGATTTCATGAAAAATTTTATTGCCATCATATTAAATGTGTGTATTACCATAGAGGAGATCAGGTATCTTATTGTTGTTGAAAAATCCTAACCAAGTACGAGGAATGTTTTTGAACTCCTTTGACTGTTGCGTGTTTTTCCATAGGTGGTGGTTGTACAGGCCATTAGTGCTCTCTGTCAGAAGTACCCTCGAAAGCACAGCGTCATGATGACTTTTCTTTCCAACATGCTTCGAGATGATGTAGGTAGAGACTACTTTTTAAACATAGGAAGTCGTTCTCTTAAATTCTCTTGATTACTGTTAAATATCAGTGTTTTGTTGTTGTTGTTGTTAACTCACTTCTACATGGTTTGTATTTTTATTTTTTATTCTTTGAAAATTCAAGGTATCTTAATTATGTCCACTCTTCACTTCCTCTTGCACTTGCTCCAACTCAACCCAGGACCTCCCATTAGTATTTTAATGTCTTTATTGTATATTAAATATATTTCTTTCTCATTTCTGTATACCTCTCAAATACTACACATAATTCCAATTACTGTATTATCATGGCTATTTATTTTCCCACTTGAAGGGGAAAAAAACTTTGTTATTATTGTTATATTAAATAAAGGAAGTTAATTGAAATATTGTAAGCATGAATCTTGAAATATAAGCATTTCTTTAAAAAAAAAAAAAGGTCCTTAAAATGGGGATAGGGTAGTGAAAAATATTGAAATATAAGCATTTCTTAAAAAAAAAAAAAAGAAAAAAAAAGAAAAGTCCTTAGAATGGCAATGGCAGTGGTGGTGTTAGTTGGTGTGGGGGAGAAAGTCCTAAGAACAGATGGCAATTTTATCTTCTCTTTTATTAGGGAGGTTTTGAATACAAAAAGGCCATTGTGGACTGCATAATCAGCATTGTGGAAGAGAACCCTGAGAGTAAAGAAGCTGGTCTAGCCCACCTCTGTGAATTCATTGAGGACTGTGAACACACCGTTCTGGCTACTAAGATTCTACACTTACTGGGCAAAGAGGGCCCTAGAACTCCTGTCCCCTCCAAGTATATCAGATTCATTTTTAATAGGGTAGTCCTGGAGAATGAGGCTGTCAGAGCTGGTGAGTCATTAGAACACAACTAGTGATGTAATTGCTGGTTTTTAAAAAGAGGGTAGTAATGAAATTGGAAAACGAAGTTACAGGTGTGCTGTGATTTTGGAGGAAACCCGGGGTCTAGATATACAGCTCTTCCTTTGTGTTCCAACTTCCATGCAGATTTTTGCCTTATATTAGAGTCCTACAGTCCTTACCTTTCAGTGTAACAGGAACATTATTGTGGTACCTCTTATTTGTTCATTAAAACGATAAGTAAGTTTGTATGTGGATTTATGTATGGATGTGTCCGTATATACATTTTAAGTGATTCTAGTCTAATAAAGGTAAATTGCGCTGATAGGTAAATTCTCCTGCAGTCCTGTCTCCCATTAACTCCTGACCTTATCCTTACACGTCATTTCCAGATCTACTCAAAGAAGCCATCACTAGAGTTGCCTTCATATGTTCTTTTCCCATTTTCTTCTCAGCTCAATAAAATTTGGCCCTCTTTAAATTTTTGTCTCAAGTTACTTTTTTAAATTATGTATAAGTTAGCTGGAGAATCAGACTATGTAATATTTTTATCTTAGTTTACATCTCAACTTGATATACTGTTGACTGACTGTTAATGAAACTCTCTTCCCTTAATTTTCACAGTGTACTTCATTTTTGTCTCATTCCTTGGTCTTATTTATAGTCTTTCTTTCTAGTACATTAATTGGTCGTTCTATCACTGGATACATTTTTCTAGGTTGTTTTTTGGAGCTCTATTGATAAACATGACTCCCCTGAATCAGTGTCCACCATCCACCCCCAGATGTAACGTGAAATTCAAACTAATCCAAACAGCCATCTTCATTTGATCCTCACTCAAGGCAGAGATTTAGGTCATGGCTTTGAAACCTCCCCATCCTCACCACAGTCCTGTCCTGTTTGCCTCTGTCCTGCCTTCTTCACTCTCTTAGTTTCTGTCACTGATTCCAGGGTTAGGCTTTCATTCATTTCTGATCCCTAGCCGATCTGCTTCTGGTGTCACAGACACTTTGTTTGTTAGTGAAATATGAAGAATGGGCATTACAAGAACACACATTTGGACTGCAGTTAAGAGTACTTACTGCTCTTGCCAAGGACCTGAATTTGGCTCCACCTGTCCCTCCGGCTCCTGGGGATCTGATACTGCTGGCCGCCTCTAGCACCTGCACTCATGTGTACATACCTACACACAAGCCTATACACTTTGCATAATTAAAAATAATAAAAACAAGTATTTCCTATATCTATGTGGGATAGTGTAACCTTTAATTAAAAAACCGAGGTTTGAGCTGTATGGTTTTTAGTTTACCTCTGATCTCTCACTTTCACTCTAATATGGGTCCAGTGCTCAGCCTTTCTCACTCAAGTCTAGTAATTAACAGTTTCTGCTCGGGGTACAGGACATTTTGATTTGTTTTTCTTTCTGATACTCTTGTCCTGCCTTTTCCCACTGGCCAAACTAACTGTTCTACAAAATTCACTGCAGTAGTGTTTTACTTCCTTGTCTGACCCAAGCCCCCATTTCTGTACTTACCTAGATCTTGAACATCCTGGATATAGTTCTGCCAGAGATTTACTAGGCAAGATAGTCTTTTTTTTTTTTTAAAGATTTATTTATTTATTATATATACAGTGTTCTGTCTGCATGTATGCCTGCAGGCAAGAAGAGGGCATCAGATCTCATTATAGATGGTTGTGAGCCACCATGTGGTGCTGGGAATTAAACTCAGGTCCTCTGGAAGAGCACCTAGTGCTCGTAACCACTGAACCATCACTCCAGCCCCTGGCAAGACAGTCTTGTTCCTTACTTGTCTTCTCACTACACTCTGACTCCTTATGTCAGAGACCATGTCTTTTATCTTTCTACCCCTCAGCTTTTGCTACACTGCCACATAAAATTTAGGTGAGCATTGAATCGTGGTTGAGTGAAAGGAATTTTAATAATAGTTTCTTGGCACTAGTTGTTTGAAATTGAACTGAATCATGTCAGAGGCTATATGAGAGGCTGTCATAGGGCAGAGACAGCTCACACACATATACATGTGATTCTTTTCCCTCGCTGAATGTCTAATGTTCCTGTGTAGAGCTTGTTAGATGCTTCACAGTTCTGGTTATGCTTAAGTCATCAAGAAACTGCTAATGAAACAAGACTTTATTTCCACTGAATACTAGCTGCTTCCCTAATTTGCTTTTGGTTTTGGTTTTTTGTTTGTTTGCTTGTTTTTTAATACACGGTCTTACTTTGTAGCCCAGGCTGGCCTGGAACTCAATATGTAGCCCGTGCTGGTCTCAGACTTTCAATAATCTTCTACCCTGGCCTCCCAAGTGTCTGGTTTGTTGTGAATGCTTATTGCTGAACTCTAAGCAGCCAGTACTTACATTGCTTTATTCTATGTCTCACAACAGCTGCTGTGAGTGCTTTGGCCAAATTTGGAGCTCAGAATGAGAGCCTTCTCCCAAGCATCCTTGTACTCTTACAGAGGTATGCAAAAGAATGTCAGCTTTGGAAAAACAAAGAGTCCATGTAGCTAAGTAGTGAAAACCTCGTCCCACTATGTCAGACACACTGCAGGGCTAAGAGTAGAGCTAATAGAGCTAGTCAGGGGCAAGTGGGTTTTTTCTATTTCTGATAATTATATAGGTGCAAGATACATGCGAAATGTGAGTTTGGGGTTTCTTTTACATGATTTTGAAAGAGTAAGGTAAACATATGTGCCTCAATTTGTACAGTAAGCACTAACTTCAAAATGATGTTAAATGATTTATATGAAGAATTGATAGTAGCCTTTCATGATCTTCATAACTCCCTAGTTAGTGAAGAAAAGGCCTTTTTAGCAAATATTTTGTGATTGCATTTTATAATTAAAGCAATTAAGTTATAAACCAAGACTGACTAGTTTAAATGAAGCAAATTGCCATTTGAACAGTACTGAGTGCTAGTTTTCTTTGTCTCCTTAGTGAAACATTTCCGTTTCTTAATTTAGAAAAGCTAAGTCTTTGTTGGGCTCTTGTAATTACAGGTTCAAGGCTAGACTCTACACTTTTATGTCATGTGACTGTGTTCTTCCTAGTGACTTCGGTGCCTCCTAATATAGTAACTCTGATTTGCAATAGGAGCATTTCTTTAGTAATTCATAATAGTTCAAGAATTGTGGAAAATTGAGGAGCCTGTGTTGGTTATTATTGAACTCTGTCATAAAAATCATATCAGATGACCTCTACTATGCTCTACAGGAATAGTGGTAAAACTGTTGGAAATCTTTGGGATATAGAAACATAGCTCTGCCATTTCTTCTAAACAGGTGTATGATGGATACTGATGATGAGGTACGGGACCGAGCTACCTTCTACCTGAACGTACTGCAGCAGAGACAGATGGCCCTGAATGCTACATATATCTTCAATGGTCAGTGAGAGTCAGGATTGTGGAGACATAGCACTTTTGTTCACCAAATGGTCAAGCCTGTTTTATGGTGATTCATGTATTAGCTGACTCCTTTAGGCAGTTGCATAGTTTTAATCTTCGAGTGTAATTCCATTTCTAGGGAAACCCATATTTACAAAGGTATTTTCTAATTTGGTAATAGCAGTCCTATGAAATAATGTATTAAGAATATATTTTTTTAAATATAAAAGGGTCCAAAAAATACTGCTTATCCCTGGTTCTTCTTAGGCTCCGTCTTCCATGGCTCTCCCCATTTTTTTGTTTTCTTGTGGTTTTCTTGTTCCCGTATAGCTAAAGATATTTGAGTTCCTGAGAGATGCTTGCATTTTGCTGACATTTTTTTATGCTCTGCTCCCATGTTTCCTTGAAGGAAATAAGGGAGCTTATAAGTTTATAAGGCAGTTTTATATAGTAATCTTTAATTTGATTACTTAGGCTAGAGCAGTGGTTCTCAACTTTCCTAATGCTGTGATCCTTTAATACAGTTTCTTATGTTGTGGTGACTCCAACCATAAAGTTACTTTTGTTGTTACTTCATAACTGTAATTTTGCTACTGTTACAAATTGTAATGTAAATATCTGTGTTTTCTGATGGTCTTAGCCATCCCTATGAAAGGTTGTTCAAGATCTTTTAGTAATAAGATTGGTGACATTGTTTAAATTTAGGATTTTAATTTTAATTCTCTTAGGTTTTACCCAAAAGCAAGAGTAAGCAAATGTCCCAAGATGAAAAGGTTTTTTTTAAGTCATTTAATATAAAATGTGTCACAATACTTAAAGCTGATTGCTGTAGTCTTTTGAAATGTGTTTCTCTTCCTTCAGAAAGCGTTTAGAAGAGATTATAATACTGAGACTTTCCTGTTTATAGGTCTGACAGTCTCTATACCAGGGATGGAAAAGGCCTTACACCAGTATACCCTAGAACCTTCAGAAAAACCTTTTGACTTGAAGTCCATTCCTCTTGCTATGGCTCCTGTCTTTGAACAGAAGTCAGGTAACAGAACTGTTTAACTCTGTTAGTTTCTGTGTGTGTGTGTGTGTGTGTGTGTGTGTGTGTGTGTGTGTGTGTGTGTAAGTAATTTATTTAAAAAACAAACTTGTAAATATTAACATATCTTCTAACCTAGAAAGTAAAAATGAGAAAAAGCTTTTAAAAGTACCATAGTTTCTCTCTTTCATTTTTTAAATTTTTGTTTGTTTGTTTTTTGAGACAGGGTCTCTCTGCATAGCCCTTTCCTGGAATTCACGCTATAGACTAGGCTGGTTTCGAACTCACAGAGACCCACCTGCCTTTGCCTCCTAAGTGCTGGAATTTAAGGTGTGCACCATTGGTGATCTTTTAGTACTAAGATAGATGACATTGTTTAAATTTAGAATTTTAATTTTAAGTCTCTTGGATTTTACCCAGAAGTAAGAACAGGAAAATGTCCTAAGATGAAAAGTTTTTTTTTAAGTTATTTAATACAAACTGTCACAATACTTAGAGCTGTTTGCCACTGTGTATCTGCTAGAAGTTACTGCCTTCCTCTCTTTCTGTATGCAAGGTTAGCTAAAAGTGGGAAGAAACTCACTTGATTGCTTATATCCTTCTTTGTAGAAATCACGCTTGTGACTCCTAAGCCAGAGAAATTGGCTCCTTCCAGACAGGATATTTTCCAAGGTATGTTTTTATGAGTACAAGTCATAATCTTTAATCCCTAGGCATTATAAGTTAGTAACATCCACCGCTTTTCTTCAATTTGATTAATTCTCAGTTCAGTAAGTGTTCCTGTGACATAGGTTATAGTGGTTGGAATCACCTGGTGTCCATGAACTTTCCAGTGACTAGTTTATTACCTGAGAATATTGGTCTGGTACGTATTTTGTTGGTTAAGAGGGAAAGAAATTAGCAATTTAGTTTCTCCTCCCCCCCACTACATATAGGAATCTAGTATATAAACTTGATAACTTAAAGAATGATTTCACAAACACTTGGATACCACTGGTTTAGTGTTTAGTTATTACTAAAGCCACGGAGTACTACTCTGGTACTACAGAGTACTACTCTGTGGTAACTAAAGCATTTTAATAAAGTCTCTTCCTGTCTTCTTCATAGTATGCTTCTACTTTTCTTTCTCTTTGTACTTAACAGAACAATTGGCTGCCATTCCTGAGTTTATGAGTCTGGGCCCCTTGTTCAAGTCTTCTGAGCCTGTTCAGCTCACAGAAGCTGAGACAGAGTACTTCGTGCGCTGTATCAAGCACGTGTTTACTGACCACATTGTGTTCCAGGTGAGATAAAGAACTCTTGGTTCTTTCTAGGCTTTAAATATAAGCTGCTGTCTTGGAGCCAAGTAGCACTTCCCTTTAGTTTATGATTCTAGTTCCTTTCACAGAGGGTTAATTTAGCAATAATTCTAGTTTCCTTTTTAGAGGTATAGAGGTTTCTTCTTCTGATGGACTATTTTTGATAACTAAAATTTTAAAGGATAAAAAATTGAGTGTCTTGAGAAATAGACAATGTATGGTATAACTGTTTGAAAAATCAGCATTTAAACAAGGTAAACTACGTGGGTTGTTCAAGAACTTAGATTTGATAGTTGTCAGATTTGTAGCACTTTGTAGAGTCAGTATCAGGGGAGAGACATTGGTGGCTAACAGACAAACGAAAAGAAGCCTGTCAGTGTTTCAGAGAGGCAGTCGAAAGGGGAGGGGGGAGTGAGACCTGGGTTCAATCCCTCATAGAAAAAACTTCTTAGGAGATTTATAGTGCTATTTGTAGTGTTGAATACAGTGGATTCCAGAGCTGAGCAGTGGACTATGAATGAGTAGAAACAACTTGTCAGAAAATATCTCTTATTCTTTACAACTTTTCTGTTGCTGACTTTTCAGTTTGATTGTACCAACACTCTGAATGACCAGCTGCTGGAGAAAGTAACAGTGCAGATGGAACCATCCGATTCCTATGAAGTGCTGTGCTACATCCCAGCCCCCAGCCTGACTTACAATCAGCCAGGAATATGTTACACACTTGTTCGCTTGCCGGACGAGGACCCTATAGCAGGTACTGACTCTTAGAAGGAGAAGATACTTAGTGGACTACAATGCATCACCTCCTGAGCTCTTAGAATGTCTAGACAAGTAGTTAATGTTCAAGAATGTGAGTCTTTCCAGAATGTAATGTTGTCGGGGGAGAGGTATGTTTATAAAATTGGTTACTTTTGTAGAAATACTACTTTCAAAACTAAATCTATAAGAAAAACTTGCTGCTGATAATGTTAAAAGAGAAACTGAATGCATATAGTGATAGCCCCAAAAAGGATTCAGGTTATCTGTTGAAACAGTGTAACCATGACTGAAGGTTCTAATACCTGCTATGTCTTATAAGAATCATGATGTTTCTCTCCAGGGCTCCTGGAAAAGCTTGGTTATTTAGCAGATGGTTGGCATTTTAATACATCATTTTAAGCATCTTGTAGTATAAGGCTGTTGTCTGCAGTGTTTCAGCTTAATAAGCTTAGTCAACCATTTTGTGTCCATATTTGAGAAAGGCTTTATCATTTACTTGACCTATGTTCATTCTTGGTGTGGAGGTGGCATAAGGGGTCTAAAAGAGAGCCAACTGTGACAGGCAGTGGTGGATCCCAGCGCTCGGGAAGCAGAGGCAGGTGGATCTCTGTGAGTTCCCGGACAGCTTGGTCTATGGAATGAGATCCAGGACAGCCAGGGCTGTTACACAGAGAAACTCTTATCTCGAAAAAGAGAGAGAGAGAGAGAGAGAGAGAGAGAGAGAGAGAGAGAGAGAGAGAGAGAGAGAGCCAACTGCTAGTGCCAGTGATAGTATTTATAATTTTAGGATTTAGGGTAGTCTAGACAGTATATCCTCTATAAATGTTGGAATCTATCCCACTTGAATTCATTACCCCACTCAGTGGTCCCATGCTCACTGCAGACCACCTAACAGTAGTTACCCAGCTTTCCCAGAAATAAGCACACATACCATATTAATATTTAAACAGTTTTTACTACTAGTTAAGTACAGGAAATACAGAAATTAACAGTATTAACAAACATCAGGGAAGTTACAGAGTTACAAGAAATCATAAAAGTACTAGTAAATAGTTATCCCCAGTCATCATTCAGTTATATTTGGGGCTTAGTCCGATTTATTTTTATAGCCCCTCTCCTAAATCCCTTCTTCGATGTTCATTCATGGGAGCCCCTGACCAGTCTTAACCGTGTTGGGTGCTAGACTAGACTACTCAGACTCTGGCACGAGGTAGATTCATGTTGGCACCGTTGCTGAGTCTGAATCCCAGGTTGTTCCCTCTGATCTTGAGTGGAACTGTGTTTGTGTTATACAGCCATCTGGATCTGTAACCCCCTGGGTGGGAAGGCACTTTCCTATCTGGACACTGACGGCCATCTTTCTTTAAATTTCATGACTTCCTTTATTCCTTTGTGAAATGGCTCACGTTTCGTTTCCTTGTCGCTTCACTTTGCTCACCTGTTCTAGTTTTCTCTCTAGGTATATGTATCTGAAGTATGTCAGCAGGAATAATTAAACTTTCTGTTCGCGCAAGGAAACTAGTTTTATTTGCCGTTGTTCCAAACTTGTATCTGGGTTCAGTCTTAATGTAGCTCTAAGTCTCTTGCCATCATCCCAGGAGACTATGCATTTTATCTGTTTTTTCCAACAGCCATCTTCCCTTGCTTCAGAATTCCTCTACAATCACTGTACTTCTCTCTAAACAGATGGGCTATTTTATTTTTAAGGAATGTCATTACTTTACCACTTACTTACAAAGGGAAGTGCAATCTGAACCCATTGGAAACTCCAGCCCCTCCCAGTTGAGAATACTAGCTATTCAAGCTCTTCAGGTACACGCTGATGTAGGATAACTCAGGGGACCCACAACCCAAGGAATGGGATTAAAAGAATAAGTACAATTTTACAGTACCAAAATACACAAACAACAATATTGAAATTACAGTAGTTACATATATTATAGGAAAACAACAGTAACATTAAACACATCCACCAAGACAAGAAAAAGAGACATCGCCTCAGCCCCCTTCACTGAGGAGGTGACTTCTTTTTAAAACAGATCTTATACGTTATTAGCCCAGAGGTTTCAACTTTTGGTCTGCTGGCCATGGACTATTTGGGTTTTGTTTAAAAAATTTGGCAATTAGAGAATTTTCTTTATGTTAGATTCAGAGGGTTTACTGATCAGTGGTAGAATGTGGCTGTAAAGTCTAATTTTGTCTCAACTTTTTCATGTTTGACCTACCATATGCATGATTACTCCTTTCTATTCTTTAGTTTTTATTAGAATTCATGAAGTTTTAATCCATAGCCAATCTCTACTTTGCAATGAATGAAGTGAAATACCAGGATATAGGTGGTAATGGAGTCTTTATCCCTCCTCCCATCCTTCTTTTTTTTTAAACATTTAATTTTTTTTTCCATTGCAGATGCTTTAAAAATTACCAGTCATTTCAAAATTTATCACTTCTAATATCTATCTTATCTCAGAAAAATTTTTTTCCTTATGGTCACAAGGGAAAAAATATAAGTTCTTGGTTATGATTTCCTTCAACTTGAAAATAATATTAGAGAAGAATATGGATTTAATAGATAGGTATAATAATTTGAATACTGGCCCTATCACATACTGACTCTGTGAATTAGACAAATAATTTTATTTGTGTAAGTCTGATCTGGCACCAGACACAGTAAATAATAGACATCATTTTGTTTAATTCTGGAATTGCTTAAATCTTTTCCTTTAATCGTCTTTAAAATCAGTTCTCCTGCAATTCAAAAGATACATGCTCTCCAGTATTCTCCAGAATATTATTCCATTAATTATACCTTTCTTTGCTCAATCTATAAACATCCTTGGCTATCAAATACTGGCTTCTGAAGATTGTTGATCAAGCCATTCACAAACTCATCTCTATATGATCATTTGTTCTCCTTACTTAGCCCATTCATCAAGTGATATCTGATGAAGCTTTTAGGCAGCCAAATGTTGTGTTGATAAGTTCTTAATGTATACAATTCCTGTTTTCCTTTATTCCTGATTCAGAATAGATCTTCAATGAGCAGCACTACCCATCTGACCATTCAAAATGTCCTAAGTAATTCCCAGATGATATAAAATGAACACTAGTCATATAGCCCAATTCCATTAACAGTACCTCGTTTCCATTTGGGCTGTGCTGCAGGCCATGTTGAATATATTTCAGCCTATGTCCAACTCTTCTCTGAACTGTCCCTCCCCCGCTTTTTTTTTTCTCTCTCTCTTTCTAATACAGGGTCTCCCTCTGCATCCCAGGCTGGCCTTCAACTTGTGATCTTCACTGCCACTAAACCCTAAACCCAACTCACATTTCCTGATTTTATACTTAACCATGTAATGATGTTATTTTTGTTTAATGCTCTTCTGTTTTTTTAAAAACGAGTGAAGTTGTTTCCATAATACATGAAGGCTGTGTCACCTGACTTGCCTCTCTTATTAAGACAACTCTGTTTAGGCCTTGAAAGTCTTTGTATCATTCATTGCTTAACCTTGAGATCTGATAACACCTCCCACCTTGGAAACCCTGAATTCTGCCTTTTGCTTTCCTGCACAGGCTCCACTATCAAGGGTGAGCCACAATTTCAATCGGTTCTATCCTCCCCTACCCCTCTCAAAGTGTTTGTTACCATCCTGTGGCCACCTATTTCAGTGTCTCTCTAATTTGGATGCAGGATTAATTCTTGTAAGACCATTCCTTATATTTTTCTCATGTGAACTTTTCCAGAGACACTCTGATTCCTCCCCAACACTTTTCTCGGAACCTTCCCACTGACACATGGACTCAGGAGTCTTTCCAGCCTATCTGATCACTTCCTGATCTGCACTTACTGCTCCCCCCATTGCCAGCCTCTAAGCCTGGGGCAAGCTCTTGTGAGGCCAGGCGCTCTCCGAATTGACCTATAACCAACTAGCTTCTTAGTCTACCGTTGTGGGGAAGAAATGTGTTCTTGCTTGGGAGCGCTGTCTGACCTGAGCCATCTGGCCATGGTTTTCAATGGCATAGTGCTCCCAGTTATTTTCTAGATACTGTCCTGCCCCCCACCCCACCCCAGTTGTCATGGCTGAAGTGAATACCTCATCTTCTCTTTTCCCCTAAAATCCTGAGTGTACCTTCTTGGTATAGTGCCTTCCCCTGAGCCTCTCAGCACCCTCTGCTCTCTTAGCTGCTGGCTCCTTCCACTGCTTGTGCTGGTTTGACCAGCTCTCCTCTCATGCTCTCCCACCTATTCCTCACCTCCTCACAACTCTCCTGGGTCCGGCCAACCCTTTCTCCTGCTTTCCCATCCACTGCCCAGAGAAGGAGAGTCTTACTCTGAACAGCTGCAGCTCCTTCAGATGCCCTCTGCAATGCTCTGCTGTATCCTGTGGACCTCTGAACCTGCACCCTCACTGACCTGTCCTCCACACCTACCCCTTCACCATGTTTGGTCCTCTTTGGGTCAGACTGATTGTACCAAGTCTGTACACAGCTGTCACCCCTATGCATCATCCATCTCTATCAGCCTCACTCACTCCTCCACCTCAGTCCTCAGCAGGAACCACAGTGTTGGCACTGCACTCCCTGCCCCTGACAGCAAACCCTCACACAGCTCTCATCCTTCCTCAAACCTTCCTTGTGCACTGCATCCAGCTGCTCACTGTCATCCCCCTGCACTGACAGGACCTTTTCTCCCAAGTCTGACAGTCATGATCTGATGCCTCCATCTGCCTGGACTCACAGGCTCCATCTGCTCACTCTTCCTTCTCTGTAGCCATCTCCATCCCCCCCACACACCAGTGATTCTCACCCAGGGGTGCATGGCCCCCCAGTAGCCTATCAGAACATCTTCTGGATGGTGTTATTGTTGGTATTTGTGAGCAGATCACTGCTCTGCCTCTGATGTTCTGATAGGCCACCTGGGGCCATGCCCGCCCCCCCCTCGGGTGGAACCCCCCACCCCCCCACCCCTGGTTAAGAATCACTGCTGTGGATGGCCCCCTCTCTTTTCAGACCTTCACTCTTCAATCCCATGCCTTGAACTTTCTAGTGATGACAATTTAGTGTCCCCACTCAAGCATCTTAGCACTTCCTCAAACATTCTCCTCTAAGAACCACCTTTTCACTTGTTTAACCCTTCACAGACAGCACACCACTGCCTTCTCTTTTCCTGAAAACTGGCTCTTCACCCTTTCCTGCTGTCCTTTGTTCAGCTACTCATTTTTCTTGGGCGGTTTCAATATTCTCCCAAGCTTGTAGTCATCACTATAAACAAAGAACCTAGAACCATCCACCAGCTCAGTTCAGGAAGATGTCTTCTCAATGCCCAAAACTAGGCTTGTGTTTCCCCCCCAGTCCCCACTGCTCCAACCCTGCCCTTCCATCCAGTCCAGCAAGCTGTATTAACCCTGGCCCAGATCCTCTCTCTGCAACCATCCTCACCATCCTTCCTTCCCTGCCAGATCCAGACTAAGAGCCTGGCTCCAAGTTTGCACCATTCTAACAGTATTCAGGGCTTTAAGATCCCATTTCTCCCTGCTGCTTGCTTCCCATCCCTGCTTGCTTTGGTTTGGTTTTTCTTCCCAAAGTGTGGCTTGCAAGTTGGCCAGACCGCTCTTAAGGGCCTCCTTCTGCCTCTGTGACTTCCCGCTTTCTTGTACCTGCAGTTGTCCAGCTTATGTCCCTGCTCCCTGTGCTCCCTGTGCTCCCTGCTCTGTGCTCCCTGCTCTGTTCTCTCTGGTGTCTCTGCCCTGTCTTCTACAGCTGACTCCACCATGTGCTACATCATCTTGATGTGCCTCCTTCCCTTCCTGCAGCCTTTCTGCTTCAAGCCTGTTTCTTCTTGTGCCCTCTGGTTAGTGGAAGACTCCCTGCATTTTCTCTGTGGCCCATACTTTTCTAAAAACCTAAAACCTGCCACTTGGTCTTAACTCAAGACTCTTGGCTCTAGGACCTTCTTCCTTCCTGTATCTGCTTTCATACTCAGATGGTTTCCATTGCTGTCCCACCAGCACTACTGAAGCTGTGCAGATCACTGCTCTGGGTTTTCCACTGATTCTCCCTGCCGCTTATCTTAGACTGCCATGCCTATGGCAGCTCTCCCATGTCAGCCATTCTCCTCTTTCCTCTTCTCTCAAGCAGCAAGTCAGAAGAGTAAAGCCAGTCCTCCCACCTCCTCCTCCTTCTCACTCACTTCCTCACCTCCACTGCAAAGCTCAGAAAAGAATATAGCCCCGCTCATTGCAGACACACTTTTTAAAGCCCACTGGATGTTCCTTTTTTCCTTCCTGCCACTTGGAAATACAATATTCATTATACTTGTATTTATATTTGAAAACATTCTCCTTATGTAAGCACCACACTACATCCTTTTCTTTATTTCCTTACCTTTTATCCTCTCGATCCAGCACACGGTAGCCTAAGCCCATCCACCCTATCATCAGACCCTGGCCTTCTAGACCAGGCTCATTCCACTGCTCATGGACTAGTGACCTAACTTCACTCTAAACCTATGAGATTCCCATGGTGTTGGAAGGTCCTTCCTACCTTAAGCGGTTAGGAGGTCCTTCCTACCTTAAGTGGTGAGAAGGGCCTTCCTACCTAGTAGTTGGAACCGTCCCTCCTACCCTGGGCAGTTAGAAGGTCCTTCCTACCTTGAATGGCTAGAAGGTCCTTCCTACCTGGGCAGTTGGAACATCCTTCCTACCCTGGGCTTCACCAAGACCCCTCGCACAGTCTCTCTGTTGTACAGCACATCTCTCTCCTTTCAGCCAGTCTTGAACAGTAGAAGCACAGGTTCAGAGGTCAACTACGGAGTGGCTGTTCCGCATTGGTACCCAGCTGTGCCTCCACCATTTGCACACATCCTGTATCTACACTCTTACTGGACTCTCTTCAGGAGTCCAGTCCCACGTTTCTGAGGTGGCTTAACAGTGGTCTGTGCAGGAGTCTATAAGGTGCACCTCACCTGGTCTCCTCTAATTAACTCAAGCCACTCTTGTCCCTTTGCCAAAAACACCATACAGTTCCATCCTACAAACACCCGGGCTTTTGCTCATCTTTTCTGTCCCGCTAAAATCTGACAATAATACCATCTATCCAACAAACTTGTCCCCTGAGATCGCCAAGTATCTCAGTTAGGGAACTCTACTGTCTGCTTTATTGTTTTCCATAGCGGCCCCTCAACCTTGACTGAATTCACCACAAACTCATGAAATTTTCTACTGAAATGCCTCTTCTTTTTGTCCCACACGAACTGCCCTAAGCCAGTTCAACACCACCTGCCACCGTTCACTAGCAAGCCAAAGATCTCTATTTGTCTTCCATGCAGGTGGTTTAAACTTTCTACCATCATCCCCTGCAGATTGTTCCCTTCTCTGTCACCAACACTGTGTTGACACTACTAACTTCACCTCCTGCCTTCCCATCAATGCATGGACTCATCAGTCTTCCCCCTTCTCAGCTCCCTTCCTCACCTTCACCCATTCCAGACATTACTGTCAGCCTCTGTGTTCAAAACCAGTCCTCCTGAGTCCATGCTGTTGGAACCCACCCCTGCCAGCCTGGCTTCCTAGTTCTACCACATTAAAGCAAGTCAGTTACTCGTCTGAGACCTTTATATCCAACTGATGAACTCATTGGCCTCCTCTAACATAGTGTCCTAATAATTCATGAGTATCATGATCACCACAGGCTCCTACAGATGCTTCCTTCACCTGTTTTCATCCTACTCTATCTGACCCAGACCATGCCTTTTTTCTTCCCTGGGCTACATTCCACACTTTCTGTCTTCTTCCTTGTTCTTCACTCTGATTGTGTCATCCTTGATGTGGTGCCTTCCCCTGAGCCTCTCAGCACCCTCTGATCTCTTAGCTGCTGGCTCCTTCCACTGCTTGTGCTGGTTTGACCAGCTCTCCTCTCATGCTCTCCCACCTATTCCTCACCTCCTCACAACTCTCCTGGGTCCGGCCAACCCTTTCTCCTGCTTTCCCATCCACTGCCCAGAGAAGGAGAGTCTTACTCTGAACAGCTGCAGCTCCTTCAGATGCCCTCTGCAATGCTCTGCTGTATCCTGTGGACCTCTGAACCTGCACCCTCACTGACCTGTCCTCCACACCCGCCCCTTAACCACGTTTGGTCCTCTTTGGGTCAGACTGATTGTACCAAGTCTGTACACAGCTGTCACCCCTATGCATCATCCATCTCTATCAGCCTCACTCACTCCTCCACCTCAGTCCTCAGCAGGAACCACAGTGTTGGCACTGCACTCCCTGCCCCTGACAGCAAACCCTCACACAGCTCTCATCCTTCCTCAAACCTTCCTTGTGCACTGCATCCAGCTGCTCACTGTCATCCCCCTGCACTGACAGGACCTTTTCTCCCAAGTCTGACAGTCATGATCTGATGCCTCCATCTGCCTGGACTCACAGGCTCCATCTGCTCACTCTTCCTTCTCTGTAGCCATCTCCATCCCCCCCCCCCACACCAGTGATTCTCACCCAGGGGTGCATGGCCCCCCAGTAGCCTATCAGAACATCTTCTGGATGGTGTTATTGTTGGTATTTGTGAGCAGATCACTGCTCTGCCTCTGATGTTCTGATAGGCCACCTGGGGCCATGCCCGCCCCCCCCTCGGGTGGAACCCCCCACCCCCCCACCCCTGGTTAAGAATCACTGCTGTGGATGGCCCCCTCTCTTTTCAGACCTTCACTCTTCAATCCCATGCCTTGAGCTTTCTAGTGATGACAATTTAGTGTCCCCACTCAAGCATCTTGGCGCTTCCTAGTCTCACTCCCTTTTTTGAGACACCTTCTTCCTTTCACTGTTTATTCTTTCCCACAGAACATACCCTGGTCTTAGTCTGCATGTGAAAGCTATTCTTTTTAACCCTTAGTCCTACCCATCATATCCTTCCTACCCAGCATCACTCAAGTCTTCTGTTAGTCTGGGTCTTTGGGGTGATTGTTATTACCTCTTTCATTTCTTCCTCTGCAATTAAAACACATGGTACCTGCTGCAGAGATTATACCTTTGGTCCTCAAGATCCTTGTTGTAGTGCACCAGCTGTGTTATTTAGAGCAGCTACTGTCTTATTTCACCTCTAACCATCCCAGAGTCTTACTTCTACAAAAGTAGATATAGTCATTTCTGGTCACGGCTGTTCCACTGGCCTTTCATCGTCTTACCTTGCCCTTTGACACATAATCACCAATCTTTCCTAGGCGCTTCCAACCCCTACAGCCTTGCGGTTCTTTCCACTCTTGGCACCCTTCCTTTGTCCCTTGATTGTACTACCCAGACTACCCAGGCCATGCTCTTTCTTTACGGAATTCATCACACTCATTCTCTCTCTTTGCAGCTTTTTAGAAACAGAGTTCCTACTCAACTGACCCACTTTTCTCTCTCTCCTTGGTTGTTTTTTTGGTGTTTTGTTTTGTTTTGTTGGTGTTTTTGTTTATTTGGTTGGTTGGTTGGTTTTTGGTTTTTTGAGACATGCTTTCTCTGTACAGTCCTGGCTGTCTTGGAACTCACTCTGTAGACCAGGCTGGCCTCGAACTCAGAGAGCCACCTGCCTCTGCCTCCTGAGTTCACCACCATGACCAGGCTAACTGACACCGTTCTGATCCTCAGTGTACTTGTCTTGGATCAGGCCCTTCCCTACGTGCTCTCCTCTCTTGCTCTTTCATGTGTTGCAAACTCCTAACCTCCTCTCCCATCTCCTGCGTTCAGCTGATCGTTTCTCCTGCTGTACTCTTTACTCCAGTGAAGCATAGTCATACCCCCCACACTGGAAGCCCGTTCCACTGTTCTGTGTGATGTGCTGGTTCAGTCTGGCGACCTGGGTATGCACTCTCTGCTTCATCTGTCCTCCACACCCACTGTTCTAACAGGCTCCTTCATCTTTGCAACCCACTGCTTGTACCAAGCCTGCATATTATACCCAGCAGTCCACGTAAGTTCCTTCTAGAACTCCATACTCGTGGCTCCCTGTAAACTTTTTGCTTCCTTTGCTGCTCTTTTGTTTGACACTATTCCTGAAAAGTCCACAGAGAGCATCTGTCTCTTAATGTTCCTGTTTCTACATGCTTTTTGTCCTCTGCCCTCATTTCTGCCTACTCATCCTCAAACAAGGATGCCCACCTTCCCTCTGACATGCTGCTGACATGACAGCTCTCTTTCAGGACACTCTAGCCCATCATCTTCCTTTCTTGCATCTCCATTCCGCCCCCCCCCCCTCCACCAGTGATTCTCACCCAGGGGTGCATGGCCCCCCAGTAGCCTATCAGAACATCTTCTGGATGGTGTTATTGTTGGTATTTGTGAGCAGATCACTGCTCTGCCTCTGATGTTCTGATAGGCCACCTGGGGACCATGCCCGCCCCCCCCTCGGGTGGAACCCCCCACCCCCCACCCCCCACCCCTGGTTAAGAATCACTGCTATGGATGGCCCCTGTCTTCCCTGGCCTTTGTTTTCCCAGTCCATGCCCTAGCTTTCTGGTGGTGACCATTACCTATCCTCACTCTAGCAGTTCAGGGCTTCCCTATCTCTAATTGGAGCCACTTCCTTCCCTTCCTGGTTTGTTCCTTCACACATAGCAGTATTCAAGGCTTTAAGATCCCATTTCTCCCTGCTGCTTGCTTCCCATCCCTGCTTGCTTTGGTTTGTTTTTTCTTCCCAAAGTGTGGCTTGCAAGTTGGCCAGACCGCTCTTAAGGGCCTCCTTCTGCCTCTGTGACTTCCCGCTTTCTTGTACCTGCAGTTGTCCAGCTTGTGTCCCTGCTCCCTGCTCTGTGCTCCTTGTGCTCCCTGTGCTCTCTCTGCTCCCTGCTCCCTGTGCTCCCTGCTCTGTTCTCTCTGGTGTCTCTGCCCTGTCTTCTATAGTTGACTCTTTCATGTAGAAAGAAGCTTTCTGCTTCTGATCTATTTCTTTCCCTCACCAAGAGAAAAAGGTTTTTTGCCTCTTCTGTATTCTCAATTACTTCATTCCTGTCACTTTGTCAGATATTACATCCCCAGTGGTTTCCTGAGCCTGTCATCACTGCGCAAACTCCTGCCTCTTCCCCACATTCTACCTGCTTTTCCAGAGCCAGCTGTGTTCATGCTTCTTACCATCCTCTGATTCTTCCCTCTACCTTTTCGGTCTCATGTCCACTGTCATCCTGATTCCTTCTTTTTTCCTCTTCCTGTTCCACTAAAATGGTTCCCACAAAACTCGAATGTCTACCCAGTACTTTTCATACTTCCTCCTCTTCATCACTTCTGTACCACCAACAGGGCTCCCTTCAGGAAATACCTACTCTCTATTACCATAGACTCCACCCATTCATTCACAGCATGTACATCTCCCAGTTCTTCATTCCTTAGTTGGCCTGCCTGTATCACAACACTTGTGTTCAGTATTTAAGATCCTTTCTTACACAAGGCCCACTCTCCAGCTGCTTCTTCCTACCTGTTTTCCTTTAGTTCAAACCTCCCCCAAAAGAAGCTGAGCCTGGACACACTATCCTCCCCCAAGGTGTTGCTCTCTGGCCGAACAAGTTTACTCTTTCATTACCTTCTTGTGATTTATTTATAATGCCTTACTGGATTTGATGGCCTATCCACATCCTTTGGCCATTTTCACTGGCCAGATGCTATTTGCCAGTGCCTGCCTGTCTGCCAGGCATTACAGCTCTCCTTTTAGATACTTTTAAATAGCTGAAGCACAGGTTCAGTGGTCACTGCGAAATGCCTGTTCCGCATTGGTTCCCAGCTGCGCCTCTGCCATTTGCAAGTATTTTGCTACTGACAGACATAATGATTTCAGTCTGGAGTAGGCCTTTCCCAAGTCCCGTTACTTGTTGGTGCTGTCTATGCATGTCCTGATTTTAAAACGCAGTGCTGTCTGATTTTCCTGTTTGATTTAGATCACTTTGGGCAGTTGCCTCTGCTCTGCTCTGCTTCTCATGTCTGGCCTGAGCACGTACCACTCATCCTGTCTCCTTGACTTGTCTACTAGAAGCTGAATTCCCTCCATTTAGAAACTGCAATCTCCTTCCCCCTTTACAAGTTGGTACCACTCTGACCTCCCATTTTCAAGAGGTTCTCTCCCAGTTGGAATGTCCCCATCCCTCTGTCTTCCTATCAGCTCTGATACAGTTGGCCCCACATACCACTTTTCCATGGCAGCCAAATCTAGTGACGGGATGTCTATTTAATCCTTGCATGTCCCTCATCTTCTGTTTCTCCTTTTTTTTTTTTTTAGAGACCCTCCCTCTACTTCCTTGCAGTTTCCAGGCACATTTCTTCTGCCATCTGACATCAAGCCCTAACACAGAAATGCCCATCCTTTCTTTGACAGCTCTCTTCCTGGGCACTCCAGTCCCCTCAGAGCTCATCTTCTTCCTGCAGCTTCTATTAACTACTGGCTCCATTTTTCTCTGTCCCTGCCTCTCCATGGACAACCAGCCACACACACCCCCATCACCCCTATGCATCATCCATCTCTATCAGCCTCACTCACTCCTCCACCTCAGTCCTCAGCAGGAACTACAGTGTTGGTACTGCACTCCCCGCCCCTGACAGCAAACCCTCACACAGCTCTCATCCTTCCTCAAACCTTCCTTGTGCACTGCATCCAGCTGCTCACTGTCATCCCCCTGCACTGACAGGACCTTTTCTCCCAAGTCTGACAGTCATGATCTGATGCCTCCATCTGCCTGGACTCACAGACTCCATCTGCTCACTCTTCCTTCTCTGTAGCCATCTCCATTCCCCCCCCCCTCCACCAGTGATTCTCACCCAGGGGTGCATGGCCCCCCAGTAGCCTATCAGAACATCTTCTGGATGGTGTTATTGTTGGTATTTGTGAGCAGATCACTGCTCTGCCTCTGATGTTCTGATAGGCCACCTGGGGCCATGCCCGCCCCCCCCCCTTGGATGGAACCCCCCACCCCCCCACCCCTGGTTAAGAATCACTGCTGTGGATGGCCCGTCTTCCCTGGCCTTTGTCTTCCAGTCCATGCCCTAGCTTTCTGGTAGTGACCACTTGATGTTCTCACTCAAGCATCTCAGTGCCTCTCCATCTCAAATGAACAGAAGAATACTTTCCACTTAGAATTACTTCTTCCCTTCTGTTCATTCCATCACACTGCTATAGTGCCCAATCCCAGTCTATATGAGTGCTCTGTTTTCTTTTTCAAACACATTCGTCCTCATCCTAGTCACCTCTACCAAATATGACTATCCAACATTTTGATGTTACCCCAATCAAATTCTGTTTGCTTAGTATTTATTATCGCTTTTAATTTCCTCTGTTCTTTTGCAGTTAAAACAATGAGCCCTAAAGAACCATCTTGAATTTTTGTCTATCCTTTCTTCCTACAAAACATCCCCTGACCCTCTTCTTTCCTATCCTCCCCACCTAAAGTTACTCTTTCTCCTTTGGGTAGATCCCATCTTTCCCAGCAGGTGTCTGTCTGTTCATTTGAACACTAGACATGGAATTGTTTTCCAGCTCAGAACAGTAGAATTCTTTTCTCTCAATACCTGGCACTTGGCTCGTGTCCCCACCCAAAACCCATCCCAGTCCTCCCACCCCAGCCCACCCCACCCCAACCTACCCCACTACTCCCAACCCTGCCCTCCCCACTAACCCAAGTAAGCCCCATCCCTTACCCCTTCCCACCCACCCACCCTTCCCCGCCGGATCCGTAGTAAAGAGCCTGGCCTAAATTTTACTCCGCAAGAACACTCAAGACAATAATTTAGCTATTTTACCTTACCTATTGCTGACTACCTTTTTCTGCCTTTCCTTCCCCCATGCTGAGGCTTACAAGCTGTTCTGGGCACTCTAAAGTGCCATCATTCTGATCCTGGGACCTCCCATGTGTCTTTACTCCGTGATGGTTTCCAGCTTGTCTACTTCTACCTTGTTCTCTGGTGTCCGTGCTCCCTGGGTATGTCTTGTACCCTGTCTGTCTTCCGTATACTGCATTATCCTCCTGTAGCGATACTTTTCCTTGCTGTATTTCTTCTCTTTCCTCCCTGGCTGAGGTAAACCCCTCTTACTTGGTTGTTCATCTACCTAGTATCAGTCACTTCATCACCTCTTTGTCCATAGTAGATGGTCTGGTCTTTGCTATGCTTGCATGCTCATGGTCTTTCTATCCCTATGCCACCTTCTCTTCTGCAGCCATGCACTGTCGCTGGTCTGGGTATTCAGTTGGCCTTACTTCATACCTAACGTAAGATGGCCTTTTTCTTTTTCGCCCTCACACCAGCCTTCTCTCTCTTCTTTCCTTTCCTTCCATCAAAAAGAAGCACCCAACATTACAGCCAACCCTACACTTACTGCTCTTTCCCTGTCTTACTTGTACTTGTCCACCAAAGGACTCCCCAAACTGAATACAGCCTTGTCTGTTGCACTTGCTTCCACACAGTTAAAGATTATCTAGATCATCCATCTCCTTCCATATCCAGCCTCTACCTACCTTCACAATAGGAATGATACCATTTTAAAGACATCTTCTTGCACAAGTACCAGTTTCCATTCTAGTCTGCCTGCCATTCAAAAAAGGAAGCCTTTCAATTGAACCCCTACTTTGCACTACTAACAAGCTTCCTATTTACCTTCTGCATGAAATCTACAAACCCTGAAGAGTTTTGAAGCCCTCTGTCCACTTTCACTACACCTTCTCTCCCTGCACAGTCTCTCTGTTGTACAGCACATCTCTCTCCTTTCAGCCAGTCTTGAACAGTAGAAGCACAGGTTCAGAGGTCAACTACGGAGTGGCTGTTCCGCATTGGTACCCAGCTGTGCCTCCACCATTTGCACACATCCTGTATCTACACTCTTACTGGACTCTCTTCAGGAGTCCAGTCCCACGTTTCTGAGGTGGCTTAACAGTGGTCTGTGCAGGAGTCTATAAGGTGTACCTCACCTGGTCTCCTCTAATTAACTCAAGCCACTCTTGTCCCTTTGCCAAAAACACCATACAGTTCCATCCTACAAACACCCGGGCTTTTGCTCATCTTTTCTGTCCCGCTAAAATCTGACATTAATACCATCTATCCAACAAACTTGTCCCCTGAGATCCGCTAATGTTCCAAGCTAGGAAACTCTACAGTCTACTTTTCTGTTTTCCATTGTTGCCCCTTGACCTTTGCTTAAACTACCACAGATGCACAACATTTGTTTCTGAGTTGCTTCCTCTTCCATTTTCCCATCAACTCCCCTGACTCAGCTTGACTCGCACGTGCCACTTTCCCATGCCATCCCGCCTCCAGTGTGTCTCTTTCTGCCCTGAGTGTGAATGGAACCCTGCCCAGCCAGCTCTTTCTTTTCTCATGCTATGCTTTCTAGAGATCCTCCAGTTCCTCCCTATATGCAGTGGTATTTCCCCTGCCAGCTCGCAGGCCGTTCTTCTCTCCATGTCTACTGGATTCCTAACTTTTCCTTTACTGTTGCGATTATTGCTAACCTCTGTTTCCAGCCTGCTCTCCTGAGTCCTTATGTTACATTAGTTCATCCAGACCATCCTAGCTGTGCTATTTTGGTGACAGTGTTCTCTGCAAAAGATGTTTCCTGTACCTTTTCTTACTCAACAAGCCCGTTGTTGACTCAGTGGTCCTCAGTGGTCATGGCTGCCTCTACAACCTCATTCTCTAGACCTCTTTTACCATCACTTCCTTCCTGGATTCTCTATCCATGTCACACTGTTTTCTCTCAAGAATTTGACTTCAAATTCTCTTTGCCCATATGGATGGTAGAATCCCTGGATTCTCTGGGTTCACCCCTTCTTTGTCCTTGTGATCTCAGCAGCCCTCAGGGCTCCTGCGCTTTCATCTTTCTGGTTTCCATAAATTAAAACTTCTCACTTCCTTTCCTCCTCTCATTCCTGATTATAGGTTAATTATTTATCCTGCTTCCCCACAATTCTACATAGTATGTAACCGTCCCCATCTGCCATTCTTTTAGCTATTCTGATTTGTCAGACGGTTGTCATGTTCCGTGAGAATTCTTTTCATGGTCTCAACAAATGAAAATATATCCAATACTCCTTTCATTAGGCAGACTACACAAAATCTACCTGCTCTACCCAGCCTCTTAGGCTCGCCACTCTGGTCTACCAAATGTATGTTTTTCTGACTCCCAACAACCACGGCTTCCCTCCTTATAATCTTTTAGGGGTTCCTTTTACATTTTTTATGTTTTTCTTTTATGAGATAGGATCTCACTATGTATGGCAAGGTAGCCTGCAACACAATATCCTTGGATTCTACTACCTAATTCTTAGCCCTAATGCTTTTTATCTTCTGCCCTCATTCCTGCCTCATACATGCCTACTCCATCTGCCCACAGAACCACCCACTTTCACTCTGACTTTCTGCTGGGTTTACAGCTCTCTTCCTTGGCAGTCCAGTCCCTGACTTTCCCTCCTCCCTCCATGAAATCCCCTGCACTGCTGACTCCATTCTCCTTTGTTCTTGCCTCCTCATGTACAACCAGCCACACCTATTCAGTACCCACCTTTCTCAATGCAGGAACCACAGTGTTGGCACTGCTCTCCCTGCCCCTGACAGCAAACCCTCACAGCTCTCATCCTTCCTCAAACCTTCCTTGTGCACTGCATCCAGCTGCACACTGTCATCCCCCTGCACTGACAGGACCTTTTCTCCCAAGTCTGACAGTCATGATCTGATGCCTCCATCTGCCTGGACTCACAGGCTCCATCTGCTCACTCTTCCTTCTCTGTAGCCATCTCCATTCCCCCCCCCTCCACCAGTGATTCTCACCCAGGGGTGCATGGCCCCCCAGTAGCCTATCAGAACATCTTCTGGATGGTGTTATTGTTGGTATTTGTGAGCAGATCACTGCTCTGCCTCTGATGTTCTGATAGGCCACCTGGGGCCATGCCCACCCCCCCTCGGGTGGAACCCCCCCACCCCCCCCCCACCCCTGGTTAAGAATCACTGCTGTGGATGGCCCCTTGTCCTCCCTGGCCCTTGCTGTCCCATTCTATATGGAGCTAAGAGCTTTCTGGTAGTGACCATTTGATGTCCTCACACATCTCAGTGCTTTCCCCATGTCATACAGACCCACCACTCAATAACTAGAATCACCTCCTTTCTCTGTTTTCTCTTTCACACCATGTGCTCGGAGCCTAGTTTGTATAAGAGAGCTCTTTAAAGAAACATATTCCTCCTCATTCCTCATAACTCCCACCAAATATGACTTTCAGGCATTCTGATACTAGTTTTTACTTTAACCTGGTCCTTAGATTTGTTTATTATCCCTCCCCACTTGTGATCCTTCTTCTTTACAACACACAGAGAGTCTGGACAGAGCATCACTGCTATCAACGTCTGTCCTCTTGCTACAGATAACACTTTACCATTGCTCTCCTTCCCACCCGCTCCCTGCTGCACTTGCTCTTTCTTTTAGTAAACTCAACTCAATCCCAGCCTCTGTTTATCAACCTCTGTACTCAAGGTGGAGTCTCTATGGGCTAGAAGCTCAGTACCTGAATCCTGGCTTGTACCTTCTCAACCTAACCCTCTCATCTCCCTATGTTCAGCCCACTATTCTCATTTCCCCTTCCTAGCCAATCTAGCTAATCCCCAAATAAGCCTCACCCTCACCACCCAAACTTTCCTGCCAGCCACCTATCCCTAACCAGTCTGTAACAGAGCCTGGCCAAAAGTTGCACTAGCCAAGCACACTCAAGGCTTTAAGAGCACATTTTCCACCCTCCCTTCCCCATGCCCAGCCTTTAAGGCTAGCTAAGTCCTCCAAGGGCCTTCACCCCCACCCTGGCACCTCTCTTCTTGCTTCCTAGCCTGTTGTTGCCTACCCTGTCTCCCTTCCACCTGACTTTTGCTCTCCATCTTCCCTAGGTGCCTTTTGTACCATTTGTCTACCATACCTGCCTGCCATACTGTGACTGCATTATTGTCCTGTAGTCACATTTTATATTCCCCCCATCTTTCTCTCTCTCTCTCTCTCTCTCTCTCTCTCTCTCTCTCTCTCTCTCTCTCTCTCTCTCTCTCTCTCTCTTCTTTTTCTTTTTTTTCAAGACAGGGTTTCTCTGTGTAGCTTTGCTCCTTTCCTGGAACTCACTTGGTAGCCCAGGCTGTCCTCGAACTCACAGAGATCCGCCTGCCTCTGCCTCCCCAGTGCTGGGATTAAAGGTGTGCGCCACCACCACCCAACCATCTTTCTCTTTCTTATCTGTTCCTCTTTTACCACCTGCATTACAGAATTCATCATCCCATTTCTCTGGGGCTTGTACTTCTCTCAACTACCTAGTGTCTGCTACTTCATCCCCTCCCCTGCTCAGTTCTCCATTGGAGTCTTCCTGGACCCTTCTCAGCCTTTTTCCATCCTCTCCCTATTACCTTCTTTTCTGCAGCCAACAGCTGTCACTCATCTGGATGGTCCATTAATTCTGGCTTCAAGACACACTTAGGCTGTCTTTACTTTATCACTGCAATGATTTGGATTGGGGTGGGGAGCTGTCTTTCCATTAGAGCCACTGGGTTCCTCAAAAGTCTGCACACTGCTTCCTTTGAAGCTTCCCTTCCTCTGTTGTTTCTAATGTACCAGGATCCTTCCCAAAAAGTGGGACTGCACCACCATCTGTGACAGTTACCTTCTTACTATCAGTCCTATAGTCTAAGTCACTCTTGTTTTCTTTTTCTCCTTTGGGCCCACTACATTATAAGACTAACACTCACTCAATTTTGAAGTCCTACTGTTATACACATACCAGTCTTCATCCTGTTTCTCTTCTTTATCTCTTGATAAAAAATAAAACAAATAACAACAAAAACCCAGCCCCTGAACTCCTAAGCCTCAAACCCCTAGAGCCTTGCTGTATCCTGTAAAAATATTGTTACCTACTTTCTTTACCTTCTAAAACTAAACCTACAAACCTCCTGAGGTCAGAAGATCCCCTGCATCAAGGCTCCACTAATCCCTTGTTCCCTGCACAGTCTCTCTGTTACACAGCACACTTCTCTCCGTCAGCCAGTCTTGAACGGTGGAAGCACACACAGATTTAGTGGTCACTGCGGAATGGCTGTTCCGCATTGGTGCCCAGCTGTGCCTCCACCATTGACATGCATCCCCCATCTACCCACATGCTCAATTCTTTCCACTTGAGTCCACTCCCATGTCCCTGAGGTTGTCTTCCAGTGCCATCTGTTCAGGAACTGTCATAAAGTGCATGTCACTTGGTCCCTTCTAATTAAGCCAAGGCGCTTTGACCCTTTACTTTACCTTTTCCTAAGGGCCCCATTCTGCAAACACTTGAGTTTGTTTCTCTTCTCTTCTCCGAAGACTTGACACTGATATTCCCGTCCTACCAGATTGACCCCTGAGTTTGCCAGGGCCCCCATTTGGAGAGCTTTACATCCAGACTTCCCCTTTTGTACAGTGGCCCATTTGCTTTAGCCAAAACCACCACAAAAGATCTTTCTATTTTCTCCTGGATTGACTTCTTTTTTCCTATCAGCTCCTTGACTCCCACTGGGCACTTTCCCATGGCAGCCAACTGCAGTCTCTCTTTCTGCCCTGAACATGAGTTTAAATCTTGCATGGTGTTCCCCTATGCCTCTCTCTACTGTTGTTTTCCAGAGACCCCCCCCCACTTCCCCATCAGCATCCAGCCTTACTTCTTCTGCCACCTCCCAGCCAACCCGTGGACTCAGGAATCTTTTCCCTTGCTATCTGCTCAGTTGTTGACCTGTCCTCACTGTTGCCACTACTGTCAGCCTCTTTGTCCCTAGCCAGCAGGACTGAATCCATCAGCTGTCCAAATTCACCTCTGAAGTTCTCTCTCTATATTAAAGGCAATGACGTACCTGGATCCTTTCCCTCCACCTTTCCTCACTTACGCACATCAGTGATAAAGTACCATGACCACTCCTCCCTCTTTCTGCTCTGGCCTCATCTGCTTCTTTACTGCACACTTCTCTTCTTCCATGGTCTTTGTCTTCCCTGGGCTTCCTTACGCACTTTGCCTGCATTAAGACAGAGTTTCTGCATGTTCCCTATTCATTCCCATGCCCATGGTCTTTGCCATGTCTCCCTAGATGTAATGCCCTCCGTAATCCTCTCAACATGCCTTTTCTTTCCTTCCTGCTGGGCTCCTTCATTTTGTTCTTTCTCATTCTTGCCAAATGGGGTGTCTTAGCTATCATAGGTCTCCCTTGGGTTGAAAACCTCTAACCTCTTACTTCTGGGCCCTGAGTAACCATTTCTCCTGCTTTTCTCTTTAGTGCATAATTAAGTACTATCTTGCCACTATGCTTTGTGCTGCTGTTATGAATCCTCTAGCTGATCTAGTAGACATTTTCATGAGTCTTCCCATCCTGAGCTACCCTTGGTGCCCAGTGTTTGATTGCATTCACTAAGCTGGAGTAATACTGTACCATTATACTCCCATACCTAGGCACTCAAAGTGTGCCTCCTCATGGCCTGAACTATGGTATCCTCTCAGCATCCTACATCTGTGGCACAAGGTGACATATCACATTGCCTTTTACATTCTTCTGAAAACATGCCGAGGAAAACTGGGTCTTTCATTCTCTACTATGTTCCTGTCCATGCATGCTTTTGTCTTCTGCCCTCATTCTTGTTCCCACACAGGTCACCCCATACCCATACAGAGGTGCCCACCCCACTCTGACTCGCTGCTGGGCTGACAGTGCTTCTCCTGGGCACTCCAGTCCATGACTCCTTTTCCTCCTTCTCCTTTAGCATTCATTTCCTTCCCTGAGTTTCCCTACCTGCCTCTCCATGGACAACCAGCCACACACACCCCCATCACCCCTATGCATCATCCATCTCTATCAGCCTCACTCACTCCTCCACCTCAGTCCTCAGCAGGAACCACAGTGTTGGCACTGCACTCCCTGCCCCTGAGAGCAAACCCTCACACAGCTCTCATCCTTCCTCAAACCTTCCTTGTGCACTGCATCCAGCTGCTCACTGTCATCCCCCTGCACTGACAGGACCTTTTCTCCCAAGTCTGACAGTCATGATCTGATGCCTCCATCTGCCTGGACTCACAGGCTCCATCTGCTCACTCTTCCTTCTCTGTAGCCATCTCCATTCCCCCCCCACACCAGTGATTCTCACCCAGGGGTGCATGGCCCCCCAGTAGCCTATCAGAACATCTTCTGGATGGTGTTATTGTTGGTATTTGTGAGCAGATCACTGCTCTGCCTCTGATGTTCTGATAGGCCACCTGGGGCCATGCCCACCCCCCCCCCTCGGGTGGAACCCCCCACCCCCCACCCCTGGTTAAGAATCACTGCTGTGGATGACCCGTCTTCCCTGGCCCTTGCTGTCCCATTCTGTATGGAGCTAAGAGCTTTCTGGTGGTGACCATTTGATGTTCTCACTCACGCATCTCAGTGCTTTCCCTCTCATTTAGACCTACATTCTCTTCCAACCACCTCCTTCCTTTCTGTGTTTACTCCCTTTACACATGACATGAGAATTCTTCTCTTGAAGGCCCTATCCCACCTGTCATACTCTCCTACCCTTATGTCAGTATCTTTGCTTCCATCCTGGTCCTCTCTGGACTTCCATCTTTTTTTCCTTAAACCTCCCCTCCTCTTTCTATGCAGAGACACAAGGAGCCTCTGCAGAGCATACTGCTTTGTTTCCTGTGAAAATGGCCCCTTGCTTTCGCCCGCCTTCCTACTGTACTTAAAGCTGCTCTAGTTTCTTCTTTTTGTAAGAACAGTAGACTTCTTCAACTTGCATTAATTGTCCTCATCACTCAAAATAGACTCTACAAGCTCAGTTCTAGAAAATTGTTATCTCTAGGCCTATGTCCTCAATCCCCACTTCCACCTCCAATATATTACTACTCCCAACCCTGCCTTCCAGGCTAGCCTAGTCTGGGCCTATCCCAAACCCCACCTTAAATCCACCCACCTACTAGATCCTTAATTTCCTACTAGATCCCAAGAACCTGGCCAAAATGTTATACCCTTGACAATGGTGTTCACATTTCTATCTAGCATTTACTCTCTATACCTTTTCTGTTCTCTCTCTTTCTCCCTCCCTCCATTTTCTCTCCCCTCCCTCTCTCTTCCTCTCTCTTCCCCCCTCTTATATCCCCCTCTGTGTGCTTGCCTTCACTGTAACCTTGGAACCACTTCCTTCTCCTCGGTCCAGCCTGTGTCACTCGTACCATACTCAGTGCTGTCTGTCTGTCCACCTGGTGCCTCATCTCCATCTGTCGTCCATAGCTGACCTCTCTTTCTCTTCCTCGTCGGAAATCTCCCCACGTCTGTTCTTCCTGCCTTTCTTCTCTGTCTTAGGCAAGAGAAAGCTCCCTGCCTCGCATCTAGAACATACTCCTGTGATCTACTTCTTTGTATTCCCTCCTCATTTCTTCCTAAGAATCAGCTCATTTCTTTAACTCATTCTCACTGCCCAGCACTTTCCCTCCTCTCCCTATCCCACTTTCAGGGACTTTCACTACCAGTTTATCCAGTGATTCCAACCTTTTCTGTGTCTCAGTCGTCTTTGCCCACTTCTCCCTACTAATAGTTCAGCCTCTTTCTTCCCATCCCATGAAATACATTCCCACAAAGCTCTTCTTTTTTTTTCCTCCTTTCTTCTCATCAGATGATTTCCCCCTAAAAGAACCTCCATTGATCATAGGCTGTCCAGTTCCACTTGCTTCTCCTTCCGGCCTTGACATTACCACCTTCACACACCCATTTTTAGATTTTAAGACTCTCTTCTTCAGTAATTACTATTTTCCATCCTGTTGTTCCATGTCCTCTCTTGCCCTTTGGATCAGCTGACCCAGAGTAGAAGCTCACACAGCCCCAAAGCCCTCTGCTCCTAGAGCCTGGTTTCCTGCTCGGTCATTTGTCTACCTTCTTTACCCTCAATACTAAAGCCACAATGCCCAGTGGGTTCCATTGTTAACTTCTCATCCCACCCTGCCTTCTGTGTCAGCCAATATAGACTTCTAGCCACCCTACAAAGGGGAAGAATGGATTGAGTTAACCCTACAAAATGTCTTCTCAGCATTGATCAGCAGATGCTCCTCCACCATTTTACAAGCCTCTTGGCCCACATTCTGGACTTGGAGTCCATGGGTCCATCTCCATGTTCCTGAGATTACTTGCCAGTACTGCAAACATTGTCTCACTTTCAGGATCTAACACAAGTCACTGTGGCTCTCTGTGCCATATTCTCTAAGTCTACTGCTTTACAAATGCCTAGGCTTTGGGTTTCCTTCTCTGCTCTTCTCCTGTGGTTTGACATTGATACTGACTTGTCTCTGATACCTGCACACACTTCCATATGGGAACTTTGGAGCCCACCAATCCTTTCGCAATCATCTTATGTTCAAGGCTGACCTCTGCAGACTCCTAACTTACTGCCCCTTAGGTACTTTCCAAGTGTTGTCTTTCCAATGCTACCTTCCTCTGGCAGCTTTAATAGCTTTCTTCCTACTTGGTCTCACCATCCCCACCATCCTTCTCCCCACCCCCTCTCCGTGTGTTCCTGAAAGACTGTGCTTATACTTCAGCATCTCCTTTACTTCTCCTGCCACCTTCCAGTGGCGCTGTAGTCAAGTGTCTTTCCCTCCCGGTCTGCTCCCTTCCTAAAATTGATTGCTGCAAGCTCACCTTGGTCTCTGGTGTGCTGTTTGAGCTGCCTGACCTCACCTGTGATCGTCCTAGCGTCTTAGTTTTACTGCATTAGACACAGTTGTTTCTTCCCTTTGGGGCCTCCCCTCAAAGCTGACGTCATCTCACCATGTCTTTCGTTGCCATGGTAGTCCTAGAGTTTTCTAGGGGCCTTCCCAGTCTCTGCTTCCTGCTCTGGCTGTCCTGCCCAAACTCTCTTCCTCCCAAGCTTGGCTCACCTGGCCCCTCTTCTTTGGTATGGTGTGGTACCTTTCCCTTAGCTCTCTGTGCTCTGCTCTCTTGGCTGTTTGCTCCTTCCACTACTTCTCATTTGGACCCAGTAAGAAGCTCTTCTTCCATGCCCTCCCGTTTTTTCCAAACTCCTCACCTCCTCTCCCCTGTCCTGGGCCCAACTGGCCCTTTCTCTTGCTGTACTCTCTTCTGCTCTATGTCACACCTTCAGTGTCTGCAGCTCCTTCAGATGCCCTCTGCGATGCTCTGCTGTATCCTGTGGACCTCTGAACCTGCACCCTCACTGACCTGTCCACCACACCCGCCCCTTCACCATGTTTGGTCCTCTTTGGGTCAGACTGATTGTACCAAGTCTGCACCCTCCTCCCATCACTCTCTGTGGCCCAGGCTAATGAGTTCCTTCTAGAACTCCACATCCATAGCTCCCTGTAACCTGCTCCCTTTCACACCCTTTTAGTCACACTCTGATAAAGCTCTCAGGGAACATCTGCCTCTCTGATTTCTGTATTCTGCTCTAGACAATCCACCCCATCCTGACCTAGTAACCTCTACCCTTACCCTAACTTGATCCTAACAACAACTCCTCCACCTGATGGTCGTGCTTCTCTTCCCAATCAACACTCAACTTCTTCCTTGACCTCCATTTTGTTACTAGTTCCATTGTCCTCTTTCCCTGCTTCCCCCTGGATAACAAGCCTCAACTTTCATTATTACTGAACGCTACCCATCTCAGCCTCACTCACTCCTCCACCTCAGTCCTCAGCAGGAACCACAGTGTTGGCACTGCACTCCCTGCCCCTGACAGCAAACCCTCACACAGCTCTCATCCTTCCTCAAACCTTCCTTGTGCACTGCATCCAGCTGCTCACTGTCATCCCCCTGCACTGGCAGGACCTTTTCTCCCAAGTCTGACAGTCATGATCTGATGCCTCCATCTGCCTGGACTCACAGGCTCCATCTGCTCACTCTTCCTTCTCTGTAGCCATCTCCATTCCCCCCCCCTCCACCAGTGATTCTCACCCAGGGGTGCATGGCCCCCCAGTAGCCTATCAGAACATCTTCTGGATGGTGTTATTGTTGGTATTTGTGAGCAGATCACTGCTCTGCCTCTGATGTTCTGATAGGCCACCTGGGGCCATGCCCCCCGCCCCCCGGGGTTGAACCCCCCACCCCCCCACCCCTGGTTAAGAATCACTGCTGTGGATGGCCCCTGTCGTCCCTGGCCTTTGTCTTCCAGTCCATGCCCTAGCTTTCTGGTGGTGACCACTTGATGTCCTCACTCAAGCATCTCAGTGCCTCCCCTTCTTGTATAGACCCCGAACCCTCCTTTTGGCGCCACCTCCTCCCTTCCCTGTTCATCCATTCACATGCAGCATGTCCTAACCATAGTCTGCACTGTGTGATTGATGTTTTACTCCTCATTTCCACTTCTTTTCCTCTTTATAATTTAGAGGTCCAGTATCTGTTCTTCCTTAGATTTTTCAATTTACCTCCTCTTCCAACTCCTTCCGTCACTGCTTTCTAACATCTTTCTAGTGTCGTCGTCGACGAACATGCTTTCTAGGCATGGATATGCTCTTTTCCCCTGTGTTCTCTGGGCTCCTTTCCCCAGCTTCATTCAGTTTCTTTGCTCACTTCCCAAGCTCCCCTTGTTTGAAATTAGACTTAAATATAATTCCATCCTCCTTTCCATCTTGCCCTACATGACTGTCACCCTACTTGCTTCTTTCCTATCAGTGTACTTGGTCTCTTGTGCTCTGGTCCTTTTCTTGGCTCATACTCTGATTCTGCTGGCCCCCTTTTGTTGTTGTTTGTTATTACCTCACTCTTCAAGGTCTTGTGACACTAACTAACCCTATATTATCGAACCCATAACAAACTTAGCTTCCACCTACATTCTATTCCTTTTGATGTAATTACAGTGCCAAGACTTTCTTCCCAACATGTCCTCTTCACATGGCCTTTCCCATGTAAGGGTAAGTTTAGCCTTGCTTTTTTATCTGTTCACCTGTTCCTATTCTGCCTGTGTTAGGGATGACTAATTTATCATCCCTCAATCTGTTTTCATAGTTCCCCTTTTCCTAGACTGTGCTCAGTTGCTCCATAGCAGGACTCCTGCCACTCACTTCATTTCACGGCTACACAACCAAATTCTTTGTTTGGTTTGGGTTTTAGAGACAGGGTTTCTCTATTTAGTCCTGGCTGTCCTGGAACTCCCTCTGTAGACCAGACTGGCCTCGAACTCAGAGATCCGCCTGCCTCTGCCTCCTGAGTGCTGGGATTAAAGGCATGTGCCATCACCCCTAGGACACACACATACACACACATACAACCTAATTCTTAACTTTTCTATCAACTGTACCTTTCTTTGTATACACTTCCCTGAACATTACCCTCCCTCCCATGTCCTGTTTTTAGTTATCGTTTGTTCTCCTTCCCTTTCTTCCCTTAATAACCACCTTCTTCCTGACTCAGCTGCTTTGTAGATACCAGCAATTATCATTAACCGCCCCCCCCATACACACACTCTTTTTATAGTAAATACACTACATTCTGAGTTTGAAAAGGCCTTCATCCAGCTCCCTTTTGGGGGAAAAAAAAGCACATTTTCAAACCACCATTAAATGATAATGAAAAATTTTAAGACTATTTTACAATATAAACCATGTTTAAGGACAGTTGTCCAATTATTTTACATGCAGTGTTCAATAAGAGACACAAATGATCCCATACTCATACTATAGGATGAAACAGTGGTATTTTTAACATAAGTAACAAGTTGTAATACCTTACATATCAAATACATAGAATATAAATAAATATTTTGGAAATATTTACTTACCAACTGATGAGTTTCTTGAGTTGTCTCGCCCATATTATTGGGAAGATGACAGGAATATTTCACAGCATTTTTTTTACGGTCCTTGATCATAGGAAATGAGCCTACTGATAAGTACTATGGCCATTAAAAAAAAAAAAAAAAACTATACTACCCCAAGCAGGCTTATGTACAAGGGAATCATTAGCATTCGCATCTGAGTGTAACTAACTGGTACAAGGCTTCCTAAGCACATGGTGGTGGTGGTGGTGGTGGTGGTGGTGGTGGTGGTGGTGGTGGTGTGTACAAGAACTTTACATGCTAACTACTTTTAGACTGTGTACTACAGAGCTAGTAATACTTGCATTCCTCTTTCTGGCCTGTCGTTTTTGACACTCTGAACCTTGTGTTCTAAACCACCTCAGTTGGCTTACTTTATCTCCATTCAAGCACACCCACCCCATATATATGTTCTCCTGATTGTGTCTCACTTTTCTCATCTTCAGTTGGCTCTACAAGATTCTTTAACAATCCCCAGCCAATCCAGCCTCCAACTTTCCTGTCTCCCCCTACCATATCTTAAACATTCTGCATGCCTCATCTGACCTGAGCCCACCTGAATTTCGGGTTCAGTAGGGCTGTGACTGTATACTTAGAACACAGTTAAGAAACACTGCTCTTACCTTTCCTTCCACCAAGCCCTTAAGTTACCAAGTTCACACCTGGGCATCAAGAACAAGTTGACTCCAGCACTCACTCCTTCCTGCTCTCTTTTCTGTGCAGTCCTCATTGTGATCAGAGTTTAGTTCTGGAAACCTCTATGGCTCCATGGTCTCTCTCATCGGAATCATTTTCTAGGTTTCAGAGTTCCTTTGGGGCATTAACCTCTCTTCTTCATGTCCTGTGACCCAAATAAGGGGTTTCTCCTCCCGGACAGTGCCTGCCGTTATTTATTTTCACCTCTTGTTTTCCACTCCATCCCTCCTCGCTCTCTGGCTTGTCCTAACACAGGGCCAGCCCTCTGGTAGAAACCACCTGTGTTTCTCCTGAACAAGGCTGTCTAGCCAGCTTCTCTCTCTAGATGTCTCCCCTCTTCCGAAACAAGAACAAAAACCCTCCGTACAGCAGAGGAACTTTGGTGCAGCACTCTACACGGCACACATGTATCAATTTGTACTCCTATGTCTTAATTATATGTATGTCCATCCCCCATTTCTCCTTGGAAATAAAAATGAAGTTTAAGTTTGAGTTGGGTTCCCATCATAATATTCAGCCACTCTCTCCCAATATTATTCATCCATTCTGTGGACACACTACTCAGAGACTTCTCCTGGTGTCATTTTATCAACATCCAGCCTAGTCCATCTCTTCCTGTCCCTTCGAATGAAAACACCCACCAAAGCCTCCCCTAATTTAATGCCTCACTCTTCTCCCAGTGCGTATGTATGCCACTTTTGGAAGTCTGCCTTTAAGATCTGACAGCCAGCCTGAGACCCTCACTATTTCAGTCTCACAGGTTCTGTTCTGGGAACTACCATTACCAAGCTATCTGCCATGCTGCTCCTACCGTTAACTCTCCTTCAGATAACTCCCAGTCTCTTTCCTCCTCCTCCTCAGCCATGATGGTCAGTACAATATGGTTTAGTCCAGACTTGGAGAGGCTTCCTGCAATTGGCCATAGCTCAGAGCTATCCCATTTATACTCCTCAACCCTTATGTCTGTGAGTCACATTGGTGGCTTCAGATGCCATTCAAGGAGAAACTAGCAGATGATACTCCTTCATAACACTGTTTCATAGTCACAGTCTTCTCTCCATCTTTGGTTGCAATCTAGCATAACACAGTTTCTCTCCTACAAATTCAACTCAGTCATTTTTCTTCAGCATTCCCCATTTTGGCCCTCTACAATGCCCTTCCCTACCCACCCTTTGTACTCACTCTGTCCTTCCTCTCAAAATGCTACTTACTTTTTTCTTTTTCAGATTCCAACCTCTGTCTTCTCTGTGATACTTTCATACAAGGCTCCCTAAGTATGTCACTCAGAGTCAGCCAAGATCCACAAAGCGTATCAGCAGTTTTAATGGCACACTATGCAATCTGCATCTGTCATCTTTTCCATTTCCACCTGCACTATAGTCAACATAGATGCAGAATTCTTGAGATGCATTTGCTTCCTCATAATCTTTACTCATTCTCCATCTTGTAATAGTAGTCTATTCTCAGGACAAGCTACCTGCCCACACCCTCCACTAAGCCATCCTAGTGTCTCCATAAAGTTGTCACCAGCCACTTTCTACCAGCACTATGGCATCTTAATCGGTAAACTTTCCCTTCCATAACAACCAAACCCTCCAATTTCCCTCCAACCCTTCCTGTTCAGGTCCTTCTTCCTCATACTGTTCGCCATGGTCTCTAATGCCCAAATGTGACCAAGTAGTAAATACATTGAGCTCTGACAGAACTTTGCATTTGAAATCTTTATTCTCCACTTTCTCTGCTTGTTGGCTCTCTAAGAGGCATGTTTTCCTTCCCTTTGCTTCCAGTCTACCTCTTATTTTCATTCCTTCCTGATTTGAGGCCCAAGAATAGTCTTAACTTTCATTTGATGTCTGTCATTCCTTAGTGCTGGCTCTTTTACATCTGTGGTTAACTTTAATGTTGATAATTCTGTACTGTTGTTCCACCTATAATCTAGAGATGGCCTTAGTTTTCAGCATCCCTCCTGTTCTGTGTGTAGTGTTCCCATGGATTCAGCACTATCTGCTAAGTAACATCCATCTCCATCACTCATTTTTTTCTTTCTTTTTCACATTCACCAGGTAACACTTAATCCTCCTTAACTTCCTGTGTACTGTGTTCTCAGCTCAGTCTAGACCTCTGTGGATCATTACAGGCAGCCTATTGCAGATCCGTTCCTTTAACCCTCTCCTTTTTGCTCTCGTGGCACATCCTTTCCTTCAACTACCTAGGAATCTCTTCAGATCTGTATCTCTTCTTTTTTTTTTTTTTTTTTTTTGCCAGTCTTCCCCTCAGTGATTAACTTCAACTTTCCACCCTGACATGTGCTTACTACACACTCGGTCCCCAGCCCAACTGTACATCCCTCTCCCTATTTAGCTTCCAGCATTGATGTTTTTTCCAATTCTGTATTCTTTTCATACTATCTCCTTAGCAGTTGACTCTCATTTTTAGCCAGTCCTTACAAAATATGCTTCATTTTTTTAAGCCTCTTTAACAGAGGTCTTCAGGTTTTGTTTTCTTTGTTCCTTTTGGTTTTTGCCTTTCCTGTTTGATGAAGCTGTAATCGTTATGATAGTGAAGTTGTGCTCTTGCCCTGGAAGGGTCCCTCTGCCCTGCCCTCTTGTGTCTCAGTGTCTGTCTCTTCTTTAGCTTTACTGATGCATTACTACCACTGGGTTTTAATGGAGCTCTTGGAAGGTTCCCTGAAAGTCCTCATTGTATCAACCAAATCATTTAATTAAAAAATGTGCCACAAAGGTGTCATTCACACATTCCTCCTCAATCCATTCCTAGGTGTCACATCCTCAGTACTTTTAAATGCCTTCTCTCTTGGCTTCTACATCATATCTAACTAGTCTGCCCCAGTCTGTGGTCTACTCTATCATTCATTTTGTCTCTCTTCAATTTATCCCCAGGCTCCTAATCCTGCAACTTCACATAGTACTCTATTAAAATTTGTACTAAAGAATCTATGGCATTGAATTGTAGTGTCATTAATAGATTAATCATATATATAATCACACTAATTTAACTCCTAGACAATCGGCTTTGGAAAGAGAGGTCATATCTAACTCATTTTTGTGTCTACTACATTGCCTTATACCTTTACTTAAATGTCAGTGGGATGGGTGGGTGGGTGATTGGATGGATGGATGGATGGATGGATGGATGGATGGGTGGGTGGGTGGGTGGACGGACGGACTGAACAAATACCTCTTATTGCCCATACTATCATGCTTACATTTGTGTCTCCTTTCTTCTCTTGCTCATACCCCAAAACAGCTTTCTAATGTTCCAGTTTCTAGTATTTTGTGCACATAAGCCTTTTCCAGACCCCTGATTAGACCATAGATGCCTTTCCTCCATTCATGCTGGCCAAGTTCTCTCTTTCACTTTCCCAAATTGTGTCAATTTATTATTACTCATTTCTTACTTAATTCTGTCAGTCATCTGAAACATACAGTGCCTACTTGCTTTTCCATTTTGAAACAGACTTTACCAATAGTAAAACCTCACTTTCATCTACTCACTGCATGTGGAAAGTTGACTTAGGAGTAGGTTATTCTGGTGTTCTGTGGACCTACTAAATCCACAATCTAAAGACAGCATTGCAACTGTGTACTTGGTCAGTGTTAATCTGATGATCTGTGTGCTTTGCTGTCAGTAGTTTTTGCTTTGTTGTGTCCTATAGCATCGAGTGGCTCTTTCATTTTTCAAAATATTGGCCCTTTTGACCAGCATGACAAAAAGTCCCCCCAAAATATCTCCCCTGCTGTCTTCACATCAACACAAAAACAGTGTGCTCAGGTCATCTCTTCTGTGTACTCTTCTAGTCTACAGCACAAAAACTGACTTTTTGACCAGCTTGCAAGCTGCATCAGGAACTCCTCTACTACCTTAGAACAGGGTGTGCATATGTTAACACTTGAAATGTGGAACACAATGCTGAGCACAGGCGGTGCTTCCTCAGTAATGACGGAAATGTGCTTGTCCTATCCACTCATGTACATTCACCTGCTCTTCCCTCCAGTTGCAGGCACCTTTAGCTGTACCATGAAGTTTACAGTCCGGGATTGTGACCCTAACACTGGAGTTCCAGATGAAGATGGATATGATGATGAATATGTAGTGAGTCTTCCCTTCAGACCCTGTACCTTTTCAACATTAAATGACTTCTAATCACAAGAGCATTTTTCTAGAAACATCTCACAAAACTCATGGGACCTAGAATAACCCTCTCTGTAATGGAATTGTATCATGCCAGAATTTAAATGGAGCACTTTATAACTAAAGCAAAGAAATTCACTTTTTTTTTCTCTTTTAATGGGAATCACTAAGATAATTGCATCATTTTTAATGTGAGTGAGTTTGTTTATAAGGGAGGTTTTGGTTTTATTTCAGCAACTTTTTGTTTGTTTGGTTCTAATATTGGCAAGTCAGGGACTGAAAAGTTTTGACAGAAAGGAGGGGTGGAGTGTCAGGTTTAGAAGGTGCTGTATGGCCTCAACTAGGGCTCCAAATGTGGCCATAGGACTACTGTGCACCATAGGGCCATTGGCACTCCACCTACATTGACTTGACTCTTGCTCATCTGAACTAGAATCTATAGCATCAGGCTTGCCCAGGCCACAGTAGTGAGGAAGAACTTCCTTCAGGCCCTTTGCATGGTTTGTAGACATGATGATGAATGATCAGTTCCTTCTATTTTTGTTGTAGACTCAAAAGGACTTTTATTTACTGACCCCTGCTTATTGTCCACTAGCTGGAAGATCTTGAAGTGACTGTGTCTGACCATATTCAGAAGGTACTAAAACCTAACTTTGCTGCTGCCTGGGAAGAGGTGGGAGACGCCTTTGAGAAAGAAGAAACCTTTGCCCTTAGCTCTACAAAAACCCTTGAAGGTGAGAAGAGTTTTGCTGCCAGTGAGCTGCCTGGGGCCATTATAAAATCCAGGAAGCATACATGCAGTTCCAAAGGAACTCCTTTCTATTGAGTATGTTTTAATTTAATTCATCCACTCAAAACCAGCTACCTGTCTTCATCATCTGACCAAATCAGCCATTTTCTAGACTAGTAGCCTCTGTGCAGCTGCAGCTCCTAGGACATCCTGGAGCAGGGGCAGACCCTCATGTTTAACTCTTCTAACCTGTTACATCAACTTTCTCAACAGAGGCTGTCAACAACATCATCACATTTCTGGGCATGCAGCCATGTGAGAGATCAGACAAAGTACCTGAGAATAAGAATTCCCACTCCCTCTATCTGGCAGGTAAGAGGTTCCCATCAGCTTTTCCTTTGAAAGTGTAGAGTTTAAAAAGGCACTCCCTGCCCTGCTGCTGTCTGTCACTCAACATTGGAGACCTTTACAGGCTCTCCTTAGTTATTCTTTAAGGAGGCACATCGGCCAAAAATACTGGAATCTCCAACAGCTGCCAGTGCCACTCCCTGAGTACACTAAGTCAGTGATACTCAATACCATCCATATTCCTGGCTTTCATACGGACATTTAAAAAGTAGGATTCTTTGTAGGATTCATTTCCTGTAAATTTCTATCAATGTGAAACTAAAATAATAGAAAGGAGGTACAGGCAAAACATGACAAATTCCATTAGTCAGGGCTTATTTGAAGTTCTTAATGTACTCTTCCTAACTTTCTTCTCTCAGGTGTATACAGAGGTGGCTGTGACTTATTAGTGCGGTCTAGGCTGGCCTTGGCAGATGGAGTGACCATGCAGGTGACTGTGAGAAGCAAAGAGAGAACACCTGTGGATGTTATCTTGGCTTCTGTGGGATAGGTTCTTGCTGGGAAAGGTGATGTGGCTATGCTCTCCCTATTGGTGGATTTTTAGTGGCATGAATTTCCCAGAATCACACTTAAAGATTAATAGACTTTGAAGAAGCAAATCCAATGTTTGGCCCTGAGCCAGCAGATCAAGCAAATATTTGTCTTGTGCATGGATTTTAGTGTTCATCCCTTCTCATTGTCTCACTTGTTCAGCTTTGGTATGACAATGCAGCTTTGAATGATCTTGAAAACCAGATACTATCTATGTATGCTATTCTACAGCTGCTTGGCATCATTATATGCATTTTTTTAATGTGTGAAAACTCTCGGCAATGTTGGAAAATTTTGTCCCAGAAGGGTGGAGGGGGAGGGGAAGCCGGAATCCATTTTTGTCACAGTTTGTTTTTATTAATAGAAAATAAACACTCATTCATTCCAGTTTCAAAGTTGCTATACTTGAAATTCCTAATTTTAAAAAATGAATTTAAAATAATCAATAATGCTGCTTTAACTAAGACAGTTAAAACTGTTGCTTAAAAAAGTATTCAGCACCATTTGCGCTTAGGTCTTTCAGCATTTGTTCTTAAGTGTCTGGGAACTTGCCTGTCTCTCAGTATAGGAGTTGCTGAGTTACATGAGAAAGCCTTTCTGAACAGCCAGTGGGATGCTAAGCAGCCATCATCCTAAGGAGTTCGTGGCCATGTGGCTGTTACAGCGGCCCCTCCACTCCACTCCCGCCCTCAAGGAGCATGCACCTAAGCTCTGATGCGAGGAGGCAGGCTGTTATTTACTGCTCGGCTTGGACTTCCTAGCCAGTAACAGTCAATCTCGGGCACAGATGCAACTGGTTAATACCTTGTGGTTTTAGGAATTCTGTAAATAATCGGAATCTGTTTATTTACAAATTATATGTGTGATGAGGTTCTCTACTCTAGCAAGTACAGGCCAACTGTTTTAATACCCCTATAAACTACACACTTGAGTATGCTAATCAGCCTTAAAAGCATATTCAGAACACTGTATCATTTATGCCAATGATTCTACTTTGGTTTGGTGAGTATTTTGGGGCGGGGGGCAGTGCTGGGGATTGAACCCAAGCTGGGTTTTAGCTTGCTAGGCAGACACACTACCACTGAGCTACGTCCCCAGCCCGCTAAGCCAATGTCTGTTTCAGCAAAATGTCACTAATTAGAAGCAGCTGATGAAATTAAATGTAAGGTGTGACAAGATATTCCTTCTCATAGCTGTGCGGTATAGAGAGCTTGAGGGGAAATAAGCAAGCTCCTCCCTCACCCTTTACTACAGGATTCCAATTAGGGTTGGGCCAGAAGTTAGCATTTCTAAATATTTCAGCAAAGTCCACAGAATGGGGGTGGGGGGGGGGATTTTTTTTTTAAGTATTTTATGAAAAAGAATTTCCAATGCTGTTTTTCTGCATAATTGGGAAGTGTTGTTCATCAGAATGTTCTAATAACACAAAACAACAGTAGATCCGTACACTTGGTCAGATTTCACAGTAATAATGAGGGGAGGAATATCATGTCACCCTTTAGAGAATGGGAGATGGATTATCATGTCATCCTTAGAGTTTTTGCTGCCTATTTTCTATAATTTGTTCACCAATGTGAATAAAATGGACTTTATGAAAGAATAGTATTTGATTGCCAGGACCTCTTTTGGGCATTTCTAAGTGGAATACACACAGATACGAGAATGGGGAGTAATTAATACAGGGAAGCTACTCTTTCCAGCTCAGAAGGAGTTGATGAAGCCCATATATGCATTCAAGAAGCCCATGGGATCCTCTAGCTGTGGGTAGTGGCTAATGTGGTCATCCAGAATCGACACTGTGGACCGCGGCAGCGTTTTCCTAGTGGAAGAGAACAGCATGGAGGTGAACTTAAGGCTGGAGGATGAGAGGATGTAAGCGATGGGAAGCCCCGTAAATGCCCCTGTAGACATACCACACTGGAAGGAGCAAACAAAGCTTATTCATCTCCTACTTGGGAAGTATACCTCAGCCAGATAAACTTGCCAGTTCCACTTAAACTGGTTCAATTGTTCAGAACACAACAGACAACATCTTGCAAATACAACACTTCTGTAACAGTCTTCAAAAAGTCATGACTTCCAGCTCCTTAGAGAAGCAACAACAGGTGCCCACTCAGCAGCTCACTGCCCAAGCAAAGATAGACAGAGAACCTCCTTAATCTCATGAGTGATGTTTAAAACTGTAAGCAAGCTGTGGGTTGCCAGAGCGTATCTACTAGGGCACATGAAGGTATGGAACACTCTTACGTGACAGTCAAGATTTCATATTCCAGCACCTTCTGAATAACTACCCTGAGAGAGTAACAACCAATGAAAAATGAAAAAGCATTTTTCATAGTGAGCTGTTCATAACTGCTCACTGAAGTCTGCTCAGTTGAGGTCAGTGAACTGGCTTTACAGTCAGACTAACACATTTCTTAAGATGTTTGGCTCACATAAAGGTTTTTTTCCTCTTTCCTCTATACTTAGGAATATGATAACAGCCATGACAGTGAAAATAGGATGTATGAATCCAGATGTATGAATCCAGAGAATGTGTAATCAAATCTCTTGATCTTTCTACTTTGGTGAGAATAAGATTTCCTGTCCCTAACTAGGTCTATTTACTGTATGTTTCCAGGGAGGTCAGAGGCAACAGCGAGTGCCAACAACCCTGTCAGGATGAAATACTAACAAAACGAAGACCTCTGAGGAGGACTCACCTGTACAGCTCCAGAAACTCTGGATAGGGATTTATAGGATCCAACGGCCCATAGATAAAATGAACTAGGAAAGAGAAGAAGAAGGCATTTCTAACAACTCCCATCTATGCTCCTATTGCTACCCTCAAACTAACCTCCCTCCAGTTAATTTTTTTTTTAAATCTGTGAATAAAAATTTTATGGTAGAAAACATTCTTATTAAGTGAGCTATAAAGAACTTATAGAACAAGCCAGTCAGTCTTCTACATAGAACTATGTGGTCCCTTCTTGCTCTTCTGTACTCTGAACCCAAAGGAATAAGCTCACTTTAAAGATCTTCTTTCTAGAAATGTAGCTAGCATCATCATCCTTCGGAGTTCCCTCTGTTGTAACTGCCCTCTGACATCTTGACAACTAATATGTGAGGCTAGTGATCTGTGCTAATTCCCTTTTATGTGGAAGAGAGGACAGCCCGGTATCTACGACCTTCATTAATGCCCTTACTAGCTTGCTGTCCCAACAGTTCATATTTACCATAGCAGGTAAGCCATACCAGCTCCATCTGTAGTAGTACCTCAGTGCCTTACGCCCTCACTCTGGCATTCCAGGTGTTTGGAATAGGACTGCCAGTGAATAAAGACTGGGCAGTTAGCCGGGCAGTGGTGGCATACGCTTTTTTTTTTTTTTTTTTTTTTTTTTTTTTTTTGGTTTTTTGAGACAGGGTTTCTCTGTGTAGCTTTGCGCCTTTCCTGGAACTCACTCTGTAGCCCAGGCTGGCCTCGAACTCACAGAGATCCGCCTGGCTCTGCCTCCCGAGTGCTGGGATTAAAGGCGTGCGCCACCACCGCCCGGCGGCATACGCTTTTAATCCTGGCACTCGGATCTCTGTGAGTTTCAGTACGGGGGATAAGGGTAAAAAGTATGTCCTAAATATTTCATAGCACATACTTATACTAAAAGTAGCTATTTTTTATGTAAAACTCAGATTGACTTGGATGCATGTTTTTACTTGCTAACCCTGGCAACCCTGCATGGAGATTTTATGAGTGGTAATTATGTTAAGTCACTATTCCCCGAGGGTCCCTGTCCAGAAGTAACAGAAGACTACACACAGATACTCACTGGGGATGGTCACAGAAGCAAGTGCTCCCACCCAGCGTCTTCTGAATTTCTTCCTTTGATTAATGTACTGTAAAAGACTACATACAGTACAGGTGAGTCAGCAAGAGCGGAGCAAGAACTATTATCAGTGCAGTTTCAGAGGCCACAGAGCCACAGAGAAGTGTCCTCACACAGAAGCAGCCTTGGGGCCCAGGAATAGCTAGCCTACTTCATCCATTGTGTTAACTACCATGTAGACACAAAGGTGACTGTCAACATGAGCACTGATTGTTCTTTGCTTTTATTAAGCAGGAAATGAGATCTTCTGAAAGATTACAGTTGGTTTGGAGTGTACATAATTTAAAACCTGGGTCTAAGAATCCAGTTTTGATTCCACTACTACTAACCAGCTCTGTGGCTGAGAAAGCACTTTTTTTTTTTTTAACTTAAATTCATCATTTGAAACTAAAACCAAACCACATAATCTCTGAGTTGATAGCCACCTCTAAAAGTGTGCCATTGTAGAAATTTCTGGGATCAGGGCTAGATCACTGTACTTCATCTCACCATGGAGTTGAGAACTCTGCCTGCTCTAGAAGTGACCACCAGCCACACTGCAGCCCAGACGGCATTCTGACTGCTCTCCCTAACTCCGGGGCAGTTAGTAAGGCAAAACAGGAGAAGAAAGGCATGCTGGTTTTTCAGTTTGATTAATATTTTTAAAAACTATATTAAGGATCGTGTGGGTTAGGATAGGGAGGGAGGAATGCCTCTCATAGAGAGTTCACAGCAAAGCCAGCAGTTACAACACAGGGAGTCAGAGCAGCTGGCAAAGGAGCGATGCATATGTTACCGTCTCCCAGTCTCTCCAAGGAAACAGCTACAGTCTCATCTAAACCAAAGCCTTGCTTCTCAAACCATGTTGTTACTGGAGAAACAGGCAAAGGAAGAGACAGATAGGCTCCTTTCAAAACTATGATTAAAACATTCTGAAATATTTAATATTATCCAAAAGTCTAAAGAAGGATATGTCAAAGTCATTGAGTCATTTTCATGCAAATAAGCACTAAGATTTGCAACTATTTGTCCACATTCTCTGTGCCAAATGCTTTAGGAGTAAGGTTTACCCTGTGCTTGATTTCTTTGTTGGAAAACACAGAGCAGGACTGTTTCAGATTTGTCTCATAATCCCTAACCAGCCTTGTTGTGACATGGAGTAAGCCAGCAAGGAGCAGAATATAACCTTGCACCTGCCTCTCTCTCCAAGAGAGCTTGCTGGGGCCTAGAGCAAGGTCTTACCTATCAATGACCAAGTTCCCATCATTGTTGCGGATCCCAGCCCACATGTCCCACAGCTCACTCTCAGAGGGTCGAGTATACGGTCCGAAGACTGGAGTGAGACTGGAAAGGGTACAAATGCAGCAAGGTCAGACGTGTGGAAGGAACTCAGAGCACCAGACAGAACTAGGACCTCAGAAGGCCATACTGTCTGCCCTTTGCCCATCCCGAAAGTTCACAGCTCACACTCAGTCTTCGATGGTGACTTACCCTCGAGAGAACACAAAGAAGTTCATGAGCCTTGTGAGGATAGGTGAGAGCACACCTCCATCTTTGAGGAGCTGCAGATAAGAAGTGAAAGTACAAATCAAGGATCCAGAGAAGCTGACAGCTCCCCAAGACAAAATGTTTTACACCAGATAACATAGAACTTAGCCATATCTTCTTCTGGAAAAAAAAAAAAAGTATCATCCCTAAATGTAACTGATGAAATCATCAAGTTTAGCCTAGGATCTCAATTTATTTAAACATTATACTTATGACAAAGATCTTCATGTAGTTGTATTTCTCTAAATATTCATCTCCTATTTCTCAGAAATGTTTGGTTTTATGTAAGAGAGCCTGCTTTATCTGACTAAGGAGAGAAAAATGAACTTTAATGTGAATTCATAATAATGAAGATTTCAGTAGTCTGGCTTGTCAGTGCAGGTATGGCCCTTAAAAGGTCCTAGGTTTGTTTGTGTGTTTAATGTCACAGACATCTGAACTGAGGAGCTATGCAGTGGAGCTGCCAACCTTTTGGAGAAGAAGAGGACGGTGGGTCTCAGGAAAGATACCTGTGGAAAAAGAGACTTCTTAGTTATTTCCCAACAACTAAGTGAAAAGCACAGCCATTACCAGAAATTAATCACCCTAGTCATGGTTACTAAATTTGAGGCTTTCACTGCCAAAACAGAATTATGAATAAAAATAGCTATGCACTGCCTAACAACTTACACTCAGCACAGAACTGCATATATGTGTACCAAGCTGAGGAATGACTATACTGCTCATTTCTGTGAGATTCTCTGTTTGGCAGTCAAATTACACCACCACACTGGAATTCTTTCATGTAATTCATGTGCTCTTCCATAATGCATTGATGCCTAGGCCTAAACTCCCTTCAGCCCCTCCTCCCAGTGCTCACAGAGTACACAGTGCGGTAATGAACTGGTCTGCAAACACACTTGTATGTGTGCTTCTCAGTAAGTAGGTTCCAGTAAAAGAAAATGACTTCTTTTCTTTTGCACTGATATTGGGACAGAGTCACTAGTCTTCTCCCAAGCCACCCTCCAGACATTCAGGTAGGGGCATTGGGGCATTTCTGGATCAATGAGCTCCTCAATGACAAAGAAAAATAAACTCCAGATAACACTCGTTCATTCCCAGCCGACACCTGGCACTGCCACCCATTAAGAGTTTACTAAGGCAGCTTATCAGTCAGATCAACAGGACCACATCTGTGGTAGTCCTTTTTTGTTTGTTTTGTTTTCTGTTTTTGTTTGGGGGACAGGGTTTCTTTGTGTAGTCCTAGCTGTCCTAGAACTCGTTACATAGATCAGGCTGGCTTTGAACTCAGAGATCTGCCTACCTCTGCTTCCCAAGTACTGGGATTAAAGGCATCCACCACCATACCCAGCTCTTTTTTAAAAAACAGAATAAAACCAAACCATTTATTTATTGTGTTCACGTGTACATGGGTGCCAAGACACATGTGCAGAGGTCAGAGGAGTCAGCTCTCTCCTTCAACAGTGTAGGTTCATATTGACAGACTTGGCAGCAAGCACCCTCAACCACTGAGTTATCTTGCCACAACCCCCTTAGTTATCCTTTTGTTTTCTGTATGTTTGAAAACATGTCTTCCATAAATGCCATCAACTATCGAAACTATTCATGGCCCTATGTCTAGTGTCTGCTCATAATATGAGATTACCCTTAGATGTCTTTATGACTTAAAAGGTGCCTTTTCTAGGCTACATCCCACTTTCCACCTCCACCAAGGCAGTTACCTCCATTTGACAGACAGAGACTCTTTATGGTAAGCCGGCCAGATCGATTCTGCTTGTACCTGTAACAGGGCAAGAAGAAACACACATGTAGCTGAGCAACTGGCATCCACGCAGGAGGCTGTAGACAACCCTCAGAGGTTTGAAGATCCCAAAACAGTTGGACTTCCCATCATCTTAAGCTCCTGACACCTGTGCCAAGGACAGAAGTCTGGTCTCTCTGACCTGTACAACAGCTCCTGAGCAACAATATCTCCATAGTCATGAGACAGCAGGTTGATTCTGCGGTTCTGGAGTCCCAGGTGACGGAGAAGGGACTCCACAATGCTCGCTTGCTCAAATATGGAATACTGATGTGGTCGCTAAAGAGAGGAAAGCCAGAGACAGCATGACGTCACCAGAGCCTGCCGTACATCCGTAGCCACCCCGCCCATCCCGGCCCCGCCTAGCTGCTGCTTACCGGTTTGTCACTGAAGCCAAAGCCTAAGAAGTCAAGAGCAATCACTCGATGAAACCTTAGGGTCAGACCTTCCCAGATCTGTAAGAAAGCAAGCATGACATGTACTCTGCTCTCCCGTGCCACTGCCCTGCCCACAGCAGCCCACGAGACTCATGCCTGTATGTCGGCTTAGATAATGTGAAAAAATACCATGAAACCACCACAGGCCTGGTGATCCTCTGGGATAAGGGGTGATTCCTAGCATATAATATATTGAGAGTATAACTCCAGCCTAACTTGGCAATGATCTTTTCTGGACAGCCAATTTTTTACTCCCTTATAGGACATGAAAAGCAATTCTACATTTAATGAGATTTTTATCAAGCAGTTCAAATCTGCAAGAGCCTTCTAGGGCTAACAAAAATAAAAAAATTTTAGGGTTTGAGTTTTTTAGGACATGACAGGGCCTAGAAACCAAACTTCATTACCTTGTACCAATCGTAGCTGGATGTTGGAAAGCCATGTAAAAGCACAACTATCTCAGGGCTTCCAACAACACCGGCGGAGTCTAGGAGGAGGAGAAGAGAAATCAGGCAAAGTCCCTGCAAAGTAGCCTCGAAGACACCAAAATCGAATTCAGTACAAAGGATCAGACCAAATTAATGCTACTAAAATGCTCTTTAAAGTGCAAGCTTACAATACTTCAGATAAGAGGAGCTTCCTCTTACCAGTATTTTAAATTGTAAATGGCACACTTTACATGAAAATTCTGGTAACAGTTTACTCATTATCACTTAAATATTTTAGAGACATTCCCATGTTTTAGTTATTAATATTAAAATGCAAATTATTTTTCATTTAGTTAAAAAGTAAATCAGTTAAATAAAAAGGTAAAACCAATTAAAACGTTATAATCACAGCAAAACGAAAGAGTCTTTGTACTTTACCCCTACTTTATCACATTTCCTATGATCTGACAGTTCTTACCACTGGGGCGCATGAGTCTGTACTCTATCCAGTAGAGCAGACACACCCAACTCTGAAACGAACTTACGAAATCCTACCCGCTACAAAAATGGGCTAATAGGAACAGGAATTTTCTTCTGTATGTGACATCTTTCAGGTTAGTCAAACAATAGACTATCTTGCCACAGTACTGGATTTAAATTAATACTGTCAATGGCATAAAATTTTGGTAATAAGTTTTCAAAAATTATTTAATTAGCAATTACAATATCATGTACTGTACTTAGCCTGAAGAATCTACACAAATAATATTAATTAATATTAGTTCTGGGAAAGAGCCAACAAGCCAACATGAAGAAGTCTTCATACTTACCGGACTGTATATAACAAATGAGAGGAGGTCAGGAGCAATAATGAAAAACGGTTTACGAAAAACAAACATTTTTCGTTATTGCTCTTGACCCCCGCCCAAAAGAGATCTTTTCCAATCTGTTTCTCAGTCTCTTCACCTATAAAAGGAGATTAATGGCACCTATCTCCAAGTGCTGTTGTGATTAAATGAAAAAATGAAGATAACGAAGGTTAAAAATATAACAGAATGCCTTGAGTGTGGTAATTAAGTAGCAGTCCTAATAATCCCCAGTAAATCTTATCAGGTTTAGATACATATAACAAATCATGGGAAATAATAAAATGGCATGTGGGAATGGGCGGGGGTGGGGAACAAAGGTGTGGAAAGGTCTCTAAATATACACGTTACCTGACACTAGGGGGCGCTCATGAGAAAACTAGTGTCAGATGGAGCTGGAAAAACCTTACTAAACCAGGTACAGCCCCACCCACCCCGGCCCTCCCTCCTCTGCTGACTCCCCTGCTCTCAGAAGAATGAAGGGAATTAGTCCATTATTTCAGGTACACCTTATACAAACGGGGTGACTCCCCTCCGTCACTATGGAGCAACAGAGACCAAGGGACACAAAAGAAGGACCTCATCTGGGACCTGCATGAACCCATGTCCTTGGGATTCTCCAACAGTCCAGTTCTCACCTTGGTAGAAGATGCGAAGTCCCTTGTAGGTGAAAAACTTGCCCGACGTCTTCCATGAGTGCAGAGCAGGGGAGAGCTGAGGAGGTGGGATGTGCAGGTACGCAGCCAGCAAGGGCACGGCCAGTAGCCCCACTTGGACCCACCACTCCCTCATCCTGTGGGAAAAGCAGCCAAGGTAACATTGTACATTTCCAAAAATCAAAACGGAACTTGGGGTGGGAAACTTTGACACTATGAGGTAAATACTTTGATTCCACCCCATGTGGCCATGGCAGAAAAGTTTACCAAGAAAGTGTGATAAATGTCTCTACTGTTTGGCACTCACCATTCACTTACCACCATTCACTCCGTATGTGATCCTCAAGCATATATGTAACCTATTACATGTTCTTAAGCAGAAAGCTGCTCTTGATTTTTTAATACATACCCTGTGGCCAAGTGAAGACCCATTTGGTACTACTGTCTAGATTTGGGCTAAGAAACTGATGGGCAGGGCGGGGGTGGGTAGGCGGGGCGGGGGGGTGGAGGGACGGGGGGGGGGGGGGGTGGAGGAGGGGTGGGGAAGGAGGGAGGAGATGGGCGGGAGGGGAGGAGGGGCGGGGGAGGAGGTGGGCGGGGAGGGGAAGAGGAGCGGGGCGGGGGAGGAGGGACAGAGCGGGGGAGGAGGGAGGAGGGACGGGGGTGGAAGTGGGGGGGAGGGGGGGCGGAGGGGTGGGGAATGAGAGCCAGATAGCTGCAGCACTTCACATCCAGTAAGCAGCTTTGCCCTGACCCTGAATATCTAATCTCTTAGAAGTCTGGGCAGCAGATTATATTTTTGCTTTCTTAGCAGACTCTTGAGGCAATTCCCTTTTTTAAATTAAGACCCCACCCACACACCTAGCACTCAGGACTTGGTTTTGTCTGTGGAAGGAAAGCACAGATTTGTGCCCCCAGATGCTACACCTGAATTCTGAAGGTCCAGATCAATTATCTACACTGGAGGCAAGAATTAAAGCGGGATTAGAAACCATTTCCTCTATTTGTGACTTGCCTTGGTCACCAAGGAGAGGGTTCCCTAGACAAAATGGGATAATGCATCCTAAACTGAAACTAGAGATGTCAGGAAGACAGCTACAGGTAAAACAAAAGTCCCCGTGGACTTTGGCTTGTTGGCTCACTCCATATATTAAGAACGCCCTATGGCACCTTACCTGCAACCTCGCGAAACTGGCTTTTTGGGGGGAAAGGGTGGCTTTCTTTTTTTTTAACTCTAACAATAAACCTGACGTGGTGAGGAAAAAACCCCTTGAGAAACCTCAACTGCCTGCCTGAACTTCAGACTGCACTTGGACTCGGGGTATTTTTTTTCACCCTCCAAAGTCTCTGTCCAATAAACAGCCACAGTGGCTTGGTTCTACCTTTCAAGGCAATACTAGAAATGACTGGAACAGTCCAGAACATGATGGTTTTATCGCAGCCTGCGATCCGCTAATGGGCTTTGCCGCCAAACCTCCTTGAAAGGCAAATAACAAGCGTGTTAGGTTTGGGTTTTTTTGTTGTTATTGTTCATTTTTATTTGTTTGGTTGCTTTCCTCAGTACCATTTGGTCCTGTTACCTGTTCGTACATTTTCACGTGGCCTCCGGGGCATCCGTGCAGGTCTCCGACTGAACCGCAGTGACTCAGCAGAAGACGGGGAGGGGCTACGGCAGGAGCAGGGGCTTCCCGCCCGCCCGCTCGCAGGGAACCGAGGTGCCACACCCACGTCCGTACGTGCACCTCCTCCACTCAGGAGGGGGGCAACCCCCCCCCCCCGCCGTTCTCAGTCTTGGTTACCTTGGTAAAAATACCCCCCCCCAACATTTAACACTTTTCAGTGGTCAAGCAAACTGGCAAACAGGAGAAAGGGTTAAATACATATTTTTAAGTCAAATCCCCATTATTTGATGGCGCCATGATTTAGATTAAAAATTCAGCACACTCTCGAAACAAACTTTACGTGCCGTGATCTCTTATTTCTGTAAATGATGTAAAAACGCATTTATCTAATACCACCAAACCGGCCCATTTGACCACTTCTCAGCGAAAAGCACGCTGTGAACCCACAAAACGAAGGAAACATTTCTCATAACATTTTAACAGTCTGGCCGTGTGCCCGGCCTCCCGAGGGTCCCATTTCTGGCTTCGGAACAACACTTACTGCCGCGGTCGCACAGCGCGGCAAGGTCCAGTCACACCTATGCGGTAACTACGCCACCGCGATGCCAGAACCTGGAAATCTTAAGTCGCGCGCGGCAATCTCGGCTCCTCGGCTCCTAAATCACGCACCAGGGACTAGAAATCCTAAGTCACGCCACAACAATGACCAGCTCTACAAATCTTAGAACGCACCGGGGCGTTTCCGGGGTACACAAATCCCAAATCGCGCCACCACCACCTCCTAAATCACACCACAGCGAAGACCCTGACAAAAACCCCTAGTTCCCAGGGTAATACGGAGATCCTAAATTTCCTAAATCTCACGCAATTGACCCCGGATTTTTAAAAAAATCACCAGCGAGGGCGATCCCAAGTTCGGGCCGAGCGACCGCCTTTCAGTCGGGGCAGCGCGGCCACCTCTTGGTGAGGATTTTGCCGCGGGCAGCTCCGGGGTGGCAGCGGCACCCACACGGAGTCGGGCCGGCCACACCCCCCTCGCGGCACGGCCGGCAGCACCCACCTGCGCAAGCGTTCTCGGCGCACCATGGCCGCATTATCCCAGGCCGCCCGCCGCAGGATTGCGGAGCGCAGGGCGCGCCGAGGCGCCCACAACCGTACAGGATCGGAGGTGGCGTCGGCGCAGCCCACGGTCCGCGCAGGGCGGCCCGCGGCAGCGGCAGCGGCAGAGGCGGCGGCGAGCGGCCTCTCGGGCGAGCCTGCAGCACTGCGCCGTTTGGCGAGGCGCGGCTGCCGCAGAGGAGGGCTGCTGCGCCAGCAAAGATGCACCGGGATGTGCTGGTGGCCGCGGCAGAGCGGAGCGAGCGGCACGGTCTTTAAAAGCCCACTGAGCCCCGCCCCTGGCCCGCCCACCGTGCTGCAGTGTCCCTCCTTCCCGCTCCCGCCGCAGAGCCCCTCCCCACCGCTGCAGAGAAGGGGGGCCTCTCTCGTGGGCGCCTCCCGGGGTACCGACCCCCTCTTTCCTCGCCAGATCTCTAATCCTGAACCCCACATTCTACTGAAGAAACCCTTTCCCGTGTGATAATGCCTCAGGCAAAGATGGCAAATGCCTGAGACCCTCCCGACCCTTCCCTTGGACCGCGCACAGGTCCGCAGCCCCAGAAGGTGGCTGTTAGACATAAATCACCTCAGGGATAGGGTTTGCACTGTGGCACCCATTTCTTTCTACATCGTAAGTGGGTGCTGAGTCCTAGGAGTGACTACGAGTCCGAAAAACGTGGACCACCAGAGCGCGGCAACCCCGAGCCCTTTACCCATGGTAACAATGAAGGAAGGACACACTTAAGGGCTGGGGAATGAACAAATTCTGTTATCTCCTCTGGGCTAAGTGGACACAGTCATGGAAGGGCCACAACCACATAAAGCGGGCCCAAGTCACCACCATCACCAGGGTGGCACCAGGACGCTTCCTTTGCAGCAGCACGACGTGGTCGGCATGCCAGAAGCTGCCGCAGCACCCAACTGGAGCAGCGCGGGGGACCGCTCATCGGGCGCACCAACATCCTTTATTTGTGCGCAGTACAATCACAATGCAAACACCCTAGAGGTGTGGGTAAAACTACAGATTTTTTTTTTTAAATCCATAATCCTTTTTTTAAAAAGGCATCTCTCACACCTTCGCCAAGTGCCGAGCATCGTGGTGCCTGTGTGCTGTTGGGAGCTGCACGCTGAAATTCTAACAGCTCAGGCACGAGCTAGGGACACGGCGCAGGCTGGCCCAGTGGGGGCGCTGCAGGTCTCTCTTCGGAGCCTAGTTTGCAGCAGCTCTGGCTTTGAGGCATCCAAGACCGGCCACACAGGCGAGCAAGATTCGGCCAGAGGACCGCAGTGGGTCAGCTGAACCTGCAGCATCTAACCTGTGGGCATCTAACCTGTGGGCATCTAACCACGCTCCCGGAGTTGGGGCCACCCAGCAGACACTGAAAGTGCCAGCAGCACCTGAGAGAGGGTCATAAGAACGCATAACGCGGTCCAGAGCATACTTCTTCGGGGATGGCATGAAATAAAGGGTTGTGCTGAACCTCCGCGGGCGATGCACGGGGTTACAAAGTGAGTGAAGGATGGAAGGGTGGCACTTTATACATTTTCTTCTTGATTTCAGAACATTTTCTAACAGGTCGGCCCCTCTTTCCCAGCCTAAGATCCTCAAAGTCTGAACCCATGTTTCATTCACCTTTTGTATTCCAGATCCCGCCATGGGGTGGGCAACAAAGCAGGCCCCTAACAAATACCGCATGAATAAGTTCAAGAATTTGAGGGCGCACAGGGGAGGAAGTAATTAAGGGGAGGGAGGAAGGGGTTGTCTTGAGTGATGAATAGACATTTACCAGAGACAAAGAACATTCCAGCCCGAGGGGACGGCTTTCGCAAAGCACTGGGGGCTCCATACCGCGTAACCTTTGGTTTAAAAAAAAAAAAAAGTGTTTCCTTTGGGCGCCAGCACTGATTGGAGGGCGGGGGGGGGGGGGGGGGGGGGGGGCGGGGGGGGGGGAGGGGGGAGAGGGGGACCAGAAAGAGTAGTTCATCAGAAGGAATGTGGAATTTGTCCTAAATGAAAAGCTGCAGATGTATTTAAAAACCCTCTAAGACCGCAATTTAAATTAGTACCTTTACAAGTAGAGGATTACCTACCTACATTAACTAACCACCAAACCTTTTAAAGGCCAAATTACTTAGCAAAATTTGAACTAGTGTTTTCTATAGAGTAAAGGCATTCTGATTTTAACAACTGCCCGTGCGGAAAGCTTCTGCATTATATATTTTTTCATATTTGCTGTCAATGGAACCTTTGAGCCTTACAAACAATTCCACTTTCATTCTCACTAGGCCGAAGCACCAGCATCGAAGATGAAGGCAATTTTCTAATTAATGGACTGAGTGCCCCACAAAGGATCTCATTCTGAAGGCCGGGGAACAGTCTACCCACATGGAACTGGGGGCGGGCACGTTTAAGCCCCAGAGGGAAAGAAAGTCAGTGAAAGCGCTGAACCACAAAAGCAATCCAGCCCAGGCCCGGGGAATCCTCCCTGCTCAGGAGGAAGAGGAATAACTTGGGTGGCAGAAGGGCGGGACGCCGTTGAAACGGCGTGGACTACAGAACTCGGTTAGACCGAGAAAGCTGATAGCCGTTCCGACACAAAGGCAAGAGCCGAGGAACACGCGCACTGCTGGGGACCAACTAAGGCTGGGGAAAGCTTCGCTTTCTAACGTCCAAAGGGTTAGGAAATCTTCCAACTAGGACTGACTGATTTCTAGAGGGAGCTTCCTCCACAGCGGGGAGACTCTGACCTCCGTTCTAAAAGCCCTGGGAGCACCTGAGAAAACATGAAACTTCATAAATGAAGAGTCTCGGCTACCGAGTTTGCCGCTGGTTCCCCCCTTCTTCCAAACAGGCGCTAACTATCTTGGCGGACGTGACCCGCAGCAGAGTTCCCGGCCAGCAGCTTGTTGGACATTCCCTTCACATTCCTTTTCTAACATGGGTTCACAACATAACAGCACCTCAGATTTGTGCAAAAATCAGCGTAGAAACGTCTTCGTTTACGGTCTCACAACAGCAAGCAGTAAGAAACCAGCCCGGCTTCTACCGTAGGTTCAATCATTATTTTTCTAACCCCATTGTAAGCGCTGTAACAGGAGGACAAATACAAGGATGCTTATAGACAACAGCACAGAGCCACGTTCTAAAGCCATAGTTACTGATTTGAATAAACTAAAAAAGTGCAGAATGGGACAAACTCATTTGAACAATAACACTTGGTTAAAGAGATTTAGGGCTTTACTTGATTTTTTTTTTTTAAAGCTTTCATTGGGTCTGTGAGAAACGGGGTTTTTGGGGGGGGGATTGGAAAAAAAAATCTACTGTGTCTGGAGTTATGGAGATATACCCAGAAGAACCTAATCCTGTGCTATTTTGCTCACCAAACCCCACTGAGACTATTTTATTCCACTTTACAGAGTAGATATTAAGAGGCATTTAGACACACACTAATGTATTCGGGGTAAAACTAAAATGCTCTGTAAATCATGCGACTCAACACAGAGCAGCTAGTATACTGAAGTTCCTACTATGAGCATATGTATCACCCAATGTACCCGCCATCTCCACAGCAACCGGCTAGGTGAGAATTTCCATTCACCCTGAAAAAGATTCTGCAGGTCCGGGTATCGCGCGCTAACGCGGGGGGGGGGGGGGGGGGGGGGGCTGACCACAGATGCGGCTGGCTCCAGGGCTGGCCTTCTTTCCTCTGCCCCACACTGCCTCGCTCTTTGAAATAACTGGGCATGTTTAGTCGAAAGAAAAGGAGCCTTGTGGAGTGAGTGGAAGGAGGAAATGTGTTCACAGTCTTCAAATATTTGTGGAAGCAGCGTTAGGCATTTTATTCCATATGGCTCCAATGAGAGCAAACAGCACAGAAACAGAAATCCATTCAGCATAAAGAATTTTCCAACAGTCCAACCCTGCTAGAGGGCTGAGTGGCTCGTGACAAGCTCCTTGTCACTAGGGACTTGGCAAGCTGGCAGCAGATACGTAAGGTCCTGGTCTTTAGCTCAATGAATGGCCCTGGAGGGTTTTTACCACTCGGTGACACAGGGAACAACCAGTCTTCCCCAGTCACGATCCTGAGCCCCAGATTCACTTAGGAATGTTAGACACATGGAGGGGTGGGGGAGAGGTTGCTATGAGTTTATTGATAATCCCTTCAGTTTGTTTTGCCCACCCCCTCTGCTCGACCCAATGAATCTTAATATATTCCTAAGTGATATCTTCCTCCCTTTTCAGACTCTTTTTGAGGTTAAAAAAAAAAAAAAATGCAGCGAGGAGCTCCGAACATGAGTGGTAGAGGAAGGAATACTATCGAAGCCAAATAATGAAATAAGATGAACCTAAAGGACAGACAGCAGCCTTTTCCTTACACTGCAGTATTGCCGTGTACCCCTAAACAATCCTTACACACCCTTTACGCCACCCCTCCCATAATCCCAAACCCGGAACTACCGAAACCCTCTACTCTGCTGCCGGTAGAGGCCATCTTAGCCACTCAAACATCAGTAGGCTTGAAAGATTCTAATTAACTAATAGGATCTTGCATTTTTCACAGCTCTTTGCCCTTCTCACACACATTATCTCATTTGCTGCTCGCCACAGGCCCTCTAAGGAGCAGCTACTTTCAAGCAAGCAGGCGTTCTTTTCCCAGCTCTGCCTGGGAAGGAAGACTACCGCGTTCGACACCGTCGTCGTCGCGCTTCCTCCGGCCCCCTTGCTCCTTCTTTTTTTTCTATCTTTCACGTTAGGGTTTTCCTCCAGTTCCCATGAGCAGAGCCTGGGGCAGGTGTTTTGGGTTGCCTCCTTGCTCTCAACCGTACTCGACCTTCCTCGGCTGTCCTGCTCCTGGCCCTGCACCGGGCCCCAGGCACACCACCAGCAGTTCTGTCTCAGGGCCCTCCGTCCCCAGCAGCCTACACTCCCCATCTCCCTGGCTGCCCAGGCCTGGCTCTCCACCCTTCAGCTATTTCCATGTGTCTTCCCTACCCCGGGCCCCCACCCGCACCTGCATCCGCACCCCGCAGAGTCTGGCCCTCTCCAGCTTAACAGGCGAGGTGCAGGAGGGGAGAGTTTTGTGTTCCCTCCAGGGGAGGTGCAGCCACAGGACTGGGGTGGGGGTGGGGGGCAAACGTGTCCTTGTGAGAGTGCCCACGCCCTCACGCCACTGTCATTCCCCGTGGTGCCAGGACTGACGAGGTCCACCTTCCCCGAGAGGACTCAGTCTCACTCTTGGGGCGGACCCTCCTCCTACCTGGTTCAGATAAGACCTGTCCTACAGGACCCCCGAGATGGGGGAGGGAGGGTGCACATGCACTTCCTGGGACCAGAGGTTTGGTCTCCTCTTAGCCCGGTTCCCAGGATCTTCTGGGCCAGGCCACTGAATACCGGGCTCTGGCTAGAGCGTCTCCAGCTCGGCGCACTAGCCCACCTCCCCCAGCCCAGCATTGCGGGCGCCTTCTTCCCGCCAGGCCCCAGCGCCACCTGTTGCAAAGGGGATGAAATGGCAGGCCGCCCCTTGACACTCCCTGGCAATGGATAACCGGAAATAAAAGTCCTGTGGGGCCTCACCTGAGTACTTTCTGCGTTCGACCATTACAAGCAAAGGCCAAGGAAGCAGTGTTTTGATAGTTATTGACTATGGCGCCATCTTGGTGAGTCTTCCATCATAGTTACCCTCAAGACTCCCATGTCTGCAGCTCCACCCGTAGCCTCTGACCCCCGCGTCTACACAGTTAATCAACACCTCTGCTCATCTTTAAGTAGGTAACAAACATTTCATACTCAACAAAGTCTAGGTTAAACTCATCGCCCTGTCTCCGCCCCCCTTTTTCCCACACTGCAAACTGACCCATCCACGTTCTCTGCCTCCTTCGGTGTCCTGTCTTGACTACCACCAATCTTCCATGCACAAGTTTCTTTTCAGTTTACCTCCCAAGTCCCTCTTGAATTTCCCTGGTACCCTTCCATTGCTACCACCGTTTTTCGTGGCTCAGGCCTCCTCACCTTTCACCTGGACCTTGGCTTCCTAATTGGCTCCCAGGCCTCCACCATCACACCTTTTCTAGCTCCTCGTTGCAAACCTGCCAAAGTGATTTTTCACTTCTTTCTTAAGATGTGTTACTGATGTTAAATCCAACCTCTTCAGATTGGCATACAAAATGCTTCACGCAAAAAAACCTTCAAAATCTGGCCCTTGCCTCTCCCTCTGAAATCCTCTGTCTTGCCCTCCTAGTTGTCCGAGCTCCGACACTTCATAATCTGACCAACCATTACTCATCAAAAATACCAAGCAGGTTTTTTTTTTCTCCATGCTTTCACACAGGTCCTCAGCCCTAATCAAACGTACCCTTTCCCACTGTGTCTACCTTTTTTAAAAAACCATATTCATTTATCAAAAGTCAGTTTAGTTACTGTATCTCTTGTCTGCCTTCCTAAAGAAACATCTCCCTCCTTCCACTGTGCCTCAGGCAGGCTTCAACAGATGCCCCTACCACATTCTCTTGAGATATTTGGAGATCTGCTTTGTCTCCCCTACTACATATCTGAACTCCTTAAAGACAAGGGACCATGTCATTTATTTGTGTCTCTACTGTCCACCCAATATTTTATAAGGATGACAAGAATGAAGAATAGCAAAACACTGTTGATCATTTTTGTACCAGACCCTGTCTATATCTTTATATGTACCAATAAGACAACTGAGGCTTTGAAAGTCTGAGAATTCCAGCCAAGATTTCAAGACTGGTAAATTGCTGGGTAGGCTTTGAATCCAATTCCATCTAACCATGTTTATCCACTCATCAAAGAATTTAGGAGAATTGGGGGGAGTCATTTCCTAATGGTACTAGTGTTGCAGTTTGATTTCTCTCTTCAGGGGAAATCGCACAGCAATTCTACCTCCAGTGGATGGCCATAGAGGGTTCTAACCTTAAACTGATGGTACAGACGCTAAAGCTGACAGTCTTGATGACAGGCTTAATGAGAAGACAGCCCTGTTTTTACTTCATAGTTTCGGATCTTAATAAATGTGATGGATATTTTTGCTAAGGGATGTCATGATTCAAAACAATTATGTCTTATTTGTTGTTGGTGGTGTTGTTTTCCCCAAAACTTATGGGTAAGTTAGAGAACAGAGATCTAAATTGAAAATCACTAGAATGTTCAAGAAGTTGCCAGAGATGGGGATACCAAGATGTCGTGAGGTCTGAGTTCATGGGGGACACTAATGTGCCTGGCATCCAGGAAGCACTAGATTACCACAATTACTGTTGTCACTAAGATAACTATCTCTCAACCCAGTGTTGGGGAAACAGAGAAGCACAATGATAGATTATTTTAGTGTGGCTGTGATCAAAATTCTAAGGGAGTATCAAGCGAGATCCCCCAGAGAACAGGGAGAGTGGCAAGGAAATTAGACGGCACCCAGCGGTCTCATGATAGAATTTTCCAGAACTGGAACTGTACCAAAAGATACCAGAGCATCAAACGTGTGGAAGAGGTCATGGAAACCTATGCTGCCATGGACCTGTACGAAAAGGAAGTCCCAGATGCAACTGGAAGTCCAAGTAGGGACATCAAACTCCAGGACAGAAGAGCACATTCCCATCCCCCAGTCCCGGGTCCTCCCTTTCTGGTAGAAGAAACAGCCAAGTACAAACACAGTGATGTGTACATCAAGTGAGAGGCAAGGGGGAGGCCGGGGACCAACTCTGCTGGCACAGCCCGCTAAGGCCCACCTCCTTCCGAAATCCCAACTGATGCCAGGTGTCTAGCATACTGCCCCACTGTTTCCCCAGCCAAACGACATGGAAGGTTGCTTGAAAATCGACATTCTTTACCACAGGCCATTAACTTTAGGCAAAACATATTTATGTTCCTCCGTTTTTCAACAAATAGAAAATGCCTGTGAGTTGTTCACTCTGCCCACCCCCAGCCACCCATCCATCCCCAGAGCCGTGGTGGAAGGGAGCTGTCATTCTGATGGAAACCACTAATGAGACACATGGCGGGGGTGGGAGGGTGTTCGAAGTTAAACAGAGGGACACTGTTGGTAAAATTCAATAGGTCCATCTTTCTTTGGAGGATAGTTTGGCACTATCGAAATGGACCCAGCAATATAACTTGGGTCAAATTATCCTACACGTTTGCTCCCTGGCATATGTCCAAGTTTGAACAATACTGCATTATTTAGGACATTTTTTTTGTTCTAAACTGGAAATGACTTCAATGTCCATTTATAGGGTACAAGTGAAGGGGTCCTCTAAGATGCCAAGCTTCTCAGTGTTGTGTGAGAGAGCAAAATTCAAAGCAGCCTGTACATTGTAATACGTGCAGGAAAGCACGTATGGTCCATGTTGTTAAATATAGTATCAGTATGTAATTCTGATAGCAGGAATAACTTGGGTCATGTATCAGGAATGCCTGTAAAACCCTGGGGCTGGGGGCGGGGGGGGGGGGGGGGTGGTGACAGAGTGGGTCCCAGGGACAAATCTGTTCCTCTGAAAGGTTTGGTTGGTTTTAGATTTAAATTTTAATATCTTAGGAGGGTGTCCCCTGCCGTCCCATTAAGCTGCCTCCTCACCCACACCCTCCTCTCTCCTGGTACTTGGCCCCTAAATATACATAAAAACTGACAGAGGAGGAGGAGGGCTGAATGGATGCTTAGTCCTCACTTTCCGTTCTATGTGGCTAGCAAACGTTTCTTTCATACCTCAAAATTGACAGAGGAGGGGAGAGCTTGGACCCAGATCTTTCCTGGCAGGGAAAGGGTTGGGGTAGGAGCGGAGGAGTGGGGACTGCAGCCAGTAGGGAAGGAAGAGGCCCTGGTTTGGAAGCCGTGGCTAGAGTTCAGATAGCAGTCAGGGAAGCCAGGACAAATGAAGCCCACATTTGAAACTTCTTTTGTTCCGCTCTCAACCACTGCAATAAGAGAATGTCCAAGTGTCTTGTCTTCCTTCTCCACGAAAACTGCAGTCCGTGGTTCATCACCTGAGCTGCTGGGGCAACTGTCTAGTGTATAGAGGAAGAACAACTGGTCCTAACTATCCCCGAGGGTCTCACTCTCCGGTGCCTCTGACTTAATTCCTCCTCCTTTACTGTGTTGGCCCCAGATGTATAGGAAACAGGAGTGGTCCCAGCCAAGGTACCATGGAAGTCAAACTGGAACATCCTTGAGCCAAGGTCTCCAGAAGATTGGTGCTATCTTGGCTCATGCTGCCTACCACAAAGGGTTGATGGTTTCCACAGTTAAAAACCTTTGAGTCTGCAAAAGCTCAGGAGAAGAACAAAGAACATTTCCAAATGAAACATGCTCTGGTTTTTGGCAGCAGCTAGACAGACTGGCATGAGAGTTCCCAAGCTATGCCATACTGTTTCATCTACTGGAAGTTCTTCAGCAGAATAAAATGATTTATTTGAAAAAGTTTTGCTGAAGGAAGGTGGGTAATTCAGAGTCATCTCTTCTGTGGTTGTGTTGTGGAACAGTTTCCTTCAAGATTACAACATTCAATGCTGCAGTATAGGGAAGTTCCTCAAGCAGAAAGGGAAACAAAGTTAAAACAGCTTCAGGAAGTCCCTGAAACTGACCAGATTCACTGGGCCACTCTCTGCTATAGTAAGCAGTAAAAGCTGAGAGTTCCTCTCAGAGGAGCAGGATTGAGCTGCTAAGAAGACTCCCAGACAAGTCAGGATGCCTGGAAGAACTTTAGACCAATCTGATGAGCTGCCTGCAGGCCATGCTGTGTGCTCCAGGTTTCCAGCTTTTGTGAGCTGTCAGCCATACTGGGGTGGGCGTTGGTGATGCAGCTGATTTGAGTCATTTCTGCTCCTGTAAGTGACCCCTCAACCACACTCCTATAAGTAACCCCAATACAATTCATTGGTTCACCAAGATGGAGTTTGGTGGTATCTGTACTTTGGTCTGTCATGGGATCTCTATTTGGGATGAGTAGACAGCAGTATACAACAGGTATGAAAAATGGAGAATGCACCATGAGGCTGAAGTGGAGAAAGTAGTCCGTGAAGGAAGTCAAATCCACATTTACCTATCATTTTGACTTGATTTCTTAGAAAAAGAAAAGAATAAAAAGAGAGTCTGCGGGCATGGAAGCAGCTGGGTTATGAGCCACTTACCACCCTTTTACCTCTATTTCTGTCAGGGATGTGCAAGTCCTTCAAGGCAAACCTGAAAGGTCCATCATGTGATGACTGGATAAATCAAGTCTGGACCATAAGTCTCAACAAATTTGGAAACTCATATGACCCATTCAAAAACTGCGATAGAATCAAATTATAAATTCATTATAGAAAAATATATGGGAATCCTCAAATTTTTTAAAAATTAAAAGAATAAATTTCTAAGTAATCCATGGCTCAAATAATATATCCCCTGGACTAGAAGTGGGAGCATAGAGAGCAGGCTTGTAGGGTGTAGCCCGCACTGTGCTATTGTGGCAGTTCGGATAATGAATGATTCAAGAGGACAAGTTTCAAACAAAAAACACCAAGTTCTGCCTAGAGAAATGCTAGCAGAAACAAGGTAAACCCAAAGTAAATAGAAGAAAGGAAATGTAGTGAGCAGAGGTAACAACACAGAAAGCCAATATTTAAAAAAACAATGAAAATAAAAGTTAATTCCTTTAAAAAAATCAATATAATTAAAAAACTCTAGAGAGAGGAAAAAAAAGGGAGAAAAATTACCAGTATCCAGAAGGGAATTGGAAAGAATCCATAAATAAAAAGGAAATGTTATATCAATACATCTAATAACTTCAATGAAATTGATCCCTTTAATCCAAACTATCAAGCCCATTGAGTAGGGAGGCTGAGGCTCCCTGTATCTCTTCAATGAACTGGACTCAGGGTTCAAACCCTTGCTGCGAAGAAAATCCCAGTGACCTTACTGCGCCCTTCCGAATATCTCAGGAAGAAATAGCCCCGTCTTCAGTCTCCTAGAACCAGAAGGGGCCACTTTCCAGCTTATTTTATGAGGCCAGCATTATTCGGTTGCTGAACAGGCAAAGGCAATACAAGAAAACTACACACCAATGAATCCACAAAATCCATTTGCAGAAATTCTTAATACATTTTTTGGCAAAGTGAACCTGGCAATACATAAAATGGATGACACATTATAACTAAATGGAGTTTGTTACAGAAATGCCAAAAATCATTTTAATATTCAGAAGCCAATTAATGTAATTCACCACATTAAAAGATTAAAAGTGAAGAGTCATCTCAATAGATTTAGAAAAGCATTGGCAAAATTCAAACTCCATTCTTGATTAAGCTCTCTCAGCAAACTAGGACCAGAATGGATCCTCTCAAATTTAACAAGGGCTCAAAAACTTAGAGGCAGGATCTCTCCCCCAGGAGAGCAAGCAAGAGAAGAAGGCTTTCTCACCCCCTTCTTCCACATTGTTCTGGAAGCCTTAGCCAGAAAAATAAGGTAACAAAAAGAAAAAAGACCACAGAGATTGCAAAGGAAGAGATCGAACCATGCCCGTGTATGCGCATGACTGTATGCGTTGAAAATCCCAAAGAATCCACACAGAAGCTACCAGAAGCAATCGGTCTGGTAAGGTTGTGACACCCAAAGTTAGTAAATAAGATCAGCGGCACACATCTGCTTACCAGTGACAGCCAGTTGGAAACTGTACTTCAAAAACGCCATTTACAGTAGCATTCAAAAATATTATTAAATGCTTATGGATAATTTAAATATACGAAACAATCAGCACTCTAAAGAGAAATCAATCATCTAAGTAAGTAGAGAGCTGTTCCAAGCACCTAGACTGGAAGACTCAATTTTTTCAAGTATCATTTGTCTTCAAACTGATGTGTAGATTCAATAAAAATCACAAGAATCTGAAGTGTTTTGTAGCAGAAAATAGCAAACTGATGCAAAGTTTATGTGAAATGCAAAGGACCAGTGGTACACCTATAGTTCCAGCAACCAGGAAGCTAAGGCAGGGGGTCATGAATTTCGGGCGAGCCTGAGCTACATAGTGAGTTTCAAGCCAACCTAGGCTATAAAGACCCAGTCTCAAAAACAAACAAGTAAATGATCAGATCAAACTAGAAATGCAAAGGATAAAGATAGTCAAATTTTAAAAATAAAGAATAATGTCCCAGGATATCAACTCCCCATCTTGAAATTTATTTTTTTTTCATATAATATATTTTGATCATACTCTTTCCCTTTTAAATTACCCAGTTTAAGCCTCGCTGTGGCTGTGGAAACCTTGCAGAGGTGATGCTTGTATAAAAACAGACACATAGTGTCTCAATAAAGAGCCCAGAAATCACTCGACAGACGCATGACCATCTGATCACCAGAGAGACCCAGAATAAAAAGATAATGTTACACAAAACGGAACAAGTGGATGTGCACGTGAAAAAATAAAAACCCTTGAACCCTTACGTCATTTACACACTTAATTCAAGATAAATCATAGGCAACATTAAAATATACTCAGAATGAATCACAGAGCTAAATATAAGAACCAAGGGCTCTAGAAGAAAATTCTCAGCAGGCTTTGACTAGGCAAAGCTTTTTAACTAGAACATAGAAATAATTTTTTAAAAAAAACCTTCTATTGCACTTTTAATTCTATAATTTCTATTTTTTCATAAGGTGACTTCTCTATCAGTCTTTCAGTTGCTAATAAAGAAACAAGAGAAGGGGGACTCTGCCATTTCTTGTGCCTACAGGGTCTGAGGTGGACTCACACACAGCCAGCTCGGGCACTGGGATAGACCCACTGAAGACAAGGTGTCTCCATCTATTGGTTGCTCTTTCCTCTGGGTCGCCTTCCTTCTTGGGCCGCTTGGCCCCCTGGGATGCTATAACAGAGCAGCCTACTGATTTGACAACCCCAGAGAGAGACAGAGCTAAGTCCTGGACCAACTCTTCATGTCCCAGCTTGGGTACTTGGCCTTCTCTGAACATAATTCTGATGGCCAGGCCAAGGCACAGGCTTGTCCATGGAGCAGAGGAGGGAGAGAGAAGAATCAGCAACTGTGGAGTAGGGCACAAATGGAGAAGAAAAAGAGGGCTTGCAGCCAGGCAAGTGAAAGCAGCTGGTGCCTAGTAGAAGGTACTACTTTCCAAATCGGAAAATGGTACTACTTTCCAAATGGGAAAATAAAGCTGTTGTTTAGAACGACTGAGCATAAGGGAATAGCCTCTTGGCATCTCTAAGAACATAGCATGAAGGAGGAGGGAGGTGTCTGTCCGACCCCATAGACCAGCACTCTTGGAGATGTGGGGGTGAAGGGAGATGTCATGTGAGGGCACCTCTTCTCTTCTGGCTGAAACAGAAGGTAAGTTGCCGAAAGAGGTCAAAACAAGATTAAGCTGTATTTCGAATAGTCCCTGGAGGGAAATGCCACAGGAAGTTAGCTAGGTGTAAATAAAGGACCTCTGGGCCAACTTCTGGTAGGTCACCAGTGGGGTCCCTTCTTGGGCCATCATTTCTTGGGCCACCTGTCTGTCCTCAAGCACCAGGATGAAACTACTGTGCTTCCAAAGGTCAGACCTATTTTGCTTGATGACAAATCATTTGAAACACATTCATATTAATACAAATAGGAATTCATTATGAAGTCAAATATAAGCATTACATGAATTTTAAGATCAAATGCAAATTTCATGCTCACAATAATCCCTTAAAAATTGCTTTTTGCTACCTCTTCATGCAAATGCAGCTTTCTCCTCTGCCGTTAGGAAGATTTTGGTAGAAACATTTGCAAAGTACCTCTTCAAAGAATAAGGACTGGGAATCAGTAATGTTCTTGGGATTTTTTTTTCCCAGTGTCCAGACACTTGGGCAGAAGAAGCCAGGCACGTATTCCAAGTGGAAGGATTACTGAGGACAGCACGGACATCTGGCTGGGTTGGCAGGATCAGTGCAAGCACACACATGAGGGAATGGGGTTTGGGGACTGCTCATGCAGTCCTGGGAGCAGCTGCATTCCTGGGTGACATTTCACATGGAAAGTACGGGATCCTGCCCTGGCCTGGGGTCTGCATGAGTGTCTCTTGGTAGAAGAAGGAACCTGGTGTTCTCAGAGATGTAGCTGGGGATCAGAGAAAGTTCATCTAAAAACAATCCACTCCAGCAAGCTGGCTGTTAGCTTCAGAGTCAGTGAGCAAAAGAGATGGAGCCCAGACAGAGGTCTTGAGTTCACAGGGTTGATAAGACAACAGAGCTCCACTGAGACATCGAGAGATAGAGAGAGAGAGAGAGAGAGAGAGAGAGAGAGAGAGAGAGAGAGAGAGAGAGAGAGAGGAAGGAAGGAAGGAAGGAAGGAGAACAAAGATAAACTAGAACTGACCGCCCTCCCCCTAGAAACAACAGTGTCTATAAGCTAGCCTTCCTTTTTATATTTCCATGGAGACTACCAAAAAATCTTTATGAGAGGCCACATTATTCAGAAGGACTAAGAGTCAGTGATGGGCAGGGTAGTTCCCCATGTTCAGAGTGATGTGAAAATGATTTTAGGGGAGTTGGGGAGATGGCTTGGGAAGTGCTCCTCGGTAGATGTGGTGAGTTCAAGCCCAGAATCAATGGTGGGGTTTGAGATCCCAGGCCAGGGAGGCAGAGGCAGGCAGAGCCCTGGGCTGACAGTCAGAGACCTTGTCTCAAAAAAGGGTTGGGGGGTGGATGGCTCCTGAGGAACACAACAAGGTTGACCTCTGGCCTCCACATGCACATGTGCACACATACAAGCATGCACACACACATGCACATACACACAAGAAAGAGAAATAGGGAAAAAAGGAAAATGACAGATTGCCTCACTGATACAAAAGTGGTTTATTAGAGATAGTCTCAACATTTCTGTGAACAAACTGCTAAGCAAACCTAAAAGTGATTACTGTTAATATTTTTGTATATTAATCATGCTAAATTAATTTAAATGATGTAATTCTACAGATCATAAAAGAGATGTATTGTGCTTTCATACACACACAGGTCGAAGGATCAGCTCCTGGCCACCAACACAAACCTGCAGCCTGACCACGGGATGTCCAACATCCCAGTCATTTCTGTCTCTCTTGGTTGGGGGCCCTCTGGAAATTTTAATCATTAACTCTTGATTATCACAGTGGATTTGAAAGGCCAGAGAATAAGGAGTGTAGGGTAGGAGGGAAGAATTAAATTGGCAATATAGCTTCTTTGGCCTAGGTGGTTGGAAAAAATTAAATAAGCACAAACCCAAAGGCAAAAAAGCAGGGCGTGGGGGAAAGCAAACAAGAGAGAGAGAGAAAGAGAGAGAAAGGGCAATCACAGTCAGCCGCAGCACCTGGAGCATTAGGCTCTGAAAATCCAATTTGCACATAGCGAGTGGAAGGGCCTTCGCTGAGGGGGCAGGGGCTGAGGACTTGCGAGGGAGCAGAGGACCGTTGCCCTGGAGACCGTCTTAGCTTGGAAATGGCAAATAGGAAAATAGCAAGGGCTTAAGGGAGAAAGAAGGGGGAAACTGGGCACTACTTACGATGGTTGAAATCTCAGAAACCAGACTAGACCACATAAAAGAATTGTACTTAAAAGGACAAACTCAGAATTAACCACTTTGAAAATGAAGCCAGGAAGAGGGTCGCTCCTCTGTTGTCTCCAGGTCGTGTTTAAGACGGGTGGTCAGACCCTAGAGGGATTTCACATTGGGAAGGAGGAACATTTGCTCAGAGCACACACTGCCTCTTCACTTCCGCCCCAGAACACACCAGCAAAGGTGTTCTCGGGGAGCCATAGCAGGGAAGACTAAAGATGAATGCAGAGCTTCCTCCCCGGTGCCTGTCATCACCTGCGGCATCAGCTGTGAAGGGGTATGTGCAGAGCTATAGAAGCAAAGGGCTTCGTATTAATTGGCTAGTTTCAAGGTGGGATAACGATTGGGGGAAAATGGTTTGGGAAACCTGGCCAAAGGGCTGGACAGATGGCTGAGCAGTGAAGGGGTTTTTCTGCTCTTCTAGAGGACCAGACTTGGTTCCCAGCATCCACCCTGGGCTGCTCACAACCATCTGTAACTCCAGTTCCAGGACCTCTTATGGCCTCCAAAGGCACCGGCAAGTGCAAACACATACACATAAAACATATAAAATAAAATAACTCTAGGACCCCTGGCCAGGAAGCTCCTGAGCTAGGGTTTGAGACACTAACACTCAGTTCCCAGGAATCAGCGCCTCTAGGGGTGGGAACCAGGGCCTGTCTCACAAAGCCTCAAAGCAGTCCCGTTTGCCCTGAGGATTAAGAAGCACCCTCCTCAAGCCACCCTGACTAGCCTCTGATGGATACTGGATTCACACTTGCTGGGGAGCAGGCCTCTTAAAGCCTACAGTCAGCTCAGATAAGCCGAGAAGTAATGCAATCCCCTTGCAGGTAGTTACATCCGGGTCTGAGACAGGCGCCAGACGGATGGTGGGAAGGATTGAAAGAGAAGTGTAAAGCACCAGCTTAAGTGGTAGGGCTGTGGGAAGAATGAGAATTCACAGCCACCTCTCCCCTCTAGCACGAACAATGGAAAACTACGGGTTTGTGACCGAAGAATTAGTGAGCCCAATAAGGGAAAGCAAACAAACGTAGCCCTCTGATCTCAACATGGGCCAGGTGTGCAGCTCGGAAGACCCCCTGGGAAACAAGAAAGGCACATTTTCAGCCTGGAGAAACCAGGTAAGAGAGCAACAAGAAGTTTTAAACATCAGGAACCAAACATGTAGACATAATGGGCTGGGGTCAGGGCACTAATGGAGAAGACTGCAAATGACCGTAATTTTCAGAACTGTGAAACCATAAATCCCACCAGGAGAACTCTGCCTGCTCTTAGTGTGGCATCTGCTCTCACGCTGAAGCAGCTGGAGGCTGTGGAATTGGTTAAAATGAGTCTTGGGAAAAGAGAGAAAATGGTATATAAGGGATCAGGAATGGGGCCCAAAACCCTGGATATAAGGACCTGGACCAGCATCGGGGGTAAAGCCATGTTCATGTTTCAGCAAGGCGTGGATAGATTTTTACAGCTAAAGACTCAAAGGCATTAAAAACAAAACAAATGAACTGCCTGTTCTAGTTACCATTAAGCTTTTCATTTTACATAGCAGCCCTAGAAGGGCCCCAGCCTCTCCAGGTGGGGACTATGCTCAGGAAATATGGGTCAACAAAGCTGTTTCTCTCCAAAGGGCCTTTGCTTAGGGGACCAAGAAGGCCAAGAGACCTAACAGGGCTTAGGAGAGACTGAGAAACCAGGTGCCTTCTTCAAGTTCCAACCCCTGAAACCACGGACAGCATGGCAGGAAATAAAAACTAAGACACAAAGTGTGTGAGGATCAAGATACTAGAGAAATCCCAGGATGAGACCAGGAGAGTTCAGAAGCCAGAGGTGGGCGACCTCCAGAGTCCAAGTCCGTTATCCTAGAGTTTTTGCCAGGCCTCTCTCCATTTTGAGTGTTTATAAGTTCTGAATGGCTTCCTTGTACAATTGTTATTGTGCGATGTACATTAACAAGTTATTGTTCAGTGTACAATAACTTCCAAAAAACAGTGTGTGGTTTCACAAATTCCAGGATATGGTAGACTCTGAAATAACACCATATTCAAAATAATGGGCACATCCTGTATCCACCCCCACCTCCCTGCACTCATGCATCTTTCTAACCCACTTCTTGTCCTCCAGTCCTACCTCCCATCTGTTCTCCCCAACCCCAGGGACTCACCTATCGATTAATTTCTGTTTCTGTAGATCAATCAGCATATTCTGGGGTTATAAGTAAATGGTGCTATGTGGTAAGTACCCTTTAATTTTTTTTATTAATTTACATATTTGTGTGTGTAAGCATGTGGACATCAGAGGACAATTTCTGAGAGTCAGTTCTCCTCTTCTACTATGTAGGTCACAGAGATTGAACTCAGGTTGACAGTCTTGGCAGCAAGTGCCCTTACTCACTGAACAACATTGCCAATTCCCTATGCACTCCCTTTCGATAGGCTTTTTTCACTTAACATAATGATTTTGAGATCTACGAATAGTTTGTTTTTCATGACTAAGCTGTATTTCACCACTTGTGGACAGATTTTCCTCTTAGACAAATATAGAGGATGCAGTATTTGATTTTATTAAGATGAGTTTTCTTCTTATCATACCTTTGTCTAATTTTAATACCTAATCAATCACTGCTGATCTAAAAACATGACTTGGAAAGTGATTCTTTTTCCATCCTATGGAAGCTTTTATGTAGAACGAGTATTATTCCTCCATTAAATATTTGGTGGAACTATCAGTGAAGACATTTTGGCCTGGAGGGGTTGTTCTGTAGTGAGTGAGGTTGTTTTGTGAAAGAGAGGTTTTTAGTCTATACATCGGAATCCTTTAATAGATACATGACAATTCTTGTCATCTTCTTCCATCTTGAATGAGTTTGAGTAGTATATTTTGTTGTCATTTTTGGCATACTTTTTATTCATAAATATTAATGTCCTTTTGCATCTGCAGGATCTGTAGTGATACCCCTTACTCATTCCTTACAGAATTAATTTGTCTCTTCTCTCTTTTCTTCTTGACAAAATGGCTACAGGTTTATCAACATTATTGATAATCTCAAATAACCAGATTTTAAACATCTTAAGAGGAATGAGCTCTTTAAAAGTTTCTAGGGCTTGAGGCCATTAACCCCATCATAAGAATATTCTAGTTTGATATCTAAAAGGACTCTCCTAGCCATGCAAGATCAACTGAGAGGATGAGGCAGAAAATTGCCTCAAATTTATGTCTAACCTGGGCTAAAAGGTAAGCTTCAGGACAGCCTGGAGAATAAATAAACAAGCAAACTCATCTATTAGTGCAGCTAAAGTAGTCCAGGTTGTTAGGGGCGTGTGCCTAACAACAAATCAGTCCTCCATCCATCCAGCTACGTGAGTCCAAAGCAGGACCAATAGCACTGGCCTTCATGATGCCAAGAAAGCCAATTTTCCACTCTGAGTAAAAACTCTACAGGTATCCTTAGAGCAACACTGAAGTTCACTGAGGATTGAATGATTTCCTAGGTTTGTTAGAGTTCCAGAGTAGAAGAAGTGGAAGCCAACTTTCTTACTGTTGGAAAGGAAAGCCTCAGGAAAACAAGATAGGACAGCTAAAATGAACTCTGTGAGACTGCATGGAAGTCAGAAAACCAATATGAACTCATTCATCTACCTACCTACCTACCTACTCACCTATCTCTCTTTCTACACACACATGAATATATACACATAAACACACACATATGGAAAACATTTAGAGATCTATTTTTATGAATTAGCATATATATACATTTCTTAGATCAATGTGCTGTGAAATCTAAACACAATGAACAAATCTAGTATCAACATCTAGCTTAGTATGTAACATTTTCGAATTATTACACAGCTAGGCTAGGGTATATAACTCAGAGTTAGGCAATTGCCTAGCACATATGAGGCCCTGGGTTCTATCTCTAGTGCTATAAAAGATACATTAAATGGAATCAAAACAGGAATCTTGAAAAGACTCATGCTGGAGAGGGATGGTGCAATCCCAAACAAGTCCGGAGCCCTTTGTAATGCCAGAAAGTAGGAAATGCTCAGAACACAAAGGGGTGGGCAGAGGCTGTGAGGGATCAACGGGAAAGGCTTCCTCAAGGCCAAAATCTCAGACAATTCAAGTAACAACAAAAGTGTGTAGAATGTGGATCCAAAGTAAGGTAAGTATACATTAAGTCCCAAAGGAGTGATAAACAAGTGAAGCAGAACTCAAGCTCTAGACAACACCCCAAACATCTGCAGATATTCTCCAGTCCAGCCTAGAGAATTGAAACCTCTCTTCCCCTGATTCACTCTGAAGAGTCGAGTGTGGAAATGGAGAATAACAACTACACCATAGAGAAGGCAAGAGCAGACGACTTCACCCAGGGATGGAGGATACCCTCACCAGTGACGTCATGGGGATAAGATGTGCCTCCTGATCTCCATGTAGATGCCTGGTGTCTAAGGATGTCAGAAGAGGGCATTGGATCTCCTGGACTGGAGTTGAGTATGCTTGTGAGCCTCCATGTGGGTGATGGGAACAGACCCTGTATCTTCTGTAAGAACAGCAAGTGCTCTTAACCACTGAGCCGCCTCTCCAGCCCTCTAGCTACTGTCTCTAACTCCTGGTTATCCACTATGTGAAGAATTGAAGCCTCAGATTCCTGCCTTCCTGGACTGAGTGTTCCTGCCTCCATGCCTCCCCTGTCATAATAGACTGAAATCCTGAAATCAGGAGCCCAGGAAATTTCTCCTTTAGACAGTCTGTCAGGATGACACAAAAGTAGCCAAGGCACACCCAGAAGAACATGAGTTAGAAGAAAGATTTTTCCACTTTGATAATTTTCTTAGTAGAGATGATATTTAGACTAACATATTAACTGGGTTTATGTGTGTACAAGCAGAATGTAGGACAAGAACAAAAAGGACAGAGAAGGCACACAAAGGCCTGTGATATGGTTTAATGGATAAAAACACTTGCCACAAAGTCTTAGCAGTTTGAGTCAGTGCCCAGAACACACTGTGTAAAGAGAGAACCAACTCCTGAAAGCTATTCTCTGACCTCTACATGTCCCATGGCACATACATGCCCATGCTCCCTCACATATCACACACAATAATTAGTAAGTCAAAAGACAAGTCCTGTTCCAATGTACAGTTGTAGACTTAACTTAATAAAATACCAGTTGAAGGTACAATGCAGTCCTGAAGGATGAGTATTAAATGGCATCAAACAACCACAGGAAAAGAGAGCAAAGAGCTGTTACCAGTAGTGTAACAGGAAATCAAATAAAGCCCCAAACCACGTCCAAATTAAAGCAAGAGAAAAATGTGTGAGGGAAAAAGCAAATGCAGGTAAAATAAGCATAAAATCCCAAGAGTAGACACAGGTAAAACAATGTATGTTTAAATCCAAATGAACAAAAATTTCTGTTGTAAAGCAGATAATATGACGGTGAATAATAAGATTTAACTCGGTGGTGGCTACAGAAAGACTTAAACATCTAAAGAAACAGACGAAGATGAAATGTAATATGCAAGCCCGAAGCATAAGAAATCTAGAGTTGACCACACAAAGTTCAGCCAAGCAGACTTCAGGATGAAAAATATTACCAGAGATAAAGGAATGTGTCCACTTTTTATTGCTGTATAATAAATGACCACAATGCTATTAGTTTAACTTTAAGATAATCCCCATGTGCTAGTTCACAATCCTGTGCAGGGGAAGACCGGCCAGGCATTGTTGAGTTTTCTATTCCAGTTACTGCAATACTGAAATTCCCAAGTTAAAGCTTCATTTAGAAGCTCTGAGGGGGAAATCTACTTCCAAGAATCAAATTCCTTGTGGTTTATTATTGAGTCCTGCCTATCTTTGCCGCCTGTCAACCAGAGGTCATCCTTTGTCCCCACAGATTGTCTACCATAATTGACATGTGGTCCCTTCCATCTTCGCCAAGCCAGCACCAAGGTGTTAAATCTTTCTTATGCTTCAAACTGCTGGCCTGACTTCTGGGACCAGCTAGAGGAAAACTCCACTTGCAAGTGATTAGGTCGTACTAACCCACACAACTCCCATCTTAGGGGTAATAGCAGCCATGTACAGCCATACTCACCAGAGGGACAAGAAATCTGTAGGGTTTAGAATTCTTCCAGCCACGAGGATATTTCATAGTGATACAATAATCACTTCATAGACTAATAATGTAATCTCAAGACACATGAAGCAAACACTAATAAAACTAAAAGAAGTAGACAAATTCACATTTATGGTTAGATACCTCAGCCCTTCTCATAATTGGTAGAACAAAGAAAAAAGAAAAAAGAAGATTTAGATGACTTGAGCAATACTACCAACCAAATTGGCCCACTTGACATTTGTAGAGCATATTCCAATGACTTCAGAATGCCTGTTTTATTTATTCACCAGTGTAGACAGTATAACTGTAGTGTAAAAGGATGAAAATCATACAGTGTACTCTCAGACCACAATAACACTAAAAAAAATTAGAACTCAATAAAACCCTTGTCACGGCAATTCTACCATGATGTAGAGAACATGTTAGGATGTCAACAGGATGGTATTCTTTTGGTATGATCAAAGAAATATTAATTTCATAGGAGTGGGGGTCCCAAATAGAGTTGTAGAGAAGATGGCTTTCTGGGACGAAGTTCAGAACAGGAAGTGAGGAATGGGCAAGAGTGCAATGTTTTCTAACAGGAAAGGCCTGCCAGTGGAGATCTTGAAAGAGCTCCCATTTACCATGAAATTTCAGAGGCAGCAAACACATGTGCTTGTGAGACCGGGGAGTGGGTGAACTTTACAACATCCTGCAGAAAGCAAGAGACACTGGCAGGAAATGAACCTCAGAGACCCAGAGGTAACGCAGGTCCCAGAAGCCTTTGTATGGTCTTCATAGCCAAGCAGAAAGAAAGCAAACAACACATTTATAGCTACTTCATGGGTCAAGGAAATCACAAGGGAAGTGAGAAGATATTTTGAACTGAACAACAATGAAACTATATTGGAGGCTGAGGAATGTAGCTTAATCAGTAGATTCCTTGCCTTGTGTATCTGGGTTCCATCCCTGGTATCACATAAAACCAGACATCATAGCATATGTCTGTGATCCCAGCACCCGTGCAGTGTGGGAAGAGGATCAGAAATCCAGGTTCATCCTTGGATATATAATGTCTGACAACAGATGGGCTACATGAGAACCTGTCTTAAAAAAAAAAAAAAAGTAATAAATTAGAATTTTGGGGGATGCAGCTAAGGGAAACTTTTTCTGACTCTAAGAATGTCTACAATCTAAGCTTCTGCCTTAAAAAGCTGGAAAAAGAGCAAGAAAGCTTATGATCGATAAAGTAAAGAAATAATAAAGAGAAGAACAGAAATTAGTAAGGAGAAAATAGAGGAGGGACAATTTTAAAGTCCTTCCTTAAAAACATCAACAAAACTCACACACCCTGGGCTTGATCAAAAATAAAGAGCGCATGACCTGACATCAGAAGGAAGGGGCTAGCACCACAGACAATACAGACATTAGAGGGGAAGAAAACGGCCCTATGAATTAGTTTATGATGAGCTGACACCCTAAACGAAATGGTGTCCTCCAAAATACACAACTTATAACTCAGATCCAAAATCAAATTCACAACATACGTATAAGAAAAGGGGCTTGTATTCAGCATGTATGTAACTCTTAAAATCCTAAAGAGCTCTTTACAAATGAACGTATTTAATGAGCCAACTAGCACACAAACAAATACAATGTCATTAGGCATCAGAGAAACACATCCCAAAGTGCCATCTTTGCCACTACACATCCACTACAATGACTATGACTTCCAAAGTTAAAATACTCTGTCTCATGTGGGGGTGCAAAACGTTCCAGTCACGTTCAAAGAAGTCTGTCATTTCCTTACACAGATAAGCACACCCTTATCCAGCAACCCAGCCATCCTGTTTACACAGGGAAGCAAAGACATATGTCCACATAAAAGCTTGCTGGGAATATTTATAGCGGTTTTATGCAGAGGCTCTAAAATCTGAAAATAATCTGTCAATTAGTGGGTGAATGGAAACAGACTGTGGTACATCTATACTAAATAATAAAAAATAACAGAGTGCTGATTCCTGAGAAAATGGTGTTCTGAGTCAAGGGCCTAAACCAGATCATTGTATATACGCATTGAAATGTCACCCTGTACCCCATAAATATGTGCAATGGCTGTGTCCAGATTTAAACTAAACAGATATTTTATGACAGTATGATGAATCTCAGTAACCACACCATATGATTCTATATGGATGAACCAGAAATGAATATCCAATCTGTAGTAACAAAAGCAGATCCGTGGTAGCCTGGGACCCTGGTGTGCTTCCAGGACACAGAACATTCCCAGTGTGACTGAACTGAGTGTGTGTGGGTACATGCACTTTTCAAAATTCATTGGATTTTATGTTTGAAATTGGTACATGTTACTGCTTGTAAATCACAACTCAATAACGCTGAGTATAAACAATCTTTCTACAAGAAAACCTCTAGGCCCAGATGGTCTCACTAGTTTGTATTAAATGGTTAAGAAAGAAATAATAGCAATTTTATAAAAAAACTCAGAAAATAGAGATGAGGATGCTTTTTAATTAATTTCAGACCTGCAATATCTCGACACCAAAGCCACATATGTTACAATCAAGCAAAACTCCAAAACATCCATTTGTGAACATATATATGAAAGCAGACTCAATATTAATCCAAATGTAGCAAAAAAAAGGACACTACATCATGACCAAGCAGGGGTTAGCCCAAGAATGGAAAATTGGCTTAACATTCAAAAATCAATTGATATAATTCAATATATTCTTGGAGTAAAAGGGGGGGGGGACCATAAATGAGGCAGAGGAGTCTGTAGGCACACACAGGGTGCTTTTTAAAACGTCTCTTTCCAGCTGATTCTGGTTCAGTGCCGACTAATGTTACGGGAGTGATTTGACTCAGCTGCTGATTTGCCTCTCACCTAATCACCACCTCTGTTTGCCTCCTTTAGAAAGAGCTTTGCATTATGGGTACTGCAGGCCAGTGCAGCAGAGAACTAACCTGGGCAAGATAACATCACCCCTGCGTCCTGAAAGATTTCTCTCACAGGGAGGGTTAACACTACTGTGCTAATGACACTGAATTCATTTCTCCTGTCTTATTATCCTTTTTTCCCCTGGTTTTTCGAGATAGGGTTTCTCTGTGTGTATCCCTAGCTATTCTGGAACTCGCTCTGTAGACCAGGCTAGCCTCTAACTCACAGAGATGCGCCTGCCTTAAGACCAGGAGGACTTCCGCCTGCTACTCCTCTTGTCCCCAAACAAGAAAGCGGTGAGTGAAAAGCTGTCTGTCTTCAACCCAGAAGGATGCAGAGTTTTCTCAACCACAGTCGGGTTTTACCTTGAACAGCCAGCAGGCCTCAGTCTCCACGCCGCCGTCACAATTGCTTACCATGGCATTGAATCTGCTGCAGTCTTTTTCACTGCGAAGGACCAGAGAGCAAGCATTTTCTTCAAACCAACAGCCCAGCAACGCTAGTCCCATGAGCTGGCCTCAGGAGCTTGAGGGGCCATGCGGCCACGCCACTGCGGCTCTAACACCAACAGCCCAAGAGCCTGAAGAGGCCTGAATTCACCTGGGCACCACAAGCAGCGGAAGGAAGATGGAGCGATGGCTGTGAGGCGTGCAGAAGGAACCAACTCTGAAGAGGAATGGCCCCAAATAGGAGTTCAAAGGACACCCGAGAAGCGTCGGCAGCCCCTCTCTACCCTCGCTGGGTAGCCATGCCCAGGCCTTGCATCCCTTTGTTGCAGTGGTTCCTAAAACTGTGGCCTGGCTGCCCCACCCCCAGCGGCTGTCAATCATTAAGGTGACCATAAAATATGTCACCCAAAGTGGGATCTTTTGAGAGTAAAACGTGAATGCTATCAGTTGCACCGTGTCAACAAAACATAAACTGGGTTGTTCTAGGGGACGTGGGCTCATCTCCCTCTAACAATTGCCCCTCCACCCCAGGATAGGTCCTCTCAAATCCAACTGGAAAGCCACAATCAGGACTCTGTGCTCTTCTCAGTCCCCACAGAAATGAAGGCTGGCTTTTCCTTTCAAAGGCATTACTTTCTAGACACTAAACTGAGATTGAAAATGGAGATAACCAATACGGAAAAATTAAAAGACTGTTCCTGGGCCATTGAAAGGGTTCACTGGGTAAAGCCTGATGACCTGAGTTCAGTCCCTGGGACCCACACGGTAGGAGAGAACCTACTTCTAGAAGTTGTCCTCTGACCTTCACACAAACACTGTGGTACACACACACACACACACACACACACACACACACACACACACACACAAAACCACCACCGGAGCAGCAACAACAAATAAAAAAGTATAATTTTAAAAACTAATAAAATAAAGAATGTTCCTAGTTTGTGATGTCTAGTCTAAATAGCCACACTCATTCTGAGAAGACAAGTGAAGTTCCTTATTTGCTTTCTTTTTGTATGCTGAAATGGCTGCTTGTTCTTGTAATACACATCCCGTACACTGTAGAAAATTAGAAAATTTAAATCAGCCTAAAAAATGAAATCTTGTGTGGTTATCACTGTCACTATTAATGAATGAGTGACATCAGTAAACATGGTGGACTGAGGGCCTCGAAATCCAGTTCTCCATAGAACGAGATGGTTCCAAATCAGCTTTGTCAGAACTCTGGAAGTCAACCACGGATTTAGTAAATCCAGGGAGGTTTATTCAAGAAAGGCTACTGAGTCTCCGTTAAAACAGTGAGTTGATGATTGTTTAACTTGCCCTGTCCCCCTACTGGGTTTCTAGCTCCACAGAAGCCTTGGAAACAAAGAGGCCACCATTGTAATAAAGCCAGCGGCCCAGCAGTTAAGGAGAGAGCCCATTCACGCCTCTTTGGAAGAACTGGAGCCTCTGCAAAGCTTCATTCAGAAAGAATTGTTATTATTTCACCTATCTGGTGTTTCCCTGGGAGACTCCGTTTGCAAGGCTTTCTTTATTTGATTAGAGTTCATCAGTGCAAGTAAAGCCCCCTTTTCCCTCGGATGTTTGTCAAAAACAATTAGAGCTAATTGTTTAACTTCATGGCTGCTTGAGTCTGCAAATAATGGTTGGGACAAATAATAGACTAACCAGGAAGCTTCAAGAGAAAAGTCTAGGGATGAAATGTTCCTGGGGGATCGAAATGCACATATTCTTCGACTCTCAGAGTTATGTGTATGCATACAATACACTCATGCCTCAGGCTATACACATGATCAGCAAGACCACGAGAGTCTGCTTCTTCTGACACTAGAGACATGTACAGTGGAAATTTTCAGTGTTGTTGAAATAACTGAAGGAAACTTAGAAAATGGAATACATAGTTTCGGTTCAGTTCCTATAGAGTTTCTAAGCCCACCCCTTTTATTCATAAATAGACAAGCTGATGATTTGAATGGGAATACAGGGAACTGAGAAGATCCCAGCATTCTTTTTCAAAACACATACTTATTTACTTTTTATTTGTGGATATGTGTATGAACCTTCATGAGTTTATGTGTATCACGTGTTTGCAAGCCCAGAGAGGCCAGAAAAGGACCTTGGGTCCATGCAACTAGAGTTACAGACAATTGTGAGCTGCCACGCGGGTGCTGGGAACTGAACCCCAGTCCTCTGTAAGAGCAGCCAAGGTTCGCCACTTCTCCAGCCCCAAGCCTAACTCTACTATCTTGATAAAGAACAAAGCTGTTTCCCAAATTCAAGTTGTGAAAATCACAATGTGCAGAACCCTGTCATTGATGGGAATGTAGACAGACAGAAGAGATGAAAATTTAGAAATGAACCCAGTCGTTTATGGCCTATTTATTTATTTGTTTGTTTGTTTATAGTTGTTGTTGTTGTTGTTGTTGTTGTTGTTGTTGTTTGAGACAGCATTTCTTTGTGTAGCCCTGGCTGTCCTGAAACTCACTCTGTAGACCAGGCTGTCCTGGAACACAAAGATCCATGTGCCTCTGCCTCCCGATTGCTAGGATTAAAGGAGTTCGACACCATGCCTGGCTTTGGTCCATTGATTTTTTGACATGGGTACTAAGACAAAAGAAAGAGGGGGGGTGGGAGGAGGGAGGACAGGGGAATCCGTGGCTGATATGTAATATTAAATCAAATTATAAAAAAGAAAAGAAAAGAAAAAAGAAAGAAATACTCTTTTCTAGCATAATTAAACCTATAAAACACATAAAAAAAAACAACCATTTCTAGCATAATAGGATACAAAAGAAAATGTGTAGATCCTTTCTTACATTCTATGTAAAAATTAACAATATTGATAAAATACACAAGTTAACTCTAAAAGCTAAAATTATAAAATTCTTAGAAGAAAATGTAGGGGTAAAATTTCCTAAATTTAGGTCAGGCACAGATTATTAGAAACAACACCAAAGGGCAAACAACAAAAGATAAATAATACAGATAAATTTGACTTCATAAAAAATTTCAAGTCTTTTTTCTTGGAAAGATACCATCAAGAAAGTGAACAAACTTGTAGAAGTCAGTCAACATTTCAGCCTGGAGAAGGGACATGGACACCAAGTCCCACCCCAGCCAAGAAGCTGTGTGTAACTGATGCCCGCTGGGAAAGCGAAGATCGGTTTTTTCCAATGGAGTGTCACTGGTGCATCAGGAGGAGTTGGCCAACACAAAACTCAATGGCTTTTATTTTTGTTTTTTTGTTTTGGTTTTTTGGGTTTTTTTGTCTTGTTTTTGAGAGGGAGAGAGAGAGAACATGAAGTTGGAGGAGGGGAAAGAATATGATCGAAATATATGGGAAATTTTTAAATAAATAAAAAAGTGGGAAAAAGAAAATATTTGCAAATCCTATATCTAGTAAGTATTTTATATGTAGGATATATTTAGTATTTTCTTTAGCTATTAAAAAAACCCTAATCTTCGAATTGAATACTACTGAATAAACACTTCTTCAAAGAAAATATAAAAAAGCCAAAAGCCCCCAGCTTTTCTTATTGTATAATTCCTTCTGCATCCAAAGGCTAGTCTTCTGCTGGACTCTCTCCTCATGAGTCGTGTGGGATGCTCGCCACCCCCCCCCCCCCACACACACACACAGGCTTCTGTGTTGGTGGGACATAGTAGGCAGTCTTTGGGTCCTGAGAGGCCTTCTCAAAGGGATGGTGCTTTTCTTGAAGAACTAGATAGACTAGCCATCGTAAGCTGGGTCCCTTTAACTTTTTTTTTTTCCTCAGACTGGGTCTCTCTGCAGAGCCCTGGCTGTCCTGGAACTCACTTTGTAGACCAGGCTGGCCTCGAACTCACAGAGATCCACCTGCCTCTGCCTCTTTTGCTGGGATTAAAGGCGTGCGCCACACCCATCTCTTTCTTTTCATTGTTGTTATTTTTTTGAAGTTTTTTTAAAATTATGTGTATGTGTCTGTATCTCTGTGTGTGTGTGTGTGTGTGTGTGTGTATCTGTATGTATATGTGTGTGTATCTCTATATGTGGGTGCCTGAAGAGGCTAAAAGAAGTCAGATTCCCTAGAGCTGAAATAACAGGCAGTGTGAGTCACCTGGTGTGGGTGCTGGGAACTGAACTCTTGTCCTCTGCATGCACTATTTAATCTCTGCATCCCCAAAGCTCCTCTCTGTCTCTCTCTCTCTGTGTCTCTCTCTGTGTCTCTCTCTGTCTCTGTCTCTCTCTCTGTCTCTGTCTCTCTCTCTCTGTCTCTGTCTCTCTGTCTCTCTCTCTCTCATCATGGCAGCTCGCCCTTGTACTTCCCATCATGAGGTTAAGCGGCACATGGCCCTCAGCAGAAGACAAAGCTCTTTTCTCTATAAATTACTTCATGTCCGGTATTCTGTTACAGTCACGGAAAGTGGACTAAGAGAGCTAGGTAATCTGCACTGAGAACTGTGCATGGTAGCTCATGCTTAAAATTCCAGCACTGGGACCACTGAGGCAGGAGGATTACCTTACATTTAAAAGCAGCTGGATTTATACAAGATCAAAGGGTTGTGGCTCCAGGTTAACCATCTCTCTGAAAATGTTCCTTCCAATCCCCAACCTTCAAAAGTCATCACGAACGTGAGTGAACTTACTAGGGAAGAACCTTGGTGTGGGCAGATAAGAACTGAGCAGGGACCAGATTTCTGAAGAGGGGGGACGCCTGAGGACACATGCTGACTGTGAGCCCCAGCAGTGGGTTGAATGGGGTGTGCCCTTGCCACTACCATAGAACAGGTCAGCCCAAAGCAAGAAAAGTTTGACCCAGTAGAAGCTGGGGCTCACTCGAGATCCTTTGTCCTCTGCCTACAGAGTGAAGCAGGGGGAAAAAAGGGGGAACAGGGCCCCGTTGACGGCCTTAGCAAGGGCTGGGAGAATGAGCACCTCTGTAGCCCCTAGGGTGTATAAACTGACTGATATATAAACCAGAACACTAATACATTCATATACAAAGAGAACTCTCCCTGCCAAATGGACCAGATGTTCATGCTGACTGGTCAGCGCATTCTCTCCTGTTGGAAAATCTACATGGGAAGCCAAATTATAATCAGGAGGTTGTTTGTGAGCATGAAATCAGAACAAAGGGAGGGAATTGGATGAGTTCTGTGGCATCCATGGGGATATAGGGTGGACTGCATGCTTGTGTCTAACGGTCAAAAAACAACCCTTTCCCTTGACAGGGCTGGAGACATAATGACAAATGTTTGTTCCTTGGCTCCACTCTTCAGCACTCCCCACAGACCAACCCCCTCCTGTTCCCATAGTCTTGCTTCAGCTGTTAAGGCCATTGATTAGGTTACAGCTCTCCTTCACATTCCGTCATGCCTTGATTAGAGTTCCAGGCTCTGCAGCATCCTGTTTCTTAGGATGACATTTGCAGACATTTGTGTGTGTCTCACATGTGGGTCTCATTGGTCTAACAATCAAAGGAAAATATTATTTATCACTTCGGGAGATCGTTTATCATTAGGCCTTCTTATTGATATACTAGATAGCAGATAAGCAGGTTGAGGATGGCCAGGATGACAAAGGAGGAGGCTGTCCACGTATCAGTCTCTCGTGTGTCTTCATGGGAACTGTCAACAGTTCAGTCTTGACAAATATTGAGCCCCTATCTTATCGCAGACACCAAAAGTGTGAAGAATGAGGCTTCATGGAGTGTCAAGTAGGGTGTTGAATGATGAAGGAAACAGATCAAGAAATCACCTATCCATAGTCCAGGCTGTTTCCAGGCATGTGTTGGTGGCATTTGAAAAGAGTATCTCCCAAAATCTGGGATGAAGACAGAGGTCAGTCCCGGAAGGTTCCCAGAGTGAGGTGGTTTCATATTTCTCCTAAAGGATGCGTAGATGGTAAGCAAAGGATCCGAAGACAGGCTTACCAAACAAAAGACAGTGCAGACAGAGGACGCAGAGGCACCAGGTGGCATGGTGTGCTGGAAGAGCTGTCCTTTGGAGTGACCAGAGTCCTCAGCGTGGTGAGAAGCTGACCTCTGCCACTAGGTGGGAAGAGAACCTCAAGAGTCTCCATTGTGGAGAATCACTGAGTGGTTTTGAAGTCGAGTGTGGTTTGAATGTACCCTCTAAAATGCCATCCTTTGGAAACTCAATAGCCAGATTCATATGTTCCTAACATTTGGAGTCGGGGCATTTGAGAGGCCATTAGGATTAGCTGAGGTCATGAGAGTGGGCCCCGTGACAGCATTAGTGGTTTTATGAGAAAGTAAGAGACTCTGTGCTCTTGGCCTGTTTTACCATAGGACACATGGAGACAGCCCCGACAGGTGCTGAGCAGGTGCTGGCCCTGTGCCTTTGAACTTCTCGGCTCCCAGGGCGTCTATTCCTCATAAATTACCTACTCTTGAGTATTTTGTTATGCACACTATAAATCACATAAGACATTGTTACCACTTATACTTAATGAATTTCTTTTCAAGACAATAAAAATTGACGGGAAATGTCTTTTGTATTTATCCTCATTAAAAAAATTATTCCCATTGTTCAACAATTCTTCATTGTTCTTTGTGTTTGCCACGATTCCCACTATGATCATGCTTTTTCTGGCACGGAACTTCTTTTAATATTTTGTTTAATACAAGACAATTGCCAATGAATTTCCCAAATTTTGTCTGAAGAATATCTATTTTTGTTTTTAAAAAATATTTGCCTTGACACTAGGATGTGAGCCTGCTCCAATACAATTGCCTTGCCAGGATAGACAAAGATCTCTAAAACTATAATCCAAAATCTATTCTTCTCCCCTTAAATAAACAAACAAATGGATACTCTGGTTTTGGTTTTTTTTTGTTTTTTTTTGTTTTTTGTTTTTTTTTTTTTTTGGTTTGTTTGTTTGGTTTTGTTTTTGTTTTTCGAGACAGGGTCTCTCTGTGTAGTTTTGGAGCCTGTCCTGGATCTCACTCTGTAGACCAGGCTGGCCTCAAACTCACAGAGATCCACCTAGCTCTGCCTCCTGAGTGCTGGGATTAAAGGTGTGAGCTACCATCGTTGGGCAACAAATGGATACTCGGATTGTAGAATTCGGAATTAACCTCCCCCACTCTTCTGCTGCACTTAAAACATATCCCTTAATTGTCCTGTTTTGTTACCGAAGAGGCCTTTTCTGTGACCTGATCTTTGTTCTCCATGTGTAGTATTTCTTTCCTTTCTGAGTGTCACTGACGTCCCCTTGTGTCAACACTGTAGGTGGGTTTCATTTCTACTTCCATTTGGTTGCGCTTACACCGTTGAGTCTCGGATCTCTGCTTTGGTTACCTTCCAGTCGTTTTAGAAAATCGTCCCCATTGTACCTCTGTCACCAGCACCTCTCCTGCTTGAGTGTCTTCTTGATGACTTCCCAGCATTTGAAAAAAGAAATTAACTCTTGTGGGTGCATGGATGATGCTTATGTGTGATTGTGTGTATTCGAGTGTTGAGGGTATGGGTGGCCAGGCACAGAGCTCCTTTTCAGCTAAGCCATGGCCCCCCACCCCACACCCCGCCAGCATTTTTAATGTTGTTTTGTTTTTTCCTGTATTCCTTTTCCAGGCTTTCTCTGTGTTTCATTTTGGATAATTGCCTTCAAGGTCACTGTTGTTGGAATTCCTGGCCACTCCCCCAGCTATATGACCGCACATGCGCAATTCAGTAGCCAAGCAAGGGGCCTTACATCCTATGTAATCCGTGGGCCACAAGATTGCGTAATTTACGATCATGCAATCTATGCGCATGCGTTGCGCAGCTCCGTAAGCCCATATGCGCATGTGCAGGCAAATCCATAAGAGGTGGGTCACAGACCTCTCCCCCATCTTCTCCTTCCCCCTTTCTCTCTGTGCACATGCCTTCCACAGGCCCGGTCATGCTCTCCTCTGTCCCTCTCTTCTCCTAGCAAAGCTCTGATAATGGGTTTTGTTGTGCCTTGTGGCCTTTCTCGCATGGTAACAGCCGCGTTAAAACCAACAACTGGCTCCCGTCAGCTGTGGCTAGGTTGAGTCTGGTATTAGGAGAACTTTTCAACGTTTAAAAAAAATGGATTTATTTAGTGCCTGTGCGTTCCGTGGCACGTGTGTGGAGGGCAGGATTCAGCCCACTCCTTCTACCATGTGGGTCCGAGGGACCAAATTCAGACACTCAGTCTTCACAGGAAGTGTCTTTTTCCCCCTGAGCTATCTTGCCGGCCCCAAATTTTTCACTGTTGACACTGTTTTTATTCCTCATACTTCAATTTTCATAGTTTCTCCCTATTTGCTAAGATTCTCCATATGTTAATCCATATGTTTTCTACCTTTTTCACTAGAACTTTTAGTATTTCGTCAGTTATTGTAAAATCCAGGTCTGATGGATCTTTATTAAGGACTCTATGTCTCCCTTTCTCTCTTCTTCGTTTCTATGGTATGATTTGGTACCAAGCCCCAGCCATTATGTAAGTTAGTAGAAATGAGGTAACTTGTGTTTACACCAGGATGTGGGCAGCCTGCCTCCTCTCCTGGGCTGCTCTTGTAGGGGGCCTAGCTAACTTAGATGTTGAGCTGGTTCATGTTCGGCTTTTTGCCTCACTTCCCTGGGTACCAGACGGGTCACAGCTCTGTGCCTGGGGCTGGAAAAGTTTCTTCAGTATGCAGGATACCGCTGGCGTTCCCGCCTACCTGCACACTGGTACTCCAAGTGTGGGTGCACACTGGTACCCACAGCCCTCCCTCTGGCGCCGTCTCCCCATCTACAATAGAAGCTGCAACTCTCTGCTTGTCACCAGACTGCAGTAAGAGAAAGGCAGTTCTAGATTCCTCGGGTCCAGGCCCTCTCAGTCTCCCGCAAAGATAATTCATCTCCAGAGGCCTGCTCAATCCTCCTCCCATACCTGCCTGGTAATTTTGGAGGGCATCACATGCCATTCCCCTTGGCACTCTATCTCTGCTGTATATCGGTGCAAGTTCTTGGGATCTAGAGAGTTTTCTTGACCCACCCCATCCTGCCCCCAACACAAACAGCTAATGCCGCTACCCTTTCTCTAAAATAACAGATGTCTGTGGAATTCCTGGGAATGGAAAGCCAGCTTCCTTCCTGGCCCCAGATGTTTCCCCCCTTCGTGGGGCCCCCTGCCCTGATGGTCTAAGGTTTTATCACTTACAAAGAGTCATAGGATATGGGGTAATGTTTGTGCCTGTCCCCAGCAGTGACCGATCACTTCCTGCAAATCTATTCCTCCATGGTAGCTTCCCTTGGATACCTTGTCTTGCTCCAATCTTTCTGTGAGTAACCAGGGAACACGGATGGACAAGAGAGTTCAAATGTCCTCATGTGTCAGGGTCTCTATCCTGGTCAATGTTCTTAGAGAAACAGAAGAAATGGGGTGTGGATATCTCTACCCATTTATCTATAAGAGTATTTCTCTGTATGGAGGGGAGAGGAGAAGCAAGAGTTAAAAAAGTCTGCAGAGGGTGTGCAGGCTGGAGACAAAGGGAAGGGAGTCCAAAGGCAGCCTGCTGGTAAAGTCACTTCCTTGGGGGTGGTCAGTCTTTTTTCTCTTAAGATCTTCAACTGTTTGGATGAAGCCAAGCCACAGCATACAGGGCTATCTGCTTTGCTCAAAATCAAAATTAATCTCATCTTTGAAAACACTTTACAAAAACACCCTCATTAATGTTTGACCAAACATCTGGGTGCCTTGGTCCAGCCAAGCTGACACACAGAATTAACTACCACAGGCTCCCCATTATTTATTTCACCCTGGTCTGCTAACCCACATCCAGCCTCTGGGCATGAACCCATTTCTTCTTCCCCACTTCCATGACCAGAACCTTTTTGTCCATCCCAGTGGGCAGAGTGGGACTCCACAGGACTTTGGAGTTAGTTATGTGGTTGCCTTATGAACATGAGCTCATCTCTCTGAAGGCTTCAAGAAAATGTGATTTTTATAGACGAGCTACTTTTCCATTTGTTAGGATGGAGTGATATTCCCTTGCAGTCTTTTGTATACTCAATGGAAGCAGAATGCCTGTCAATGTGTTTTTGTTTTGTTTTTACCATGGGTATGATCTTGATTGTTTAAAAATTGTGGACAAGAATTATATCTGGAGGGAGGACGAGAGACAAGGAAGGCAAGGGGGCAGGATTACAAACTAGTGGCCTCAAGTTTTCACACGAAAACCTGAGTTCTTGTGGGGGTTTGTTTGTTTTGTTTTGTTTTTCGAGACAGGGTTTCTCTGAACAGCCATGGCTGTCCTGGAACTCATTCTGTAGAACAGACTGGCCTCGAACTCACAGAGATCTGCCTGCCTCTGCCTCCCGAGTGCTGGGATTAAAGGTGTACACCACCACCACCTGGCTCTTGTGTTATTTTTGACAAATATGATCATCTGATACATCCTGCCCTTATTGGACTTCTCCTGGCACACAGGCCCATGGGCCATGCCTTGTGCCCAGAGTATAGTAAGTACCTCTGAACTCCTACTCTTCCTCCATTCTCACCCAGGGCAGCTCTTCAGAGTGCTTTTGGTACTGGGTCTGTGGCGGAACACTGTTCCACAAAAATCCCAAACCAAGCGGTTAGGAGCACTGACTGCTCTTCTAGAGGACCTGGATTCAATTCCCAGCACCCACATGGCAGCTCACAACTGTCTGTAACTCCAAAGTCTGACACCCTCACACAGATATGCATGCAGGCAAAATGCCAAAGCACATAAAATAAAAAATATATATAATATAATATATAAAATTATATATATAATTTAAAAAAATCCCAAGCCAAAGGCCAGAATATTTCTTGTATTACCTTAACAGCCTGGCCTCTATCACAAGTATGAGATCTTCTAGGAGAGAACATCACCTCCACTTTCTGTCACAGCAAGGCAGTCCATGTGGCCCACTGCTACGGTTTGAAAGTGTCTTCCAAATTTCATATGTTGAAAAATTTAACCCCTAATTCATATATTTATACCTGGGACATTTGAGAGGTAATAGGATCATTAAGAGCTCTGTCCTCATGAGTAGAATAATTCACTCATGGATTAATAGATGAATAGAATACCTTCTCTGAAAAATAAGATGTAAATGGACATTCCCTGTCCCACCTGCTAATTCCCAAATAACCACTCAGAGGCTTATATTACTTATACATGCTCTGCTGATGGCTCAGGCTTATTACTCACTAGCTCTTACATTTAAGCTAACCCATTTCTATTAATCTACATTCTGCCACGTGGTTCATGGCTTGTTACTTCATTTTTTTACATGCCCTGCTTGCTCAGTGGCTGGCTGGTGTCTCTTCCAACTCTGCCCTTCTTCATCCGAGTTCTCAGTTTGATTGTCCCACCTAACTTTATACTGCCTTGCTACAGGCCAAACAGCTTTTTTATTAACCAATGAGAGTAATACATATTCACAGCATACAAAAGGATTCTCCCACAGCAATAAGCACTCCATGAGATGCCCTCTGCCATGTCATGATGCAGCAAGAAAGCCATCACCAGGGACCAAGCAGATGCTGGCTCCATGCTCTTGGAGTTCCCAGTCTCTAATACTGACTTAAATGAATCTCTATTCTTTGTAACTTGTCTGGCCTCTGGTATTTTGTTATAAGAACAGAAAATGTACTAAGACACAGGGGTGGCGGCAAAACTGCACAAGAAGAAACATGGACTCCAAAAGCAAATCAACCAGGATATCATTTACATCAATTTGTTTGCTTCATCAGAAAGTAGTGCAGTATGTGACTACAACCTTGAGTATTGGTCACTCTCTTTGGACTGGCTGCAGAGATGTATAGGCAAGGGCCAGTATCCCATTCAGATTCGGTATGTTCTCCCTGTGGACACATTCTACACCAATGGAATAGCACCCAATTGTTGCCACTGTTACAGGAAACTTTCACAGGGTAGAGTTTCTCTACTTCAGCTATATTCCATTTCTGGGGACCCAGGAAAGGATCCCAGGACCGGACTAGACTGGGTGGAACTATTTCCTTAACATCTGGACATGTATGTCATTTAGGAAATGAGAACAGATGAAGCCAAGGAATGGAGCCAAGGCCCATATCCAAAAAGGAACATCATGAGACAGGTCTGGTGGAGTGGGGAATTTGAGCTTTAATCAAGAAAATAGACTTGACACCCAAGGGAGGGCAGTGAGAACAACTGGATGAAGGATGCAAAGCTGGACAATTAGAGGGGTTCAGGGTGAAGGAAGGGACAGGGAGTTTGAGGCATGGGAAGGATCATCCTGCTGGTACCAAAATGCCCATTTAGTTCTGGAGAGGGGAACTGGGGAACTGAGTGGACCCAGGGGTACCTAAACTACAAACCAGCTTTCCATCAACCACACTGACCTTACCTGATGGCTCCCTCCCCCCCAACTCAACAGAGACTGAAAGCTTCTGGAGCCCACACAGGGTTAAAAAGGAGGCGCCAAACAAGTGAAAGTTCACAAGAGCACTTGTAACTTTGGAGAAAAATAGGACTAATCAGTGGGAGTAGGAACTTCTAAAGAAAAGAATCAGAACTCCTTCTCTTGCAAACAAAGCTCGAACCTCTCAGCAATCACTACTCTGATTGCAAGGATCTCACTCAAGTGCCTGGAGAGTCTTTTACTGCCAAGAACTACAGCTCTTCACATAGGGGAATTACTCAGAATTCTGTTCTGCTCTAAATCAGCTCAGACAAAAGCCATAGACAGCTTTCAGGACACAGCCAGCATCACGAGTTTTGTTTCTTAGGGGAAGAATGTGATTTTTAAAGTATGGAATGAGTTCAGAGTCACTAAAGAAAATTTGTGAAACTCACAAAATGTCTACCGAACAAAACAAATATCTATATTCTGTAATCTGAACATAGCTTTTATTAATTTTTTTCCATTCTTTTCTTTGTGGATACCTGTATTTTCCCCCCATATATATCAGGATCATATTAAATAAGAATTTTCCCAGTGTTCTTCTCATTTACTGCATCAGGAGTAGTTCTCCATTGTCCCAATTAGTCCTTGAAATATAATTTTTTTTTTTTTTTTTTTGGTTTTTCGAGACAGGGTTTCTCTGTGTAGCTGGGACTCACTTGATAGCCCAGGCTGGCCTCGAACTCACAGAGATCCGCCTGGCTCTGCCTCCCGAGTGCTGGGATTAAAGGCGTGCACCACCACCGCCCGGCGAAATATAATTTTTTAATGGTTTTGTAAAAATATCTTTTATGAGTATGCCATCATATATTTTAATCATCTTTTACTTGACGATCAATTAAGTTGGTTCCATTTTTCCAGTTAACATCGACGCATGCCAGTGCTGTGCATTGCTCTGATTATTTCCCTAGAAATTCTTAGGATATTAAGATTTGAGGATTTCTAGCCAGTGGTGTACACCTTTAATCCCAGCACTCAGGAGGCAGAGGCAGGCAGATCTCTGAGTTTGAGGCCAGCCTGGTCTATAGAGCAAGTTCCAGGCCAACCAGGGCTATACACAGAGAAACTCTGTCTAAAAAAAACAAAAAAAAACCCAACAAAACAAAAACAAAAAAGATCTGAAGACTTCTCTGTAGCCATTATAAATTACTCTTCAACAGGTCACACCTCTTTATATGCACACTAGTTGTATCTGAAGGTGTTTATTTCATGAATCACTAGGCACCATATAGCTAACGTTCTAAAAAATAAAAGTATCTTTTTCTGTTAATTGAAAAATGAGACTTAGCTCTTGGCCTTGTTAGACACATCTTACTATGTTTATTGAATTTTTTTTCATGGATTATCGTTTGATAGAATTTAGCTACTTTTCATGTGGAGAGTAAACACCTCCCTTTAATTTTGGTCCAATTTTGACACAAGCAGGATCTGAAAGGGATCTTGATGAGAAAAGCCTTTCGGTTTGTAGCTTGACACTGCCAAAGAGTCCGTGGAGGCATACTATAAAAGCAAGTGTGTCTCTTCCTGAGCAGAGTCCCTTGAAGCGTAGCCTTTGGGTTCTTCTGTATCAAAATCCAGGGGATGGAGTAGGATCATGTGTTTAAGTTACTCCACCCCAGTCACAAGGCAGCATCGTATCGAAGAATCCACACTTGCAAAACCTTGCTATATGTCTTATATGCTGCTCTTTTGATGAACACAGTGGCCACTATGGTCAGTAAACCTGATATTTCCAGACCCACTAGAACAAGAATGAACAGTTCATAACAATTACAAAGAAATGAACTCCAGCACTGAAGATCAGAAGTTGAATGTGTGCTGAGCATTACATTTGCTGTTTTTGGGATACTTGATTGCTGTTCTGTAACTTTATTAGTGCATTATCACCCATTTACTTGATTTCCAAGTTTAAAGATTTACAGCTACGCTTGATACATTCCAGTGCCTCACCCTGCCCATCCCATCGCATGTATAACTATAACGTCACCTACAGATGTCTTGAAGTTTCTCCTTTCTTCCTTCTCTCCCCACCTCTCGCCTTGGTCCCTTATTCCTCTCTCTTTTTCTTTTTGTTTTCATATCCGCTTATTTTGTGAGTCTGCATGTGTGTGCACATGTGTGAAAGTCACAGGACAACTTACAAGTGGTTGGTCCTCTCCCATCATGTAGGTTCCAGGGATTGATCTCGGGTCATTCACTTTGGCAATCAGGACCTTTACCCACTTTATCTGCCCCGTTCTCATTTTCTACCCATAATTCCCATGGCCGCTCCAACTCTAAGCTGCACAGGTAAGCACACATGCTAAATATATGTCTAGAAGCTTCTGCTTCCTATGCAAAGATCTGATAAATATTCTCCTACCTACTCCCTACTAATTCATTGCAGCCCCCGATCTTTTATTCTAGTAGAATGGTAGGGAGTGGGAATATCAGAAGAGTTGAAGGCCTAGAGATGGTAAAGGAGCTTGGGAGGTTAGAGCATAGGGCCAGCTATGATGATAGTCCAAGATCCTGGAGGTCCAGCCTGTCTGAATGACTTGATCCACAGAGGTATGGCCCTAAGAGTAGGTTCCTGAAGCAGCTAGCAAGACAGGAGTATGGGAGACCATGTTGCTGAATGGGTCATCTGCACAGCCCCTGCCGTAGTTCACATGGATGCTAGCCAGTATGAACAACCCAATGGAACCCTTCCCTATTCCTGGAAAAACGACTCAGAGCCAAGGACAAAGGGTTACTGTGCTTCTCCCTCCCTGTAAAAGGAAATACTAATTTTGATGGATTTGGTGGGACATTTAGGGGCCGAGTCAAACTGTGTGGGTAATTGTTTTGTAAAGGTGCTGGGACTTAATTTTCAGATCTGGAATGAGAACAGGTGGTGGCTGGTGGCAGGAGTCACAATGGTTTCCATGACAACGGGGTTGGGTTTTAGTCATCTCTCCCATCCTCCACAAAACGTAGTGCAGCTTTCCTCACAAGGTGCTTATTAAATACTTGTTAAATGAATGATGAGCCACTGAACGGTGTGTGCTCTTTGCAATTAAGGCTGCCGTTCTTTAGTTAGACTAAAAGCTTTTAAAGCAACAATAATTACTGTGTTTACTCATGTTATTTTGCATAATTTGCATAATAACTTTAACCTGAAAATAATAAACCGTGTACTCGTTCCAGCTGAACAACCATGGCCCATACTATGTCCTCTGTCGTGGAAGAAGGAGCCCCTGTGTTTGGTTAGAATGGCCACACGGAGGGACAGGGGCGACCTGGGCTGAATTTGCGTTCCCGTTTCAGCCTGAGGTTGGCCCCCTCTCGTCGGTTCTGCGCAGCCGCAGCCTGCCCCTCCCCTCCCCCCAGCCCCCACCCACGCGCCCCTCTTCCCGCGTTCAGGCTGCGGCTGGCCGACGGGCCCCCGCCCCGAAAGCCGCGCTAGCGGGCGTCCCGCGTTGCCCTTGGCAACCATTGAGCCGCTTCTCGCTCTCCCTCGCCCGGCCGAAGCAGTAAACGGAGCTTCTATTGGCTGGCCTGGACAGCCGGGCCAATCGGAAGCGAGGTTACAGGGAGGCGGCTGAGCGGGCGGTGGGGGTGGGAAGCTAGATTAGGAGCGAGGCGTGAGGCTAGAACCCCGAGCGTGGTCGGTTGGAGCAAATATGTCTGCCCGGAGGCACATTGGGAACCCTGAGGTGAGGGCCAGGTCCGGACCCGAGAGCCGGAGGGGGCGGGCGCACCGGAAAGGGCGCCACGTGGGCAGGGACGAACAGCCGGCCACTTCCGCCGCCCGGAAGGCGGGAAGTAGCCAGCGTGAGGAGGGGGCCGAGCGCAGGGCCGGGGGCGGGGCAGGCCCAGGCTCGGCTTGCGCTCCCCCCGAATGCTGAGCTGACGCCCGTGTTGTGAGGGTTGGAGGAGCCACGTACATAAAGACACAGCCCCTGCCTTCCAGGAGTTGACAGTCTAGGAGTGACACTTGCACAACCAGTGAAAATAAAAGACCTCTCCAGAAACGTGGAAGGAGATGTGCGGGCCCATCCCTTCTGGGGGTCGGGGTACAGGCAGACCAAGCCCTTGCCAAGGGCGCAAAATGGGACCCTTTCTGTTGTATCCTTGACTTACTCATCGCGTTTACTTGCAGTCACTCAGTGTTATTTGACTCTTACCCAGCAAGTTCCAGGTCTACAGAGAGAACAACAAAGTCCCACCACCCTTTGTGAGTTCAGTCTGGTGATGGCAACTTGTACACTAGAGTTGAGTACGGTGAGATCGGGGAGTAAATGTAAGAGGAAAGACAGAACTCAACTGAGAGAATGAGGGAGGTTCTGGAGCTGGAAGAGTCCTAACACATCAAGGCCATTCACTGGTCAGGTGAAGAGCATGCTAGGGAGAACAGCATAAACAGAGCTAGGGAGACATGGACTCCTACCAAGCCCCTGTTGGAATCTTCGGAGGCAAGGTGAGAGGGGCCTTGTGTGCCTTCCTATCAAACACCAGCTGTAGGTCTTTGGCTTCTGGGTGAATGCCTGGTGTCTGAGGGAACTGTAGCATGTGCATTGGAGCGCCATGATAGTAATGTCTGTTATTTTATGGTTTTGGTTTTTTGAGACAAGGTCTCCCATGTAGCCCTGGCTGTCGTGGAACGCGCTCTGTAGACCAGGCTGGCCTCAAACTCACAGAGATCCATGCCTGCCGGTGCCCCGTGAGCGCTGGTATCAAAGGCATGCGCCACCCCCACCCAGCCTTGATAGTAATGTGTAAGTACTGCACAGAGTCACTTACATTTGGAATATAAAGCCCGACTCATTGAAGAAGAAAGTAGAATAGTAGTCGCCGGAAGTTGGGGATGGAGGTACAAAGAGATGTACAGATGCTGGTCACAGGATAGCAAGTTTGTTAGAACTAAAAGTTGGAGATCTATTGCACAGCAGATGGCTAAAATTAATGTATATTTCAGATTAGCTAAGAGAACGTTCCAAAGCTCTCGTCACAAAATGTGAAGTGAGGACTGTATTTACTAACTTGATTTAATAATTCCACAGTGTGTGCATACCAGCACTAAATTAAAATGTTTTGTCCACTAAAATAATATTAATAGTAGATGCCTATGATGGGTTGGGAGAGGGAGCTGTAGAGCGACACCATAGTTCTCCAGCCTGTTGGTCAGGACTCAAGAAGCTTTTAAGATGTTTTAGCAGTGTGGTCAGATTTGCATCTTAGGCACAATTCCAGCCACACTGTGGAGGATGGAGTTGAGAAGGCCAAGGCAAGAAGCAGAGAGACTGATTAGGTGACTGCTGATGAACGTCTAAACTGGGGTCAGGAAGGGAGGATAGAACGAAGAAGAAATATTAGGTGTAAAACACTCCGTGGGGCATGAGCACCCTTGAGAGATGGCGTTGAGAGGGATGGCTGGGACGCCCAGCTGGGACCACTCATTAGTTCTCATGAAGGAAACGAGGGTCCAGGAGGAAGAGTGTGTTAGAGGAGGAAGGCGTACACAATCACTGTGTTTACTGCCGTCTTTGAGTGGAGGAGAGTTTCCAGGAATTCTTGAGAAGGAATACAGAAGTGTTTTTGTACCTAAAATGTAAGGCATATCTAAAACTTTTTATTCTAGATTCGTTTTTTTTTTTTTTCCTGAGAGTGTGGCTGAATTCATGGTTGGAAAACATCACCATCTTGAAAACGTTGCTCAGTGGCCCAGCAGCCAGTGTTTCTGTAGAAAAATCCAAAGCCATCCTGCTGCTTTGTGACTGGTTTTTCCTTTCAGGAAGCTTCATTTTGTTCCCAGTGTTGATGACATTTCACAAAAAGATCCCTTGCTATGGTCTGTTTTCACTCACTTTGGTAAACACCAGAAACTTGTATCTTTCTTGTCTGTACATTTTTCTTGAGTTATTTTATTGTTGACTTCATTTTCTCCATCCTCTTTCTTGGATTCATTATTTTGATATTAGATCCATGTAACTGGTTCTGGTTTTTTCACTTTTATTTCCTGTCTCTGTATTTTTGTCTTTCTGCTTTAAGAAATTTAACTTTATTTTCTAAATCTTATATTGGTTGTAATCTATGCTGTGTGTGTGTGAGACAGAGAGAGAGAGAGAGAGAGAGAAAGAGAGAGAGAGAGAGAGAGAGAGAGAGAGAGAGAGAGAGAGAGAGAAGAGTATTTGTGTGTGTGTGTGTGTGTGTTCATATGTGTGGGTATATGGGGGTCATGTGTATGAATGTGTGTGTGTGTGTTCATATGTATGGGTATATAGGGAGGTCATGTGTATGGATGTGTATATGTGTGGGTATGTGGGGGATCATGTGTGTGTCTGTGTGTGTTCATATGTATGGGTATATGGGGAGGTCATGTGTATGGATGTGTGTGTGTTCATATGTGTGGGTATGTGGGGGGTCATGTGTGTGTATGTGTGTGTATATGTAGGTCAGCAACCTCAGGAACTCCCTCAGATGGTATTCACCTTGTTTCTTCTTTCCTTTTTTTTTTTTTTGGTGACAAAGTCTCTCACTGACTTGGGACGTAGCAATGAGCCAGGCTGGCTGGGCAGCACACCTCAGGGATCCATCTGTCTCTGCCTCCTTAGCACTGGAATTCCAGGCATATCATCCCAGGTTTTCACATGCATTCTGGGACTCGAAGTCAGATCCTCATATTTGGCCAGCCATCATTTTACTGACTGAGATATCTCTCAGACCCCCATCATCTTAATTTTTAAGAGCTGTTTTTCACTCTGATGTCCCTTTAAAAAAAACTTTGCAGAAAGGTGCTAAAATAGTAAGAGAGGTCTGTGTGCCTTTCACTCAGTTTTCCACAAGTACACATCAGAACTAGGTATTTATTAAAGCTTGTACAATTTGTACATAGTTCTAGGCCATCTCCTCATATATGTAGGTTTACTATAATCCAGATTCATATATGTGTAGAGCTGCAGTCAGAGTAAAGAATTTCGTTACTACAGTAGCTCCCTCATGGTACCTCTGCCAACACACCCATTTCCTCTCTTACTGCCCTTATCCCTGGCAGCCACAAATATGGTCTCCATCTCTGTAATTCTGCCATCTTAAGAATGGTATATGAACAGAATCGCCCAATATATGACCTTTTCAGATGGCTGTTTTTCTACTCAAGATGATGTCCTTGAGATTCATCTGGGTGATGCATGCATTTGACTCCTTAGTGCTGGCTAGTTTCTGTAGTGTGGATATACAGTTCGCTCACTCTTTAGCTCATTCAATCAGTGTAAAACATTCTGGTTGCTTTCAGTTTGGGACTTCTAGAAATAAAGATACTAGTCGTTGGGTATACCTTTTTGTGTGAACGTTAACTTTCATTTCTGTAAGATAGGTAGGTACCCAGGAGGACAGTGGCTGAGTTGTATGGTAAGCATATGTTTAGTTTTACTAGAAACCGCCATATGATTTTCCAGAGAGGCTGTACTATCTTTCATTCCTGTTAACAGTGTATGAGAATTTTAGATTTTGCAAAATGTTGTTAACATCTGATATTGTCAATGTTACTACAGCTACTCTGAATAGGTACATGGTGTTATCTCATTGTGGGATTGAAAAACCGATTATTTGTGGGGGGGGTGTTTGTGGGGGGGGTGTTATGGTTTGTGTGTGGAGGTCAGAGGACAACTTGCAGAAGTTGGTTCTTGCTTCCACCATGTGGGTTGCCAGGCTTGGTAGGGAGTGCCTTTACCCACTGGGTCATCTCGCCAACCCTTATCATGGTTTTCATGTGTATCTCCTGAATGGACACAAATTTGCAATCTTTTCTACCATTATGTGATTATCTGTCATCTAGACAACTTCTTCAGCAAAATATCTTTGTGTCTTCTCGTTTTCTTTTTCTTTCTTTTTCTTTTTTTTTTTAAGGAGCTCTGATTTTTTTTCACTGTTTTTAAAGATTTATTTATTCTTATTTTACGTGCATTGGTGTTTTGCTTCCATGTGTGTCTGCATCAGATCCCCTGGAGCTGGAGTTACAGACAGTTGTGTGCTGCCATGTGGGTGCTGGGAATTGAACCCTGATCCTCTGGAAGAGCAGCCAGTACTCTTAACCACTGAGCCATCTCCCCAGCCCCTCCCTTTCTTTCTTTCTTTCTTTCTTTCTTTCTTTCTTTCTTTCTTTCTTTCTTTCTTTCTTTTTAAGATAGGGTTTCACACTGGAGCTTAGACAGACCTTGAACTCACCTAGTCCTCCGGCCTCAGCCTCTTGAGTGCTAGGATTACAGGTATGACCCTCTCCACTGGGCTTCCTGTGCTAACTCTTGAGTTTTTTAGTCCCCTTTTGTTTTTTGGACAGCAGATAATAATTAGGATTTAAATTCCTCACTCCTTATTGTTTTTCCTGGAGTTTCTGTATGCCTTTACTTTGACTCTATATTTCTTATGAATAATGTGTCTACATCATTGTCACTGTTGGTAATTGTTACTACCAAATTTTATTTTATTTATTTATTTTGAGACAGGTTTTCTCTGTGTAACTTTGCTCCTTTCCTGGAACTCACTCTGTAGCCTAGGTTGGCCTTGAACTCACAGAGATCCACGGGGCTCTGCCTCCCGAGTGCTGGGATTAAAGGTGTGCGCCACCACCGCCTGACCCAAATTTTATTTTTATTCTACTTTATAATGTAGGAGAATTTCCTACATCACTATCACTATAATTTTTTCATAATTATCATTTTTCTCTACACATTTTACTGAAAAATTTATGTTGGGTGGCAAGGAGAAATTTATATTGTAATTTTATTTTACATAAATGTTGTATTGTACATATGGTGTTTTGACTTGCTTTTTTTCCCCACTTAACAATATGTCTTGAAGCTCTGGGTGCCAGCTGATTCCATTTCTGGTGAGGACTGCCTTCACTTGTAGGTAGCTACTTCTTATGATGTCCCCACAGTGGATGTGAAAAAAGGGGCAATTCACTGGTATCTCTTTTTTAAAATTTATCTTGTGTTTTTTAAAAGTTTATTTGTGAAACTGGCACATGCCTTTAATACCAACACTCAGGAGGCACAGGCAAGTACGTCTCTGTGAGTTCGAGACCAGCCTGGTCCACATAGTGAGTTCCAGGACAGTCAGGGCTACATAGTGAGACCCTATCGCAAGAGAGAGAGAGGGGGGGGGGGAGGGAGGGAGGGAGGGAGGAGTTTCTTTGTGGATGTAGGTGTGGTATGTGTACAGGTTTGTTCCTGTGCACATGTGGTCAAAAGTGGACATGTAGTGTCTTCCTCTGCTGCTTAGTTTTTGTCGCAGGGTCTCTCACCTACCCTGGAGTTCTTGGGTTAAGCTCTGCTGGCTGGTTAGTGAGCTCCAGGAATCTGCTTGTCCCCATCCTGCTGCCTATGTCTCCCACCACTGGGGCTGCAGATACATACCATCGTGCCCAGCCTTGTATGTGAGTGCTAGGGCTTGGAGCTTAAGTCTGCCTGCTTGCATGGCACGCATTTTACCAATTGAGCCGTCTCCCCAGCCACTGGAAATCTCTTTTCATAAGGACACCGATACCGTTAGAGAGGTAAGATGTTCTCAGAGTTCTCTTACCCCTCGGGTGTCGATTTATGTTTCTGCGTAGCAGATTTTACATGGTGATTGAGATATTGAGGTTTTTGTTTTTTATTAAGAAGAGGCCTGCTGATGGTGAGCTACAGATGGTGACATTTACCAAGATGGGCAAGGGATAATTGCCTCGTGCAGTGGTGTGTCTGTGTGTGGGGGTGTGATCTGGAGAGCCAGCTCCATAGAGCTTTCATCAGCCACTCCTTTCAGTCCCGTTGTGGGGATGCTTGAGGCAGCCCGTTCTCTGGCCTTTTAAAGATTGTCCTTGGCTTTCCCTGATGCTCTGTCTTCTTCAACTGCCCTAAGTCTATCAAGTCATTTCACTTGTTGATATCTAGTGATGTATGGCTTATTCCTCTGCCAGCCACTTAATTCCTTATTCCCTAGGGATCCGCCTTCTCAATCACTAGCTTCTCTGTGGGTTTGAGGACTCCAGTGCTCAATGCTGTCATCTCTCCCACGCTCTCTGGATTTGGCATTGTTTATGGCCCTAAAATACTGTTTAATGAAGTCTTACTGAGGTTTTGGGAGGGGGTGGAATTAGATGCGTCCATTCAGTCTGTTCTCTGTTCCAGTTTATCATCATCTACAATGATTTTATTTACTTGTTTTCCTGACATGCTTGCAAGAACATAAGCTAGGATCCGAACTCCTGTACACTGCTATTGTCAGATGTAGTCCTTCACAGATACTCTGAACAGACACGTCTAAAGCTGGAAGGCGAAGTTAGGGGTAAAACTCCACCATTTGGAGATTAGAAGCCTATAAAAGGAAGTAAGTCTAAGTCTTGACTCACAGAGAGTCTATTGATTGAGGAGGTGGAATCCTGAGAAACACAGTAATTAGGGGGCTGACAGGAATGAGTCATGTATCAATGGAATGTCAGAGGAGAGAGAGATTACTGAAGCCAATTGCAGTAGAAACAAGTGTTTTTAAAAAATTATATTCTATCATGATATAAAAGGATCAAGAAGTTTAAGGGGAAATATCCATTATATTTGGCAAGTAGATTTTTGACATTCGGTAGCTGGCATGAGAACTACAGTCAACGGTAGAGACAGCGAGACCGCAATCATTGTAGTGGATTACAGAGTAAAGTTCAGGCAGTGTAGACTTTTGCCATGGTTAGACCGAAGAAACTTAGCAGGAGAAATGAGGGTCGGGTACTACCCCAGTTCTATGATGATTTGGTAGGAATAATAATACCCTGATTTAGTGGCTTCCCAGGAGCCAGCCCTTCAGTTGTTATCTCTTCTGGCTCCTAGCTCTGCTAGATGGTTATCTCATGAAAGCTCATGTGATTTTGCAGATAGCCTGAAGCTAGAGTTTTTTCAAAAACTCCACTTACATATATGTCCACCGATGCGGTCTGTTTGTTGGAGCTAATAATCTACAAATGTCATTTTTCATGTGGCCTGGACTTTCCCACACTTGGTAGCTGAGTTCTAAGATCAAGTGACCCAAGAGAACCAGGTAGAAGCTGTACTGTCTTTTACCATTGCGCCTTGGAAGTCATAGCCCAGGCTCTCCAGAGTCTGGAGATGAGGAAGTCATAGGCCTCACGTCTCAGACAGCAGATTGTAAAACCACAGTCCAATGGGGTGGGAAATTTTGACTCTCTCTTGAAAACTACAGTCTGCCATGGGTAGTAGCTCCTGAGAAAGTAGGTATATTGCTGTGCTGGAGTCTTGGCCCAACATGACTCTTTGATATTAACATGATGGGAGCAATTAAAATACCCATTGTAAAAGTTCCTCTTTGAAAAACCTATTTTAATGTGAGATTACCTCAAGACTAGTCTTCACTCCCCTCATTTGTCAACATAAAAGTAGGGAGGTTCTGAACCAAATGTACAGTGTCTTTAAAAAAAATTCAAGTGTGCAGATAGCATGTAGTCCTGTTTTGAGAGATGGGAAATCAGAAAAGCTCCGTGGTTCAGACATTTTGCTGCTCTTGGTTTGGTCTGGTTTGTTGTCATTTTTCTTCAGAAAAATCCCATTGCAGACTTCTCATGAATCTTTCTTCTCCAACATTCATATCTCCACAAAGCTGTGTCTTACTTTGCGCCGTCTGTCAGTCTGTAGAGGACTGCTAGAACACTGTTGTGACTGTATGAATCTCAGGATTCTTACCATGTTCTGTTGTTGACAAGGGCTAGTCCTCACTCCTGATCTGTAGTCAGGCTTCCTGTTTGAAGCCTTACTCTCCAGGTCCAGCGTTACTAGCCCAGGATTCTGCAGCCTAATGGTTATTGAGATTTTGGAGTTACATACTCCTATGGAAACTTGGTGGAAACCTAGGCCCCTGGCAGAGAAAATGTACATACATAGAATTTTCCCAGAGCTTCATGAGATTCAAGGAAACTTAGCAGTGAGCTCGTGAAGACCCTGGCAGGAGTTCAGGTTCCCAGTGGCTGATGGTGAAATGAGATGAAGTAGGGAAAATGCTCAGTCAAACGTCAAACAACATGGGACATGCTCACTAAATGAAAGTAGCAGTTGCCATTCTGCTGATTTTCAACTTTCTTCGGCAAACAGAACAATTTGTTTTTCAAACATACCCTTAAAATGGCTTTGCTATTAGAATTTATTTCCATTTGGAATACTTTTTCCATCCTCTTATTATCTAGTACCCATTCTTCCATTCTCAACCCAATGTCTGAGCAGTCTTTTTTCAGAGAGTGTAGAGTGTTGAGCTACTCTTATGGGACCAGTGTGTGCATGGGCCTGCATGGTTTGTGTGTGTGTGTGTGTGTGTGTGTGTGTGTGTGTGTGTTTGCATGTGCATGTGCTTCTGTGTGTGTATTGAGTTGGGATCTTACAAAGTTACCCAAGTTGTCCTAGAACTCAAGTCTTCCTATCTAACCCTTCAAAGGACCTGGGTTGCAGGTGTGTGCCCAGCTTCAGTGTATTTGACAGGCACTTCCTGCTCCTTTGTTAGCACAAGGTTTTGTAACAGATACTGAGGGATGTACAAGGTGGAGCCCCTGTTCCAAGACGGACTCTAATCAGGACATGTAGCCAAGTGAACCCTTTCCTCTCTGGGTTGCTCTTTGGCATGGTGTATGTCACAGCAACAGGAAAGTGACTAAGATAGTGCCCTCTAGCAATGTGCCCCTTGAAGGGTCTTTGGCATAGTTGGTTATTTCCAAAAGGCCTGTAATAATTTACAAACATGAGCTTTCTCAACTTCCTGCCCTCTCCTGATGAGCTTTATTATGACCATAGATTTTTTTTTTTTAATCTTTATTTTAAATACGTATCAAGAGCTGCCCCTTCCACCTGGGCTCTGGGCCTCTGCCCGTTCATCTGTAAACATCCTTAAATCTCTCCATTCCCCCCACTAGAAAAAATACATAAAGAGTACCACAGAGAGGAGGGGGGGGGAGGAAGAGAGAGAGAGGGAGGAAGAGGAAGAGGAAGGAGAGAGTTCACCTTGGCAACTCTGGAGAGAAACAAAAAGACCATCTGTCTGTTTCCCCACCCTCCAGACATCTGAACTCTTGGTTTTGCGTCTGCCCTTGGTCCTCTCCTGTGACTGCCTCCCTCCGGCCCCATCAACAAGTCCTGATTTGTAAGTCCAAACTCACCTTCTGTTCTGCTGATTGACCTGGGTTCTTGCTGGCCTGCTCTTGCTTGGCCTCCTCTTCTAGGGGTTGACAACTTTGTTCTGTGTTGACTGCTTCCTTCTTCTTGTAACTTTCCTTCTGTAATTTTCATAATCCGCTTTCTTTGGCCTCAGCCAGAGCTCTTCCCCATCCGACTGTCAAGGTTGGGAATTTTCTTCCTAGTGTACACTGTTCCTAGAGTGATTTTGGCCAATCCCATGGCTTCATATGCTGCCTGTATATGGATAATTTCCAAATTGTTTTGCGCCTAGCTTTCTCCTGATCTCTGTCCATATACTCAGCTGGATACTTTCATTTTCGATAACGTACAAACATCCCATACTTAGTATGTCTCCAGACCTCATACATAATGTTTTTCCATATCTGCCTCGTCTTTCACTACCTTTTCTGGGGGATTATGGTGCCACTTCCCTCTTTTGTATTGTGGTCCATGAGTAGCCATGTTGATTTTACATGTTAAAGATGGAGGAGCCTCACATTTCAAAGATTTCTCAAAACTTTCTTCTCTAGCTCTGCTGCCACTTTTGTATGGCTTTGTATCCCCCAGCAAAAGTCTCTCAGCTGATTTCTGTGCCTCTTTTCTTGACTATGATCATATTCTCCATATTGTATAGATAGCTCATCCCAAAATATAAAAGGATCTCATTAGTCCTCCTTAAATCTTGGGTGACTCCCCATCCTTTTCTCTTGGGCTTCTCAAGTTCCATACTGTTGACATCCGGGCTGGCTCTTGTGTTAACCCGTATACCTTGCCTCTTCCTAGGAAACGCCAGCAACGGCCCCACTACTGAGACCTTGATAAATGTCCCGGGCACAGAGCTGGCAAGAAAGCACGTACTGGAATCCACAGATGGGCAGGCCAGGGTGCAGTGCCTTGGGTCTTTCAGATGGAGGGCCCTTTGTGCCCTGCCCTGCCCTGCCTCTCCAGTGCCCTTTGTTCTCCCACGGCCCCCAGCACTCTGTGCCTTCCAGTGGTGACTGGATCTCTTGAGATCACCCCCACTTTTGTCTTTGCGTTTCACTGGGCTTTTCTGTTTGCTGGGGCCTTGTAATGCCCATACCACAGTCATTGCACGTGATCCACCACCGTGGCCCTGGGGATCCCGCTCAGTGAGCGCTCTCTAGGAATCAGTTCTTGACCCTGGGCCTTGTTAAGGTACTGTCTCATGTGTCCCCATCCCCCTCTGTTCCCTCTCCTTGTCACATTGACACCTGTATATCCATGGGGAACAAGAGCTGATGGCCAGGCCTGTTTTTATCTCTGTGTCCCACATAGGGACCTACTTCTGCTAGGCACTCAGTAATAAATGTCCATGGAATGAATGGCGCTCACTAAGTATTTGTAGAGGAATGAATAGTCTCTCTTGAAATGGCTTCTTGTCACAGAGCTTTCCCTTCCCACCCTTCCAGCCTGGATATATCATGGAAACAAAGCCAGTTGGTCAGTAGGTCAAGAAATGGCCATCCCCAAAGCAAGAGTTTGGGAAGAAAGTGTGGCGCTTCCTCAGAGCCTAAGGCACTCCGTGGGCAATGCAGCACACAGAGCTTCATGTTGATTCAGGTCCTGGAAAGGACTAAGAAACTGAACAGAAATGAGAACTGGGAAAAGAAGTCTGACATTTTTCTCCAGCAGCATATGGATTTCTCATCAGTCCATGTAAGGGAAAACCGGGGGTGGGGAGGTCTCGGCAGCTGCAGCTGTCCGCACTCCCTCCCTCCCTCCCTCCTCATTCCACCGCCACCACACCTGGTCCCCAGAGGACCCTCACAGCTCAGCTATTTGGCTGAGGGATGGACAAATCTCCATGGTTCAGCAGAGACAAGCCTGGGAGTTTTCAAAAGAAGCTTTGCTAGGAAACAAAACAAAGTAAAAACAGGAAATAGGGTATAGAAATGATAAAAATATAGACAAGGGGGAAACGTCCCTCGGTTTAAGATAAGTAAAACAGTGTGTGTGTGTGTGTGTGTGTGTGTGTGTGTGTGTGTATGTGATTTTGCTGGATTTAGTTCACTGTTTAATTTTTCATGATATTGTCTGCCTCTGGGAACCTGGCCTTCAGTCTCTCTCTGTATTTGTATGCCGTTCTTTCTCTTAAGAACCTTCTCCGTCTTCGTCTGGGGAAGGTGTTGGAGCTGGTATTTCACTTGCTTGCTCTTCCAGGCAGCCATGACTGATCTCAGCGTGAAAGGAGTTTTCCACCATTTTTCTGAGGCTCAGTCATCTCAGTGATTGCAAACACTAGCAGAGGACCCGTGCTCAGTGTTCATAATAAAGGTTTTACTTGCCTGGTGTGAAATGAAAAACACAGACAACGTCACTGGCTTTTTAATAACATGAAGGAACTGACCTTTTTACCCTGAGGGCTTTTTTTCTTTTTCTTTTTTCTTTTTTTTAAACCTTCTAGGTAATTGAAATAGCAGATGGTGGGGCTGAGAGTGAGTGGTTTAGTATGGTTGCCTAGCATATGAGAAGCCCTGGGTTTGATCCTCACTGCTGGAAGAAAAAAAAGAAAAGAAAAGCAGATAGTTTATGTGTTGTGTCATTAAAAAATTAATTTAGTTAAAATATAAATATACTTACCTTAAGAAATAAAATAGCAAGTGGAAGTTGTGAGGGTTTTATGTGCTTACTTGGCAAAATTAAAAATGTATAATTCTCTGTAGGTACCCTCAGTTTTGTTTTTGTTAGATTTTACATAGTGTGTGTGCACAGACATGTTCGTGCATGCCACAGTGTTAGTGATACGGCCATAGGATGACTTTCCAGAGTTGGTCCTCTCCTTCCACCATTTGGCCCTAGGGATGGAATGCAGGTCACTGGGTTGGTGGTAAACATCTTTATCCACTAAGGCATCTCTCTGGCTGTCCTGCCCTCAGGTTTTAAAAATCCTTGTGCCGGGAAATCCAGTGCTGGCAGCAGGTATTACATAAACCACAGAAGTGTCCTAGGCTGCTTCTGTGCTCTGTAGGCCGTTCAAGAAAGTATTCTGAGGCATGTGATTTATCTCACGGTCCTCCCAACAGCAGGCTTGTCCCTCGCTGTTTTCTAAGGCAAATGATCAAGTCTTTGTAAGGTTGACATTCTCTCCTTAAGAACCAGGTAGTATGGTTCAGTCCTCAGACAAATAATCATTGATTGACTCTAGCAATAATCAATGGATTTAGTATGTACTAGGTCCCACAAACGTGAGTAATTTATTGTCCCTGTCTTCAAGAAAATCCTAAATTAGGGGGAAGAAAATCTAGTTGTAAAGGATGGGATGGGGTTCCCTATTCTGCAGGACAGGGGGAGAGTGCCTGTTTCTACCTCAGACAGCTTCACACTGGACCAAGGTTTTGCCCAAGAGAAGTTGAGGAAAGGCACTTATGGCACTTATCTGTCTTAACTGGTGACATCAGGAGGAACAGTCCCCACCAGTGCCCCATAGGAGCACATGCAGGAATGCAGGTTGGAAGGTACAGCTGCCTGGACAGAACACATGCTTTTTGGATCCGTAGACCAGACACAGGCCGGAGCAAGGAAGCTCTTTGTTCTGAGCTTGCCCTTCCTTGGCAGCTTTTGTATTCACCTCGGGAATTTAATACGGGAGATTGTCTGCCCTTGGATTCCAAGGGTTAACTGCCAGAACACAGCACAACACACAGCAAATCTGACATAGACATCTCTGCCAACCGTAAGCTCACCCCAAGCCCAACATGAGCCTCAGCTGCCACAGAGCAGATGCCATGGCAGTGACATCTGTGGAGTCCCAGAGAGCCTGCCAGCATCTGGAGCATCTGGATCCTGCCTACCACAGTGTAAGAAGCTGTGGATAACACCTAGGAGTGTCCATAGGAGATGGCCCTGAAGCCATCCTAAAAAGACAACAGCATAGCCACCTCATTGGAAGACAGTCTTCCTAAGGTTTTTTTTTCCCCTTAGCACACAGTACTCTGAGATTACTTTGATAAAATTGGAAATGTTTTGATAGAAACAAGGTAACTACCTCCAGCGGAGGAAATGTCATACTGCAGAGCCCTTTCTGTAAGGGACAGTTGATCCTCTGAACCTCGTTCATCATTAAAGTCTGAATTTCAGCATATGTTCCCCTCTTCCCACCACGACCCTCACTTTAATCTCCTTCCTTGTGAACTGTCTTCTTTTGTAGTATCTGACCAGACGGATACCACAGAACCCAAGGTATCAACATATCAAGTCAAGATTGGATACTGGTAAGTCAAAATCAGAAACAGAATTTTAAAAATCGAATAGCCATTGATAGACAGGAAAGTGCCCATCAAGCTGGGACCAACCATAGCTGGAAGTTTCTTATTGTCTTGCCTGATGTCTTTGAAAGCTGTATTTCAGATTATCAGTAAAATTTGCACTCACGTAATTTCAGTTATTATTACTTCCCCCATTAGAAATCATCTAAATCAAGAAAGGGAAATCCTAGGAATCAACAAGTTACAGGGCCGATGCTGAGTAAATGTCAGGAGGTCATACTCCATTCTGGAGCACCTGAAGTGTACTCCATCAAACTGACAGCAATAGATTAGACGTGTGCGTGTTTGTTCAGAGTTTGCAGAGTGCTGACCACATGTAAAAGTGTGGACTCATGGATAGGAGGATGGCTGTGGGCTGTGGCTTTTGCAATTAGAGCACCAAGACTCAAGTGGAGGCCGGCTGACTTGAACGAGGAACTAAAATGCCAGCCAAGATTGAGTTAGTGCTGCCTTAGCTGAAAGCACATGCAGGAGAACCATGCTGTCTGCATCTCTCCGAGTTCTGCTGCTGCTGCTGCTGCTGCTGCTGCTGCTGCTGGCCAGATCCCAGTGGGTCTGCAGTCTTGTGAGGTTGGGGTTGTTTGTTTCTGTGTTCTTCAGCCTTTGCCTCAAAATTCATAGTTTTCCTGCAGTATCTGAAGACACCTGAGGGAAGTGAAGGGGAATGTTACCTCCATTTAAATCATCCTCCCCTTCCTCCACTCTCCTTCGAGTCATGGTCTTCCATTATGCACTTCCTCACTACCATAGATGCAAATGTTTTCAGTGTTCCAGATTTGCATGTCCTATTTCTTTGAAACATTCCCATGCTACACAGGTATTTATTATGGCACGTATCCTGTGGGCAAGTGGAAATATTATTACTGTTTCAGAGGAGAAGATGGTGACCTGGAGATGTTGTGATTTACTCAGATCTCAGAGAAGGAGATAAAAACTAGGGTTGTTGGCAGGGTGAGGAAGGCAACACTGGAGGGTGGGTGCCAAGCCTGATGCCCTGGCTCTTGGACTTCCTGTCCTGTGCTTTCTCCCCAAATAGTTCTTCTGCTACAATATCCTCAACGAGTCCAGCTTCCCCTCAATGGAAGACTTGAAGTATCATAGTTTTGTAAGGTACTCGTCTGTTCTGTTAAAGAACACAGTAAAAAATGAATTTCAGTCAAAATCTTTTTACCCCCGTACATTTTTGTGCCACAGATACCTAAATGGCCTGGAACTGGCCATGTCGATCAGACTAGCCTTGAGTTCACAGAGAGCTACCTATCACTAAAAATGTAAAATGTTGTCTTTTAAAGGGATGAGAGTGTAGCTCAGTGGTATACCCAGTGACAGAGTGCAGGTCCAGCATTTGCTAGACCTTAGATTCTATTTCCTGTACCACAGTAAACAAACAAGTAAATTTAAGAGCCCAGGTTTGTTTCAGACATCTAGATTTATCTATACCTTCATAATATTTTTCTCATGGAAATCAAATAGGAATTTCTGCCACCCCCTTCTATCTCTTCAATCCAACCATAACTAAAATTTGACTTAATAATGGTATCTGAAATTAATTTTAATTTTTAATGCAATGCATAACATCTGATTTTGTAGTGCATATTAAATGCCAGAATCCTTTTATATCCCAAGAGTTTTAAACTGCTTTCTGTTAATTAAGCTTTTTATTTTGAAGTAATTGTGGATGCAGATGCCTCTGTAAGAAATGAAATGGAAATTCCACATACTCCTTACCTGGCTTCTCTCAGCCTACACTATTGCTATGGTGATAACAGCATGGACATGTGCAGCCAAGCCTTAGAGTACTGCCATCCCCACAAAGATCCCCACGTTGTCCTTTAGGAGCCCTGTCTACTTTCCACTCCATCCCTCTGTAATCTTTGCAGCTGCTGATTTTTCAAGTCTCTCGGTTTGGTTTTTTGTTTTTTTTTTAACGCTACCCTTATGGAGCTGTGCAGTATACAGCATTGTGCTGCCATGCTTCTGCCTCTTTTCTTTGCGTATTGCTGGGGAGTAAACACAGGCAACTAAGCATGCAGGGTTGTTGCCCTACCACTGAGCCCTGTGTGTCCAGCCTGGATGGACTTTTTCATTGGGCAGAGTTCTTTGGAGCTTCCAGTGTGTTGTGTGTAACAACAGCTTGTTCCTTTGTGTTACTGGCTAGTATCCCCTGATAGCTGTACTTCATTTAATCACTCACTAGTTGAAGGAAATTCACCCTGTTTCCAATTGGGAGATAGTTACAAAATAAAAGTAAACTTCTGTAGGCATTCATGTACAGATTTTTGTATGAGCAAGTCTTAGTTTTTCTGGAATAAATGTCTAAAGGCACAGTTGCTCAGTCACATTGTAGTTTGGTTTGATTCAGTTTGCTTTTTTCAATTTGTTTGTTTTGTCTCTTTTAGAGACAGAGTCTCAGGTAGCTCAGACTAGCCTCAGACTCGTTTTGTAACCAAGGCTGGCCTTGAACTCCTGATCTTCCTGCCTCTGCTTCCCAGTTTTAAGGAATTGTCAAACTGTTCTCCAAAGTGGCTGTACCATTTAGCATTCCCACCAGGAGCAGATGAACAATCATTTCCTCCAGGTCTTCGCCTGTGTTTGGTGTCAACACCATTTTTTTTTATTTCCCTTACTGAGAAGGTCTGTAGTAGTAGAGCATTACCCTTAAACTTGCCTACCAGCTAATGATGGATGTCTTTGTTTGTGTGCGCTTGTTTCTGTCTGTCTGCTTTGCTGAAATGCCTGTGCTGACCAGGTTACTTGCATTTTATCATTATTTCCAGTTTCTTATGTATTCTAGACGTTCGCCCTTTGTGAGAGGCATGGTTTGTAAGGATCCTTTCTCCATCTGTAACTTGTCTCTTCCTCCTGACAGTCTTTGAAGAAGAAAAACTTTTTATCTTGATGAGGTTCGTTTTTATCTGTTTCCTTCTCGTAATCATAATTCCATCATCCACTTTAAGAACCCTTGCCCTAAACTATATCCCAGAGATGCTTTCTATCATGATTTTTCTTCCTGAAAGTTTTTAGGTTTTACATTTAAGTCCACGGTAGATTTTGAACTGCTTTTAAGTAGAGGCGGCTGACTTAGATGAAGATTAGCTTTCTAATTTAGGGGTATCTGACTCTCTGGTATCTTCATCTTTGTCAGCAGTCAGGAGGATATTTATGTGGGTTTATTTCCAGGTCTCTGTTTTGTTCCCTTGATCTGTTCATGTAGCCCTTTGCCAATACCACAGTCTTGATTAATGTAGCTGCACAGTACACTGGATACTTGGAATTGGTTAGCCTCATTATTCCCATTCTGTTTCTCTTTACAACATTATTTTAACTATTCTCATTTCTTTGCTTTTCCATATAAAGTTCAGAATAATTTTCTTCACTTTTATAAAAGGGCTGATTTTTGTTTTGGGTGGTTTTGGGGGGGGAGCGAGGGCGGGGGCAGCGGGTGAGACAGGTTTTCTCTGTGTATCAGCTCTAGCTGTCCTGGAACACTTTGTAAACCACTCTGGCCTCGAACTCACAGAGATCTACCTGCCTCTGCCTCCTGAGTGCTGAGATTAAAGGCGTGTATCACCACCGCCTAGCAAAAAGGGCTGATTTTTAATAGGAATTATTTATCAATTTGGAGAGAACATCTTGACTGCATTGAGAACTATAGATCAGTTTTCTGTTTCTGTGGATTTGCATATTCTGGCCATTCATGTAGGTGGAGTTGTATAGTATGTGGCCTATTGTGTCTGCCACCTTTAACATAGTATGTGTGTTCAAGGTTTATCCATGCCACAGCACATGTCAGCACTGCATTCCTTTGTATTACCAAATACCATTCTGTTGGACAGGTCTTCTGTATTGTCTCTCTCTACTCATCAGTTGATGGACGTTTGGATTACTCATACTTTTTGGCCATGGTGTGTCTAGGAACATCAATATATGCAAGTTTTTGTGTACATGTGTTTCTAGTTCTCTTGGATAGATATTGAGGAGTTGAATTCCTGGTCATATGATACTTTCTTTTTTTTTCTGAGAGCATACCGAACTCTATCTTACCATCGGTAGTACAGGAGGTCTGTGTCCTCTCCACAACTCATCATCACTTTGTCGGTCATCTTGATTATGTCCACCGTCGTGGCATGAAGGATTTTAAAAACCGTGTGATTTTAGTTTGTGTGTTCCTGATGACAGATGTTGATGAACACCCTGTTTGTGTGCTTATTGGCACTTGTATATTTCCTATGGAAAAAGGTCTATTCCGATCATCTGCTCGTTTTAAAACTGGTGATTTTTCCACATTAGAAGTTCTTTTGTTTATTCTGGATACTAGACTCTTAACAGAAATATGATTTTCAGATGTATGCTCCCATGCTGTGGGTTGTCTGGGGTTTTTGTGGGACTTAGCTGGAGGAATAAATTACATCTACCCTTCTTTCCTAGAAGCAAAAGTCTCTCAAACTAGTTTTGTAATAGCTTTTGGAAGGGCCAAAGCATGTCTTATTGCTTCAAGCTCCCAAGTACTTTATAGTCAGTGTGGAGAAAAATCCTATTCTAGCATTTGGTTGTGTGTGTGTTTCACATTTAGCCATGAATCAGCTTCAGGGAGAGACCTTTAATGTTTACATTTCCATGTATTTTTGTGACTTAGCTCTCTGGTGTGCAAAAGCTGTGGGTTATATGCTAAGATGTACAGCCTGTCAACCTCTGGGGCTCCCAAGGCCTCAGGAGCCCTAAACACGTCATTGTGCCTGAAGGTTATCATTGCTGTAGGTGAAAATGTTGAGGAGTCTGCTTAAGAAGACACTGAGCGGGCGGGCCATAAAGCCCAAACTGCAGGGAGACGACTCACCTGTGGATGGTTTTAAGCTCTGCAGCCAGAGCCATGGAAATAGGCAGGATGAGTAAGCAGTTCCCATTTCTAGGCTAACTAGGTGAGACTTTAATCTTTTCTTATAAAACAGTGGTCAATTTAGAATTAATCACACACACACACACACACACACACACACACACACACACACAAAATCAAGAGTTCTGTGGCATGTCATGTCTATGGCATGTCTTCTGGTCTCTTCCTTCCTCCTGAAAGAGGCTCTTTTGTCTCTGTGCTCCGACTCCACTTCTCACAGAAGCCTGAGCCCTGCTGTACAGCTGGGGCTGACATCAGAGTTATGGGGAACTCGCAGCATTCTCTTTGTTTCATGGGTGCCTAGGTGTTTCTTTCCAGTCCCCACCACTGAGGACTGTGCCAGAGGGGCCTGACTTCTGACTTGCATTTTGCTCAGTCCCAGCGGCAGGCAGGACTGTGTGTTCCAGGCACCTCTCTGGGTCTCGGTTCTGCAGCTCCACAGGCTTCATTAAGGACACTCTAAACCGGGCTCTTCCTGTGTGGGTCTCATCTTTCATGGGCGCTGCATTGTTCTCTCGCTTCGGTTTTCAATCTAATTCAGTTGTCTGCTGCTTTCCAAATCCTGTACCCTCCTCCACTTGGTCTTTTCTAGCATGATTTTTATTTTTGTGGATGTCACCTTCCTTTTGTTACATCTACACAACTAATCATTTCCTTTTCTTCCTTCGTCTCTCCTTTTCCTGATTATTCGATAATAGTTTTGATCTTAAGCACTCAAGCTCATTACAGACTACATGCGCTTCGTTTTCATTTGGTATTTGATTTGTCTCTTACGTCAAAGGAAGGAATGTATGTGAAAAGCTTTTACAAACCAGAAAGCTGTAGACCCACGTATAACTGATCTGGTTAACAAAGGACCACTGTGCCGCCTCTTTTCACGCTCCTGCTCCTTCCGAGCCAAAAGAACTTCTCCGTAGAGGAGGGAAATATTGAAGAAAAAATAAAGCCGTGGAGCTGTCTCTTAGCAACTGAATTCCTGCCTTATAAATCTTACCCTCTCTAGATTACTGCTGCTCAGAATCATTTGCTTTTGTTACATGCTCAGTACAAATAACGTTATTAAATTATAGGAACACAATGGGGAAAAAAATCAAAGCAGTGAGTCACTCCGTGAATCGATTGTACTCTGTCTTAGCACAAGGCTGCTGATAGAGTTGAGTTGTTTCTTTCTCTTGATTCAAATAGTGGAACTCTTATTAGATATCTTTCATTGCAACTTCAGTAGTAAACAAGGTAGAAGCTAAACATCACCTTAGGCGTTTCTAGGTTGCCCGAGTCGACGGCTCATATGTGTACTCTGTAACATAATTATGTATCAATTAAGTTGTATATCATTTAAAGGAAATCAGAAGATCGGATAGATGAAACAGAAGCCAAATCAGGATGTGATTAGTTACATTATAAAATAACTTTTCTCTAAGGACTTCTCAAACGGCAGTTTTGGAGTGTATTTCATCCAGCTAGTATATTTCTAGTGTCTCCCACACTAGAACACAGGAATAAAGATTGTGTGTGTGGATGTGCACAGATAAATAGCCCTGGGCTTTCTGTAGACTGAAGGTAGATGAGGCAGTCTAGTCGGTGATATATGCCTTGTGAGAGGCGAGCTGCTCGCTGTGGAGGGAGGGAGGGAGGGAGGGAAAGGCCACTCTTCCTGCTGGGGAAGCCAGAGCAGGGACTGTAGAAATGAAGGTCAGCAGAGCTCAGGGTGAGCCATGAAGACCCGCTGGAAGTCAGCAAGCTGCTGGCATTACCCTGCTAGAGCTGGGAACTCAAATTCAGTATTGGGCAGTGGACAGCCACTCAGCTTTTATTTTGCTTTGTTTGGCTTTTTAATTAGTCTTATTTAGGAAAATTTGGCAATAATACTGGATTTCAAAAAGTCTTAAAAGATTAGTTCTCTAATAGCTTTTCAGGCTCCTTTGGTATAAAAGACATGTTTGTAAATAAATGGCCTATGAAGTTCCTCCATTTCCAGTCATTTTGTTGCAATTAGATGAAGTAAGACAAAGCACTCATTTGCCACACCACTATAAAATGCCTGATAAAATGCCACTTCTCATACTTACTCAAATCATTTACAAGGGGCCAGGGCGGCCCTCTTACCGTCTCCCTTCTCCCGCTGAAGCAGTATAGAAACCCTCCACTCTCTTTCCCCGCATACCTGGAGAAGGGTGGATTTCTATAAAGAAAAGCCTTTTGTTACTAGCCCTCTTAGATCTGTTCATAATTTTGCCAGGTATCTAGAAACGCAGAGGTTTTTGTTTTTCTGCCTTTTCCTTTAGTCAGTAGGAAAAGCAAATGATGGTGGTGAATCCCTTGCCTCTGAGCACACTGGTGGACGTCTGCTGATGGAAGACGATGGAGTGCTGTGCAAACCTACAGGAAAGGGTGATAGTGAAGAAATTAATTTTCCGGACCGGCGTATAGCGTAGTGGTAGAGCACTTACTTAGTATTCAGTCCCCCGCACTGTGGAAATCTTAACAAAGGCGTGCGTACATATATAAATTTTAGGTACTTTGTTAGTAGGAACAGTATTAGTTGTGACTACAGTATTTTAATAGAGATTAAATAAATGGAGCTGCCTGTTGTTTTCCATTCCTCAGGGAACGTGTAGCATCAAAATGATCCTGTGATCGAAGAAGGAACATTCCCTACAGGTTACAATGTTTTTAAACCACAGGACTGCGATTGTCCCTTAGGGTAGACTCCTTGCCTGCCATGCAGGAAGCCTGGGGTTCACTCTCCACTACCAGTTACAATAAAACACCAGTAGAAAAGCCGGGTGGTTCTGTGAACCATACTGGAAACCGGGAGGTTGGGAATGCTAATCCTCGAATAATTGGTAAGTTGCTGCATTGCTGGGCAAATTGATGAGGTTTTTTTTTTTTTTTTTTTTTTCCTCCCAGTTTTCTAACTAGATTGCCTGAAGCTCCCCTAAACCTAAAGAAACTGCCACTTCAACCACACACAGCGTAGGAGACACAGGAAGGGACCTGTCACTAGGGCTCTTGTGGCGAGTGTTTTAAGGATAAGACTCTAAGATGCTGTACAGCAAACTAATTAGCGTTTTCTTCCAAAGCTCGGTGTGTTGACCGGCAAGTCCACACTTGAGTTCAGAGCTGCAGCAGCGAAGGGGGCGTTCAGAAGGACTGATGGTGTCTGCTGTGGAATTCCTGGGGCGAGTCTCGGGTCCAAGGGCTTAGTGTAGACATTTAAGGAGTATTTGCTCTTTCTTTCTCTCCCTCCGTATATCCTCCCCACAAAAGGAGAAAAAAGCTTTGACCCAAGAAAGAAAAACTCAAAGCTCCTAAAACAGATTGTATTTGGTTCTTGTCTGGTTCCTGGTGGCTTGGGAGGGTCTCTCTTGAGCTGGCTTCAGGCCTCCTTAGCAGTCCCGATTTCTCTCTGGGACTCTGGAATAATACCATCTGAGTTTAGGGGCACACTGCACCCTTCCTATCCTGATAGAGAGTGTGTGTCCTAAGATAAAACCAGGCAAAAGTAACGATAATAATTAAAAATAAACCGAAAGCAGTGCATGTTTACTCTGTGATGAATTCATGGTAAAGCTTTAATAACAATTTAAGTCTGGTATTATTTTGAAAATACATTTAGGGGTTTAAAACGGGATTTATTTTCCTCTCAGTCTCTGACCCAAACATGAAGAACAGTTCAGAATAGTGCTTTGAAAGAGCAGCGCATGCCATTTGTCAAAAGCATTACTTTGATCTGAAGTTAGGCTGGATCTCATGGTTTAAAGAGGAGCAAAACTATAGAAATGAGAAATTATTTTGAATGTTTTTCATTTACCATGTTTAGGTGCAAGATTGAACTTGCCATGTTGAATTAAATCAAACTTCAGCACACTCAGTTTAAAAAATAATAGTAATCATAGCCCTGGCTTGAAAGCTGGAATTGGATTCATTTGAAAACCAGAATGATCATGGACCAGTTTTAAAACATGAAAATGCTCCAGAGCACCTTGGCTAGAGCTGAGTATTGTAGGACCAGACCATAAAACATGAGGGCTGGGCGTGCTCCCCAGCAGTGGGAACCTCGGCACACCAAGGCCGCAGTGAATACTGGTGCCCAGATTGTGTGGTCTGCTTCAGGCTGCAGCATCAGCATGAATAGTGGACTACGTGGTGGGGGGCAGGGGAAGCCGCAGAGACAGAGTGGAGTGGAAAGAGTTGCCTGGGTGGCCGCAGAGCAGATTTTAGACATTCAAAGATGATGGCTTCTTTCTTCCTCTTCCTCTGGATATCTAACCAAAGGAGGCCATGGGGGCTATAAGGAGGAGGAAGTCTCCGACTCTAGAAGGGTAACACGAGGGAATGCGGGCTCTAAATGATCGTCTGTATTGCCTGAGACTGCAATGTCTGGGGCAGTGCAGCTGGACTTAAACTCAGTGGCCCAGAGCATTCCTTGGTTCCCTTTCTTTAGCTGATGCCGCATAATCCACAAGGCTGTTTAGCATGTGTGGTTCTCTAGTCACAGGACAGAGGAGCTGAGGGGGTCTAACTCTCAGCCCAGTTTCACAGAGGTGCTCATTGCCAACAATAAAGCATGTCTAAGATTTGTCTTCTCTTTCTAGGGAACAGTATGACCAAATACATCGAGAAGCTAGAAGAGATTAAAAAAAGTGAGTACCACTACTGATGGCTTGAGAGAAAGGATGGAGGGCTGTAGTCAGTCGGCCGTCAGCTGGCTGCCACTCCCCGGCTGCCATGTGTGCAGGGCTGTGGGGTCAGGTGAACCTGCAGGTGCTTGCAGACACTAGGCACCCTGTGTCCACTCAGCGTACACCCTGTAGGGGACAGTAGTGTTAGAATGTGGGAACAGTCACAGCCCAAGCTTCTGGTTTCTGGCCCTGCAGTCTTTGTGGTCTTTTGTTCTAGTGCCCTGTCTTCTTATTTGATCCATCCCTGAGATAGGGTAATAATAGCTCTCTTCGTAGTGTTCTTGTAAGTAGTCATCGGCAAATGCGGTGAAGGACTAAGAGGTCTGAGGAAGCAGACTTGTCCTTAGTCTTCTACATTAGCCATTCGTTGCAGTCTGTTTTCTTTTAATTAAAAACCATATTTCACACAGATCCCTTTTAGAAGCTAATCCTCTGCAGAGATACCTGACTGGTCACTGAATGCATTGCTCTCACAGAGAATGGTCATTTTTTTTAAAAAATCTGTATCCCAAACCAGTCGATATGAAATGTCCATGTTGAGGCCAGAATTAAAGCAGATGTTTTCTAAGCTAGATTCTCTTTGTGGAAAGTAGGAGAAGCCAGAGTCAGGGTATTTGGCTAATAGGAAGAGACGCACGCACCCCAGCTCAGGATTCGGCTCTGCTAACATGCATTTTCTTGGGAGAGAAATTACAATTCTGAAATACATCAAAACTTTTTTTTTTTTTGGACAACAGGCCTTTTAATTAAAAAAGATAATGTCCCATCTGAATTGCACAGTGTAGGGAAACCCACAGTAGGTGTGGCCTTGAGGCAGCTTTCTACTCTCTATTTGCTACACTCAGCTAGAAGACCTACTTCTATAGACATTTTAGAGAATGTATTTAATAGTAAATAATAAATACAACGTCACAGGATTGTTCCTTTTCATTTCACATGATGTCAGTTATATGTCTTTATATAAGATGGATTAAATTTCTGAACTGAAGGAAAGTCTTGTGTACTCACCGACACCGCACTGCTGGAGTCCTCAGTTCGGCACCCAGCCGGGCTGCTTCTGGTTGGGTTTGTGGCCCTTTCACCGCCCTCCCATTTGAAGCTAGATGTCTACTCACATGCCCTTACCAGGAATTTGTTCCCTACCAGGATCTCTTCCACCCAGATCATCTAAACCTTGCTTGAAAACATTTCTTAAGAGTACAATGTGGTTTCCAGAGTCCCTAAACTTCAATGGAGACTATCTCCTGCAAAGACCTGTTCTTGGAATTGAATCCCTGAAGATAGTCCCTCCTTCCTTCCTTAGAAGTCACGGCTTCCTCTCACCTCCATTGGGTGCTTTGTGCTCATCCCCACAGAAACACTTTAGAATCTGGTTTGGCACCCACATTTTAGAAGCTGTTTCCTCCCCCTCCCCCATCCCCACCCCATTTTCTGTTGCAAGTGTTCTCTGGGGTCTAAAGGGAGGAGAAGCTGCCTGGTTTCTTGACATTCTAGACCCAGCTCTCTGCTGGCCTGACCTCAGATGCCACGTCTGTCTGTGAAAACACAAACCTTGTTCTGTTCCTTTCTTTGACTTGTCTTCCTCTGTGAGTTCGACTTCCTTTTCTTTGCTAATAACACATTTTAACAGAACCCTGAAAATGCAGAAATCCTTTGTAACCTGAACATTCTTTGCCCTGTACCTGGGGAAAACGATGCTCTCTGCTATTGACCATTGACAAAGCCCATTCTTGGGACCTGGTGATTAGATGATACTAGTTGGACCCAGTGTGAAACATCCTAGATAGTCAGGTCTCTGTCCTTCCAGTAACTCGAGAGAGGCCAACTCAGACCCTGGGCTCACTGGAGAAGCAAAGCTTGATAGTGTGTCTGAGCTAGGATAATCGTTCTTCTCAGAGTCTGAGAGGAGCCGGAGTAGTAGAAGCCCCATTCTTAAAGCTGTGTTCGCTCTTGCGAGGACAGACTAACAGAGCTGTCCAAGTCATCTTTTTATACACTTTAAAACTCTGCGTAAGACTTTGACTTGATCTTTTGTCTGGGTAAGAATGTCAGAAAGTCCTACTGACGGCTGTCCTCCTAAACCAGAACCAGGTATGTATGTAGCCCCCAGGCTGCAGTGTGTGGTGGGTTCCGAGGCTTGTACGAAGGCTAGTTAGTCTACACGCTATAGCAAAGCTTGCTACTTATGTGGTATCGTTTCTGTTTAGCTATGGGGATTTTAATGTGTACATTTTATACTTACAGGTGTTTCAAGCTATGTAACAATACCAAAAGAATACCAGTGCGTAGATGTCAAAATTGAAGCTCCTTGAAAGCTATTGGCTTTTCCATTGTCTAATTTATTGCTATTTTGATTTACAAAACTTTTCTTTAGGTGGGCAGGTTGGTGGCAATTTGAGGGAAATGCTGTAGCAGCTCGCTTGTATTTCTGAGGACTTTACTCAGCCTGTTGGGATTTGTATCCAGGCACATTTATTAACTTATTTTATCCAGTAGAAGCTGCTCTAAGAACTTTCTAGAAATAATAGTTTACTTGCCAAATTGCTCTCTTCATGACATTTTCAAACAGAGAAGTTTCAATTCCCTGCAAGAAAGAGCTGTAATATATTTAACAGATGGTTAGTTTTTAAGGTATTATTATTTCCTGACTCTAATTATTAAAATATTTGGTAAATCAAGCTTAGATTAGCCTCCAAAGTAACCGTCCAGTTTGTGCTGAGTTTTTTTGGGAATTCATGGAACTGATTAGTAACACCAAGTAAATAATCTTAAACACCTTTAATCCTTTCCTTTGTTGCTAGGAGTCTTGGGTTATGAGACATTCTGTGAAGGCCATGGCAATTATCCGGCTAACCTTTAGTAATTCTAAAATAATGAGGCGGTCTTTAAGGAGTCCTGGGCACCAGTGTAAAAACCGTGAACAGGAAGGAAGGATAAAGGCGGGCAGAGTTCAACAATGCAAGCTTTAAAATTAGCTTCATTGTTAGAAAATTTTCAGGAAGTGAGCTTCTGGTGAGAATCTTCAGAGCAGATATTAGAAAAGTGAGATTGTCCGGTTTTTAATGTTTGTTGGATGTGATATGAAGATGTCTTTTTCATTGTTTGAAGACAAGGTCTTGCTGTTAGTTCAGGCTGGTCTTGAACTCAGGATCCTCCTGCCTCTGTCTCCCAGTTGCTAGGACTGCAGAATGTTCTCCTAGGCCTGGCTGATACAAAGAGCTATTGATGGGGCGGTGGTGGCGCACGCCTTTAATCCCAGCACTCGGGAGGCAGAGGCAGGCAGTTCTCTGAGTTCGAGGCCAGCCTGGTCTATAGAGTGAGTTCTGAAACAGCCAGGACTACACAGAGAAACCCTGTCTTGAAAAACCAAAACCAAAACCACAACAACAAACCAAAGACAACAAAGAGATATTGCTGCAACTGTAGAATCGCCCCCGTTTGAGTTATATTTCAGAACTATAAAGATGATGCTGAGTGAACACGCGTTATTTCGGTTGGTTTTTGTGGATTTTATTGTCATTCTGGTCAGAACACAAAGCATAATCTACCATCCAGCCGTCTTCAGGTGAGCAGGTACTGCAGTAGTGTTGTGTTCTGATGTGCAGCAGACCTCCAGAACTTCCATCGTGTAAAACTGACGAGGTTGGTTTTCTTTAAAGAAGCACCCATTAAGTCGTGAGGCCCAGTCATGACCTTGCACCAGCACACACACACACACACACACACACACACACACACACACACACACACACACAAGTGATGTCTCATGTCTCTGGCATAGTTTACAAGCACAGGGGAAAAGTGATTGCTCTCTTTGAAGTCAGAGTCAGAATATCAGGGCAGAGATGCCTTACCAGCTGTTTGGCCTGAGGCAGCTCTCAGCTTCTCAAGAGTCTCTGTCATCATCTGTAAAATGTAGACGTTATCCCTTGCTTTGTTCTGAAAGGGATTTGAGGCAGCTCACACGAATGCATGCCACACAGTATGGCTGTAGTAGAGACAGCTTAGTGAAAGGAAAGCTCTTGAGGTGGCCAAGCACACGTGTGTGTGTGTGTGTGTGTGTGTGTGTGTGTGTGTGTGTGTGCGAGCAAACACCACCTCGCCTTGAGCACACAGTGGAGACCAGATGATGAGTTAAAGCACAGTCATAACTTGAAAGTCACACCATATAACTTGATAACTAGAAAGAATAGCCCAGGGGGCTGGAGGGATGGCTCAGGGGTTAGAAGCACTGGCTGCTCTTTCAGAGGACCTGGGTTCAATTCCAGCACCCACATGGCGGCTTACAACTGTCTGTAACTCCAGTTCCAGGGAATCTGACATCTTTACACCAATGCATATTGGTGTTTAAATAAGTTATAAAAAAAAAAAAAAAGAGCGAGAGAGACCAAAATGAACCCACATAAACGCATGTTGTATTCTGCTTTTTTCAGATTATAGATACAAAAAAGATGAACTTTTCAAGAGACTAAAAGTTACCACTTTTGCCCAGCTGGTAAGTTCAGTGATCTTTTGATTGGAGTAAAGGTGAATTGGTGCTGTTCTACATGAACATTCTAGGTATCTCTCGGATCTTTTTGCAAGGAGTGGCTTCAGGCCCTTCCCGTTTCACCACAGGGGGTGAATTGGTGTCTATGGGGGTGATGTTCACAAAAGGATGACATGAAATTTTTCTCTTTAGTAAGGGTTCCATAAAATAAATATATCTGCATTCTGGTTTTAATGATTAGATTTGTGGTTTAGGTTATATTTTACTTTGCACACTTTTATTTAGAATCTAAGATTGTCGATTCTAGATGGTTTGATTTTTTTTGAAACAAGTGGCTGCCTTGTTCTGTCGCTGAGCCTTCTGAACTGCTGTGCTCTGAGTTCTTTCCTCACTCCAGTGGAGGCATTGTCTTCCCTCACTGAAAAATAATGGACAAGGTGTCTCTGTGACCCCCACACAAGAGGTTCGTTGATGTGACTCAGGTTGGATTTGAGGCTCGATGTCAGTGCTTTTAAAATGAACACTGTGTTAAGACAGACCATCTGTAATCAGCATATTCATAATTGCCTTTATTTCCCAATTGTATGGAGAATTGTCCATACCATTCTAGGTTATTGTAGGTCAGTATCACATTTTGAAGGGATACTGTGTCCTGCTGAATCAGTCTCTGCACAGATGTGGATTTAAACTCTTTTTCATGTTTCTCCGCTGAACTGATCCTTTTGGGCTTCTGTGTTGATACTGTGACATTCATTTACTTGTTTGTTTCCTGTGCTGTTTGTGTGTAAAGTTTTAAGTGAGTTTTTGTTTTTTCTGGAACATTCATCTGTGGTATAATTAGAACCCTGATGGTTAAGAGGCCTGAAATTCAGTAAGATTTGCCGGTTATGACACTACAGCTTCTTAAAACAAGATGGCTTTGGTGTTTGGAGTTTCCCAGTGTTCTGTAAACGACAAAATCGCCTGTGTTTAAAATAAAAACGCAAACACATCTACACATTTCATTCTTTTCTCTCAGGTCATTCAAGTTGCTTCCCTGTCAGATCAAACACTGGAAGTGACAGCTGAGGAGATTCAGAGGCTGGAAGGTAATGAGAATTGAGGATGTGCGGAACTAGCAGATTGACAAGGGTGAAAGAACTCACCCTGTGCAGTTACTGGTGTGTTCACAGGGACTTGGGTCATTGATACGCACGTCTGTTTGCAATTAGTTACTCTTGGAGAAATGCTATCTGGTGCCCTAATTATTCTCATTTCTTTACAAAATAATATTTTCTGACACACAATTTCAGTGTTTTAGATGTTTGAATATACTGCTTCCTTTTTCCCCAGAAAACACTTCTAATGTCTTCTGCAACACACAGGTTACAGAAGTCAGTGGGAAGAGAAACTAGAGAGCTGAGAAAACATCTCTGCCCCCATGGGATCCGTAGCTGTGTGTGCACACACATAACTGTGTGTGTGTCAGGGGAGAATGATACAGTGCTGAAGTTACTGTGTGTCAGGATTCATGGATGGAAGGAAGGCCACAGTCTTTAAGTGTGGAATTTTACTGTTTACTGTTTACTGTTCTCAAAAACAGGCAGGAAAATTTCCTAAGATGAGGAACCCAAGCATCAGGAGTTAAGCCCCGGTGGCATATCTAGTGAAGAGTGGACCTGGGACTTCACTCGAAATGTCTCCATTGTTATCACCAAGGCACTCTGCAGAGTTCCTTTAAGATATGTGAGATACCGTGGGAGGGAGTTCTCAGGAAGGAAGGTTGTTTTCCAGTTAGCCTGGACCAGGCTTCCTGAAGGTGTCTGAACCAGGCCTCAAGGGTGGGTACAAGTTATGAGGGATGAGAAGCCTAAGCAAGGTCTGGACATGAAAGGACGGCATGTATGCCGGGAATCTGGTAATCCAGGCTGGCTTTGGTCTTCAGGGATGGAGAGACACTGGGTGGGAGATAAGGCAGAAAGATAAGCAGGCTCCAGATTTCCTTGCTTAAATACCAACTGGAAAATAAACCCGTCTAGCTGTACACTCCTTTCAGGAGTGTACAGACGTCGGGTCTTGATCTTATCCTGAAGCAGCCTGTAATCAATGCGTGCCTGTTTACTAAAGAAGAATGTGTTTGTTAAGGTTGATGTAGGTCAGGAATTTAACTTCTGATTTCAAGACAGGGTTCTCAGGAAGTCTGAACACACTGGTTTTGTGCAACTCAACTGTCATTTTACTGGGCTGGTTTTTGTTAGGGAGGATAAAGAGAATCTGAAAACGACAGGAATTTATCTTTGACAGATGCCTCTCGCCCCGCAGAAAAATAAGGGTTCATTGTAACAGAGATAATTGAGTCTCCTCATACAAGCGCTCCCAATTTTAACCGGGTTATATAAGCACCTAGATTTGGCCTTTAATTCATTGCTGAGATTGCTGCACCAGAACATACAGGCACATGCAATTTTCTCTTCTGAGATAAATTTGCACAGCAAAATAGGTTCTTGTAAAGTAGGACGCCATAATGTGTGAGTAATATTAGTGTTTTTCTGGTGCTCTACATGGATAATAACTCAGTCGGAGCGCCTGGACAATAGGCTGTATCTGTGTGTGTGCTGCTTACCTTTGAAGAATGCAAAACCCTCCTTTTACAAGGGTAATGCTTTTTCCTAACTTAAAATAGGTTTCAAGATGGCAAAAATATATAAAGAAGAAAATGATAATAAACAGTAGTGAGTGTTGATGTTTGGGCCCATTTTCCTGCATCTCCCCGTTACAGTGCATGCTCTCTGTGTACAGCTTTGCTTTGTACAGCTTCAAATTAACATGTTTTTCATGAGTATTTTCCAATTCATTAGCCAGACTTCAAAAACATGACTGTAAAAGTTGTGTTCTTTGAGACATACCTTAATTTAATGATTCTACTGTTGGGCATAGCAATTTTTTCCTGATTTGTCACTTTGATGAAATAATGCCACACTGTGTTATGTGTAAACAGGCAAGTGAGTCTCGTTGTTCACTGAAAATGAATCGCTGCAGATGGTCGAAGGGGAAACCACTCCCACACCATCCCCAGTGTGGTTGTGACCTGCATGCATTCCTGTCAGAAGTAAATGGGAACACCTTGCCACTAAAACAAAATAATTAACCCTTAGAAACTACTCGCTCATACAGTGGATAAAAATTTATATCTAATCGTTTTATTTTTTAATTCTTTTGATAATGAAATTGAGCTATGTGTATATGTATGTGCATGTGCCCACATACATTCATTTACTGGGCCTCTCTCTTTTAAAATATTTTTATATGTTGTTTCCTATTTTATTTTTCTAAAACAATGCCCATCTTTTTTTTCTTACTGATTTGTGAACACTTTGGATAATTAGTATCTTTATACAACAAGAACCAATATAATACTGAAAATGATGAGGAAAACCTTTGATTATTTGTAACAATCTTCACTGAGTCCAGAATTAAGGATTAAAACTCAGTTCAGGCAGCCGGGCGGTGGTGGCGCATGCCTTTAATCCCAGCACTCGGGAGGCAGAAGCAGGTGGATCTTTGTGAGTTCGAGGCCAGCCTGGTCTACAGAGTGAGATCCAGGAAAGGCGCAAAGCTACACAGAGAAACCCTGTCTCGAAAAACCAAAAAAAAAAAAAAAAAAAAAAAAGAAAAGAAAAACCAAAAAAAAAAAAACTCAGTTCAGAAAGGACTGACATGTTTTACTGGGAGGAAGTCAATCAGGAATGTACCACAAGTGGTGCTTCTTCACTGGAGTCTTCGCTGAAACCCAGAATAAAACTTTGCATGAGACTAGGGCCTAGAAGTGTTGTGGTACTTACAGGGGGTGTGGTTGTATTTCTTTCTTTCTTTCTTTCTTTCTTTTTTTTTTTTTTTTTTGGTTTTTCGAGACAGGGTTTCTCTGTGTAGCTTTGCACCTTTTCCTGGAACTCACTTGGTAGCCCAGGCTGGCCTCAAACTCACAGAGATCCGCCTGGCTCTGCCTCCCGAGTGCTGGGATTAAAGGCGTGCGCCACCACCGCCCAGCTATATGGTTGTATTTCTAAGGGAATGTTTCGTCGCTGTAGTTATTGTAAATGAGATCTTTTCATGTTTTGCAATCAGTGTAGAAGAAAGATGTTCTATGTGCTTATTAGCATTTAAATCATAGCCTTAGGTTTGTCCATGTTCTCCTAGCGTTTGCTTCAAGTTTTTGGCATATAAAATTAAATTTTAGTCTTTTTAATAGTTAAGCCTCTGTTTCCTCTTTCACTATATTTGTTAGAACTGAAAATCCTCAAATGTTGTAGCCTTGTCCCCCTCTATGTTCTTAAAGATTATTGAAGACCTAGAGAGCTTTGGTATATGTGAACTGTATTTATGTAAATTGAGTATATAAAATATTATTTTTGGTTTGTTTTTCAAGACAGGGTTTCTCTGTGACACCCCAGCTATCCTGGAACTCTCTTTCTCTGTAGACCAGGCTGACCTCGAACTCACAGAGATCCACCTGCCTCTGCCTCCCAAGTTCTGGGATTAAAGGCCTGTTCCGCCACTGCCCGGCCAAGTATATTAAATTTCAACCTAAGAATTTAAGCAATATTTACTGCCACATATAAAAATATCAATCCTAATCCCATCACAAACAAAAATAATGTGTGTGTGTGTGTGTGTGTATGTGTGTGTGTGTGTGTGTGTGTGGTAATAGGACAAACCCAGGACTGTGTGCATACTAAACACATGCTCTTCCACTGAGTTTTATCCCCGACCCATAAAAGCATATCTTCAGAGTTTAAAAAAATCATTCCATTTCCTACCCAGAGTTTTACCAAGTGGCTCTAAGTGTTCTGTAAATTTCTTTCATGTCTGTTTTAATAGACGGCAGCTGATTTTGATATCTGCCTTTTGTCTTCAGTCAGTGCAGAGTGCTGTTTGGGTTGAAGTCTGGGAGGCAGATCTGGCTCAGTGGACCTGTAGTTAGTTGGGAAAGGGAGGGGATTTCACTAGCCACTTCAGTCAACTGTAGACTTTTCTTTGCTACTACAGAAAACCCGCCGACTGGTTCATTGTCCCTCCCGCTTCCCTCTCTTCCTCTCTTTGCTCCCCCCGCACCCCCTTCCCCTGTCCTAGCCTAGCTTCAGCCTCCCAGTTCTCCTGCTGGATCACAAGCCTGGGCAGCCTGCTCAGCAGGTTGTTCTGTCTGCCTCCTGACCCACATCGATGGACTTTTACACTCTGTCGTCCTATCAGAGTCCCGTGGTCTGCTCCATGCTTTCAGTGGATCTTCTGCCTGTGTGTGACGTCATATCATACACTGCTTATTTGTCACATGTCACTTTACTGAGCTATGGAAATCAGAAATGTGTCCAGTGTGGGGAGGCTCTTCATACTTCACCTCCGGGTGCCAAACACAGATTCCAGAATTCTGGGTTTTGTTCGAAATTTAGGCACTGACAAGAAATACCATCAACTGATTTTTTTTTTTTTTTTTAAAGAATGCTCACTCAATTCATCTTTGAGATGATGTCTGCAAATACACAAGTTAAGGACCCAGATTTTCTTACCAAGAAAGACCCCTGCAGCAAAAATGGTTGGCTCAGCTACATGTTAGCATTCTAACCCTTGTCCTTGACATTGCCATGGTATATATACATATACATATACATACACATATACATATGTGTGTGTGTGTGTGTTTAGAAAACCACCCTTTCATCACACAGAGTATTCCAAAGGCAAATACCTGCATCACAGAGACAGTTCTCTCGTTTTTTCTGACCTAGGGCCTTACTTACTTTGTAGCTCTGGCTGGCCTGGGACTTACTGTCTCAAACCTATCAGTCCTCTTGCCTCAGCCTCCCAAGTGCTAAGATTACAGCCGGGAGCCACCACACCGGTTCAAGGTGAGGTTTAATGAAAAGTATTAATCATTGTTTATGAGGGACGCTCTTTAGTATGACTGCCAAATGTATTTACTGCAAGAGCATGTGCAACAGGGGAAAAATAGGACTGCTAATAAATGTGATGCTTACCGGAGTGCTAGAGTTTTCACAGTCGTCTTTGTACCATGAGAGCAAATAAATACAGCTTTAAAAAAATGACAGCAGTTTTGAATTTACCTTGGCTGGTAGAATACTTGCCTACCAAGTTCAGGGCATTGGGCTCCGTCCTCAGCTGGGGTGGGGACGGACACAGATAACACCCTAAGAAAGAGTTCTCACTTAGTAGACAGCGTGACTGGGTCTGGAGGCGCTCCTGGGTTAGCTCACTGCATTTTGAGAGCTCTCTGTGTTACAACTTGTAGGCTAACTTAGCAATAGTGATTCGATTGGTTTTTAGCTTTGTATCAGTGGAGATGCCTAATAAGTAAACTCCAGCCCTGAGACTCCGTTTGGGTACTTCTTTTTAAAATTAAAAAAAATCTACATTTAGCCGGGCGGTGGTGGCGCACGCCTTTAATCCCAGCACTCGGGAGGCAGAGCCAGGCGGATCTCTGTGAGTTCAAGGCCAGCCTGGGCCACCAAGTGAGTTCCAGTAAAGGCACAAAGCTACACAGAGAAACCCTGTCTCGCAAAACAAAAATAAATAAATAAATAAATAAAAAATCTACATTTATTTGTGGGTGTAGGTGTGAGTGGGCATGCACACATGTGCAACAGTGCACATGTGGAGGTCAGAGGATGACTCCTGGGAACTGGCGCTCTCCTCTCACTGTGTCCTTCCCAGGGATCAGACTCATACCATCAGCTTGATGGCAAGTGCCTTCGCCTGCTGAGCCCTGAGTGTTCCTTCATTGCGAATTTTAGACAATGATTCTGCAACTTCGGAGGCTGCTGCTGATATTGCTGCCGAGACCAATGGGAGAGGGAGCCCTGGGGAGCAGCCACCCAGTCCTGTCCAGTTCCTCAACAGCGCAGAGACAGGCGACCCGAGTCGCTCCACTCTCCAGAGGTACTGGTGCTGGAGTCGAGCATTTCCCGTGTGTGCTGACCCATTTCAGTGACTGACATCCCGCATCTGAATCCCTGGCCCTTTACAGTCTTCCTCTTTATTTCAGTGTTGCCTGAGTCCTTCTCACCTCTTACCGAGTTAATGTGAGCGGATTCATAGGCGCATATTAATTTTACGTCTTGGTTCTGTTCTTCTCAGCCCTTCTACAGGTAGGCTAATTAGGGTCTTGCTTTTCCAGGTACTGTGTTTCTGTTCTGAGTATGAATTTTGTCCTGTCTACTGAAGCTCATGTGGTCCCGTCTAGAGTAAGAAAGACACAGTGCACAGAATGCCCTGGCATGGGATGGGCACAGAAGAGACTCACAGCAGCCATTGGCATTTATTCCAAACCACACGTGGCTCATCCTTTTTCTTTACAATGACTTTATTCCTTGCATTACTTCTCAACTGTTGATCGTGAGACTGGTGCTGCTTTTCAGCATGTATCCATCCCGTCTCTTCACAAAACAATTGTGCTAGAGAAATCTCCAGCAGAAAAAATACCATCATTGGTGCCACTGGGTTATTATTTTCAGAGCTGCTTTTGTGAAGGGGCTACAGAAAAATGCATGTAAGAGGATTTAGGTGCGGCTGGGGAGACGGCTCAGTTAAGAGCACTTGCTGCTCTTGCAGAGGACCTGGGTTCAGTTCCCAACACCCAGATTGCAGCTCAAAACCAGCTCCTGACCTCTGAGGGTTCCTGCAAACATGAGGTGCACACACACATACACCCAGGGATACACACACAGGCACACACGCAAACACATACATACACCCAAGTGCATGTGCACACACGCACACACACACAGAAAGAAAGAGATTAAAAACGAAGAGATATAGACCACCAGTGCCTCCTCGGAGGGTGCAGGTTCCCATCAGATAAGTTTTCTTCTCCTTTGCTTCATTGAAGTACACACTGTGTAGCATGGAGTCATAGTGTTTGTTGGATTTAAATGCAGATAGTGAAGTCCTGTGGTGGGAGAGGAACAAGGCAACATACCGTCTCTGCTTCAGCAGCACCTCAAGCCATCCTAGAGTTATCGATAGCCTCTTCCCACCTCCTTACGGACACTTCGCCACTTGCCATTTTGTTCATGGACCTGGTCGTCTTAGTCCTCTGCTGTTCTATACTTTCTTTATGACATTAAGACGGCAGCTCATGTTTAATGATCTTAGAAACAGAACTGTCAGTGATGAGCTCCCTTATTTTAGTCCCAGCTCTTCCCTTGTCTCATTATATGAATGAGACATAACTCTAAAAGCCTCTTCAGGCCCATCATCTTCCTGTATAAATTGGAAGTAAGTACAGATAACTATTGAAAATAAGGTTCAATGTCCATGTCGGGTAGGCCGTTATGTAAGTACAGTCACGCACCACATAATGACAGGACATTCCGAGAAATGTGTCATTAGATGATTTTCTTCCATGATGGAGTATCAGAGAGTGTACTTAACAAACTAAAATGGCTCCTCTGTCACTCTGCAGTGCCATCCTAAGGGAGTGCCATTACATTCTGTTCGCATGTGACTGGAATGTCTTCACATGGTCCGAGACTGGATGTGAAGTATATAAAACATTATTGGTACTTTATATTGTGTTTCATATACATACAAATCCTTTGCATTTTTCTTGTCCTGCAAACCTTATTCTCTGCTCATTTGTTGTTTTCTTACTCCTTCCATCCTATTGGATTAACTCTCTCCTCTTTCTTTCTCTGAATATTGCCTTTGTTGCTGAAGGCAGCATGTGCCCTGTACTTTCTACCCCTCAGCCTTCTAGCAACTTAACATGCATTCTCTGAGGATAATGATGAATACACACCAACTCCTTCTTGGGGTCCAGTATGGTAGAATAGCATCCCCACAGCCCTGCCTTCTGGAAAGAAATGAGGCACTCTGCCCATTTAGTTTTTCTTGGGGGTATCCTTGAGAAGACCAGAAATCCTCATCTCACCATGTCACCTGCAGAGACACATTTGACCTTTCAACCTCCCACCCCTGACTAGTTTCTGATGACCTATTTTTTTCTGCTTACAGCGTCATCAGTGGCGTTGGGGAACTGGATGTAGACAAAGGGCTAGTAAAAAAAGAAGAGCCCAGTGGTAAAGACAAGCCTTATCCGGACTGCCCCTTCCTGCTGCTAGATGTGCGGGACAAAGACTCTTATCAGCAGTGCCACATTGTTGGGGGTAAGAGAGGAGGAGGAGGAGGAGGAGGAGGAGGAGGAGGGCCCCTCAGTCCCAGGAGCGGAACCTAGCCGTCTCCGGGGAAGTGTAATACTAGCACAGGTCAACAGTCAGGGAAACTGTCTGTGCTGGCTCCATCACGGAAGCCCTGGGAGTGAGCACCACCACCTCCTCGAGAGAGGCTGAGCACTCCCACATCCTTGAAAGAGGCCGAGCGTGTTCTCCGGGGCTCCCAGGCCCAGTGCACAGTGCACTGAGCAGGGAAGCCGTTGGCTCCTTTGTTCATGGCACCCTCTCTGCTTTCATGTTTGATGAAGAACTTAGGTGTATTTCGTTTATGGCTCACTGATTTTGAAAGTGTATTTACCTCGTAGACTGTGAGCCAGCTGGGAAATGGGGCCAGACTGTAAGAGAGCTCAGGGCTTCCTAATCTTGTTCTTCTCTTGTAGCTTACAGTTACCCAATTGCAACTCTATCCAGGACAATGAACCCCTATTCAAACGATATTCTTGAGTATGTATCCTTTGTTGTATTTTAAGGAGTTGGATATTATCAGGATCTTAAGACTCCAACTTATCATGAACCATGTATGGAAACTACAGAGGACCTTTGACACTAACCAGGCTAGCGGATTTTAGATTTTCGGTTCCTAGCAGCTGCTGAGTGACCTAACTGTTGAGACAGATCCTCTTCAATCATGCTTCACTGTGCCAGAAAATACTAGGTTAAGGGGGTACAGTTGGTCGAGAGTTGGCTCTGAGACTCTGCTTCCTCTAGAAAGCTTGCCCGGATGGAACTTAAGTAGTAAAGACTTTTCTACTTTCTTTTTTAATTTTTAATTTTTTATTCATAATAACCATACAAGTAGAAAAATACTGAAAATATTAAAAAGAAAACTAAAATATCCTATTATCAGACAGTTGAGGATCAGCTCCTGTCACAGTGCTGGTCTCTCTGGTTCTGACCATTTTCTGTAGGTGTATGTGTAATTTGTTGTTGTAAAATTGAAGACCTACTGTACCTGTTACTCACAGCTGTAATTCCCCGTGCTAATGTAAGCTGTTGGTAAGCTTCATTTTTGACAGTATGTAATACCTCCTTGTCAGGCTTCCTTCCTAAACTGCCCCTTCGTTGGGGACTTTCAGTGGTTCTGTTGGATGATGGATGTACTGGACAGAGAAAGTTAAAATGGAGGCCGTGCTCTCTCCTTCCCAGTACTGTGAGGGAGAGAGAACTAGAAGGTGGGATGTGTGCAACTTGTACTGTCAGGACCTAGGTCATGCTTGTTCCAAACACCGAACCTTAACTCACCTCCCAGAAAAATGCTCACGGCAAGATCATCATCCTCTACGATGACGACGAGAGGCTGGCGAGCCAGGCGGCCACCACCATGTGTGAACGCGGGTTCGAAAACCTCTTCATGCTTTCTGGGGGTGAGCAAAGTTGCAGTCTGCCTTGCACACCCAGTCTGCACCCAGCAGCCTTCAGACCCACACTTGTCACCTCTCAGTGCTCAGTGTTAGGACCTTAGCGTTGGGCAGAGAAAAAGCCGTGCTGTCTGGAAGGAGCCAGGAGTCCTGTGAGATGTCCTCTAGTTCTGTCTGCACGTCTTTGTGGGGTTTGTTTTGGGGGAAAATGGGGAGTTTCTTTTTTTTTTTTTCACTGTAGATTTTCTTGATTTGAGGCCTTGATGTTTTTTGGAACAGGATCTTGCTACATAGCCCAGGTTGGCCTCAAACTCTTAATCTTCCTGCATCAACACCCTACTGCTTACAGGATTACAGGCATGGCCACCAGGTCTAGCTAGCACATGGTTTGAATTCCTAAGATAACAGCATTGCTGCAGGGTTCTGTAAGAATGCTAAAAACCTGAGCAAAAGATTTCCTATGGAATTCTTGGCTGGCATTTCCAGTTTACATGTTGACACAGCAGTGGAGGATGATTTCAGATCTTCAGCTTGGTGATGAAGGCTTAGAAGATACACAGGCCTCTTCTAGCTTTGCTGGGGCCTCACTATGTTAATCCTGCTTTTTCGTATGCTCTCCTACATCTAGGTCTGAAAGTCTTAGCTCAGAAATTCCCAGAAGGACTGGTCACTGGTGCCCTGCCAGCCTCTTGCCAGCAGGTCCTCCCTCATGCTTCTGCCCGGAAACGATCCAGCCCCAAAATGCCACCCCTGCCAGCTGAGAACAAATGGAGATTTACCCCAGAAGACTTGAAAAAGATAGAATGTTATCTGGAAGCGGACCAGGGCCTGGCAGACAATCATAGTAAGAGCTTCTGACCTTTGTTTCTGGTGGAGCTTGAGCTGATATCTTTGGCTATCCCTCATCATACAAAAAGTCCCTTTATTATCCATGTTCTTGAAGTGCTTGAGGTCCTGTGCATGACGCAGGTGCTAGTGAGGCTCACCGGTGATGGCAGAGATGAGGCGTCGAGGACAGACATGGAGTTCAGCCAGCAGCTCGGGTGTCTGAGGCAGGCAGGGTGTGGGCACACAGATTCCTTCTGGGGAGATCCGCCCTTCCTTCTCTGCTTTTGGGTTTGTTTAAAGGCCTGCCTGGAGCCTCCTGCTCTGTCTTCCTGCCTTTGCCCGCTGCTTTCTCTCCCCTCCTCAGTCGCCCTCACCCTGTATCCCCACCTTTACCAAGGAAGAAGTGTGAGATAGACCAGAGTTGTTGAGGAGAGGGAAGGGGAAGAAAACAGACGGTGTGAGCGTCACCCACCCTCCCCCTTCCCCAACATCAAGCTGATCTCAGGGATGAGAACTAGATCCTCACTGGCCCACAGTAGACTCTGTGGAGAGCTTCATTAGGAGTGGCCATAGGCTGAGCATTGTTAGCTTCCAAGTGTTCTTGGCCGATTGTCCCTGGAACCCTTCTTGCATCTCTGCCCTTCTTTCTTGCTCTCTTCAGGCCGACTGAACCAGAATAACTCCGGCGGAAGAGACTTGAAGGTGCCTGCTGGCCGCAGTGGCCCGAGCCTGCCCACCGGGGGCCCTGCTAGCCACTCGAACCCCCGCACACCCAACAGCGGTCACCTGCAAGGCAAACCCTGGAAGTGAAGAGCTGTGTCCTGTAGTCTAATAAATGTCCCCCCCTTTCGGAACCCCCAGCACTCCCAACTTGGTCATTTCAGAACTGGTGTAGAGGAAAGCCACACTCCAGGCCAGAGCAGGCCCACTCTTCCCTTCACTCAGGAAGGGTTTTGACAGATGACCACAAAAACCAGAGGCTTGACAGGCCCTACTGCCCTGCCTATTGTTTACAGGATATCCATGTCTTTGGAAATTGAATAGGAAAGAAGAAAGATACTTTCTTTTAAATAAGGTCCAGCCTGTTTGCTCTGTAACCAGTGTTGTTTTGTAAATAATTCAGTCACATCTGCTGGTGTGTTCTTCCCAGCCAGCTTTTTTCATTCACTGTTGATTTCATGAAAGATTCTCCAGGTGGGCCTGGCATTGGCCCCTGTCCCTAGGGGTGCAGATGAGTCTTGGTTCCTGCAGCCCACGGGCCCAGTGGGGCCCCACACTAGGCCAGGTGGCTGGCTGAGTCACTTAGCCTGTGTGCTGCAGGCTCTGCTGGGAGTTTGAGGCTGAGGAGTCTTTGAACATGGTTCCATCTTACTGGTTTAGCAGAGAGGCTCTATGCAAAATAATCCCCTTGTTAAATGGTTCCTGAGACCAAAAAGGTGTGTGCTCAGCTGCCCTAACACCTAGAAGGAGAGGGCCTAGTAGAGGAAGGTCCCAGCGTCTTACAGATCTGTGCTGAGAGCCCTGGAAGGCCACCACAGCTGTCCCCTCCATTGTGAGCCTTAGATCAATTAAAATTTCCCATTGCCTAATGTGAGCCCAGCTGTGTTATCTGGCTAGCAATCACAGTCACTTGAGAGCATCAGCGTCGATCAGGCAAGGAGAAGGCACAGGTGAGGAGGACTCCCGAGTCCTCTGTCAGGGCTGACAACCCTCAAGCCCTTGCCTAAAAATACAGTATTAGTCTAATTGAGTAATGAGTGCAATTTCCTGCTTGCTTTTCATTCTCACGACTGAGCTGTGATTAGGAGGCTGTGATTATAGATTCTGGTTTTGGCCGGAATTTTGAATTGGCATTAATTGAATTGCTAGATGACTGACATCCATTCTCTTTAATTGGGGGAACAAAAGACCTCAGGTAAGGATGAGGCACATGAAGTCACGGGAAGGAAGAGCCCTGTTAATTTTTATGGTCTGTGATCGGAGCTGTGATAAGGGACTAAGGAATAAATTGTGCTCTTTGTCATGGCAACCAGCTTCTGAAAAGCCAACTGAAAATTGCCTATCCTTAGGTGGTTACTGCTGCTGGGTAAGATTCACCTTAACAGTACTATTTTCTCACCACTAAAAAAAAAAAAAGGAAAAAGAAAAAGGCCCTACAGTATTTCTAGCATGAGGGCTGTGTTTGTAAGAGAAATAAACGTAATAAATATCTCATGGAGACATATGGAAAAATAACTCGGTCAGCCCAGCTCTGTTTCAGAATGTGTTTATTCTTCTCTACTTGATTTCCAAAGTGCAACATTTTCCAATGCTTTAGAAATCAAACAAACCAGGGACATTGTTCAGATGTCAAGCCGTGCCCAATTTTCCACAAGATTCTCGAATCTTGTATAAAATTCAGCCAACGTACACATAGTTTTAATGAGAAGCCTGTCATGTTTCCCCATAAATTTATTGCCTGAGAACTTAGTTCAGCCTTTTGCAATGCCAAAATGCACTGGCTTTTTATTTTCTTTATGGCATAGATAGAAAAATGCAAATTTTTCCACATTTGATTTTCCCCTAGCATGGACAAGATTTTCAGTCATCTTTGACACATATACATTCCTAAGGAAAGTATTTTCCTCGGGAGCAGAGTTCTGGCTTGCCACTTTACCATGGGCTAGTCAGGAGGTTAGACCTCCTCATCCAATTCTATTTTGAAAGAACCATTCCCGCCAATGGATGGTCGTGTCAGAAGCTATTGTATAGATGTGCAAAGCCGGGCTAGCCAAAGCAGTTAAAATTGCTGTGTGTTTACTGGCGTGGTCTAGCAGGCTGAATGTATTTCCGTGTGCTTCTTCACAGCACTTTGCCCTGCTGGCAAAGATTTCAAACTTCCAAGAGACCTGATCCGATTCTGCACTCAGTGTTACTCTTCGACGCTGTTGCTTCTTGACATTCCACTCTACCAGTTTCTTCATTAGAGTATTTGACATGTATTATTTAAATGATCAGTGATACTTTGTGCAATTATGAATGTTGAAGATTAAAGAACGTAGTTACTAATTTGTCGTTTGCTATTAATGTGCTGAAACCTGCCAACTTCTCTCTTCCTCTCTGTCAGAATGATTTGGGGGAGCCCCAGGAGACTGGAGTGATTTGAAAGCGTACCTCTTTTTACTGTATTTCCCAGAAAGGCGTATGCTCTTTGCATCAATGAATCTGGAAATCATTCCAGTTTAGAGCAGGAGACCATAGCTTTCTAGTCAGGAGGCCTGTGTTTTTCCTGGAACTCAGGCAGGGACAGATTGCTACCTTGGACAACTGTTTCCTGGCTTTTGTGTCATTGTGCTGGTGGCTGATTTGTTGGAGATTTGTGCACTCCACGACGGCGGCATGGGTAAAGTGCTCGGTGATGTATGACGGCCTTAGCTCTACCCGGTATCTCCAAGGGGATATGTATTTAAGAAAGAGAGGCTGTTAAAGGGGTACTTATTTAAGAAGACAGGCAGGAAGGAAGTCAGGAAACAAAGGACAAAAGATAGAAGGGAGGCAGGAAGTGGCCGGAGAGAGAGGAAGGAAAAAGCCAGTGTTCCTTCAAAAAACGGGAACATCCTGGGCTGTGACCTCAGGCTGGGTCTCTTGAAATCTGTGGGATGAGTAAATAGCCTAAAAGTAATTTTCTTTTTTCTTTCTTTCTTTCTTTCTTTCTTTCTTTCTTTCTTTCTCTCTCTCTCTCTCTCTCTCTCTCTCTCTCTCTCTCTCTCTCTCTCTCTCTCGTGGAAAGCCAGAACAAGCAGTCATGTTGGACTTGATGTAAACAGGAATTAGAATAAGTAATGTCCGTTAGTTGCTCAGGGAGTCTTTCCTGTGGTGCTATTTAAATTGTACAGAACTTAAGACATTAAGCTACTCACAGGCAAACAACAAAACAACTTCTCCTCTTCTCTAATCCCGTGTGGGGTGTAAGTTGTCAGAATCCTGGGCTGGAAGAAATATGTCAGTGATTTTTCTTGTTTTTTCCTTCCTGCCAGGTTGTTCACTGGTTACAGAATCTGTCTTTTATGCTGTCTGACATGTTGAGGGGGATAACTAATTTCAGCCTACCTGGACGTAAATCCATGACTACCTCTTCTTGCTCAACCCTGAAGATAACCAACCATTAAGAACATTTAACAAACTGTTGAATGTCTTTAATGTGCATTTATGTTCTTCACAATTCTTCCAAAGATCTAAGACCCATAACTTCTTTCTCCAAAAAACCAGAACCATGTGGATTATAATTCATCAATTAAATTATGTGAACATGTTGAGTTCACATAATTCAATTATTTTTATTAACAAGGATATTTTTCATGTGAAAAACAATGAACAAGGCCCAGTGTTCAGAATGCACTTGGGTGGTTAAACTCTCCTAGACTTTTAGTAATTATTGAAATCGGGGCTGGGGACGGCAGCATGGGTAAAGTGCTCACCATGCAGACACAAAAACCTGAGGAGTTCAGATCCCCAGCACCTGCATAAAAGGCCAGGCATGGTGGTACATACCTGTGATTCCAGTGCTGGGGACGCAGAAACAAGGAACCCTGGGACCTGCCTGTTCACCAAGTCACTGAGCTTCAGTGACTTGGTGAGAGAATGTATCTCATAAAATAAGGTAGAGAACACCTGAGGAAGACCTCTGGCCTTATTCACACACACGAACATGTTTATATACATATACCACAAACAAAAATCATTGAAATTATTATGGCATCCTTAAATGAGAACCTAAGTCAGATATAGCATTAAAAAATATACCAGTATAAGTTTATCCAGCCTGAATTCTGAAAGAACAGGATTCAACACACAATTTTATGTGAGTTCACAAACCTCTTCATTTGTCCCACTGAGCCCCTTCCTTGAATGTAGAAGCCAAGTCCCCTCACCTGTAAAGCAAAGTGTCCTGACTCCTGGTAAACCTCACAAACAGAGGTCATTTACTTAGGAGCCATTGACGGATAGATAGACCACATTTTTACAAGAAAATCAACAACGGCTTCCCTTTGAAATTTAGATGAGAAGCTCCCAAAGGGTCGGGTTCACCAACTCTGTGACCATGGCCCTTCAGTAAATAGTCAGGAATAAGGGAACTCTCAGGACTGTGGCTGGCTGGGGTGTGCCGGCCACACAGCGTCAGCCTGCTGTTCTGGAGACCCGGCGAGCTCATTGCCTCTGTCTCCTGACCGCTCCCTCTTGCGTTTGCAGCGGTGGCTTTTCTCCCTTCTCCAGAAGGTGCCCAGAGAGCTGCCCTTGAGTTATTTTCTCCCTTCTCCAGAAGGTGCCCAGAGAGCTGCCCTTGAGTTATTTTCTCCCTTCTCCAGAAGGTGCCCAGAGAGCTGCCCTTGAGTTATTTCCCCTGTTTTTGTCTGTGTTCACGGTTCTTTTAGTAACCCGTTCATCCTTCCAGGTAGCCCTCACTGTCTCCATCTAAGGGTTATTGTCCCTTCCGTTTCAAAACCAGACAGTGCCGGATAATACCAGCCGTTGATGTGTTAGGCAGCGCTCAGGGGTCTCTTTGGTGTGTTTTGACACCTTCCGTGTTCCCAACGGTCCGGTGAGGTGGCACCCCCATTTTCAGAAGAGGAGACTGGGGTTAGACAGCTCACACTGTAATACTGACCAGCTGAGAAGCTGGGGTTCAACCCAAGAACGGTGGCTCCCAAGCGAAACACTGGGGGCTCTTGGCTTTGGCTTTCTCGGGCAGACTCAGCCATGCTCAGGCTTCCCGGGCGATTCCTCGGTCTACCCATGGGACTGTAACTTCTGCTTGGCTTTTGGGTGCCCTTCCCTCTTCATCAATGCCATTGTTTGGAAACTGCCTCGTACTTACCTATGCAAAACTCAACGGGGCTCATGCGGTAGTTGTTCCTAGCAGCGTTTTTTTCACATCTCCACTGTCTGTGTCAGGGGCCCTGTCTCCAGCAACAGCAGTTTGGGAGGTTGGTGTGTTTGTTTGTCCACAGACTCATAATGAGCTCTCACTTATAGAATGAGAGTTACAAAATTTTAACCGACTAGTGCCCTCACAGACGGAACTGTTCACGTAATAAAGCATGCTGATGTGATTGGCGTCTGAGCTGTTCTTCTTTGATGACATTTCTGGTTTAGGCTGACACAAATGTCAAGAACTGGTCAATGGCCCCAGGCCTGTGTGTCATGGGGAAACTGAGGCACAGCTTCTTGCTGCAGCCCATGTCGGCAGAAGCCTTACTTCACCATGTTCTTCTCAAGCTGCAGTTGGCACTGTGGCTGTGCTTAAGAGGGACTTTTAATTTTCCCCTTTTTCTTTGGCAATAAACACTTGGCTGTCTCCATCTCTGGGGTTTTTAGATGATGCTCACAGTTTGAGTTGCCAAATGAATGCGGATCCTGAAAGCTTCAGGGAAGAATTCATTACCCTCTGACGGGTTCTCAGGTTTGATGGTGCTCTGTGCTTTTCCCAAAGCTCTTCTTGGCCCGGACACTGCAAATGTTATGGCTGTTCATCTCAAGTTCCTCCAGGCAACATCTGGGGCTTAGTATGTTCACAGAATGATGTCTCCCTAGTCCTTCAAGCAGGCGCCTCTGAGTACCTTCCAATCCACCTAGTCCCTCAGTCCCCTCACACAACAGTTGCCAGATGATGAATAGCTCTGCACTGGTGAGGGAATGGGTGAAGTCATATCTGGACTGCATTCAATAACACTTCAGCTTCAGGCCAAAGCCAGAGAGCTAAACACCCATATCCGAGTGTTAATTCAAGAGACTACCCGAAGACTTCTCGTGGAGAAGCGATGGCCCCTGGGCTTCACTGAGAACCACCTGGAATGGCCTAAGAAAGACTTGAAATGAGTTCACTTGAAACAGAGCCCTACGAGAGGCCCTGGAGACTCCACATTAGCATAATACAATCCCGAGATTACAATGGGAACCGAATGTGAGCAGAAAAGGCTCTTGGGAGTCTCCACCAGAGCTACAGCAGAGGACTTAAAGTATGTCCCAACTGGGAACCTGGGTAGTCCCAGCCTTGTTAGTAACACAGCCATCCGGAATAGCAGTCTTTCTAAATGTAAACCAGGGAAAAGTAGTGAAAGGAGACATTGGCACAGAGGGTCGGAGTTTAGACACATTATCTAAAAAGAACTGAGCGAAGGCTAAGGTGGCCATTCCTACGGTTGCTGTTGGTAAGCTGGTGTTAAGTAACTTTACACATAGCCCTCCCCATCCCGAAGCCGACTCTAAAAGCCATTGAAGAAACTGGGGAGTATAAAGAGAAACCCACCACCACCTCTACCCAGGGCACCACGATTGCCGCCAGGGATGTATCCTCGAGGGTGTGTGTATGTGTGACAAAGTGATACTCATACTGTTTTGTAGCTAACTTTTTACAGAAACGGCTATTGGTATATAAATCATATGCCCTGCAACTCGGCTATTTAAAGAATGCAACGATTTTAGTAAACTTAGAGAACTGTTCAACCATCAACACAATCCAGTTTTAAACATTTCCATCTTGTAACCAACTTCTTTCACTCACTGGGCTGTGAACAGTTTTTCCAGGTGAACACAGGTCTTATGTCTCCTGCCGTGTGGCTGGGTCTCACAGTGCCAATATTGATCCTGATGAAGGCTCCTTGTGACGCACTTGGCTCCTTTGCTGTTCCAATCTTGCAATTTAGTCCAAATATTTTCATAAATTCCTTCAAATGGATTTGCCGAGTCAAAGAGGTACTATATTTAATTTTAAAAAAGTCAAATTGCCAAATGTACAGACAGTTCTCCTCCTCCCGGTGGTACAAGGCTATATTTATTTCTTCATACCCTTGATAACACTGTGTGGCCAGTCTTTTGTTGTCCAGCAATCTGATGAAAGAAATATGTTTTCCTTTAATATAGAAGAATTTACTGAGGATCAGTATCTTTCATGTTTTATTGGCTTTTTTATCTCTTCTTTTAGGAGATAGCTGCTTTTCTTTTGAAATGTTGGTTCTTTTCCTTCAATCTTTTTTATTTACCTTTATGCCCTCAAGGTTATTAATACTTACTTTCATTTAAGTTGTAGTATTTTCTAAAATTGTTATCTTTTAACTTTATAAATTTATATACTTTGTACCTGTGGATTTGTAACTCTGCCAGTAGCATAAAGCTTTTCTCTCAGCTGAAATATCTGTAAGTGTTAATAAATTCTGTATCTTGCCAGGCGGTGGTGGCGCACGCCTTTAATCCCAGCACTCAGGAGGCAGAGGCAGGTGGGTCTCTGTGAGTTTGAAGCCAGCCTGGTCTACAGAGTGAGTTCCAGGAAAACCAGGGCTACACAGAGAAACCCTGTCTCAAAAAAAAAAAAAAACAAGAACAAAAAAGTTCCATATCTCTAATATGCATTGATTATCAAAATTACTGTTAATATAAATATCACTAAATGTCATGCACTTGACCAGGTAGTGCAGCCTCTGCCCCCGTGGAATTCACAGTGCTCCAGCCCTTACTTTTTTTTGGAGACAGGGTCTCCTATGTCCCAAGCCAGCCAAAGATGACCTAGAACTGAAGATCTCCCTGCCTCTCCCTCCCAAGCATTAGGATTATAGGTGAGGTGTAGATCATCACACACAGTTTTTTGAGGTGTTGGGGATCAAGCCCAGGGCTTCATGCCTGCTAAGTAAGCACTCTGCTGGCTGAGGTACATCCCTAGCCCCAACTTTCCAACTTAAAACTCTTGCTTGCTTGGAACCTTACTTTTTGAACACTTCTGAGAATTCATAATAATTTGGATATGGATATTTTAATAAGCCTAAATGACACACGGGCCAGGCATGGTGGTGCATGCTTTGAATACTAGCATTCATGAGGCAGAGGCAGGAGGATCCCTGTGAGTTTGAGGTCAGGCTTGTCTACATAGAAAGTTCCAGACCAGCCAGGGCTACACAGAGAGTCATTGTCTGTCTGTCTGTCTGTCTCTTCTCCTCTTCCTCCTCCTCCTTCTCCCCCAACCCCTCTCAGTAAAAGTAGAGTTCTTTCAACAATTACTAGGCACCTGTATTCCAAGCACTGTTGATGTTGGAAATGGAATGCCAAGGTGGCCCTTGCTAGCAGGGAGAGCAGAGTTTATTTTAAATTGAGTTCTACCATCTGTTATTTATAAAATAATGTCATCATACTAACCTAATATTTTATTCTTGCCAGTGTGTATTAAGCTGGTGACTAACTTCTTGCTTGGTCAAACTAAGCAGCTTTGTCTCTTGTCACGTGGCTTGAGGGGGAAAACTTTGCAAAAGATAAGGGAGTCTAACCAGATCTTCAGTCTAAACTACCTTTTTTTTTTTTTTTTTTGCTGTTGTTTGAGACAGGATCTTTCTGAGTAGCCTGAGGCTGGGTCCAAACTCAAATCCTCCTGCCTCTGCCCCCCTCCTGCTGGAATTGCAGGGCTGTAGCACATGCCTGGCTGGAAAGACCTTTTCACCTTGTCTCCTAATCTTAGTATGCAGACATTTATGTGTAATCAGCCTCATTCTAATTTTTAGAATATTTGGTAGGAAAAACAGTATTGAAAATAGAACTCTTAGATGAAAGGCTTTTTGACCTTCAAGCCATTTTCTATGGAAAAGACAAGACTTAACTCTTGGGCTGGAAGCATCTTGAAATCTAAGTGGCAGAAAAAGGGACAGGCCCCCAATCTCACCCCAGCCTGTCTACCTGAATCTTTCTGTGTCAGTGTCCCCCAGCTCCACATTCACATCCAGGAGATACAGAGGAAACCAAGGTCAATTCTTGCTTTAAAGAAGGTGGTAACTCCCTGTATTGTGATGCCAGTTGGTAAATGTGCTGGCCTGAGGGTCACCGTGCCAAGGAAGGTCAGCTTTTCAGAGAGGGGTAGGACAGGAAAATGGGAAGGTGGGGGACAGAAACAAGAGGCAGCAGAGGATTTGACAAACAAAATGTAAGCTGTTTCCTGGTAAAGTGTCCTCAATACACTACAGTTACTCAATGTCCCTGGCTGGACATTCAATCTTTATCTTCAGTAAATGATTTCATTTCACCTCAGTGTTTCCTTCCAATGTAATTCTGTAGTGGGAAGCCACATTGTGCTTATAGTGATCTGTTTGATTCACCTGCAACATCGCCTTTGGGCAGCAGTGGTCACTAGGATTATTATATTCCATACTCCAGGTTACTGCTTTTAAAGATGAATGGATACCATCAGCTAGACTGCTGTACATGCTGAATTCTTCTTCACCATGGGGTGCCAGGCATTTGATTAACAGCTGTGGCTGTTGCCTGCCACTAAGATATGAACAAACCACCCCACTGCCTCTTGGATGCAACTTTATGGGACCCTGGAATGCAAGAGAATTTAGGGGTCATCTAGTTCATCCACCACACATTTTCATTGAGACCTGCAGGAACTTAATCACTTCTGCCTCAGCTAAAAAAGTGGGCACTCCATGTGCATTCCTCACACAAACCCCAAGATTCTTTTTCTTGTACAATCAATTTTATTGAGTTACCCAGATGGGGCTAGGGAGAAGGGAGGGGTAGGGGGGTGAAGTGCTCCTTTAGTATGGGTGTTTGAAGGTGTGGTCCATGATGGTTAGAAGGGCCAGCCAGGTCTCCTCAGCTGTGGGGATGATCTGGGAGGCAGGCAGCAAGAAGCCTCTGAGTCCAGTGTCCCGCAACTCAAAAGTGAAAGAATACTTGATGCCCTGGCTGTAGGTCCAGTCAACAGTGCTCCCACTGGCTTGATCTGGGGTAGGAACAAAGATGAGTGGAAGGACTGATCACTGCAAATATCGACATGGACTGAGCACCCGAAGCCCGAGCCTTGTGTTGTGCCAAACAGAGTCTATGTCTTCTGGAGGCTGCTGTTGACACACAGTGGACTTCCAGGAAACTCCTGCTGGGTCTAAACCAAGAGACCACCAACCAGCAGTGGTGGTCCTGTTCATTATGGGGGATGCCAAAAGTCTGTGTAACTGCAAAAGCCTCTCTGAAAATTGTCTCCACCCATCAGTCACCTCAACGACACCTCTAACTACACCAGAGACCCATACTTGGGTAACCAGGAGTCCATCTCCAAAGACTCCTGGTCAAGGCAAAGCCTCTTGCCTGTCTTCTAGAGGGAAAATCTCAACGGCTTTGCAGCACACGCTGGCTGACAGAGCTGCTGTGTTGAACTAGGCAGTGGGAGAGGGGGGTGGGCTGCACAGTAGAATTTTACTTCAGAACACTAAGTGCAGCAAAAGTCATTGGACTCGGCTTAGAAACTGTTTCCAAAGAAAGCCTGGGATCCCACTGCAGCCCACTACCCACCTAAAACCTGGGCCCACTGGCACGGAAGTGTGCGAAGTGGTGTGCCGCTCTCCCACCTTGGCACCTTGTCCTGCCAGGCAAATTTTTTGAGGCAAAAAAATTCCCCAAATACCCCACACCACATCACAGAGCACAGCCTTTACTCTAGAAAGTTCTTCTGCCTGGAGGCCTATTACCTAGACAGATGGCCTCTCCTGGCTTCCCTTCATTTCCTTCAGCACTAGCCCAAATTCCTCTCTGTCTGCAAGCCCGCCTCTTACCCTGGTATTCCACCTCCACCCTAGTACTCCTGATGCCCCTGGCCTGCTCTGCTGTTCCCCTTCCTGCTTTCACCTAATCCACTGTGGTTTCTAAGCACATGGGCAGGCCTCCCACCTAGATGGTATTTGCTCCGTTTATTCACTCTCTACTCCAAGCACACAAGTCGAGGCCTGGTGCAGAGCAGGGGCTCAGTAAGCACGCGCTGACTGTATTCCGCGTGCATGTAGCAATGATCCTTCCAAGGACATCTCATGAACCGTGTAAGGAAGGGGTGGAAAGGCGTTTCTTAAACAGAATTTTATGGTGACCTATAAATCCCATCAGAGTTCCACCTCATCCGTGCAGGGATCCAGATGTAACCTCAAGATAAGAGGACAAATGTCCTCAGAGGAGCCTACTGAACAGTGTCAGGAAAGACAGGGTTCAGATCAGGAAAAGGCACTGTCCACCCTCTGAAGGGTTCAGCCAGCAACTCCCAGATCTGAGCAGCTGAGGCAAGAAAAGCCAGCTAACACCACCGGTTTCTGGGCCACCAGTAACTTACAGATTGTATCAATGATGCTGCCATACTTGTACTTGGTCCCATACAGAGATGTCAAGGCCGTCACAGCAGACTTAGCTAGCTGATCCTGGAGGAAAGATCCAGCAGAGCCACTGTCAGGGCCAGGGGAGCCCAAGCACTGTCAGGGTGGCCCAGGAGTAGGCACCAGCTAATCGGGCCCCTGGCAGAGGACATGGGGCCTGCCTTTCAGGTCAGCCCTACACTATCACAGCAGTATGATCCCTCCATCTACACTAGATGGCTGGTCTACGTCTTCCCTCCGGTCACACCGCAGCTCCAGGTGGAGTTCACAGATTCAGGTCTAGCCTCACCTCTTGCTCTATCATGCGACAGAAGGACTGGGCCACACTATGCTACTGTCACACTATGCTACTGTTTCCCAGAAAATGAAGCAGGTCAACACCCATCATCCCGCCAGACGTCCCAAATCATCAGGAGACTGTGGGCACCGGGGACACTGGTAGGCTCTTAGCCCTTAATCAGCTCTGAGGGGTGAAACCCAGGTTCCTAAAAGTGGGGACACAGAAGAAGCCTGGACAAAGGGCAAGTGGGGTCATCACCCACCAGCTCTTCCTTGTCGGGGGCTGGTTGTGATGTGTAGCCATAGGGGTAGAGAAGGAGTTGAGAGTAGCTGTGGATGGAGATGAAGGCCTTGATGTTTCCATGGTTTGTCACAAAGTCCACGATGGACTTGACCTCTACTTCAGAGTTGGCGAACTTGCCATGGTAAGTGTCCGAGCAGGGGTTGCTACTAGCTCCGGCGACTGTGGGAAGGCAGAGGAGACAGCTAGGTCTTAGTCCAGGTGATGTGGCTTCCACAACTTCCACGGCTTCTAGTACACTTCATGGAGTTAGGTAGAAGTGGGGTGCAGGGAGACCTCACCCCCTCCCCCGGCTTAAGGAGCAGCCCGCCATCACATCACCTGGAGCCCTGCCTCCTTTTGTAGCCCGGTTTGGGTGGAGCAGAAACAAACCAGTTTACACAGGGGCATGGCCAAGGAAGGCCAGAGTTGGTATTTAGACATCTTCTCCAAGAGAAGCTCTCAGACCCAAATTCCATCTACAAGGAACTTTCTTCCTACAAACAAGGGCCCAAGTCCCTGAGTGCCACCTCCAACCCAGAAAACCCTCAGACAGAGCCAAGAGGCCACACTCTTCCTCACTGCTGGGTCCAGAAAGCGGTAGGTGGAAAAGGAGGGCAAGAAGCCACGTCGTCCCATCCCTGCCCCATAGGAAGTCTTACGCCCAAAGCCAGCGTCCCAGTTCCTGTTGGGGTCCGCCCCAACACAGAGAGAGCCCTGTGTGCGTGATCGAGTCTTGCGCCACATGCGATTCTGAGGAAGGAAAGAGGATGAGCCAGGGATCAGCGCTGTGGGCTGTGACATTCGCCACAGGATAAAACTGCAATGGAAATTGGGATCCGGGCTGCAGCAAGGGTCTCAACCCAGGGCGATATGGGTGTCTCCAGGACATTTTACAGTGTCTAGAGGTGTTTGGTGTTATGACTGACTGAGGGGTTGCTACTGGAACCTAACGGGTAGGCGAACAGGCTACTCAGTAAATGCACAGATAGTCGCCAACAGCCAAGAATCATCAATCTAAGATGGCAATGGTGCCTAGGCTGAGAGACCCAGGTCCATGAGGACAGGTCTGCGTGCCCCTTCCTCCACTGAGGGGGTCACTTGTGGGGCTCCAAGGCACATCCTGCTGTCCTAGGGAACAAGAGGTCTGTACCGTTTTATGGGTGTAGGCAAAACCGTCAGGGTTGGTGACAATCTCCAGGAAGATGTCCATGTTGTCAAGAATGGCTGTGAAAGCTGCGTCTTGGCCGTAGTCTTCAGTGATCTGGTGGGTGAGGGAGAAGGTAGAGTGTTAGCCAAACTGGTACAATGGACACATTCCCCGGCCTCCCTTTGTGGCCACTGCTTCTGGAAAGGGGAGGTCCAGCCTCCCGTGGCCTGTGCACACCAGTTTCCCAGCAAGCAAGAGCCCTCCTCATCCCCCAGCTTCACCTTTTTTGCGAACCAGACGCCGCTGGCCTGGGTGACCCATTCCCGGGAATGGATGCCAGTGTCAATCCAGATGGCTGGGCGGTTGGTCCCTCCAGTGCTGAACTGAGGAAGAGGCAGGGAAATAGGTAAAGGGCAACTTTCCACCCAGGCCTCGGTTCCCCTCCACCTTGGCCAGAAGCCACCAGCTCTCTATATACCTAAAGTCGAGGGGACTACACTTTGTGGGGTTATGGAGTCAGGGACCAGACAGGGACCCTACAGAGCTTGGACTCCTGACTTCCCGGTCCCGTCCCTATTCTGATGCTTGGATAGTGCACTGTGGGAAGTCAGCAGGAAAACATGTTATCTGGATGTCCAGACTCCACAATACTTCTCATAGTGCAACACTTGATTGGTAACATTTGGGTCACCTCAAACTTTGTATATGTGCATATGGCCACCTACGCCAGTATGGATGCTCAGACCTTCCCACATATCTGCACAGGGACTGTATAGAACAGTGCATTCCCTTACGCATCTATGAGATGTATAATCTACACCCTTACATGGAGGTCCACATGGGGGCTCATTTATATGCGTACCCTTGTCTACGTGTGGGCTTCTGTTACCTTCAGTACATAAATGGGGCGACCTTCAAAAGTGTTGCCGATCTGGATCTTGCTTACAAGCTGTGGGTTCTCTGTCACCAGCAAGTCCATGAATTCGTAGATCTGAGATCAGAAAGAAGAAGAGAAGGAGAGACTAAATGGATTCTGGGAATCCAGATGCCTCCCTGAATCAGCAGCCCTGTAGTGCTGGGCTGTCACAACTGACCACAGCGGCCACACAGAAACAGCACGGATTGCCCACAGCCAGACCAGCCTTGCCAACCAGGAAACAAAGTATACGGCTCTGGGCAGAACCTTCCAGGGCTGTCCTCACCTCATCCAGGGTATGATAGGTGGCGTAATTGAAGGTTTTGGTGGACAGGGCCCTGGCCTGGAAGGCAGACATCTGCTTCTGTTCCTCATCCAGCAGTGTCTGAATGTCTTCAATCATGATCTCATAGTTGATACCGTGAGATTCCAGGAAGACTTTGACTGACTGGATACTGGAGAAGGGCACTCGGACATCGATGGGGATTCCAGGCCGGACAGGGTCTCGCCAGAAATCCAACTAGGAAGAACAGGCGGCAGCACCGTTAGAGGTGGGTAGAGGCGCCAACCAGGGCAGAAAGGGGGAGAGCCAGAGAAGGGGCATTGGCACTAGAAGCCCCCACACGGCAGGAGGTGATGCAGGGGTGTGGGAGCAGAGAAAGAATGGAGGAAGCTTGGGAACTGGACAAAGTCCAGTGTGGTCAGGAAATGGCCAGAATGGAGAGGCTTTGAGGGGACGAGGCAGACAGAAGAAGTGGGGAAGGGGTCCTGGCATGCCATCAGATTCTCAAGGGCGCCAAGATCTGAATCTGGGGGCTAAAGTCATTTCTCAACAGCTCAGTCTCGTGGCTCTTTGCTGGGAGGCTGGGCCAGAGCCCAGGGACTGACCATGGGCAGCTGTGGGGACCTGAGGTGGTCCTTGGGTCCCCAGGGAGGCCTGCACTGAATCGCTAACCTGCAGATGCTCCAAATCCTCCAGCTCCTTCACTTTCTGCACCTGGGCTTCATCGGCTGCAGAGATTCGGAGAACCTGGTGCCTGGGCAGAGCAGGAGGGGCCCTGAGAACTGGAGGCACCCCAACACTTCCCAGGCTGGGCCCATAGAGGTGCAAGGGGGTCTGAGCAATGGGAGACCTGAACTTCCTCACATCTTCTCGCTCGTCTTTGGAAGCTTCTAGACTTTTGTGTTATCCCCATCACAATTTAGACTAGTTTATCTCCAAGCCAACCAGACCTCCTCTTTCTCCTTCTAAAAATTCTTTCTCAGAGCTCAACTCTTTCAGGGCCCAGAAGAAGCTGGGCCCTTCCAAGCCCTGCCCTCCCAACCAGGCTGCTGTCCCAGGGTGGTGTCGGTTTGTCTTCTCTGGTTGTGTTTCCACATGTCTGTCTATCCCTTCCCGACACCAACTTGAGGAGAACCCTGTCATCACCCCTTAGGACACCCCCCTCCTCTCCACACCCCTACCCCACGAAGTTCTCGTTGCCAAAGACTGCCTCCAACAGCACACTCAAAATCAGCAGCTTCCACATGTTGGGAAGGTCGAGCTGAGGCCCAGACTGAGGTCTGAGGCCTTTTAAACGCTGACGGGGTCCCTGGGGACTGTTCCCCTCACATCTGGATCCAGTCCCACGGGGAGGGAGAGGTGAGAGTTCCAAACTGGCACCTTCTCGCTCTTCCTGATAAAGTGGCAGGGAACAAGGCAGGTGGAGAGATAAGCCAGGCTTCCACCCTTGACCATGACGGTCAGCTGGGCCTCAGGTCTCCCAGCTGGCATCACTCCTCCGGCTTCCCAGAGCCCCAGATACCTTGTTGTTAGTACACTGTGTCAGAAACAAGAACAGACAGTGTTAGCATTTATTGGGTAACAATAACTGCACAAGTTATATCAATTTCATTGGCTTCAATTCACCAACTATGGATTTCACTCAATATCCATGGCCATTGACAAACACAGGTTCTTCCTGATGGCCAGTATTAACTCTGTGATCACACATTATTGATTCTACACAATACTAGAGAGATTCCCCCAAAGAGTTAAAGTAGCTTCTGGGTTCAGAGGGACCTTAGTAAAGGCAGGATCGGATGCAGGTGGTAAGATAAGATATTAATATAGCTAACCCTGTTACAGAGCTGTTCAGGCCCAGGGCTGCCAAATGCTAAGCTGGATCAAGGTCCTGAGCTGGCTGTAAGCTTTCTGAGTCCGGATGACGGAATGGAGGTTGACCATGTCAAGCAGGGAGATAATGCCGAACAGAAAATCCAGGAAGAGACTCAATAGTTTCTTTCCTGCCCATACCATAACACATGTACGTGCCGATCAGGTAAGAGTCGTAAGTACCACTGTTCCCCACCCAGTATTCGGTATCCCTCTTTATGCATGAGCCAGGTGAAGGGATTGTGTGGTTCATTGCTGTGTTTGATAGGCTCACAGACCCGTTTTTTGTTTGTTTGTTTGTTTGTTTTTGGTTTTGTTTCTGATAGCTTTGAAATGCCCATGAAGCCAAATGTTCCCGATTTAACTTGGTAAGTTCCTAGGTGGTGATATTTTGTGTAAATAAGTTGTTTTTCAGCCTGTGTCTTGTGGCTTAGGATGGACAGGTGATGGTTGCTTATAGACAGGAACAAGATGCAGAACCATTCTGCCTCAGCACCTGCACTCATAACGGGGCGCATTGCTGGGTTGGGTGTGGTCATATGTTTGTGCATGTCAAGGCCAGAGCATAAGCTCAGGTCTTGTTCATTGGGAGGCATCACTTTGTCATTATTTTTAATCTATTTATCGTCTCATTCCTCAAAAGTCGCAGCTCAGGTGGGCCTAGTTCCAGGGAGTAACAACAAATTCCATTTTTTTTTTCCCATTCAAGCTTTAAGTTGCTTTTCTGCTACATGTAACAAACAAACAAACAAAAAGAAAGAAAGATACTACAAAGACATTCTCTAACTTCAGAAGAGAACAAAATGGGACGGGAGGGGTGTGAAGGTGCCTACGTGTAGATAACCATGGTGACCTCTGTGGACCCTCCAGCTGTCACAAGTGAAAACTCCAGAACACTTGGATTTCTTTTTTACTTTAAAACAAAGGCATGGAAACATACCTAGGAAAGGCAAAGAGAGCTTTGTCAGGTCTGTGGGGCAGTCAGAAGCCACTGAGGGTATCGGACTGGCAATGGGGTGGCCAGGGCAGTGTTGGTTAGAGGCGCCACATTTTGCTGAGGCTTTGGTATGGCAAAGTCATCAGGCTTGAGCTTGTGTGGGAGTTTGGGATAACAAGGTCCCATCCTCACCCTCCTTCAGTATTGCCTTATAACTGTTCCGTGAAGCCCGTCTGTTATTTTGAAGATGCCAAGTTATCACTGTACAATGGCTAGAGGCACGGGTTTCCAGAAGTGAGGGCGGGACGTAAGTCTGGAGTAAGGGCCCTCTGAAGAGAGACAATCCAATGTCAAGGATCCTTAGGGAGTGTCCCCTCAAAGCCCAGATTTTTGCCTGTGACAAAGAAAAAGACAGAGATGCACTCCCATGAGAAGTTGGAGGGACTGAGTGCTTCTGCTGAGCCTAAGGGAGCATCAGGGACTCCTGTCCCCAGCAACAGAAGCTCAAAGAACACAGACTTAATGTGTTTCCTCATGGAGGACACAAGCGTCAACACCACATCCGCCTTTCCTGTTTTCTATACTGCATTTCCCTTGTGTATCCCAAGTACAATTTTATGAACATTTCCCCTGTGGTCTTCCCTCTGCTCAGGAAGTTGAGGGAGGTGGGCTGGGAGCTCAGGAAAGGGATGAGAACCACAGAGCTTAGCTGTGTTTGGAAGAGCAGGAGGTCAGCTGCAGACCAGGGCAAGAAGCTAGCAAGGCGCTGGCCCAAACCAAGGCTCTGGAGGCCATGTCATTATTTCTAGTGGCTGTGCCTAATAATAACTTTGGAAGGCTGAGTAGGTTGGAGTTCCCCACCGTGGTGAGCCTGTCTCTCGTGCTGAAGATGGGGCAGGCCTGGCCCAATTCAGGCAGCTTATGGGGATGGGAGGGCAAGGCATGAGGAGGCTGGCAGTGTGGCACTGACCAGGGGCCCATGGAAAACAGGGACAGTTGGTGGCAGAACTCATGGCTGTAGCCTAGGAAATGGATGCCACCTGGGAACATTTTACAGGCACCATCTCAGCCCTTGTTCCAACATAACTGGGGCCACGCTGGGAGTAGAAGCGGCGTGGTGAACAGATAAAGCCCTTCTGGGAAAATGGGGAGTGGGGCACTGAAGGACAAATTTGGACAGCTGTCTAGCTCTCTGGTTCTCAGACTCCGAGTATTTGGGACAATTTTTTGGACAGTGGTAACACATTCTGTGGCTCCGTGTGGTCTGGCCTGCCTGTGGCTGGCCTGTCATCCTGATTTTTCCTGATGGCCCCTCCAGACCAGCTTGGAAACTCTTTGGGGGCCAGTGTTCTTGGGCTGCACTGTCCGATGGCTTCAGACGTCTTGCTCTTCTAAAGGAGTATTTTAGATCTTCTTTTCTGTAGTCATTTTCTCTGTGTTCCCGTCTCTCCTTGGACTGGTCAGAGGGGAGAGGGGGAGGCTGGGAATGGAAACAGCACCTGGCAGCACTCCTGAATAGAGGGCATTGGGCCTTCACCCTGGGCCTCTGCCTCTGGCTGGCCTCACACGAGCCGCTCACATTCCAAACTGGAGGGCTGGTTTGTTTTCTTAAGAAAGTAATAACTGTGCACATTCACTGTGGTTCTTATGGTTTTCCATATGTATAATCGCTCTTTCTCCTTCAGTTTTTTCAATTTTTTTACACTTTCAAATAAATGCTCATAAATTTTATGGGTGAAAAGGACGAAAAAACATACCTAAAAAGAACAGCTTGTTGGAAAAAGGAAGAAGCGGGGGAGGGGAAGATGTAGAAAAATTAAGGTTCTGTTCAGCTTTACATATTCAAGAAAATGGGAGGGGACGTTTCAGACTTACGAAAAAGAGAAATCTTAAAATCATTTTTCTGGCCCCAGAGCATCTGAGTCTTAAGCTCTTGGTCAATGCACTTAAAACCTGAGCTTGCTGGGACCTGGTGGTGGTCCCTCAGTCCTAAAACCAGCTGAGACTACACGATCTCCTGGAGTTAGTGGTCTCTCAGCCACGAGGGTCTCACGAGCCTTGTGCAAATCTCACGATGCAGAAGCCCCAGTCTTTGGAACTTCAGGATGAAGGGGGCTGGCTAGGACATCTGGGAACTTCTGTGAGTTTTCAGTTAACAAGAGCAAGAAACTGGTGCTGAGGCCCTTCCCACGCTCCCGTCCCCCATGGATGCTGTCACAGACTCCATTGGGTGTCTTTGCAATATCCGTTCCTTCCTTCCTCCTTATCAGAACTCTGCTTTTATTTGAAGCAGGGATGTGACCAGCCGCAGAGAGAGTTCCCAGCCTCCCTTGTAGCCTGGGCGGCGCCACAGGGCACTGTTCCAAGCCATAAGATAGGAATGCAAACCCACAGACTCGGTAGATCCCACTTTCACCCCCTGCTCTTCCTGCCTAGAATTCAGTTCGATGTGAGGGGTAATGGCACCATCTAGAAAACGGAGGTCAAAATTCAACCGTCCTCCCCATAAAACCACTGACAGTGGGCTCACAAGATGAAATGGAGCTGGAAGTTTCCAGTCACCTAATATCACTGTGGCCACCATAAAGTCTGGAATGTAACGCATCACTCATGCATTTGGGGGAACATTGGCACAAGCAGATGTCCAAGTATAGTGCAGACTGTTACACATACCACGTAACACTCAAGTAAACACCTGTGTTCCTGGTTCCTATGTGGACTAGCCCATGTTTTTTATTGTCATTTTAGAATGTGCTTGTGGTGGTTTGAATGAGAAATGTCCCCAATGGGCTCATTTATTTGAACATGTGGTCACCTCGTTGGCAGTGGTTTAGGAAGGCTGTAGGACCTTTGGGAGATGGAGCCTTGCTGGAGGACCTGCATCACTGAGGGTAGGCTTTAAGAAGCTCTCCCCTCTTCCAGGTGTCTCTCTGCTGTGTGTTTCAGTTGAAGATATGATCACTTGGCCTCCTGCTCCAGCTCCTGCTGCCATGCCTCACCCCCATTCTAGACTCTCCCTCTGGAACCGTGAGCTCAGACAAACTCTTCTGTAAGTTGCCTTTAGTTGTGACATTTTATCACAGCGACAAGATGGCTAATACAGGTTGGTTTTTCGAGACAGGGTTTCTCCATGTAGTTTTGGTGCCTGTCCTGGATCTCGCTCTGTAGACCAGGCTGGCCTTGAACTCACAGAGATCTGCCTGGCTCTGCCTCCCGAGTGCTAGGACTAAAGGCATGCATCAACGCCACCCAGCTCTGTTTCTTAAAAAAAAAAAAAAAAAAAAAAAAAAAAAAAAAACAACAACAACAACAACAAAAACTCAAGTATAGCAGTAGTCAGGTTACTCCAGAGACAACCATAAATATATCTTGGGATTTGCAGGGGTGTTGGTTTCTGGAAGTGCTAGGGATTGAACATGCCAAGCAAACTATCACTGTACAGCATCCCAAGATAACATCTTATGTTTGCCACGTCTCTTGATGACGTCACCCTTTCTTGTGCTTAATCTCGTTTTCTTCTTCTTTGTGGATTGAGAGGATAGTTCCTGCCACATGCATGTACCATGAGACCTGGTGTGCAGTGGCCTAAAGCATCTACAGCGTGTAAACACACACTAGGATGTTTGCTCAGTGGCACATTTCCTTGCATGTGTCCCCACCGTTATGATACATGTCTCTGTGTCGCCAATGACAAGACAGGTCAGAAGGGTCTGTGTGCCCAGTGCCTCAAAAACAGTCACTGAGACAGCCCTAGACTGCCCCTGTCGGATTAACCCCACCCATTTCAGCCGTAGTGAGGTGAGTTCTGTTACACTGTCACATATAGCAGCACTGATGGAGAGGAGGCTGAGGAAGAGAGACCGTTCTTCCGCAAATCTCCAGTGTCTTTCATAGGCCTGGTGCTGCTGGAGCTAAGGGAGAGCAAACAACCCAGAGGAGCGCCTGCCCTCGTGGGTCTGAGTCCAGCCAAGATGAACAAGGAAACAAAATCAATTAGTTGCTAATGATCATTGCTTCAAAGGAGATAAATGAGGCCTTGGGAAGGAGGATTGTGGGAGACAATGATCTATGGCCAAAGGGTAGTCAGTCCTACAGCCAAGGCTCACAAGGAAATTTAAAGGGGGAGACTGGGAGAAAGAATGTTCCAGAGAGAAGCAGCAGCGCGTGACAAGATCTCTAATGCGAGGCCTGGGACGGAGCTGTGAGGGAGGGCTGAGAGGGCTAAAAACAGGTCATGTGACCTTGGGTGGGATTTTTAAATCATTGTTGTTGTTGTTGTTATTTGTTTTTTGTTGTTCTTTTGGTTGGTTTGTTTTTGTTTTTTATTTTATTTTATTCTTTTTCTTTTGAGAATGAGACCTTTGAAGGCCATATCTATACAAGCCCGGAGACAGAGGCAGGTGGATCTCTCTGTAAGTTTGAGACCAATCTGGTCTACACAGTGAGACCCTGTCTCAAAAGACAACAAACAATAAAAGACCACCTCTACCCATCACCATCAAGCATAGTTTTTGTGGGACTCTTCCCTGCACAGGAGTTCTTGCCAACCTAGTTGTGAAAACAGGTTCCTGACGTCTTCCGGGAGATTGAGTGTGAGGTAGCTTCAGGGTTTGTGGCACGTGAGGAACTCTGGGCTCTGAGGGCCAGTTGCCCTGCCTTACCGTAGTGTGTGCCCTTTAACTGCTCTTATCTCTGAGTCTGAGCCTTCTCATCGAAAACAAGGTTATTAACAGTTCCGCCTATGACTGCTAAGAGGAAGCAATGTATTGAATCCCATGATGCACTGGGAACTGTGCATGGCCCATAGTAAGTGCTAGGCAAGAACTTAAGACCACATTACTAAAACACGTGTCAGCCCAGTCCTCCTACCTCCAGGACAGTGGTGCTCCAGCTCCGTAGAGTCACTTGCCCCACCCTGGAAACGCTGGTTAATTGTGAAGACGAAATCCTAATACCTTCCTGGTAAACCAGTCTCCACAGACCCTGCTATCGGTGGCCTGCTTGGACAGAAGTTTCAGACTTAACACAAACCAAGTTCTGTGTGGCCTTGAAAGCTTTTGAAATACTCTGAAACAGCTTCCCTTATCTTAAAAATCAGCTTATTGAGTCAGGTGTGAGTTCACAAGGAGCTGAGGCAGGAGGATTGCTGTGAGTTCAAGGCTAGCCAGGACCATACCAATGAGTTCCAGGCCAGCTTGAACTACAGAGTGAGATTCTGCCTCAAAAAAAAAAATTTTTTTAATTTAAAAATGAGTTTATTAATACCAGTAATATATTCTCCCATGAGGATAAAATAAAAATATTTATTTATTGTGGCATAAAAGTTATAACCACACTTCAGTGTGCAGAAGCAGAGCTCATTTTATTTATCTATAGCTTATATTAATGCAGCCCATGACCCTGTATTTCCACTAACAGAAAACTCCAGGTTGGAAATTCCAGCTCGATTAAACCACTTCCAGCTTTAAAAATAAAAACAGCTCAGCTTCTTGTGGAAACTTTACCAGGATGCTCTGTTCTCCTCCACTGTTGGGTCCTCCTTGCAGGTAATCCAGCTTCTTTAGGGGTTAAATGCACTGGCTGTCTGGGGCTTTCACAGCTGGTCTTTTGCATGTCCATCTAATGGCCAATACGCCATCATGTTATAGGCTGTATAGCCCTTGGCCTTGTCTCTCACCTGCACGATCGACACAGACACACAGACACACACACACTTTTTTTTTTCTTCTGCTCAGAATTCTTTTTTTTTGGTTTTTCGAGACAGGGTTTCTCTGTGTAGCTTTGGCACCTGGCCTGAAACTCACTCTCTAGCCCGGGTTGGCCTCGAACTCACAGAGATCTGCCTGCCTCTGCCTCCCAAGTGCTCGGATTTAAGGTGTGTGCCACCACCACCCGGCCTGCTCCGAATTCTTAACAGCTGCAGCTCATACAGCTGCCTCTGCTATCAGCCCAATTCCCTTAGTAATTTACTGCTTAGGCATCACAGTGGATATGGACCTTGTCTAGGTTTGAAACAGTGAATATAGTTTGATCACCTAAAATCATCTCTGCCCATCAAGTGTCTCTCTTTTGCAGGCCGTAGAAGAGGCTTCTTCCTGTATCTTTCCGTTTTCATCCTTCTCTGTTCAGGAACTGGCTTATGGGCATCAGAATCCTTAAACACACACACACACACACACACACACACACACACACACACACAATAGGGCCTGACTAATGAAAGTCTTGTTCTCAAACTAATGTTTCTGCCTCAGACTTCCATAAATATTTCCAGCCTTCATTTGATTTCTTGCTTCTAGGACATAACATCAGGCTCTCTCTCCCTGCTCCCCAATGGTAGGTGCTAGAGAACCCACCTCATTGGGATCTCAAAACGATGCCCCCCTTTCTCTATCAGAGAAAAGTCCCACTCAGCACATGCCTAACCTAGAGTAACTGCTTCATGGTCACAAACCAAGGACTTGTTCAGATTCAGACATCGGGTTAGTGCAACCCTCGAGTGGACAGAAATTTCACCTTGGTGATTCTGTTGTTTAAATCAAGCCTGGTCCCCCTCTGGATGACATTAACATGTCAAAAACTGCTGGGACAATGTATATTTTGGTTATTCCCAGGGATGGGGGCAAAGAGGGGAAACAGAAGAGCTCAGGCCTCACGTTTCCCTGAAGACAGCAGGGGGTGGGGGGAGTGTCCCGGATATGTCAAGCTGCCCTGAGGAATGCCTAAGCAGACTCTGTCCCTTCTCAACCCTGAACACAAAGAGGTAGCAACCAACCCTAGAGGCAATAGACTGTTCAAACTCGCTTCTATTTGCTAAGGGTCCAACAAGGGTGTGGGGAAGGGATGCTTAACTTGGGATTCAGGAGGAGTCCCAGGCCTTGGGGAAAGGGGTGAACCCCAACTGCTCTGGCCTGAGTAATGTGGCTAATAGGGGTGATTCAGGGTGTGTTTCATGATGGTCCGAATCGCCATCCATGTCTCCTGGGCTGTGGGAACGATCTGTGAGGCTGGCAACAGAAAGCCATATTGTCCAGTGTCCCGGAGCTCGAAGCTGAAGGCATACTTGATGCCGCTGTCATAGGCCCAGTCCACCGTGATCCCACTGGCTGTATCTAAAAAGAAAAGGGCCAGAAGGTGCCCGGGAAAGAAGGAGAAGATGTGGCCACAGGGCATAGAAGAAGCCTGTGTGCAGCATGGGCGCTGCAGCCCACCTGGGTCTGCTCACATCGGACTTCCTGATTCAGATCTCATCCTGGACCCTACCCCGCCCACCCCCAACCGCTTGTCTCCCTTGCAGAAATGGGCCTACAGGCTGAGAATCTTTCCCCTCGAGGAACTTTGAAATAGGCCAGATCGCAGGAGACAGACAGCTGCCTGGATGCCACCATCCACCCAGCCCAGCCAGGTCAGCGGTACTGCTCAGGCTGCACCTGCCCTGCCCCAGGCAGATGTCGCTCACTCACAGAGGGTGGTACTGATGCTGCCAAAAATGTACTCGATCCCGTGCACCTTGTGCAGAGCCTTCACTGTGTCCTTGGCAAGATTGAACTGCAAAAGACAGCCGAAGAGTAAGCGGCAGGGCTCCCCCGCCCATGTGCTCAGCCGCTGGTGGAGTGTGCGGTGGGAACCCTGCAGGTTGGCCATGTGGACAGTGCGAGACCTCCAGCTTTGAACCTGACCACACTCTTCCTGTTAGGGTGTCTCCCTATCGTTGGTCCAGACCCTCATCCTGGGAGTCAAAGTCTGAACCACCTGGGGGTGCACCAGGGATGGGCTCTCCTAGAGAGAGGCCTCCTGCTGTCCCACGCTCTAAACAGCCAAGCTTACCAACTCCTCGTGGTTTGGCACAGGCTCCAGAGAGTGGCCATAAGGGTACATGACCATCTGGGAGTAGCTGTGGATGGAGATCAGAGCTTTGAAGTTCCCGTGGCTTGTGATGAAGCCCACAATTGCAGCTACCTCTGGCTCCGACTCAGGTGAGGGCCCTCGATAAGTCTCTGAGCAGGGGTTTTTGTTAGAACCATTTCCTGAAGGTAAAATAAAACCGCCAAAAGGGTCAGAGTACCCAGGTGTGGCAAAACAGTGTTCATGAAACACCCTTACGTCTTGCAAGCTCTTTTTGCAAGTTGGTTGAGGTCATGTGACTGCTTCTGGCCAATGAAAATGTAAGCAGCAATGATGTATCTGTTCTGTTTTGAAGCTGTTAAGGAAAAAGGTAGCCAGACCTGGTAATGCATGCCTTTAATTCCAGCACTTGGGAGGCAGAGGCAGACAGATCTCTGTGAGTTCAAGGCCAGCCTGGTCTACAGAGTGAGTCCCAGAGAACAGCCAGGGCTACACAGAGAGACCCCAGCTCCAAAAAAAAAAAAAAAAAGAGAGAGAGAGAAAGAAAGGAAAAGAGAGAGAGAGAGAGAGAGAGAGAGAGAGGAGAGAGGGGAGGGAAGGAGGGAGGAAGAAAAGAAGGAAGAAAGAAAGGAAGAGAGGAAGAAAGGGTGACTCCACATTCTCTTCTGTGTGTCTGAAGCAAAACCTTCTGAACAGAAGCAACATGATGGGTACCTCTGTCACCACTGAAGAGAGATGTCAGATAGGCAGCTGCCCACCTGGGACTGTGTGTGCAAGATAAACTTGGAGTTATGTGGTTTTGTTACTGTTGTATCCCTTCACCTTATACATCAGGATGAAGAATGGAGCCACATCTTGGCTCCGGAACTCTGTAGGTTTGCAGGGAGCGCCCATGGCTCCCTTTGGGCTAAGTCCTGACTGTCCATTGGAGGGGCAGGCCTGCCTGGGAAGGTGCATCCAGAAGCAACCCCGGCCCTTCCCCAATCCCAGCCTCCTCTTGAGCAGCAACCCTTTCGTTGGCTCTTTTGGGGTTCATGCTAGTCAGGGGCTCAAACTCAGTATCTACTGAAGCTTGGTCCCCAGCCACAGTCCTAGAAGTCCCATGGCCTTGTGGCTCAGGGACAGACAAAATGGGTCCCCAGAGCTGCTTGAGGCTGGCCTGAGAATCACAGAAGAAGAGGCTTTTGAGAATTTTTCTCAGGGAACCTACTTGGAGGAGAGGGCAAAGAGATGAGTGTGTGTGTGTGTGTGTGTGTGTGTGTGTGTGTGTGTGTGTGTGTGTACTCACGCAAGCATGAATGCATGTGTACATGGGGGGTGGTAAAGCGCCTGTTACTCAGCCACGCCCCCAGGCCTGTGCTTCCATTTTTTGGCCCATTGAGTTTGTTGCTCCTCTTAGGACTTAGGTGCCTTGCCCACTCATTTCCTTCCCCCAGAGCCATGTCATATAGTGCTGGACAAGGGCTGGTCAAGATTTGTGGGTTAGCAAACTCATGGGGAAGGCAGATTCCCACTTCTATCTCCCCTTCTGTGTCCAGACTGCATCTAACATAAAAGCCCTACTCAGAGACCAAGTATTCTCCTCCAACTTCTGAAGCTTTGAGAAGGAACCAGAACAGCCTTCTTGTCCCTAGGCCACTCCACACCGTTCCTGCCCAGGAGTTCAGGTGAGGATGGCACAGCGCTCTGAGGGATGGTCTCCAGACTACCCACGACACAACAAGGAAGACAACATAAAAACCATAAACAAAATCTTCCCGCCCAGTCACTCCTTATTCCTGGCCAGAGGCAGCCCAGAGGCCGTTCCGTCAACCAAGGGCACCCCCCCTCAGTTGGGTGGTCCTTGCCTCAGGTTGGGGACCCTGGGTAGAGGCGGGAGAGCAGCGCCCGGGCTGGCGCGGGCTGGGCTCACAGTGGCCTTGTTTGTTGTGTCTGATGAGCTCCTGCACCTGCTCCACTCGATGAATGACAAATAGCAACAGATGAGCAGAGCGGGAAGGCTGAGAGCTTTGTCTGTGTTTGCGGCCCACGCAGCGAGAGCGGTTCCCCTGCCAACGGCCAGGTGGCTTTGCCCAAATATGGAGAAACACTTCAGGCCATTAGTTCTGGTTTGAGCTAAGCAGAATAAACTAATCTCCGCTGCCTGCCTCTCTGACGTCCACAGTCAAGGTCCTCTGAGCCCGCCTGTCTCACAAGTATCTGCTAATGGATTCATTAGCTGTTTATTTTTCCTTCTCTAAAAAATCTAATTTGTAGCAAGGGGAAATCTCTGAAAAGAACATGGTGAATTATTAAAGCACTAATCTTTGGGTAGTGGGATTATGGGAGCTTTTCCACCCCTTTGGGCCCCCCACCCCCATAACCGTTTTTACATTGTGTATCTACAAATTTTTATTTTGTTTATTTACAGAGAGACCCACAAATGTTATTTTCTTTAAGACAGAATTCATCTACCTCTAAACTGGGCTACCTCAGTTTCTGTGAGTACTGCCATGTCTTAGAGCCATGACCATAGGCTAACCCTGGTCAATCTAGAGGCAGACAAGTCCAATTTTACAGTCATGATCCCTTACCACAGAGGTTACACATGACCCTGATCCTCAGGCACCCACCACCATGTGACCTGGGCCTTTGCTCCTCCATCCTTTAGAAATTTCCTTAGTTTTTACTGTTAACCAACTCCAAAAAGCCAGATTTACAGAGCCACAGACACCTAGAGCTAGAATATTCTATCATTAGCTTGGCTGCCAATCTATGGATCTGTTTGTTAACCGCAGTGGGTGGTCTCCCTTGGGGAGCCCCCCCTTGTCTCCCCTGTGGAGTATAGATTCTCTATCTGGGGCTGCAGGCTGTATGGATCCTGTAGACTACCCTGGCTGGTCCTGGAATCCCACCCATCCAATCGCTACTTGGCTGGGATCCTGATATTCCCTCTGAACGTTCTAGAAGACTTGGTTTCCCTATCTAGTCTCTGTGCCTTTGGCACATGTGGAAGAGAAACAATCAGAAAAGATCATCAAAGAACCCAGGAGAAAGCTGCCAAGCCAGCCATGGGATGGTATAACTCTGCCAGAATGAGCTAGCTTCCTGGAGCCTTTCTCTGCCATGTTGAGGATTTGATACTTGCAATGTGTCTTCATTTTAATAGCTAAAGGTTCCCTTAAAGACTTGGCATATAGATCCACGTATCCTACGAGCAATCTCACCTACATACCACAGTCAATCTTAGCTGTGTGCTTACCTGACCCTGGCCACGACACACATCTATTAGCCAATGATATTGTCCATGCCTCCCAACTTAGGAGTCAACCCAGTCCGATGGTATGAGGGAACCTATTGAAGACCAACCACTCCTCCTCAAGCCCTGCCCTGGTGGAACAGATTGCCATACCTCCGAAGCCTATCTTCCAGTTCCTGTTGAGGTCCACGCCGATGCAGGCAATGCCATGTTGACTTGACTTGTTTTTTCTCCACAAGCGATTCTGAGAAAGCCCAGGGCATGCAACCTCGTTAATTGGGCCCACTCCCAGGGACAGAAGAGCTGACATCCTGGCCCATGAAAAGGGGAGAGGGTCCTAGTGGGGCAGGAAGGAACATAGGGAAGGAACCTCCGGGGACAGGATGGGCTGACATGGAGCTGCGCCAGGCTGTGTGCAGAATGGATCTTCTGTGGTTCAAGGGAGGGCTTAGGGAGAAATCCAGTCTTACGCTGCCAATGGCAGCTTCCTCGGGCAGTGAGCGTGTTGTTGGGAAAGATGGTTTTAACCCCATAGCGGTAATACCCCTGCAGTCCTCTTTTTTACCAGGCAGGCTCTCTGTAGAAAGCCCCTGAAGAAGCCAGCTCCAGAGTCTGCCATGACATTTCCCTGCCCCAACACTCCAGAGGACCACTACTGGGGATCCCCAGCCACCCTTACCATGCTGTGAGTAAAAGCAAAGCCATCAGGGTTGGTGACAATCTCAATGAAAATGTCCATGGCATTCAATATTTTTTTCAAGACGTGGTCTTTGCCATATGTATTGGCAATCTGCAAGAGAGGGTGACAGTAGGTGGTCCTTTCCAGGGTCTCCTGCGGTGCAGCAGAACCTTACACAGGAAGAGGTGGCATTGGGTCATCAAACATACCCCACACAGAACCAAAAGCTGAGTTTTAAACAACTAGAATTCAGAGGCTAGCCAAACTCCCTAACTGTAAAAGACCAGAACATATGATAATGTTCCAAAGGACAGGAGGGGACAGAGAACGCTGAATTTAAAGGAACCAAGTCAAATTTTTTAACTAGAGGTCCCTTTAAACACCCAAAAGTTCCCTCCCTCTGGTCCCAGTCCCTTGATGCTATTCCCCAGTTGCCAGTCCCAGCTGACCTTCTTCGAGATCCAGATGCCGGTGGCGTGGGTGATCCACTCTCGGGAATGGATCCCAGTGTCAATCCAGACAGCCCGGCGATTTGAACCTCCAGTGCTGAACTGGGGAAAAGAATCAGACCACAAACAGAGGGATGACCAAGACAGCCATGGTGCTGTCCCTCCAGATGACCTTCACTGTCTGGAATGAATCAGTATGCCAGAGCTCTCAACCTGAGACAAGGAGAACATGCTGGTGATACACGCACACACACACACACACACACACACACACACACACACACACACACCAGTGAAGTACGAAACACACATGGTGACCTTTGCCTTACAGCAGGATTCTTGGAAGGCAAAGCCACCCAACCTGGAACACGGAATTTCCCAAGACTGAAAGCACCTTAACACTGTGCCTCTTGCCAGGCGGTGGTGGCACACGCCTTTAATCCCAGCACTTGGGAGACAGAGGCAGGCGGATCTTTGTGAGTTTGAGGCCAGCCTGGGCTACCAAGTGAGTTCCAGGAAAGGCACAAAGCTACACAGAGAAACTCTGTCTCGAAAAACAAAAAACAAACAAACAAACAAACAAAAAAAAGACTGTGCCTCTCAGACTTTAATGGGCACGTGCTCTCATGGAAATCTTAATGTGCGGGTTATGGTGCAGTGGGTCTAGGGAGGCCTGTGAAGTTTGCAGTTCTAATACATGTTATTTCAGAGGGTGAGGACGGGAGTGAAAAGCCACACTTTGAGGAGCAACATCCTTTTAGAGAGAGAGAGAGAGAGAGAGAGAGAGAGACTGTGGCAATGCCTGATGAGAGATCAGAGCAGAGGCAAGTGAAGTCAAGGTCATATGACTGTTCAGAAACATCCACCAGAGCCCGGTGAGCGCCTCAGTGCCTACCCTCCCTGACAATCGATGTCGAGCACCCCATCTAGTTCACACGCTGGAGCAGAGGCTCGGGATTCTTTTCTAGGAGGGTTGTGATGCCCATCCTGTTTCCATTATGGCTAAGGGCATGACAGCTTGCTCAAGCTCTGTTCAGTGGCCCCCATGAAGGGCTGGAAGGTTTCTCCAGAGCTGCAGGCCTATCTGTAGGGCTGCCTAAGCCAGATGACCTCAGTCCTTATCGAATGAACCCATGTGCACCTCACTTCTGACTCAGCAGGTAAATCGAGTTTGGCACAGTTAAAGGCACTGACTCACACACAGTCACCCCAAGCTGAGGTGACAGCTGCCACTCTACAGCCCTGTCTCTTAGCAACCTTCCACTACTTCCTGCCCAGGTCCCAGCACTGCCACCTGTCCGTACCTGCAGAGGTGACTCCCTGATTGCACAAAGCTCATGGATCGGTAGTATATAGTATATGCATATCTTTGCTATTCAGAAACTCCCACCCAGCCATTTATAAACTCCATCTTATGATAAAGACACTCACTCTCTGGTCTACTGCCTGATGCAGTAGGCTCTTACCTTCAGGACAAGAATGGACCGATTTTCAAAGCTGTTGCCAATGTGAATTTTGGAGACGAGATTAGAATGTTCAGCTACGAAGTTGTCAATCCAACTATATATCTGAAAGCAACAAAGTCTATCAGACTGGCGGTTAAATGGGGGGGCGGGGTGAGTTCCAAGCATGTCAATGAATATTGTTCATCCATCCCACCTTTTTTATTGCTTTCCTACTTCTCCTGAGAGTCTAAAAGAATGTGGATCAAGATGTGCAAACCCTGAAGATGCCCTCACAGCTAAGGGAGATTGACTTGTGCCCTGGCTAGAATGCCAGGTTCCTTACATCCATGCTGAGCTGTACTTTCACCTGCGAGAACAGCATGTATTGAGTCCACTCAAATCCTAGGTGTGAGCTGCCTGTGGTAGCACATGTCTGTAATCCCAACCCTTGAGAGGCCAAGGCAGGAGGATCAGCAATTCAAGCCAGCCTGGGCTACATAGGAAGACCCTGTCTAAAAAATAATATAAATAAATAAATTCCTAGACACGGCCTGCATAGATCTCTCTGTTGCAAATTCATTCTCTTGTCTTCACTCTGTGGTCCGTTTTATCCACCCAACAGATCTCATAAACTCTGGAGTGCCGTTTTATATCTTTTTCACTCCTTCTAGACTCAGCAGCTTGGAGGGAAGGGTAGTATTTTATTTATTGTTGACATCAATAACAGTAACAGTCTATATTAGCTCATTTTCTTGTCCTTTCAGTACATATCAATGCATAAACATTAGAAAGAAAATGGATTCTCTATTACAGGGCTTATGAAATAGAAGAGTGATGGAGGAGACAGTATCAGTAATGTCATGTCTTTTGCAGGCAAATGAGACCTATGCCTTGAGTTTCTTTCTGGAGTGGAAGTTCCTGTACCCGTCTGTATGTTCTCCCTTAAACACAGTGACCATTGCTAAAATCTGACCTAGCTGCCTGTCACTGTGATCATACATTTCCTCCAAGTACGAGCAACTGCTTGTTTCTACAAGCATGGCTTCCCAGTATGTCTGGATTACTGCCCCTCAGACCTCAAGAATCCACAGCTGGGGCCACAGAACACCAGGACTGGTCACAGGGAGGTCAACGAATCACTGGTCAGGGGATGGGCTATGAATGCAGTCTCCACCTACTCTGTTCTGACCTATCATGTGTCCACACCTTAGTGTGCCAACCAAAGAACCACTCCCTGGGCTCCCAGCCTGCCTCTTGTACGTCTGAGCTGTAGTCCCCACTATCCAACTCTGGACCCCTTTAGGCTGCTGCCCCCAAACATCCCTTTACCTAATGTATTTTCTCTGTGCTCCCCACGTTTACAATCTCTTACAGTCTCAGAATCCTTCTCTAGTCTTTGCCTGATCCTGGCGGTCCGAAGGGGTTCTGAAGCATGGGGGCTTCCCCAGGTGATCCTACCTCCTCCAGTGTATGATAAGAAGAGTAGCTGAAGCTACTGGTACTGCGTTCCAGCCTTCGGGACCTCGCCATGGCATCTCTCTCTTCATCCAGCAGCACCTAGCACATAGGAAGACACACTGGAGAGGCAGAAGAGAGCTCCACCCACAACATCAACACAAGGGAACGAACCACCGTGAACGTGTGCCATGCACCAGAAGGGTGTATGGTTGAAGGGTGATTCTCCATGTCCTAGCATCCATGCTATCTTTGCCCAGATGAGCGTAGAGGAGTCAGTGTGAAGGGACAGGCTCTAAGTGTCTCTGCTCCCAACCCCTGTGGTACTTGCTGTAGCCTTGGTTTCCTCAACTTAAGAACTAAGACAATAGTCTCAGCTGTGCGGCCTCACAGGACCAAAGGGAGCGATGTGTATGAAGGTGTGTTTAGAAGGGTGCTCACAGGTTCCTGCCAATGTTGGTTTTGTACTTTGTAACACTGAACCATGGACACTGACCACCCTACGGGAGCAAATGACTGCTCTGACTTCCAACATCAACTCTTCTTCCAGGAAGTAGTCTAGACAACTGGTATCTAAGCCATTCAGAAAGCCAGACGTGGACAAAGCCAGCCCAAATCATGATGAATGTGTCAATTATTCTCACTCATCATGTCAACTGCCTGCCAGACACAGCACACATGAGCCAGAAGCCATGTCTTGGGGTGTTGGCTTACTGTTGGCATTCACCTTCATGTAATGGTTCCCACTGACCATAGGAAGAGAGGGCACTCAAGTGCCTAGGCTGACTGTTGACCGCTCCCTCCACCCACCGCTGAAATCACTGCTGGGACACTGTTCCCAGCTCAGGGAAGAGTGTGACAGGCAGGTCCTGACCTAAGGCACCCCAGGACTAGCACTGATTGTTCAGTATGGGAAATGCCCAAGCTCTTCTGCCTGAGAATGTGAGCCAGCACCATCATCAACCCAAAGGGACCTCCTGAAGCTCTGGGTCACAGTTTGGACATTGCCTTATTTGGTGACCAATGCCTTTTGGTCTATGAAGTATCTTTATCCTCTGTTCTTGCTCTCACTTGATCTGGTCAGATGACCAGATTCCAGGGAAGGAATGAAGTCAGGATTGGGGTGTTTTAGAGATAAAACAGATTGGAGAGGTGACAGCCCTTCAATGCAAAGCTAAGAAGTGTCAGAGACGAGATGAAAACCAGGTCTTCTAGTTCCCAGCAGTGGATTCCTCAAGCCAAGCTTCAAAAACTAAAGACTAACAGTAATAACATATACACACAGATATGCATATCTATCTGTGTGTATATAAATAAATATAGATAAAGAGAGGAAACAGAAGTATGCAAAATGTTAACAGCTGAAAACTCCATCATATTATTCTCGCAATTAAAAAGTTTTTTCAAGTAATGAAAACTCAAGTATCCTCAAGCACAGGAAAACAAGACATTAAAATGCCAAAAATAAATATAACAAAATGCTAATGATGCCTGTTCGAATAAGATTAGAATTTTGAACATTTTCCCCCATACTCTGATTTTACATTTTGGCAACATGCTTATACTACTTCAGTGAGCAAGGACTTTGAAGTGAATAAATAATATCAGAACCAAAGCCTGACTGGCTAATGTGAAGTACCAGCTGCAATGTCTTCAGGCCCAGGGCGGGGGGAGAGAGAGGGTCCCCAACCGCTGCTCTGCATGAGGCTGCTTGCCCAATGACTCCTTTTTCTGAGGGGCCCCTGTCCACTTGCTCACAACCCTCAAATTAATAGATTATAGATTCTTTAAATGCGCCTGGAAATCAATGTCTGGGGCTCCTATGACTTTCTGTCTCAGCACCAACTACATGTTCAGTAATTATGACTGCCATGTTTCTAGCTAGGCTGGCCCAACTTGAGGCTTCCCATTTGGGCAAAGCCAGAATGACTGAGTAAGTCAGACGTGGCTGGAGGAGACCTTGTCCTTGTGGGCCACTCCCAAGCACAGCCCTGGGAAAGCTCTCATAAAGGAATGTGTCTTCCTCCCAGGAAATCCACCCAAATCGCAGCAGCCCACCATGACAAATGTCTGTCTGTCACTGAGGGCTGGTACAACCAGCTGTCGTGAGCCGCTGGGAGAAGGCAGACAGCTGAGTCCAGGCAGGCCTGGTCTTTCTCTACACCCACCAGAATGCAGCTACAAGGTTGGGAGCGCCTATGCCCCAGGGTGTAGTAGGACCTGAGTTGGGAATGGAAGGTGGGGAGACTGGGAAGAAAGTCCTAGATGGTCCAGTTCTTCCAACATGGCCAGGGACACCCACAGGAAACAGCTTTGAAGAGTCCAGCCTTGGTTCCATAGTCAGGTTGGAGGCAAATGGGAGGTTGGCACCAAACTGCAAATGTCTTTCCAAACACCCTCCCAGCCCCGTGGATGTACAGGACACCCTCCTAGGAGCTGGGAACCCTCAGCCCTGACAGCTGGCCCTCAATTCCAGGAACATTAATCTACCCTGGCCTGAAAACTCAACAAATGTTTGCTCCCTCCTGGGGGTGAGGGAAGAGGCTGAGAGCTGAGAAGGAGGCCTTGCGTGGGTTCAGGATGTCAAACAACCCGGTCAGGCTCCTCAGGGGGAAGCACTGGACTGAGAAGCTCAGAAGTCAGCCATTTGCCCTCCCTGGAAGCCGTAACCTGACAGGGGCCGTGAGACCTGAATGTGAATTCATTCGTTACAGGGATGAGGAAGGGTGAGGCCTTGAAAGACAAACAAACAAACAAACAAACAAAACCCACCCCTGTGGTGAGGGAAGGAAGCAGCCCAGGACCCCAAAGGTGGAGCTGAGGCCTGAAGAATGCCAGGCTCCATGCAGCCTGCTCCAACCACAGACCTCCACAGACACAGCTCACAGTGGGGAGCTGTGTGTTTTCAGCAGGAAGTCCTCTTGGATTCTTTCTGACCCTCTTTCTCTAGGCCTAATGTCTGCTCTGTAAGCACCATATCTGGGAGGGGCGACAGACGAGACATTGTTAAAATTGAGCCCCTCAGCAGTCAAGGCTGAACCATTGGGGAGTGAAACCCAAGTTAAAACACCACACACAAGCAACCATCCTGAATGGCCCAGTGTGGTTCCCTAGTCAGGCTGTCTCAGATGAGACATTAATACTGTTTCTAATCTGGGCTCTGCCTCAGTTTCCCCTCATACAATGAGGATTATTTCATCACACACTTTAGCACATGCCTAAAAGTGCTGACCTGAGGATCAGCCTGGCACCCAGTAAATACTAGCTAACTTTAGCTAGGAGGAAGAAGAGGGTGACGGCCATGACAGGGGGCTGGGGAAGCAGGAGAGGGGACAGATACAGTTTAAAGAGGGGTGAAAGCCGTGAGCAGATGAGCCGTGCGGATACCTGCCTGAACGGCATTCCAGGATGACACCAGCAGACACAAAGGCTTGAGATGTGGATACCGCCAAGGGCCCTGAGCAGGAGTGCATCAGGCACGTTCTCGTCAAAGAAGATGGCAGGGCACAGAGCACGAGGCAGCAAGGGTGACTTCCGGCTGGGGGTGGCTCACCTGGAGCCTTGGCCTTTTCAAGGACTTTGCGTTTATTTTGAGTTGGAAAGAAGCCCCCGGAAAGTTTGCCTGCCTGCCTGTGTTCCTTCCTGCTTTTTAAAAATCTATTTGTTTGTTTGTTTGCTTGCTTGCTTATTTATTTATTTACTTACTCACTCACTTAAGACAGAGTCTTACTATATAACCAGCTTGGAACTTAACATCCTCTTAGCTCCGTCCCTAGAGCGGTGGGATACCCAGTCCCAGTTGAAGAGTGTCAAGTAGGGGAGGAATATAACCGGATTTATGTATTTTGTAAAGGACTCATCTGGCTACTGCCTGGAGGATGGATAATAGTGAAGCAAGGAGAACAGTTAGACAGTTCGGGGAACACAGCTTGGCACTCTATGATCCCAGTTCTCATGGAGGTTGAGGCAGGAGGATCTTGAGTTTTAGTGAGACCCTTTGTGGGACACTGTACAGTCCCCTAGTGATAGTTACATGACCCACAGTGGTAGTTTGGGATGCATCAGAAGTATTTGAAAGAAGAGCCTGCAGGATCTTTGGTAGGCTGGATGGAGGGTTTGAGAAGGGAGTCCAGTATGACTCCCAGGGGGCTTCTGAGCTCCCTGAGGCTGTGGAGGAGCAGACAGGGACTTGGGATGCTCCTGTTGTACCTGGAGAGTTTGCAAGGACCTTCAGACAGCCATGGAGACTGTTGGAAGGTGCTGGAGTTCAGGGAAGACATAAGGGGTCATGAGGAGGTGGGAGGGACTTAGCTCTGTCGCCCTGGACCAAGGTGTGGAGACCGTCTTAGTTCCTGTGATCAACAGATCGACCAGGGAGGAACAGTAAAGCGTCCTAGGAGACCAGAGGAGAGAACCGCCCGAGCTGCACCAGGGAAAGATGGACAACTGGAGCACAAGTGGACCCAGTGGTCCCTGTGCCTTTGTCCAGGACCCTTTTGCTGAAGGGAGGGGCAGACAGCCTGCCAAAGGAAATTGGTGGTCAGAACAAACAAAAAGTGAGTATTCCGAGTTTTGTTCTAGAAGGAAACGGAGAAATAGGGTGGTAGCTAGAGAGGGGAAAGAGATGGATCAGGAGGATTTTTTTTTTTTCAGGGAGCTCAATAGCTGCCTATTTGTATGCTGATGTGGGTAAGCCTACAGAGAGAGGAGCTGGTGGAGCGGGATTTATACTAAATTGTATTTCTCTCTGGATGGTCAGAGCATGGGTGATTTTTGTTTTCTTCTTGCGCTTTTCTCCTGTTTTCCAAATTATCTAACATGAATATTTATTAATTTTGCAATCAGAAAAAAGCCATTAAAATCCGAAGCGCTGATTGCTCAAGTGAGGTCTTTTGGTGGTGACTCATCCCAGGGAGGAAAAAAAACACCGAAGGACTGAAAAGAATGAAGAGGTGAAGAAAAATTAAATGCAAATGAAGCACCCTCAGAATCAGATCGTTTCTTGCCTGGCCCACAGCAGTTTCCCCCACCAACCTCCTCCTGTCAGTCTCCCGGGCCCTGTCTCCAGCTCAACCCAACCCCAGGAAGAGGAGCTTCTCTAAAATGTAAATCTGGGGGTGTAAAAGACCCCCCTAAGTCTCCCCTTCTATCTACGGTTTGGGGGATAACCCCCCCCACTTCACAGGGCCAAAGATGCCCTTTACGTGGAGTCAGATCAGGGTGGGGGGCCTCCTTCCCCGTAAGCCCCCCTTCCGTGCTCAGCCGCACACACGCATGGGTAATTACCGCTTCACAGCGCCCGTGACGTGCCTCTGGTATTCGCTCCCATAGCAACCTGTGCACACTTCATCGGGGCACTCACCCACTCCACTGTAACCACCCATTTACTCCCCTCGCTCCCAGCCCCCCACTCTCTCCAGCTTCCCTGGATACAGCCCTGAGTTTGGTGGGTTTGTTTCCGTTTGCAGTTCCTGTGTTTCCAAGGGCCTCGCCCAATACTCAGCACACAGTAGGCATATGTGTGTCTGCAGTCCCTGGTCCCCTCCTCAAAAGTCCTCCCAGCCTCTGGATACAAATCGAAACCTGCAAAGCTTTCCATGATCCGCTGTGCCTGGCTCGAACTGCCAAACACACCTCTTTTTAATTTGCCTTCTCTTGTGTATTAATTCAGCAAGCACTTATTAAGGCCAGGGGTGCACCGATCGATAAGAGAAATGCAGCTGAATCTGGGGGAGACCAATATACTCCCCACTCCCTCACACACATGCCGGGCCTAGACCCACTGACATCATTCAAGCTACCATTATTGAAGGCTCACTTTGAGGGGACGCTGCTAGTCCTGGAGTCGAGCTTGTGTGTCGGTATCTCAAATAAGCTTTCTCCATATCAACCTGGTGTACAAATCCCTTCTGGTCCTGTCAGTACTTCTGAGCCTCTGGCCTGCACCCCTCCCCCACTGTCACCACAAATCAACCAGGAACAACAGCCTCTCCCCACCCCTGGCGCCCTCCGAAGCCACAGAGTGACCTCAAGGGCGGCAGTCCCAGCTTGATGCTTTGCAGGCTGATGGTTGGAAATTCTGCTTGCAGAGGTTAGAGCAGAGAGTTCAGGGCATTTTCCTGGGAAGGGATCCCACAGGAGTTCAGGCGTGGGGACTTCAGGAGAGGATCTCTCTCTGGAGGGGTTGGTGAGGGGAGCTCAGGGGTGACCCCAGGGCTGTCCCTGACATGCAGAAATCAACCAAGTTTTTTGAGGCTTCTGAGTGTCTGGTTGCCAAATGCTGCTGGGTTCCCAGGACTGGCGCAGCAGAAGGAGGAAAACGGGAACTTCAAAATAGAGGCATGGGCTAAAAATGAGAACTCAGTTCTGCTCTTTTGATGTGGTAGCCTCTTTTGTCTGTGTGAGTTTCCCCATTTTTGTTTGTGGGGGATTTAATTAGAGAAACATCCCACCCCCACATGTTGAGCGGGAAACAGATGTGTCTGATGAGGGATAAAGGACTTTGAATGGACCCCAGTGCCCCAGCCCTGTGCTGGCCTGGGAAAGGAATGTTGCCTAATGCGTTGATCCCTCGGCATGCGGTGTCAAGTGTGTGCGCGCTGGGAGGCTCCGTGTTCCCACACTCTAAGCCTTTAGAGGAGATTAGTGCTGAGCAGTGTGGTTAGGAATGAATCTCTGTGGCTACAATTCTACAGGTACACAGGATGCAGCCTGGGAGGCTTAACATCAGAGTGGTACCCAAGGATCTGTTACGGGAGGAGGCTGGCTACCAACACCCCCTCCCCATACGTCATATGTGCAGGCCGTACACAGGAGGGCCAGAAGCCAATGTCTCCCTCAATCACTCTCCACCTTATTTTTTGAGGCAAGGGTTCTCACTGAACCCCTTGTTCTCTGATTCAGCTAGACCGGCTAGCCGGAAACCCCCAGGGTCCTCCTGTCTCTCCACCTCCCAGCACTGGGATTATAGGCAGACTCAGTGCTTGCTATGGGTGCTGGAGATCCAACTCAGGTCCTCAAGCTTGAGTGGCAAGCACTTTACCAACTGATCCATCTTCCCAGACTGGTGAGGCTCTTTGGGATGAACACAGGGCAGATGAAATCGATTTTCGTGGTGCTTAGCAAAGACAATGGAAGACTGGAATCAAGTGAGGACAGGGAGTTTGGGAGTTTAAGATGCCTTTCTCTCTACCCTAACCTGGGTAGGGTCTGCCATGCTCCCCGAGGTATTGGAAGAATCCCATCTGGGGGAGATGCTCAGAGCACATTAGGATCGGAGAGGGAGGGTCAGCAGGGTCGCATTGGGCTTCTTCCCCCCATAGAATCCTTCTGGTACTGAGTGTCTGAGACCTAACGGAGGACAAGAGGAAACCATCAAAGGGACTAGGAAGGACCTTTGCTGTTCCCTTCTGTCTCCATTTCCTGTATCCTTTGCTGGTAGTTGCCAAGTCTTCCAGAAGCAGGCACATCCACAATTGCCACACTGTGAGTACTCCTTGCCTCCATGAGGGAACTCTATCCCAGACTTAAAATTCCTCTTAGAAATGTGTATTGTTTTTATATTTTATTTAGTTTGTTTTGGTTTTGCGTGTGTGCATACATGTGGTCATGTTTGTTCGCTTTTTGTTTTGAGACAGCTTATCAGGTGCCCTAGGTTGGTCTTGAGCTCACTACATAGCTCAGGATCCTCCTGCCTTTGACTCCCAAGCACTCCGGTTACAGATACGTGCCACTATGCCCAGTTTTATGGCTAGTTCTATGCAGAACTGAGCATTGAGCCCAGGGCCTCATGCAAGCTAGGCAAATATTCTATCAACTGAGCTACATCCCCAAGCTCAGAAATGTACAATTTCATTTCTTCCATAATGTATCCTCAAACATGCAGCTGGATATCCACAAGCAAGATGTCTGCACTTCGCCTAAGGGGGTTTTTGTTTTGTTTTGCTTTGGTTTGGTTTTTTGTTTGTTTGTTTTTTCTCCATGGTGTGAACCAACCAAAAAAATGTGGAAAGTGAGATCCTCACTGTGACCCAGGGTAGGACCTCACCTGGATGTCCTTTATCATGACGCTGTAAGCAAGGCCGTGAGACTTCAGATAAGCTTTGACATCATGTAGTTCAGAGAAGGGAACTCTCATGTCCACAGGGAGGCTAGGTCTGGCCGGACCACGCCAGAAGTCCACCTGGTTCACAAAAAAAGAAACAAAGAAAAGAAAAAAACACAGTTGTGTTTATTGCCTGTCCTTATATACTCATTTGGTAGGCATCCTGGGGGCCGGGGGCTAGGTTTCTTTTATACTTCAAAGGGATCCAGTTCCATAAAGAAAATCCTAGGGTTTGCAGAGAGGAATAAATCCCCCCTCACCAAGCTTCTTTCTCTGTTTCCTGGTTATCTTTACCATCTCGACTCACTCATTGTCAGTATTTCACCTGGATCCACAGAGCCCTAGAGCTCCTGTCACCTAGGACATTAGCCTGGATGAGAACCCAGGCCAGAAGAGGCAGGCATGTCTTCTTCTGGTCCCCTGAGAAGCAGAAGAGGCAACGCTGGAGCCCACACCCTACGTCCATCTATACATCTGTAAAATGGAGACACCGAGAGCGGTAGAACCCCTCATTGAGAGGGACCGAGAGCGGTAGAACCCCTCATTGAGAGGGACCGAGAGCGGTAGGATCCCTCATTGAGAGGGACCGAGAGCGGTAGGATCCCTCATTGAGAGGGACACTCCTACAAATAGCAGCAAGAGCTTGGGGCCACATCTAGAAAAAGCTGGTTGTTTTACAAGCCCTCAAACAAAAGCCCTCTATTATAATTGTCAAAGAGAATGTTTTCCATTGTGAAAACTTGTAGAGGACAAATGTTCTTGGAAACAGATACCCAGGCTGACAGACACAGACCCAAATACAACACAAGTTTGCCAAACGAAGCCATTCCAATTGGAAGGCAGATGTGAGCAGCCCCTATGCTACGTGGCAGCAGGGACATCTGTGATCTCCTGTGGCTTTAGGACATGACGGCTGTTTTCAGAGCGTGCTCATCATTCCCCCATCCACGACAGAGGGGAAGGATAAAGGAATCACAGCCAACAAGGCCACCCAACTTTATGGGGACATGGCCCTAACACGTGGCAGAGAACATGTGGACTTGTCCACAATCTAGTGAATGTTTTTGAGACCTCAGGAAGGTTTTGGGGTGGGAGAGATTAAGGGGGCAAGACAAGGAGCCGAGGTGGACAGTCACACCAGCGCTGTGACAGACCTGTCCCCAGGAGCAATCCTCACCTTCTGGGGCTTCAGGCCCTCCAGATCCCTGAGAAGTGACAGCTGCTTCTCATTTTTGGCCAGGACTCGAAGAACCTGGTCTCTGGGAAAACATGGGGAGAAAGTGATGGCGGTCTCCAGGAATGCTAGGCCGGTGGAAAGAGGTAGGAGGGAGAAGAGGGAGACCGGACTGGAGGAGACTCAGCATGGAGGAGACTCAGCAAGGACTCGGAGCTCACATGTCTACCCTCCCACACACAGAGCGAAAGGGATGGAGAGGCGGGATGGATAGATTCAAAGGGGCTGGGGAACCAGTGGTAGCTCCAGGTGCTGAACCCCACGGAAGGGGAGACCAGGCCACCCCAGCCTCTCCAGGCAGAGCAGCTGTGCTTCTTTCCTTTGAGCTGGGTAGGTAGGTGGACAGTGAAGAGCTAGAGTCCCACATCATGAGCTCCAGGGTCTGAGATGAGATAGTGCGGGCTCTCTGCCTGCCAGGTTCTGGGACCCGGAAGGTGACTCCCTTTCTAAGCTGTGTCTCTTTCTTGCTGGATAGTCTGTAGCTCAACCTTCTGGGACATCGGGAGGCCTGGTGTGCATGCTCGAGCTTGCTACTATTCAAAGGAGGATAACAGCACTCTACTTTTGATACGAGTGTATAGTCTAATGAGGGTTAACAATTTCTTCAAGGATTTGAGGAGAAATATAAACCTTCAACCCTAAAGAACATGTATACAATCTGTTGCATGTGATTTTAGAAGTTTTTTTAATTTGTTTTTTTTATTGATGTATATTAATTGTACTTACTAATGGGTTTCGTTATGATCTTCTCATGCATGCATAAATGGATTTTGATCCTATTAACCCCTTCCCCATTATCCTCTCTTGTCCCTTCCCACTTGTCGGATCCGTTCCCTCTCCCCAACTAGTCTCAATTTTAGGAGATCCTCTCAGAACCCTGAAAACTTAACCCTGAGCTTCAGGTTTAGAACTCTAGATTGGAGAAGAATAACATGGCCAAAACATCTGCCCTGGAGTACGAGTGGTAGATCCAAGAGCCTGAAGGGGGTTCTGGATGGGAGCTGAAACTTTTGTCTGATCTCACCCAGGAGTACACATACATACACACACAGACACACATACCACACACACTACACACAGACATAGACACAGACACAGACACACTCAGAGCATTTAGGGCTTTTCCTTCCCAGCTGATCTTCCTTCCTACCAAGCAGCAGCCACTCACCCTGTGAAATTCACTTGGCCCCAAGCTACAGCCAGGATAAAGGTGCAGACCAGAAGTGTCCGTCTGTCCACAGGGGACAGCCCAGGGCCTGTTCCTCTGCCTAGGGGGCCCTGCATGCTTCTTTCTCCAGGCAAGCTTCAAGGGCTTTCTTCCAGCTTGGCCATAGCCTAGGCTTCACGACAGCAAGTCACCTAAAGGCCAGCAGGCCGGGCCTGAGAACGGACATGGGGCTCTAAGGGTCCAGGGCTGGCGTGTGGAACCCACATGCCAGGCCCTGGAGAACCAGACCACCCCTCCTCCCTCCTTTCCTGGGAGGGGGTGGAAAGAGAGGGAAAAGGAAGAAAAGACCCTTAGCTTTTCTTTCCTCTGCAGGATGGGGAGGAAATTCCCTGCGCCAACCTCCTCACGGGCATCAAATCCTCCATCTCCAGAGAAAGAGAAGTAGCTAGTGGCGCTAGGCTGTCCCCTCTACACAACTGCCCCTTTCTGCCCTTCTCCCCTTTCCACACACTGACACTGTCACTGGGCCATATGCTCCTCACACAGAAGAAAGTAAGCATCACTAAAGGGTCACAGGTCTCAGGACAGGGAACTGGGTGCCTTTGACCTGTCAACTCTCAGGGAACTAACTCTACAGTCAGGTGCTGTTGAAAGTACCTTCCCTCCCTACCTCACAGGAGACCTGGAGTATTAGAGGAGACAAGCTGGATGAATTGGCTTGTGACCCCTGGCACACGTAATGTCTTCTTATTTAGAAGGCATTAACTCGTGGCTACAGGTCTGTACTCCTGCTGGAACAGGGAAGGTGAAGAGACAGTGGAAGAAAGGGGGTCTTTCAGCCAGGACGCCTCGTCTCTGCCATCAGTCAGTCACTGTCACTGTGCCGAGACGGGCGGAGCAATTGCTGCAGGCCGTGAAGGCCATGGCCGTCATTTGTACAGTTCTCAACAAACAACAAAGTCCACTTCTCAGGCCTGCAGAAGCCCTACACAGTCTCCTTACAGTTTGGGAATGGTAAGAACAAAGGAGAGGCCAGCACACAAAGTAGTCATCTTGAAAGGATGAAGTGAAAGATGGGGCCTGAATGACACAGGGTGAATCTAACAAGAAAATCTGAAAGAGGTGGGAAGATTCCGAGCCAAAAATCCAACAGAGTTCTTCTGTCCACAAAGGCCACTTAACTGTCGCTAGAGATTCTCAGCAGCCCCCTCTCCACCCATCCTTTCCCACAATAGCCAATTAGCTGGCCATGTGTGTTGAGGAGGTCACTCTTCTATTGATGGCTGGCCCCGCTCTCCACCCCCCTGCCCTACTCCATTATTTCATGGGTCAGCTGTTCGGACCTGCCAAACTCTCCTAGAACCCCAGCTTTGGAAACGCTCAGAAAGTAACATTAGCAAAGGGCTTAAGGACCTAGGAAAGAAAGCGATTGTACTGCTTTAGTAGCCATGGGAATAAAAGAATGAGCCGGTAAATAATAGCTCAGAAATTCAAAAGAAAAAAGTGGGAATGGTACTAGTCACCGAGAGCACCCAGCATCCTCTTGTTCAAAAGCATCATTTTAAGCCACTAACAATGAGACAAATATCCCTGCACTTGGTTTAGGAATGGGAGAGAGCTGGAAAGAAAGAGAGAGAGAGAGAGAATTAGAGTGAGGACAAGGGTAAGGAGAGAGAAAGAGAATTGCTTGGGAATTCTGGAGAATTCTATGGCAGCACTTCCAATAGAACTTTCTACGATAATGGGAATGTTCTACCTCCACATCATCAGGAGGACAGTCAACTTGCCCCTTGACATGCCTGAGAAATTTTTAATTGTGTTTCATTTTCATTAATTTAAATAGCCCCACTTAGGGAATGCCTACAGTCTCAGACAGCCGAGTTCGGTGGGAATTTATCCACCCTCGGAGTACCACAGCCAATGGCAAAATGTGAAGCAGAAACACGTATATATGTTTAACAAAATACTTCATACTGGCTTCTCACTCCTCATTAATGGTTCATTAATCATTTACTCAATAAGCCGTCTGCTGGAACACCTACTATGTGCCAAACACTTGGCAGAGATCTGGAGGTAAAACAGTGTAACTAGTCCTGGCCCTTATTATTTCTAACGGGTGAGTTGGCAATGCAGAGCACAGAGCAGGTGACTGTGCTTGTGCTGCCTGGGGAAAAGCACTGAAGGGCTGGAAATGTCCTTAAACAAGTTTGTTGAAGGACTTTTACTTCCTGCAAGTGGGCAGGGTTACACACTCAAACAATCCGGCCCAAAAAGAGCAAGTAGGATGCAGGGCACAATATTTTCAACAACATCTTTCTAAGTGCAGCATGGGGTGCCACAAAAGTATTTGCAGATTCATAGAGTCCTAAGAAGCCAGCTAGACAGCTGAGAGCCGAGCAAGCCTTCCCCTGGGTTCTCAGCCCTGGCTTCTCCTCACAGAAATTGTACCTCATATCTAGGGTGATTTTTCCATTTGCTTGGAGTCTCTTGAAAATTTTCTTGTCATTGTTTTGATTTCTTTGAGAAGCCTTTGTTCTGCTCATTCTTGGAGGAGTTTTAATGGGTATAAATTCCACTTGATTGCTGTCTGTCTCGACACTGAAAATGTACCCTGAGGTGTTCTGGCTTCCGTTTTGCTGTTTAATCAGTTGGTCTATCTGCTCCAAGTTCCTTGGTGGGTTTTTGCTCATTTCTGGTTGCTTTGAAGGTCTCTTTGCTTTTCATGTTCTACAGTTTTGTTATCATTTATTTACACCTCAGAAATCATAATATGCCCGAGTGCAGACTGCTTTGTTCCGTTCTGTTCGAGATTCATTTAGTTCCCTACATTCGGATATTAGCACTATTTTCAAATTTTCTCAGCCATTGTGTTTTTCAAACGTTGTCTCCTTTCCAGTCTCCATTACCTCCATCTGGAGCTTTTGATTAGATGATATTAGGCCATTTCATGCCGTCCTCTCAGAGTTGAAACCATTTTGTTGTATTCTTATTTCATTATCTTTCTGGGCTACCTGTAAGAGAATGAATTTACATCAGATATTTGTAATTTCCTCATCAACTGCATTTCATATGCAATTTAATTGATCAACTGAATTTTAAATTTCAATTGCTTAATACATCAACCCTAAAATAAATTCTCCTCTTATTTCAAAACCTTTGAAATCAAGATGCATTGTATAGTTGGGTCGAATCTTCTAGTAAGTGGCAGTGGTTTTGATGGTGCATAAAAATTACGGTTTCTTATGATCAGTCCTATTTTATCATCAACAAAATAGGGTATTTATTTTTTTCATTTATAATTCTAGTTGATATTTCTTCTGGCTCAACTAAACAAATTCTTGGTCCTTTCCCATGCATGCTAGGCAAGCGCTCTACCACTGAACTATATGTGCCTAGCCTTTTTTTCCTTTTTTACAGTTGCACACATTTAAACAGTGTGTTGCACTTACGTACACACACACACACACACACCTCTGTGATCACTCTCTCACATTTAAACAGTGTGTTGCGCTTATGTACACACACACACACACACACACACACACACACACACACACACACCCCTCCGTGATCACTCTCTCTTCTCTCTGAACTCTTTCCTCTTCCCTTAGCGGCTGTACCATTAAAGAGAATGAAATCAACTAGGGAAGCTTTGAATGTGTTATCCCCCTGCCTCTGCTCCCAACAGCTTGTGTGCGAGGCCTTAGCCACCAGGACAGCTGTATTGTTGTTTATTTAAACTTAAACAGGCCAGGATCCAGAGATTCAGTCTACTTCCTTTCACCTCAAAGCCTAATGGTTACACAAAATTCAACAAGCTGAAAAACTGTATTTGAAAAAGCCAAGACCATAAGAAAAGTCCAGTGAACCCTGAAGATGAGAGGCGTTCTCAGTCTACCATTATTTAGACAGTGTGACACTCTAGCAAGGCAAACAGATGACAGGAAGCAGAGAAATAATCCCATGCACATTTGGAAACTTCATCTTTGTAGACATGGTACAGCAGATCAATGTGGGACAGACAGACTAGACAATGGATGTGGCTGGGACGAGTATAGATCTGTATGGAGAAATGAAATTAAATCTCTATTATACCACATACAAAAATCAATTCCAGGTAGATTAAAATTCTGAAATGCAAAGGCAAAACTATAAAGCTTCTGGAAGGCAGCATGGAGGATTTTTTTTAATATATAACATTGGGGTAAGAAACAGCTTTTTAAAACAAAACATAAGAAGCAAAATAAAATTAAGTTTTGTATAAAGGGAAAGCTGGGTAAAAATCAACTACATTAAAGTGAGGAGCCTCTGGCTGGTTGTATCAAAAGCTTCAGTGATGAGAATGCTCAAGCTGGGTGATTTTTTGAGGCCAGACAGGGCAACATACTGAGACTCCCTCCCATTTTTTAAAAGAAAGAAAATAAAAAAAAAAAAAGAAAGACAGCTAAAGAAAATATTGCCGGGCATGGTGTGTACTCTTGTAATCCCACCACTATTGAGGTTGAGGCAGGAGGATCCCAAGTTGGAGGACAGTCCAGTATGCACAGTGATACTCTATCTCAAAACAAAATTTAAAATTTATTCTAATGTTAAAATAAAAAAATTAATGAAGACTGTCTAAACCTGGCACAGTGGTGTGCACTCATAATCCTAGCTACTTAAAGGTTGATAGAGAAAGTTCAAGGCCAGCCTGAGCTACATAATATGTTGGAGGCCAGCTTGGGCCACTTAACAAGACCACATCTTAAAGAAAGAAAGGATATCTGTTTTTAACATTCTAAATTAAGAACTAGAAGGACATATTTGCAACATATAAAACTGATGAAGAATTAATATCCAAGATATATAAAGAACACATGTGAATCAATTTCTATAAATTATTTTTAATGAAAGGTTATGTCACAGAAGAGGACTCATAAATGGTCTATAAATGTACAAAATTCAGTCAGATAACAGCAAGTTAAACTGCAACGAAATTACCATATTATGTCACCAAATTAGGAAGAGTTTAAAAACTCAGCCAGTGTTAAGAGTTAACGAAGATAGATGTGGAGCATACAGTCTCTCATCTACTCTTGGTAGAGTTTAAAGTGAAATAATGTCAGAAAATTGGTAGAATTAGGCTGGGGAGATAGCTCCATAGTACAGCACCAACCTAGTAATGTGTGAGGCTCTGGGCTCTCTCCCCAGCATGTGGAAAATAGCCTTTTTGTGGGCATCCCACTAGCTAGTAAGGTAGAAAATGTACTGTGTCCTATTGTCCTGCCTACCAGCCTGAAGAAGGTAGATATTCCAGAGTATGTGCACAAGACTGGAAACGGAGTGGAAATGAGCAACCAGGTGTGGTAGTGTGCCTCTGTTATCCCACCACGCAGGAGGCAGAGAAACAGGCAGATCTCCGTGTGTTCCAGGCCAGCCAGGACTACAGAGTGAGATCCTGTCTCAAAAACAAAAACAAAGAAATGGAAAAGAATCCATCCCAGGTACATGCACCCAGGTGGGCAAACCTCAAAAATGTAAAGTGAAATGACAAAGTCAGAAAATGTTTGTTTCCATTTATACAGGCCCACAGAACAATATGTGGCCTTAAAAATATATATACCGATGTGATAATTAAGAGGAAAAGCAAGGAAATCAGTAGTGCAGACTGGTTGTTTTGTCTGGGGAAGGGAGGGTATGCGTTTGGGGGGTGAGTGAAGCTCTTTGGTGATGTTGTTCCTTGTTCTGGGGCTGAATTGAACATGGACTATAAAACCAGCCCGTGTATGTCCAACATATTTTTAAATGAATGGATGAATATCTTACAGAAAATGCTAAAATGTTAAAGTCTTCTTTTCCTTTCTTTCTTTTCTTAGGGGGATGGATAAGATATGGTGTTTCACTCTATGGCCCAGGCTGGCCTCAGATCCCATGGCAAGCTTCCTGCCTCCACCTCTCAAATTCTAAGGTTACAGGTGGGAGCCATCATGTCAAGCTTATATTCATACTTTTCATAGTGAGAAATCAATCCAAGAAAAAAAATGCCCCAAATTGAAAAGTTAGGAAGTATCCGTGTACAACCTTAGCTGGGTTTATAAATTCAAGTAACATGGTTGCAAGACGTAGGCAGGACTCTTTACAGCAAGTGATTAGAAAAGGGTTTCACTCTTCAAACAAGGTGTCGACTATTTCTCCAGGTCTACAAAGTGGGACTGGGTATTCCGAGCCACGGAATATATAAAGAGATATTTACCAAGGATGATGAGGAAGAGGAGAGAGAGGAGATTTCAGTTGGGGGACCTGGCCAAGTCAAGGAGATGTATGGGTACTCACAGCTGCGTGGTACTATGAACATACTTAATGCCACAAAAAATTTAACTTCTATATTATATATAATATATATGTGTGTGATTTTTTAACTATACAGTCAGAATTTTAAAAAGAAAGAAAGAAAGAAAGAAAGAAAGAAAGAAAGAAAGAAAGAAAGAAAGAAAGAAGAAAAGAACCAACAGTGGCATTTGAGCCGCTGGGTAAGATGAGAAGGAGCTAAGTAACCAAGACAAGGGTAGGAAGGCCCCAGGAAACCTGATGCTACAGAGCCCTGAATCCCTGTCATTAAAGGTATTAATTCCCACCTCTGTCAGCGACCACCCTGAGGGTCTCCAAGATCCATGAGGTGCCTCAATGCTCACAAATAAAACTCCCAGACTAAATTATGTTTAATCTCCACAAGTCCCCTTTGGGTACTTTACAGAAATAAATACGTCAACTGTAATCTTTAAAACAACAGAAAAACAGGAGCGCGCCACGGTTCACATCGGATTCTTTGATTAACAAGCGAATTTTCCACAATTCTTTAAAAGAGCAGATCCCCCTCAGGATACTCAAATGTGATTGAATTAACTGAAAAACAGGTTTAGCCTACCTTCCAGAGCTATTCGAAAGATGTGCTTTCAGAGGGAATTAAGTATTGGATAACCAAGAGAACAATGAGCTACCAAAAGGTGGTCTAATATTGCTGGGGACTGGGGGCTCGAGAACTGCGTCCTCATTCGGAATCCCACACGGGGTTTCCCACCCTCTAGGGGAGACCATAGCCACTAACCACATCTCCCCGGTTTTAGCTAAGCACATCTTGGGCTTCTGTCACCATCTACCACACACTCGAATTCTTCCCAGGTAGCTAACAATGTGCAGCTCACCCCTTGCAGGCTGGGGCCTGGCCCTTCACCGGCTTTACTTCAGGAATCCTGGGAATAGCCCAGACCAGGGTCTAGGATCTGTCGTTTGTGGCTCATTCTGTCCTTTCATTCACTGGAATGATTCCTTCCGATCGTAGAACAGAGTCCCAGTTCCCGGGCCTTCAGCAATGCTGGCTTCGCTCAGAGCTCTGACACCTTCTGTGTGCCCCCCTGATCTCCATTTTCGTTACTAGACTCTAGTCTCGCCCCCCACAGCCAGAGACCCCACCTGATGTCATCATTAAGAGTAACCCTCCGACATCACCATCTTACACCCTCCCTCCCTGCCCCTGCAGTTCATGACAGGCTCTTAGACAACCCTCTGCCACATGGTTGCCTCCATCCAGACACCCAGCTGTTCTCTCTCAACTTTTCTAGACTACTGCCCTTCCAGCTGGCCCAGGTACCCACCAAGGGAGCCCCAGCTCTAACTCATTCCATCCGTCTCTAGGCTGAGGACTGTGCGGAAGCATGCTCTGGGCCTCTGTCCCACAGCTCCTGCCTGAGGGGGCTTGGGGTGCCAGTAGAGGCGGGTATGGTTACCCAGGATCCAGCTAACAATCTCTGTAGAATGAACAAACCATTCTTAGCTTGAAGGCTGAACAGCACAAGCAGAGGTTAGATCAAGTCTGGGCTGCAGCACATGGGGCCCTCATGGAGTTGAAGAGCGGATGTTCATTTACGAGACTAAAGCAATCTTGCAGAGGGTCAGGAGCGGAACTCTAATTCAGACACCTCCGACGGGAGGCGTCGCTCCTGTTGCGGGGGTAAAGGAGAAAGGATCGGGACTTCTGCCCTGTGTTTTTAATCTCATCTTTTTCAACCTCAGTTTTTCTTTATGTTTTATAAAATACAAACTATGAACACAAATTGTGCAGAATTTTCTAAGCTGTGTAATTATACAGCTTGGGTGTGACATGCTAATTTTTTAAATTATAGGAATGCAGCATGAAAAAAAACTGAAGCGTGGTCTAATCGTGCATCAATTAATTTTGAAAGCCTTCACCCTGTCATTTCTTTGTTTCTGGAAATATCTCTCACACAGGGCTGGGTGGCAGAATCTGATTTTTCATTGATTTTTTTGTTAAGTAAATGTTGATAGACATTGGGGAATTTCACTATCCTTGAAATTGTTGTACTGTAGGGGGGAAATTGAGCAGAGCTGTGAGCAGGAGTTTGCCTTTAGAGCCTGGCGTCTGGCTGGGATTTTCTTGCTGTCCCTTGTTGTCACGTAGAGTCAGGACTGTCTTACCCCAAGGCAGGCCTTTGGGATCAATAATTTTCAAACTCCTGCTGGGTCATGCTGGCTTCAGGCTGGCCTTGACTAACATAAATTACACAGCTACGTTCCCTGTGTGTGCGGAATTCAGTCTCCTGAACAAAGCCAACTTTTGTACAAGGGTGGGAAGAGGGGTGGGGGGAGGGGGGAGTGAGGGGGAGGTTGCCAGTGTGGCTCCTCACCTTCCTTGTCTGTCTACACGGCAGCATTTGTGTGTGCTTTCTATAAATGAGCGGAAAATGGAACACCGAACTTCTCAGTCTTAAAGAGTTTTGATAACCTTGATGCAACCAAAATAATGATGAAACCAACATACTGGAGACCAATTATTAGCCTCCCTTGGACATTCATTGGCTTAACCCAGGTATCTGAGTATTGATCTGGGTAGGAAAAAAGACAAAAACTAGGGAAGATGTAGTCACGGATTATGAAGGGAGGCTGAGGAAACGGCTCAGTCAGTAAGGTGTTTTTGTCTCACCAGCATGAAGACCTGAGTTCAGTCCAAGAACCCACATTAAAGATGTCCAGGATGGAAGCATGCACTTGTAATCCCAGTGTGGAGGGGACAAGTGCGTCCCTGAGGCTTGCTGGCCAGCCCGCTTAGCCTGTTCAACAAGCTGCAAGTCAGAGAGACACTGGCAAAAAACCTCTGGCTTCCACAAGCACATTCTCGCAGGCGCGCGCGCACGCACACACACACACACACACACACACACACACACACACACACACACACGGGGGGGGGGGGGGGTAAATCAAAGTAGGGCTCAGGCAATGTGTCAGATGAGGGCTGAGTTTGGATCCCAGCACCTATGTAAACACACAAAGCATGGCGGCACGTGTCTGTAACCCCAGTGTTGAGGGGACAGAGACAGGGGTCCCTGGAGTTAACTGGCTGGCCAACCAGCAGAACCCATGGAGACCAAGTTCACTGAAAAACCCTGTTGTCTCCCAAAATGAGGTGGAGAGCAACTGGGAAAGCATCAACCTCTGGCCTCCAGACACACACACACACACACACACACACACACACACACACACACACACACGCATGGCCTCCAGACACACACATACACGCACACACGCACATCCGCACACACGTGTAAACACCCCCACACACAGACACACACATATACCATAATACACAAAGTAAAGATTTTTTTTTTTAAATGAAGAACTGAAGAGTTGGGACTTTTTTACACTTTCTATAAAGTGAACAAGTGAGTTGGCACAGTTTGACAGATGCCAGCCAAAGGCACACCAGCCCTGACTCAGAGACAGTATCAACCCTTGTGGCTCTCCTCTGAACCCCCTTTCTCACGAGGCAACGCAAGAGATCAGAGACACCTGCAAAGCCGGTGGGTGAATTACAGAAGGGTTCTGAGGCCAGAGAGCCTGAAACCTTCTATGAGTCCCGTTCTTATGAATTTTTTGATGTCTTTACGAGCCTGGATGTGGCTACCTTAGCGTGTATTCCATGGGATCTCAGGAAGAATGCATGCCCAGTTGCTGTTGGAAAGATTATTCCATAAATGCCGAGGATAGCAAGCTGATGGATGGTGCCTTAACGGGTCAACCATATTTTTTACTGATTTTCTGCCTGTGTTGCCTATAAATTGCCGAAAGATGAGTTTTTAAAGTCTCCCACTATAATGGTAGACTTGGGCTTTCCTCATGGCTGTCAGATTTTGCCTCATTATTGTATCATGCTTAACCTGTAATTGCTTCTAGTTTATAACACTCTTTCAAATGGCACTCTACTACCAGGCGGGTGCCTTGTAACTGGCATTCCTGGTTCCCTTCTCCTATCCTTTATAATGCTGCTAAACTCATTCACTACTCCATATGCTACATCCATCACACACTGCCATTTGACTGAGAAGTTATCCACTGAATTAAGAACGGCAAAAAGAAACTCTTTGGATTCTCCCTTCAGCTGCCCCTCCCCTTCCCTTTCTTTGCATGGATCTGAGTGTCCAACCTCTATCATTTCCTATGCCCTGAATCACTTCTTTTAATATTGCTTGCAGAGCAAGTTTGCTGTGATGAATGCCCTAGGATTTTGCTTGTCTGAGGAAGTATTGATCCTTGACTCTTGAAGGATAATCACACTGGATACAGAATTCTAGAAGAGTGGCCTTTTCTTTCAACACTGCAAATATTTCACCCCACTCTTCTTGCGTAGGTCCTAACAGAGCGTCTAGGTAATTCTTATTCTTGACTCTGTGGAGGGTGGCTTCCCCCCTTGATGTCTTTGCTTTTCTGAAATTAAATTATGATGTCTCCAGGTATACTTTCCTGGTGTTGATGATGCTAATTTGTGAAAATTCTCAGCCATATTATTTCAAATATTTCTTCTGCTCTGTTCTTTCTAGTGTTCCAATTCAACGTATATTATACCTTTAAAAATTGTCCCACAGTTCTTAGATATTCTATTGTTTTGTCTGGAAGGGTTTTTTTTTCTTTCCTCTTTTACATTTTACTTCCAGAATTTTCTAATTGACCTTATCTTTAATCTCCCTTTTCTTTCTCCTGGCCACGTCTAGTTACTAATAACAGATCCATCAAAAGCATCCTTTAATTCTGTTACAGTACTCCTGACTCCCAGCACTTCCTCTGGGATTTTGTTTTCTCTCTGCTGCTTACATTACCCGTGTGCTTTTGTAAGTGAACTCTTTCCATTAGAGGCCTTAACATACTCATCACTGTGGCTTTTTAAGGATATGTTTTATTTTTATCTATGTGTGTATAAATATGTACACCTGTGTGTCGGTACCCTAGGAGGCCAGAAATGGGTGTCAGAGACTCCGGGGCAGAAGTTACAGGCAGTTATGAGCCACCCAGCATCAGTGCTGGGAGGTGAACTCTGGCCCTCTTCAAGAGCAAGTACTCTTAAGCACTGAGCCATCTTCCTAGTTCCTGATCGTGGTTGTTTTTATTTCCCTAGGTGCTGGTTCCCCAAAATGAGTCTGGTTCTGATGCTTGCCTTGTCTCTACCATGTTTTGTTCCTTGCCCTTGGCATGCCTTGTGATTTTTTGTTGAAAGACGAGCACAACATACAGAGTAATAGAACTGAAGTAAATAGGCCTTTGGTGTGAGGTTCTACATTAATCTTGGTAGGAGCTGGGCTGTGTTTCGTGTTTGACATAGATATACAATACTACAGCCTTCAGCTTTCTCAAGTGTCATTATTATTATTATTATTATTATTATTGATGATGATGATGATGATTGGTTGATTGATTGATTGATTGATCTTTGGGCTTCCTCAGCAGCATCCTCTGACAAAGTCAACACCTTACCACTCTTTCAGCTTTAATCCAGAGTGAGCCCTACTGGTATGGTAATGAGATACAAGGTAAGAAAAGACTATATAAAAAGACTCTACAGCCTGAGGATCAAATAGGAGTCTTGAGTTCCCGGACTACAAGCTTGACCAGAGGTCTTAGCTTTGCTCTTCCCCTTCTCTCCCTTAGGTGAGAGAGGGAGAGTAGAGGAGGCTGGATTTAGTCATGTCTCTCCCCTAAAGTCAGATGAAGCCTTGGAAGTCTTACTCAGCACTTAGCAGAGACTAGTTTTAGGTTGGCATGTGGTTGTTGTTGTGTACCTTCACAGGGTGGGGGTGACATTTTGACATGCATAACCCATATACAGTGTTCAAATCAGGGTCACTAGCATGTCCGTCACCTTACAAACGTATTCATTTCTTAAAATGTTCTTTAATGTGCATGAGTGTTTTTCCTGCATGTACATCTGTGTACCACTTGTGTTCCTGGTGCCTGCAGAGGCCAGAAGAGGGCATGGACTCCCTTAGGACTGGGGTTACAGACAGGTGTGAGCCACCATGTCCAGGTCCTCTGGAAAAACAGCCAGGCCTTTGACCATGGGGCCATCACTCCAGCCTCACATATCATGTCTCCTCTACAGAGTGGGGCTATGCTGTGGAGGACAATGCTAGGTATGTTTCAAAATGGCTGGCTTTCTCGTCCCCTGTCTGAGACAACAGGAAAGTTTTCTTGCTTCTTTACCAGGAGACCCTAGTGAGGTTCTGGAGAAAGACCCACAAAAACAAAACGAAGCAAACAACACAAGGAGGGAGGCTGAGACTGCATGTCCGGAGGGCCTCTCACACTCACGCAAGACCACACTCAACCTCCAACCTCATCTCAATTACTGTGCAATCCTGATCTTCCTACCCACCATGGCTTCTGCTCTGGGTAAATAGATCACATCTGTGACTCTGAAAGTGCTGTCTCTCTAGATTCCAGGACCTCAGTTTGCCCTCTGACCTCAATTCTCTGGTAAGTCCAAGAAAAGTCATTGATTTTCAGTTTATTCAGCTTTTTGCTTGTTGATAAAGCAGGAGAGGCAGGCGTCTAAGCTCGTCACATGTCAGAACTGAAACCCAAAGACCCTGAACTTTTGTAATAGGCAGTGAACCCAACTGTCCTCTGCTTCAGAAACAGACATTATTTTTATTATACTGGACAGTAAATAAATCTGCCCTTCACTCCTGAGGGAAACACTATCTACAGCTTCCAGGGCTGTTTATTGTTCTACCATCCTTGAAAAGACAGTGTGGATGTGAAGAAACGTAAAAGGAGTGTCTTTCAATGGGTTTCCAAACATGGAGAAAAGGCACCGGAAATGGAGTTGAAAGTGGTGGTACTCTACAGAAATGACGTGGGTGTTGAGACCAGGAGACGTTTGAGATGCGCTTCAGCATGCTGAAGAACAGAGGTGTGGGGCTAACAAGACGGTTCTCAGGTAACAGCGCTTGCTAGGCAAGTCTGCCCGAGTGTAGTCCCCACAACCCACAACCCTCAACGGAAGGTGAGAACCAATACACACACACACACACACACACACACACACGCACACGCACACGCACACGCACACGCACACGCACACGTGCGTGCACACGGTAAAGAAGAAAAGATGCAGAAACCAATACACACACACACACACACACACACACACACACACACACACGCACGCGCACGCACACGCACACGTGCGTGCACACGGTAAAGAAGAAAAGATGCAGAATTTGGGACATTAATTTTTAAGAAGAATCTTTACACTGGGCCTTGTGTTGCTTAAGTGTTGAGGACAACATCTGAGGAAGAATCTAAAAATTTGGATTCAAGGATCAGAAAAGTTCAGAATCTTGGTATTGTTGAAGGAAAAGGTTTATGAGGCATGCCCATGAGAAAAGTGTCCACCTCTAAAACGATCCCTTTCTTTTACTTCCCCTCTTGGGAGTGAGGGAAGTCATCCCTGTACTCTTTCCTCCCCATGTGCTCGCTTCATTCCCAAGGTCATGGCACCGTCGGTCCCTGAGGAAGCTGGCACCTGGCCCTTCCTTCCTCTCCGCAGCCTTTCCCAGGCCGATGCTGTTCACGGACAGGCCTTTCCCAACCTGGCAGTCTGTCCCCTTTCCAGCAAGAGCAAATGTCTTTCTGACCATGAAAGTCCCTCCTTCGTTTTCCAGAGTAAACTGGAGACTACAGAGAAGCCCCTTGCCAGGAAACCTCAAGGGCGTACAGAGACGCGCCCATTAGACATTTATCCTGTTGATGGCCCCGCCATAGGAGAGAGAGAGAAGGATCTGGTGTCTTCTTTGACATGACTCCTTAACCAAGTTAATACCTGTCCACTCACCAGCTGCCTCGGGAGCATTTTAGAAAAATCGCCTCACAATGATGAGACAGGTCATCCATTCCCACGGGGCCTGGCTTCGCCTGAGCTTTCTAATACATGTCCACTTGAAACTGAAACAAAGCCTTTGCTTTCCAGACCTCTTGTGTTTTCCCATCCATCAGAAAAGAATAATGCCAGGCCAGCAGGATGGCTCGGCGGGTAAAGGTTCCTGCCACAAGCCTGATGGGCTGAGTGTGATAGCCATGCCCGACATGATGGAAGAAGAGAGCTGACTTCCGCAAAGTGTCCTCCGATTTCCATGTGCGCAATGATGTACTCACACCACCCCCCAAATAAATAAATGCCATAACATTTTAATTTATTTACTTACTTATTTTTTGGTTTTTTGAGACAGGGTTTCTTTGTGTGGCCCTGGCTGTCCTGCTCTGTAGCCCAGGCTGGCCTCGAACTGACAGAGATCCGCCTGCTTCTGCCCCCGAGTGCTAGGATTAAAGGTGTGCGCCACCACCACCAAGCTGCCATAAAAAAAAATTTAAAGGGCAAAGCCTTGTCAAGGGCTCAGAGCTGAGTTCGGAAGATGATCACTTCCAGTTAGCTCAGTGGAAAAGCACCGGATATTGACACAGCTGTGAGTGTCCACTCGGTGTGTTTTTATGACGTGCTGAGGATCCCAACCACACAAAACCGTGCCTTTGCCTTAAAGCTCTAGACCCAAGTTAATGGATTTTTCAAGTCTAGGCCAGGTTGTTTAAATATTGAAACAGACTACATCTGTTTGCTTGTTGACAGGCGTGGACACTTTATCATCTAAGTGGGAGAGGCTGATGGGCAAGATGAGGCAGGTGTTTCTACAGGCTGTACCATCTGAATGAACGGTCACAAGGTCATATGAAAGGCCTGAACGCAGAAATAGTAGACTTCAGCCCACTCTAGGCGCTCCATATGAAAACTTTGCTCATGGTTCCCCTGGAAGGAAATCTTGAACACAGGCACACGGATCGGGGAGGGCCAGAAAGGAGCCATGTTGTCCAGTCAGCAGTCTCCTCAGCTAGCAATGACAGGGTGACCTGACTCCCACTTCCTCATAAACTCCCTTTCCTAGCTGCAAACCCGAAGAGACACAGATGTCAGAAGGGCAGGCAGGTAATCCAAGGCTGTGAAGTTAGTGGGACTACACACACTTCAAAGGCATTCAAGTTCCCAAACCAAGTTAGATGCTGGACGCTGCTTTCTTAGCGGGGACCCGGACACAGCTTCATTTCCAAGTGTGTACGCTTAGACCCACAACTGCCCTCTTCATCTCCTACTGAAGTGGGCATAATAGTATTCAGCCTGCATACATCACCAGGTGGTTGCAATAATTTAATTATCCAATAGCTATAAAGCATTTGAGAACTATAAATCACTGGGAAACTGCAAACAACTCAACCAGTATTGAGCTTTCCTTATCGCTCCATGTTTAATTTATGCTGTCTGTCTCAGAACTTAGGGACATGCATTCCAATCTATTTTCCAGAATCCCACAGATCGTATTTGTTGGGGAAAAAAAAAAAAAGCACTCTTTCCCTGCTGGCCTAACTTGTTGAGAGTATGGCTTCTATGATTGTTGACTGGCCACGTGTAGCAAATCAAATCTGCAGACATTCACTAGCTGCTGAGCATGGCCTCGCTGAAGATGAGGGGCCAGGACACAAGATTCACTTTCTGTGTTAAAGGAGTAAGCTGCGCCGCAGTTCCCATAGACATCCTAGAGGAGGAGTGGGGACGGCCAGTGCTCCCTTGATGCCCCCCACTACACCTGGAGCTTTATTTCAAATACACAAAACAGCTGGTGTTCATGATTTAAGGCTCAGTGCAAACAGCAGGGGGAATTTATTTCACAAGCTGCCTGGGCTGGCAAGACTCCAGAATTCATCAACCAGAAAGATGAGGATGATGCCGGCGATAAGGATGGGAATGGAGCTGCCTCGTTGGTCTTCGTAAAGAAACGTAAGAGAAGTAGGGCCTCCATAGGACATTCCAGAGTTGCAACACAACCTCAACCTGACCCAGCACAGAGTTAGGTCAGAGCCTTCCCAGGACCTGTGAAACTCAAGAGATGACCCCATGTGCTTGACAGGGCTGTACTGGAAGCTAGACCCAGGAAGATTCTAGGCACTGGTCCTTTGTTTGAATCTGGAGGCAGATTGGGGGGAAAGGCCCAACATTTTAAAACCCAACAATACCGTAAGTGACTTCGGATTCAACTGTGCTTTTCTGTAAACTATTGAGATCTTCCCTTCAGTGTCATAAGCCTCAAGCAAGCAAGCCTCACTTGAAGAAAATGTCAGTGACTTGATTTATAGATCGTCTTCCACCAGCTGGGGAGAGAAGCCGCTCTAACACGGGCTGATTGCTCCCACTGCCACGAAGGTGCGAGAGACTTGACCAGCTCCCTTAACTGTCTTGGTAAGTCACTGCAAATACTAACACTATTCACACTTTAAAGATAGAGAGCCGGGGTGGGAGCCGGGCGGTGGTGGCGCACGCCTTTAATCCCAGCACTCGCGAGGCAGAGTCAGGCGGATCTCTGTGAGTTTGAGGACAGCCTGGTCTACACAGCGAGATCCAGGACAGGTACCAAAATTACATAAAGAAACCCTGTCTTGAAAAACCGAGAGAGAGAGAGAGAGAGAGAGAGAGAGAGAGAGAGAGAGAGAGAGAGAGAGAGAGAGAGAGAGAGAAAGCCAGGTGTGGTCATGATCCCAACAGTTGGAAGGCAGAGGCAGCTGTTTCTCTGAGTTTGAGGCCAGACTGGTCTACCCAGCAAGTTTCAGATCAGTGAGGGGCACATGGGCAAGACTGTCAAAAAAAAAAAAAAATCGCCAGAGCTTGGCACAACCCAGGAGCAGAGCACTTGCCTAGCAGAGGGCGCTGGATTTATCTCCAGCATTTCACCCCTGAAAAAAAGAATGAGAGACTGAGGCTCCCTGAGATTACATCATGGTGCAAGGTCACAGGGCTGAAGGAGCTGGGCCATTCTGTGGCTCCCCACCTTCCGTGACCACAAGACTGAAGTGAATAACATGGCGTCTAGGTGGCCGCAGTCCCGTGAGTGGTTCGGTTTCAAGCACACACAGGCAGCAGCAAACTCCACACCAGCTGCAGGCTGCTGTCCTTAATCAGTAATTTCACAAGCATCTTCGTCTGCTCCAAGAGACTCTGGAGTAAGACCTGGAGATGGTTGAGTCCTGCCTCCTCCCCACTCACACACGTACCAATACACACAGACTGTGAAGAAAACTCAGGGTTGGGAGACCTTAGTCTATGTGATTTCCACACAAGCATCAGTCCCTGAATTTGGTCTGCAGACCCCGTATGGCAGCAAACGCTTTTAACCTCAGCACTGGGGAGGTAGAGACAATTAGATCCCTGGGGAGATCACTGGCTAGCCAGCAGCTGAACTGGCAAACTCCAGGCCAATGAGAGGCTCTGTCTCAAAAAGCATGGTGGCTGGCAAGATAGCTCAGCAGGAAAGGCCATTTACTGCCAGACCTGACAACCTGAGTTCAATCCCCAGGAACCACTTAATGGAAGGAGAGAACTCATTCCTGAAAACTGTCCTCAGACACACACCCCCCACACACACACATGTAAAAAGCAAATTTTAAACCTAGGTGAAGACACCTGAGGTTGTGGACTCACCTTGACACACACACACACACACACACACACACACACACACACACACACGTGCACTTGGCACATGAGCACACACCCGGAGCCCCAAGATTGATGAGTTAGTCCCTTCTATTCTCATTGCCATCATTATGGGTGGGAAGTCCCATGGACACGGGCTTGAGGAGGTACAGAGGCCTTTCTGACTTCAATGTCTTTCAGGAACTTTAGTTTTATCTGTGCAGGCTTACAGTAGCTCAGATTTTCTTTTTTCTGTGGGGTTTTCATTTAGAAAACAGAATGTTTTAATTATTCATCTAAGACAAGAAACGTGCAGCCCGTGAGATGTTTCCCTCCATAAACTGTAGAAAATAAAATCTAACTCCCCCTGCTCACGTGGTTTAGGGAAATAGACAAAGAATAATGTTCAAAATGATTTAAAACAAGTGCCCAAGTGCTATCTCCTCTGCTTTTCTCAGTCGGGAGGTCCATTACCATCCATCACTCTCCTCTAAGTGACCTGTCTTATCTATTTATTATTGTTTACCCAAATGAACTTCTTCATTTCGCTGTGAACGTGGGTGCTTCCTGCCTCTTCAGCTACAGTTTCCATGCAGGAAGAGCTTTTGTTCTCAGCTGCTGTTACAATGCAGCAGCTGAGGCCATCCCCAGCGCGAAAGGAAGTGCAATAAATTCATGATAAACGAGAACATTCTAAAATTAAAACTCCTATCTTTATACATATCTTCTAAAGTGGATTCAGGTCTACAGAAACAGATTAATCACGAGCCTTGGTGAATGGCATGCTCATCAGTGATGGGGCTTTCTCTGGAGCCTTCCCCAGCCTCCTGCCTCTCCCTGGCTGTGATAATCATCATGGACTCCTGGGTTTTCTTCCCTTTGTTTGAAGCCATCCCCGTGGAAGCAGAGCCTGTGACCAGAGTCTTCTGTAAGCGATACCGATACCTTTGTGTGTGGGAGGGGGCGCGGGGGTCTCCAGCAACAAGCAAAGTGAAGGGGGGCGAGGGAGTTGAGCATGGATGACTTGCTTAGCTCTATTGTCTAGGGACCCCATCCTGACCCCCCAGGACATGTGGAGCACATTAATGCCCAAGTATTGGGCCTACCTTGAGGCAAATAATTAACTTTTTGTACCCTTGAACCAGATAGTCATGAGCCACATTGGAGAGGAGGGGTAAAGGGAAAAAGCACAGCTTCCTAACTGAGGCAGACCTTATTTGGCCAACATCAAGTCTTTAGAACAAGGGAGTAAGCCTTGGGCCAGCCAGATGGCTCTGTGGTAAAGACACTTGCTGCCAAGCCTAAGACCCAGAACCCACATAGCAGAAGGAGAGAACGGACTCCTGAAAGTTGTCCTCTGACCTGCATGGATGGACACACACAGGGGTGGGGGTGGGGGGGGGGGAGGGTGTAAATAAATGTGGGGGCTTTTTTGTTTTTTAAATAAGGAAGGAAGTGTGATTTGAGCTGTTGGCAGTGAACACTCAAAGCAAGGAGGGGAGAAGGGACCCAGGCGGGTCTGCTAGGTCTTCCCTTAAATAATTTTACCAAAATTTGTGTACCTTACATATGTATGCATTGCATGGGCATGTCTGTCCGTCCGTGTGTATATGTCCGTGTGGGTATGCAGCTTTAATGCTCTAAAAAAGAAATCCTATTAAATTTGGATTGACTCACAGAAAAAAAGAAAATCTGAGCTACTATAAGCCTGCACAGATAAAACTAAAGTTCCTGGAAGACACTGAAGTCAGAAAGGCCTGTACCTCCTCAAGCCCGTGTCCATGGGACTTCCCACCCATAATGACAGCAATGAGAATAGAAGGGACTAACTCATCCATGTGACCATGCCATGCTTTATTTACCAGAGTTCCTATTGATGATCTTTTGAGTTATTTCTAGGTCTTCACTGGGCTAGCCAGTGTTTCTATGACTACTCTTGCAAAAATCTCCCATTGAATTTCTCAGATTTGCTTCTGGGGTGGAAGTGGTTGGATCATAGTCTTCGGGAGATAGTGAGGTAATGTTTTCCACATTAGTGGTTTTACTAATTCATCTGCCCACTAAGAATGTGTAAGAGACCCTCCTGTTCACATCCACTCCAATGTTTCCATTTTTGTCAACAGAATGAGCAGAGGGTTGGTGCTCATGGCAGCCTTGTTCTGAATGCCCTCCACTGCTAGTCATCCCTTCATAAATAAGCCTGTCAGACATACTTCCTTCCTCTTACATGATATGCTTACTCAAATAACTTGCCCAATTTTCCCACCAGGTTATTTATGTTTTCTTACTGATGTGCAGGTCTGCATATATTCTTTGTTGTGTGGATTAGGACTGTTGTGACTTATAACTTGCTTGGCCATGTCTTTTAAAGAACTAATTCCCTTGGTTTTATTCTAGTCACATGTATCATTCTTTTTTTTTTTTTTTTTTTAATATGCCTTCATGCCCTGCTTAAGGAATCTGAAGGAAAATCTCAATCTGAGGGCAGTGGCCAGAAATGGAGCCAGGTTACAGGTGGGTCACAGAGGCAAGCATTGTGTTGACTACAAAGACGTCCAGCTGGCAGGTGTGTTCTGGTTATAGAAGTAGACATATCATTCTATTAGAGCTGGGTGCCATTAAAAATTCTAATCATAGACTGTAATTAACTTTCCTTGCTCTGACGTCTGCTCAGTAAGCAGCCTTCTGATTATAATTTGGCTGCCCGTGTATCTTGCCTACAGGGAGAGAATGTACTGAGACTATACTGTTCAGGCGACGTGAGGATCCAATCCATTAAACAGTTACATGCCATGATGTAAATTAATAAATTCGTATTCTGATTTTATCATCTGCCTCATCTGGGCTCGGAAGGCGTGAGTCAGCAACCCCAGGTCTAATCAACACAGAAGCTGTGGATATCAAGCTTCTGGGCTGAAAACCAAGGAACTAGAACCAGCCAGAGTGAAATCACCAAGGTAACATTGCCCCAGAGGCCCCTCTGCCTGATGAAATAGGCCTGTGTACATGTCATACGATAGGGACAGGGATTAAAATTTACTTTTGACATTATAAAGAGATGCATATTCAAGACTGTGGCTCAGTTCCATTCAGGTGAAAGCAAAGAATAAAGGCCGATCGTGGAGCCATATTGAATATTTATTGGCTTATGAGGACACACCAGATGCTGCCCAAATCCTAGGCAGAGGGTTAAGATTTACAGACATGATTGAAAACAGGGGGAAGAAAAACACAAAAACAAAACCCACCAACACAAACGGGGCAGATGGTATGTGCTAAGCGGAGCTCAGGAGGTGTCTGGCTGAGGATGGAGTCTTGTTCCAGGTAGGAACTCAGGGTCCAGGATGCAAAAAAGAAGGTGACTTTAAACACAGGAGGAATAAACCGGGAGACTGAAACACAGCGACAGCAGAGCCCAAGCTGGAATGTCCTGAGGCCCTGAGATTATCCAGGCCATAGGGATGATTTAGGGCCTGTGAGGTGAGGGCAAGATCTTTGAAGTGAGTTCAAAAGGCAGAGTAGAAATGAGGCCGACAAACAGATGGTGCTAATCGAGTAGTCCTGCAGTCTAGCCGCCATTTCATCCCTGATCCTGCTTCACCTATAGGGTAACTGACCCTTTTGAGGATCCCAGTAACGCCAAATACAAAGAGAAGGGGGTAAAAAGAACGGGCATCATCTGAACACTGAGTCTTGTGATGGACAAGAGCTCCACTGTGTACTCAAGCCAAAAAAAAATAATTAAGAGGAGTCAGGTGTGGTGATGCCCATCTTTAATCCCTTTAGTGTACTCTGGAGGCAGAGTCAGGGGGATCTCTCTAAGTTCGAGGCCAGATTGGTCTATATAGCAAGTTCCAGGACAACCATGGCTACATAGAGAGACCCTGTCTCAATAATAATAACAATGATAATAATAATAATAATAATAATAGGAGTAGGAATAATAAGCGGGATAGAAAGTGCTGGGTGCCACTGCTGGGGAGACTGGGGTAGGATCATTGTTAGACCCCAGGAGTTTTAGGCTAGCATTGGCAACACAGTAAGACCCTGTCTAAAAGGAAAACATGTCAGAAAGAGGAAAAAATAAAAGGAGTTCTAAAGATTAGCATCGTCTCTCCCAGCAGCTCCCAGAGTTCCCCACCAGAGCCAGATCCCTGACTTGGCTAAATGTAGAGACTAGAGAGCCATCAGACGTGTCCTAAAAGTGAGGGAGCCATATGCCACCAGGAAGTAATGACCGTGAATGTAGCCTGCCCAATCATGCATGGGTAGAGAGGCATACCGAAGGCTCAGCAGAACAGCAGGACCAAACACCACACTGATGCAAGCACTCCTCACAGGTCCACCTCCAGGATGTGTGATCTCTAGGGAGCAGTGCTGAAGAGGAGTCAGCTAAGTTCCCTAACAGCCCGGAAGGCTCTGGCCCTTCAGTGGTGGCTTATGGGTAAAATATGAGTGCTCTCTTTGACTAGTAGAGGTTGTCCCGCACATGCTCCATGATGGTCTTCAGTCCTAACCAGGTCTCCTCCGCAGTGGGGATGATCTGGCTGGCTGGCAAGAGGAAGCCATAGTGCCCGGTGTCTCTCAGCTCAAATGTGAATGCATACTTAATGCCATTGTCATATGCCCAGTCAACGCTGCTCCCGCTGGCTGGATCTGGAAGTCAGAAGAGAATACCATTGAAGCCTCCTTCCCTGCAGGGTTCCATGGGAAAAGGCTAGAACTCTGCCTGGATGGTGTCATGAGATATTTGTACACTGTGTGAAGATGTATTGCTGTGATTGGTGTAATAAAAAGCTGAATGGCCAATAATTTCCTTTTATTATACACCTAATAATGTATAGGTGGGACTTCCGGGGAGAGAAAGGAAGAGGAGGAGGAATTGAGACACTCAGGAGATGCCCTGGAGACATGAATGAGTGGCACACACAAAATGGAAAAGAGGTAAAAGCCACGTGGAATGTAGATTAATAAAAATACGGATTAGGTTATAAGAGCGAGTAAGACAAGCCTAAGCTAAGGCCAAGCTTTCACAATTAATAAGTCTTTCTGTTATTTGTGAGCTAGCAGCCCAAAGGAAAGAATGATTACAGGATGGAGTTCCTTAGAATGCAGAGCTCTTCCTGAAAGTCATCAGGTCCTAAGACACTTGTGTTCAAAAAGGCACCTTGGCTCCATCCATAATGCTTAGTTCATCCTGCACCATGAAGGTCTGTTCAAGCCTAAACTAAGAGATACTAATCCTCATCCCCAACCCTGGGGAGATGGCTCAGTGGGCAAACAGTTTGCCATGCAAGCTTGTGTAGTAGAGTTCAGATCCCTAGAATCCACGTAATGTTGGTGAGGCATCATGGCCCACTTGTAATCACAATGCTCAAGAGGCAGAGACAGTGTCTTGGTGCAATCTGGCTGGCGAGGCTAGCTGAATCGACAAACTCTGGGTCTTGAGACCCAGCTTCAGTAAGGTGGAAAGTGATTGAAAAAGGCAATAAATTCCTCTACATGCATGTTCATATATATGTATACATGTGAACATGCATAAACACAAACATAACGCATATATACATATGCCAAAAATAGAATCCCCATTCCCATCTTCTCACTAAACCACTGCAGTCCTCCAGGAAACTCAAACCTATCTTGTTAGGGACAGAGTGAGGCAGGCATCTCCTCCTAGCCCAGTGACCCCTGTCTCCTTGAGATGGCGGCCTGTGCCATCCTCCTTTAGACAGAACAAGGCTGGCCTTGTGCCAAAGTTAACAGGCTACCACAGAAAGTTGTGGCTCGTCGTCTTTGGTCACCGCTCTGGGGAGGACCAGCTGCCACTGATGTAAGGGTGCCCAGGAAGCCCAGTGAGGAGGCTCAGTGAAGAAATGCAACCTCCTGCCAGGAGTCAGCATTAATTCACCAGGCACTGGAGTGCCTACAAGCAGACCACCCAGCCCTGAAGTCTGTTACTGTGACCTGGGAACACAGTTTGACTAAGACCTCCTGCAAGACCCTGCCCCAGAGCTGTCCACATAAGATGCTCTCCAATCCCTGACCCGCATAAACATGAAAATAAATGTTTATCATGTTGAGCTGAGAAGTTTTAGCCTAGTTTTGTTTTTTGGTTTTTGGTTTTGTGTTTTGTTTGTTTTTTTTTTAAACAGCAAGAGATAACTGATACACAGGAAAAGGAAAAGCATTCCTTGGAACTTCCCTTGGCAGGAAGACTTGAAAGAGATAGGAGATCTATTTTTCTGCTGCTTCCCAGTCAGACTACTAGAACAGGAATTTGCCCACAAGTGTAAAACGTAGGCGACTGTCACTAATAAAACGATGACGATAGCGGATAGTCTTTTTTCAGCATCTGTTATGAGCTAGTCCTTACATCAAAGGCTTTCTAGTCCTGATATCTTAATCTTTAAAATCCAGCAATGGCCATTACTGCCCTTAGTTTACAGCTGGGAAAAGTCCAGGCTCAGGGTGGGGAAGCAGCTAAGGAAATACAGGCAGAACATGGCAGAGCTGGAATGTAAGCGGTGTCCTTTTAAGTGGTCCATCCAGTCGCCATGCGGTCCATCTGGTGGATTAGCACATCTGATAATGTAAGCTCAGTCCCTTCCTTTCCCTTGTTCCTGAGAACTGTTTCTCATGGACACACTTTTCTAAAGATACAGCTTCCATCGAGATTGCGTGTTCCCAAGGGAATGGAATGGGTTCTGCTATGCTCTCAGAAATCCTTGTGTGATCCCCACGGTATGTGTGCCCTGAGAAAATGCCCCAGCTAAAAGCAAACAATTCCTAGCATGTCCAATGGTTCTTTAAATGATAAACTCAAGGATTCCATACCACACTTAAGACATTGGAAGGAGGCAGAAAGGACTCTGCTTGGTATTCAAAGTGATCATGTTCACAAACTCCACTTTATTTAATTCCTTGCTCAATGTGTACCTACTCTTGCTTGTGTGTATACATATACATGTGTGGGTGCACACGTGTACATATGCATGTGCAGATGCATGCATGTGCAGAAGCATGTGGTGGCTGGAGGTCATGCTCAGGTACTGTTCCTCAGTCCTGTCTACCTGATGTTTCAGAACAGGGACTCCCTGGCCTGGGACTCACCAGCTGTGCTACGTTGTCGCCATCTCTAGCTCTAGCTTAATTGTGCACGACAGGATGCCTGGTTTATATGGGTCTCAGGGTCAAACTTAGGTCCTCACGTCTGCACAGCAGCCCCTTACTAACCAAGCTATCGCCCCAGAGCTTTTAAAACGCACACTCTCTCATACACACACACACACACACACACACACACACACACACACACACGCACGCACGCACATACGCACGCACACGCACACGCACATGCACACACACACGCACACACGTGCATGTGCATGCAGGGATATACTATTAACACCATTCTATACATTCTATTTTTCAATTATCACTTGACGATCATTCCCTGTTAGTACACACTGATCCACCTAATTCATTTAAGGGCAGCTTAATGCTTCCCTGTATGAATGCGCCAATTGTGTTTTTGTCTAGCCCTCTCCAAGTGGGGATTTTAGATGCTCACCAGATTTCTGTGGTGATAAATAACGTTGTCACAAACATCCTTAAAACCCATGATTTATCCTAGGTGGATAAGCCCAAGAACTTACTAGATCAGAAGCCCTTAGTAAATCAGAATCAGTGAGGAGGAAAAGGAATGAGGTGCAAGAGGCAGCTGGCTGAGGCAGAACATGGGCCCTGACAGACTGACAGACTGATGGGGGAGGGACCTAAGATGCTGAGGGGCAGACGCAAACCAGTAGGAGTAGTGGGTGGCAGGTAACAGACACCTACAAGCAGATGCGTGAGAACACTACTATGAAGCTCATTATTTTCTACAATAACTTTAAAAAGCATTAATTAAAAAAAAAAAGCAGACACAAGACTTAAAGCAGTAAAATGGGGTGGGGCTAGTTAGCAGAAGGATCTTGCAGTCCAAAATGACCTATCAGGTCCTCAGGATGTAATAATTAATCTTCAGAAACCCACTCAATGGTGGGGGGGGGGTTGACTGAACCCTCTTCCCTATGCTCTGTTTAAGAAGACCACAAAGTGTGAATTTCTTGCATCTGAAATGAAGACTCTTAAGAAAAGTCAAGTGCTTAAAGGTGCAGATGTCAACCACGGATGTGGCGCAGGCTGAGCCCCTGGTTAGACAGACTTTACCACACAAAAACCAACTGCTCCAGAAAGCAATGGAGGACAGGAGACCTGTGAAGAACACAGAATAGTCTCAAAAGCTGGGAAGTTTTATGGCTCTCAGGCACCCTCGGGAGAGCCTTCCTCCTCGTCCGAGGCATCTGGTGAGTATTCCTTGACTTGACACAGCTCACGCCGGGGGAAAGAATGTGTTTGATGTGGGAGAACAAGGCCATTATTTAAACTGATGTTTGACCCCAAAGCAGGGACCCCAGTGACCCACAAAGATCTCTGGGAAGACCTCCTCAAGGGACTCCTAGCCAGTCTCCATTAGCTTGCTCACTTGGTCCGTGATCACTTCTGGCTGATTAAGCAGAGGGTGGAGAAAACTCCAGATGTGTCCTCTGAAGAGTTCCCATTTAACAACACTAATAGCAATAAACTATGAATAATTAATGGATTGTTGCTGCAATTAGCAAGACAAACACCAGCATCATGCTAACTGCTCTGTAGCTACACACAGAGAAGAGAGCGCGGAGATCAGAGGCGAAGGTACCGAGACTGTGGTTGCTATGGAGAAGGCACTGTGGAGGGACATACTCCCTTACACGGGAGCAGAGCCGTTCTGCCCATGTCGACATTCATGTCTGCCATTTAGGCAGAGCTGTGCAGTATGACATTTCCCCATCACTTGAAGACAGACTGCCAAAATAAGAGAATCGGCAAGACGTCAACAGAAATCCAGTAAAATGCTCAGATGAGACCAGAACAAATATGTCCTCCAAAATGAGGCTATGGATGACAAGCTTTGAGGCCAGGTGTAGATTTGGGGACTTGGTAGATTTTTTTTTCTTTTTTCCTAGGTACTAATCATAGTCAGAGGACTCCCTACCACTTACTCATTCTAAACCCATTATCACTACCATCCATCTCCCAAGACAGAGCTGGGCAGTTTCCTTTGAAATGGATAGGGGCCTAGGGAAACAATTCAAGCATGAGAACCTGAGTCTGGATCCCCAGCACTCACACAGGTCAAAGCAGACATGGTAGCGTGGGTCTGTAACCCAGCAGACATGATGGCGTGGGTCTGTAACCCAGCAGACATGATGGCGTGGGTCTGTAACCCAGCAGATGTGGTGGTGTGGGTCTGTAACCCAACAGACATGGTGGCGTGGGTCTGTAACCCAGCAGACGTGGTGGTGTGGGTCTGTAACCCATGATGTGGGTCTGTAACCCAGCAGACATGGTGGCGTGGGTCTGTAACCCAGCAGACGTGGTGGTGTGGGTCTGTAACCCATGATGTGGGTCTGTAACCCAGCAGACATGGTGGCGTGGGTCTGTAACCCAGCAGACATGGTGGCGTGGGTCTGTAACCCAACAGACATGGTGGCGTGGGTCTGTAACCCAGGATGTGGGTCTGTAACCCAGCAGACATGATGGTGTGGGTCTGTAACCCAGCAGACATGGTGGCGTGGGTCTGTAACCCAGCAGACGTGGTGGCGTGGGTCTATAACCCATGGTGTGGGTCTGTAACCCAGCAGACATGGTGGCGTGGGTCTGTAACCCAGCAGACATGATGGTGTGGGTCTGTAACCCAGCAGACATGGTGGTGTGGGTCTGTAACCCAGCAAACATGATGGTGTGGGTCTGTAACCCAGCAGACATGGTGGTGTGGGTCTGTAACCCAGCAGACATGATGGTGTGGGTCTGTAACCCAGCAGACATGGTGGTGTGGGTCTGTAACCCAGCAGACATGATGGTGTGGGTCTGTAACCCAGCAGACATGGTGGTGTGGGTCTGTAACCCAGCAGACATGATGGTGTGGGTCTGTAACCCAGCAGACATGGTGGTGTGGGTCTGTAACCCAGCAGACATGGTGGTGTGGGTCTGTAACCCAGCAGACGTGGTGGCGTGGGTCTGTAACCCAGCAGACATGGTGGTGTGGGTCTGTAACCCAGCAGACATGGTGGTGTGGGTCTGTAACCCAGCAGACATGGTGGTGTGGGTCTGTAACCCAGCAGACATGGTGGTGTGGGTCTGTAACCCAGCAGACATGATGGTGTGGGTCTGTAACCCAGCAGACGTGGTGGCGTGGGTCTGTAACCCTCATGTTGGTGAGCAGAGACAAGCTGATCCCTGCAACTTGCTGACCAGTGAGAGACCCAGTTTCAAAAGATAAAGTAGGAAACCATAGAGATTAGACACCCAACACTGACCTCTGACCTCCACATGCACACACACACATATTTGTACCCACACGTACACATGCAGACAGAAACACACATACAAAAAAGGAGGATAGGCTTTGACAACTTTTTTGATAAAACATGTCATGATCCTTGATACAAATGAGGAATGTAGAGTCTACCCACTGACAGGTCCAACTCATCAAGGGTACATGAAAAGCGCAGTATCGACACTGATGAAGATGACTGCCTACAGTAGCCATTTGTCTCAAAGTCTTGACATAAACTTTGGTCTGTTACTAGCCACTAAAGCCATCAGACAACAACACAGGAAATAAAGCTTGCATCTCTCCTCCCAGCTCATTTCAAGTTTCCTCCCAAGGTGCTTTCTCAATAGCTCGCACCCAGGAATACTCACAGACAGTGGTGCAAGTCGGTCCTACTTGGTACTTAGTGCCCGAGTGGGAAGCCAGGGCTTTGGCTGCGTTCCTCGCCACGTCATCCTGGGGAGGGATTGGGCACAGTGAGAGGATGGAGGTGAACAGAGATCAGTGGGCACTCCGAGAGCATCTGTGGTATATGCTCTGGCTGGAAGAGCTTTGTGCAAGCTTTCCTAAGGCCTAGAGAGCTGCTTGCCAACCTCGTAGGAATCTAGTTAAGATAGATTACTGAGATATCCTAAGGGAGAGGAATGTCATGTTCAAGAACATGACAGAAGGAGAAGGCCAAGTATGTTCAAGAGAAAAGCCTTGAGTAGAGAGCCAAAATCTGGTCCTCATCTAGCCTTGAGTCTGGGTGGGGCTTCTTCAACCCACAGACTGCTGGGCTGGCAGTGACCTGGGAATAGGGTGGCGCCTCAGCAGACCAGCATGGAGGAATAGGCCTGTAGCAATCCTGAAAACGCCAAGCCTACTCCTACTAGTCCATCTACAGGTACTTTTCCTATTCCAGGAGTGCGTCATGGGCTGTGACACAAAACCCCCAGGCTATGACCTAGATCCTCCTTCACTTCTTCCTTAACCAGAGAGAAGATGGCACCCTTCTTACCATGGAGTAGTGAACCTGTGACATGTTCTAGTTAGAAAATCAAGTATACAGGCTGGACAAAGTCTTAGAACTCACTGAAGTGGGAGAGGGACTGTCTTCTTTCTGTCCCTAGTGGGTCTGACGGCACCAGTCAAAGGTCAGAGAGGTACTCACTATGGCTCCTGTATTTGCCCTCAAAAGCTCTAAATCAGCCACCTTGGCCGTGCCAAAGTCAAGCTAGTCTGGGATCATGCAGAAGTCCTCCATCACTTACCAGCTCCTCAGCATCCGGGGCCTTCTTGACTGTGTACCCATAGGGATACATCAGCAACTGTGAGTAGCTATGCAGGTCAATGAAGCATTTGAAATCCCCATGCTTCTGAATAAAATCCACCACTGACTTCACCTCCACTTCAGAATTGGGGTGGGAGCCATGGTACACTTCAGAGCAAGGGTTATCACTGGCCCCTTCTCCTGCGGAGGAGAACTGATCAGTAACGAGTAACCCACAGGCCAAGAAGACAGAAAGGAGGACCGTATACCCCAAGTTTGACTGGAATGGTAGACAGGTACTTGTCTAGATGCCCCCAAGAATCTACTCATGGCAGGTACAGATTCTGAGGAGCGGACAGGGAGGGAGTTTGGGAGTGGGAGGTGTTGCTACAAATGAGAAGGAAAAGTATTAGAACTTTTTTAAGAGGATAGAGTTGACCTCGTATTGTGCTAATAGCAGTTGTCATAAATAATTAATGTCACACTCAAGAACGAGTTGTAATTAATAAGTGTGCTTGATAATTAATATGAATACCAATAAATAATGAAAATGACTCCATTTATTCTGGTGTCAACTTCTTCTCTTGGTTCAGGTCTTAACGGCCAACTGCTGACAAACATAATCTATTGTTGAGGTTTAAAAAAAGTCTCTTGATTACTCACCAGGTATTTAGACAGATTGCGTTCTGCATTGTTTCACAATAAACAGGCCTTGGTGTGTGAGTCTGTGTGTGTGCACATGCATGCGCATGTCTGTGTACGTGTGTATGAGAGAACAAGAGACAGTCGTGACTTAGGAACTGACTGGCTGGCTGGCTGGTTACCATCCTTCAATCATTATTTTCCCTGTGATTTTTATGATAGTTTTATGATTAAAATAAATCCATTCAATAGTTCTATATAATTAAAATAAATTCAAAACAAAATACTGGGGTGCTGGGGCATAGCTCAATGGGAGAGGGCTGGCCTGGCACACACAGGCCCTGGATTTGATTCCCAGCACAGCAAAAAGTAAAATAAAGTTACGTATAATTTATTTTCTTTTGTTTTTGTTTTCAACACTGGGTTTCACACACGGGTTTTACAGAGTCCACATTGGCCTGGAGCTTGAAATATGTGTGCGTGTGTGTGTGTGTGTGTGTGTGTGTGTGTGTGTGTGTGTGTGTGTATGTGTGTGTCGGGGGGGGGGTTATTAGTAGGAAAGAACTACTACTGGATTTAAAAGTGGAAGGTGAGTTTATTTGGTGATTTTCATTAGCCATGCAATCTTGAGATTATCCTTGAGTTTCAAGAACAAAAATCCATTGGAAGAACAAAATGCATGAACAATAGTTGATACTTTTGTGGGGATATTTTTTTTAAACGGCTAGAACTCAGGACCCAAGTCACCTAATTCTCACTCACCTTCCATGACTGCTAGCTGCTGATTCATACTAACAAACAGAGGGTAGCTGCTGGAATTTAAGTCTTGCTACAGGCTCTTGCCTACTAGAGTAACAATGTCAACTGTTCTCTTAACTTGCTACCAGAAACTCCTCTACCCAGCTACAATTTGCCCAGGCAGAGCTAGAATGGCCAGGGTTAAGGAGGGGCCTTGGAATCATGCATCTAAGAAGTGTGTGATTTTTAAAATATGTAGGGGCTGAGAAGGCAGCTCAATAGTGGAGCACTTGACTAGAATGCACAAGGCCTCACCACAATAGATCAAATAAATAAAAGAAATATTTAAAATTAACATAGTCATAATCACAATGCAAAGACCGTCTGGCCCACTGTTTTCTCAGGAGGACAGGGATTACTGAATCATTCCCTTTCAAAATCACAACAATAAGACTTAAAAACAAAACAGAACACATAGACACAGAGCCTGAGGGATGTCCCAGGGTCTCTCAGTGAACGGAAAAACAAAACCAGAATGGAAACTGGCTCCCCATCCCATGCTGCAGGCATGCGTGGACAGCTTCATCCACTGCCGGTGGGGTTGGAAACCAGCTCCCCACCTACCTGCGAAGCTTGCGTTCCAGTTTCTGTTTGGATCAGCACCAATGCAGCGGCTTCCTGGGTTCCGGGACCGTGTCTTCCTCCATAATCGGTTCTGAAAAAGCCACCAAACACTCAGGGGTATGTCAGGATACAGGAGCAGTGAAGGGTTTCTCTGGAGGCTAAGACCACAATAGAGGAGTTGAGCTGCATGTGACCCTGCCTGGGGACATCTAGACTCCAGGTTCAGTTGCCTGGGCACTCTGCTTTTGCCCCTCACAGAGGAGATGGTATATACTTCTGGCTTTAAGAAGGGATTTAGGGCCAGGCCTGGTGACACGCACCTTTAATCCCAACACTTGAGAGGCAGAGGCAGGCCGGTCTCTGTAGGTTTGAAGCCAGCCTGCTCTACATAGTTCCAAGCCAATCAGGAATACACATACATAGTAAGATGCTGTCTCAAAAAAAAAAATAAAATGAAAAATTTAAAAAAAAAGGACATTGACTCCCTCAAACTGCCCTGATGGGAACTTTCTGTATAAGAACCAAGCTGGTCCCATCTGAACGCACTGAATAATTATTGGCTTTATGCAGAAGTAGAAGCAATGGCCACTGAAGATCACCCATGCCACAGACATGCACGGGGCCTATTATATTCTAAGACAGTCACCTGAATTCAATCACACTCTCAACCGGGGAATAAGGGAACAAATTAAATCGTACAACAAAGAAGCCATCAGCCAAACGCAGAATGGGAGACATTATACAGGAAATTACTTAGTTTCTCCAACAAATGAATGACATTTGAAAAGGGTGTGTTTGGGGGTGCTGCTGAATGAATAAAGACTTCAGAGGCACAGTCGCAGCTACAGTACACAGACCTTATTGGATCCTGACTCCGACAAATTGACTCCTAAGGGACGTTTTTAAAATAATGGGGGTGTTAGAGGATATTAAAGAACTTCCATTAATTTTTCAAAGGTGACAGTGCTGTGGTGGGTTTGGGTTTTTTATTATTATTATCATCAGCTAGAGATGCATACTAAGGTCGTTGTAGATGAAATAACATGATGTCTGGGATTTGCTTTAAAATATGTCAAGAAAATAAATTGTGTAGGAGAGAAAAAGATGAACAGAAGATAGGTAAAATGTTGAAATTGTTCAAGACCCACAATAGAGAGTTCCTTAGATTATTCTCCCTAAAAAAATAAATAAATAAATAAATAAATAATATGTTCCCTGGTGATTCTCAGCTCAGAGGATGACTAGAAAAAAAAGTCCCAAGGGAGCGTCTTACATACACGTTGGTGGAAATCATCTCCAAGCGCATTAGCAAAATATGGAATCCAACTGGTGAGCTCAATCCAGGCCCTGGTCATTTGGAATTACTCACTTGGGTTTGCGTGTACACATATCCATCAGGATTGGCCACAGGCAACAAGAAAATATCCACTTTCTCCAAGATGGAGGTGACAGCTGGGTCCTTTTGGTAATCAGTCACAATCTAAGCGGAGATAACATACTAGTCAGCTACATCATGGCAGGGTAGGTTTGTAGGTCTATCCAGGTGTTTTCCTGAGGTGCCCAGCACCCCGCTAATGATGCTCCTAGGATAGTCTCCACCCTCTGAAGCCTCTCTGAAGCCCCCTCGGGCTCTCTGAAAAGCCCTCTGAGTCTCTCAAAGCCTGGGGCCAGGACTGCATGACAGTATTGAGTGACAATGACAAGTGGCTGAGGGAGAGGAGACCGTTCTGTTCACTCCTTCCATACACACCGACCGCCCTTCCCTCCCAGCACTGGCTCAAACTAGTCTTGAAAGATTTGGAGGCAATATGAGAACCCAGGAATCCTGAGGGCTTGGCAGGGGATGAAGGTGAAATGCACCTGAGTTAGGTGCCGAGTAAGGCTCTGGTCCCCTTTGCAGGGCCCACAGTGAGTCAGGGTCTCAGGCTCACCTCTGAAGTACCTTAGCTTGTTCACACTGTCACTTAACCACAGTGACATCACTGACAGAGGAGCTTTGACCTTCTCCCATCTGAGAAGATGCCAACCTACTAGGTCTGTGCAAAGCACCTTCCTACCTCATCCCCCGGGCCCAGCTCCATGGGATGGATCTGTCCCCCACCCCAGGCCCACCAGAATCCTTGACTAATTCTGGGTGACATGACCTTCCTCGCCGTCCAGATAGCCGTGGCCTGTGAGATCCACTCACGGGAATGGATGCCTGCATTCAGCCAAATGGCCGGTCTCTTCTTGCCTCCTCCCGTGCTGAACTGTAGAAGGGAAAAGGGGCCAGAAAATGACCTGCCCGTCCACAGCTCGCCTCACCTCTCCCCAGCCCGCTCCTATTCATTTAATTCATTTAAGATAATTCAGGGACCAAATGTTCCTGAGGGCACCATCTATTTATCAGGCCTATCCGTGACCTGGGAGCTTAATTGGTTGGCTGCAGCTCTGGGCGGCTCAGACCTCTCCAGCTCTGGGAGTAAATGGAAAGGAGAAACAATTGGTATTGTGGGTCAGAATGCTAGTGCGATTAGAAATAATAGTGTGTCTCTTGAAAGATCTCAAATGGTTTCCCAACAGAGAGAGACACAAGGGTACATGAACCAGACTGTTCTGTTGATGTAATAAATGAATTCGGTTTTAAATTACGGAGAAGAGGGCTTCACTATGGCTCTTTGTAAACAGCAGTAATGAATTCTGCTTCCTGCCTTTGCCATAGCATTGGGGCTCCATGGGTCAGAGCGTGGTGCTAATGAAGGCAGGGTCTCTATCAGATGGGCAAATAATCTAAATGTAATTATTTTAAAGGAACCAGCTCGGCGGTGTGTCTCTCCTCCTACTATAAACCTGGCTTCCACAAAGCTAAGGGTTTGGCGAATTCTTCCCATCAAAAAGTTGTTCCACGGTTTTTATGCCCAAATTCCTTTCTATGTGTTCAGCTGGATTATTTATGTGATTTATGTCATCGTCATAGCTCTCTGCCTCTTTTGCCAATACAGATCTGAATCTGTTAGAAATATCTGGAAATAGGGCTCCATGCAGCCAACAACTTGAGGCTGGGCTTAAAATTACATCTACCTTAATGTAAGCGACCGGGTTCTTTTCCAAGAAGAGGCCCTAAGAGCGGAACGGAGTTCATAGCCTATCCTGACTTGCTCGGTGGGAGTGAAAGCAGACTGTGGGCCTCTGAGAGTCTTAAGGAATACTAACAGCCTCTGCCTTGATGCTCTCAGTCTAAACAGAGAACGGGATGTGCTCTTTTTGTTGTTGTTGTTGTTTTTGGTTTTTTGTTTTGTTTTTCAAGACAGGGTCTCTCTGTATATTTTTTGGTGCCTGTCCTGAATCTCTCTCTGTAGACCAGGCTGGCCTCGAACTCACAGAGATCCACCTGGCTCTGCCTCCTGAGTGCTGGGATTAAAGGCGTGCGCCACCGCCGCCCGGCTGGGATATGTTCTTTCTAACAAGCCTACAGGAGATAAAAGCAGGGCATTCAATCAGATCAAATATCTGAACAAACAAAGATGACTGGAAGCTACAATCTCTTCCTTAGAACCAAGGGGGTCTAAAAAGTTGCCTCCTTTGCAGACCACAGCTGGGTCCTGGAAATTCAGATCCAGAAGTTCGTGTCAAGTTGGGATCCTCGGAAGGGCCTTGGGCCTCACCTTCAGAACATACATAGGCCGCTTTTCAAATGTCTCTCCAATCTTCACTCGGCTTGCCAGGTCAGGGAAATCTGTGGCAATACTGTCCATCTCGTGGTAAATCTGAAGTGTGGAAAAGTGAACCAAGGACACTTTTAAAAAACGTTATTTTATTTTTTGAGTTGGGGTTTTCCTATGTAGCCCACACTAGTCCTGAACTTGGAGTCTTCCTACCTCCCTCTTCCAAAAGCTGGGATAACAGGCATGTGCTACTAGACCCAACTCTATGGTATTTTAAAGTTCTGTTCCATTGTGCAAGCCGGCAGTGGTGGCGCACGCCTTTAATCCCAGCACTCAGGAGGCCGAGGCTGGTGGATCTCTGTGAGTTCAAGGCCAGCCTGGTCTACACAAGGAAACCCTATCTTGAAAAATAAAAAAATAAAAAAAATTCTGTTCCATTATGGGTTGGGTGTCTGTGAACCGTATCTTGTCAGTCTTAAGTTTCTTCTGGGACCCTGACCTTGGGGTTGGCCACATTATCAGCATGGAGTGCTTATGGCAGGGAGCTGTCTGAACAACACATGTCAGTAGTCTGCAAAAGTATAGTCCACTTAAGTAAAGCAGAGAGACTTCAACAGATACTGCTCTAAAGTGTGATTCTTTGCATTATCCTGGACTGGATCATCAGAATAGGCCTGCCTATCAAGGCTCTGAATGGCAGAGCTCGCCAAATTGTTCTCCACTAGGAAAAAAAAAAATCACAGTGTGTGTGTCCCACAAAAACAATACAAATAGATTGTTTATAATATAAAATAAGAAAAGAAGCCACATGTGGTATGCCTTTGATTCCAGCACTCAGGAGGCAGAGAGAGACAGGTGGATCTCTGAATTGGAGGCCAGCCTCGTCTATGGGGTAAGTTCCAGGATAGCCAGGGCTACACGGAGAAACCCTGTCTCAAAAAAAAAATGAAATAAAAAAGAAATACAAATGCAAGGGTGGCTCCATGAATGAAATGTTTGCCATGGAAGAGACTCTGAGTCCAGGTCCCCAGAACCCTCACAAAAAGCTGCACGTGGTGGTGTGTACCACTCTAGTGATGAGGGAGCACAGACTGGAGGACCCCTGCAGCTCACTGGCTAGCTAGTCAAGCTAACCACTGAGACCAGGTTCAATGAGAGCCCCTGTCTCATAAAAATAATCAATAAGGAAGATAGAGAGTAACGGAGGAATAAAATTCTTGTTTATCACGCAAAGGGCTTGGAAGGTTGGGTGTGTAACTCAGTTAACAGAATGCTTGTTGAGCATGCATGAGCCACTGGGTTCAGTCCCCAGGACCCCACAAACCAGGGGTGGTAGTATGCACCTGTAACTGCAGCACTCAGAAAGTAGAAGGATCCTGAGTTCCAGGTCATCCTCAACTCCATGGGGAGTTGGAGGCCATGCTAGTGTGCTATGTAAGACTTTGTCTCAAAATAAAGGGGAGGGGGACATCTTGGAAACTCTCCCAACCCACAGACACTAGAGACTGAAGAAAAGCAGAGTAGATGCTGTGGGTCATGAGAAATGACAGTCACCTACAACAAGTTAAAACAAGCTGACTGTGGTGAAACCTGCCTTGAATCCCAGCACTCCGGAGGCAGAGGCAGGCAAATCTCTGTAAGTTCGAGGCCAGCCTGGGCTACAAAGTGAGTTCCAGGACAGCCAGAACTACCCAGAGAAACCCTGTCTCGAAATGAGAAAGGAAGAGAAAGAAAGAGACAGACAGACAGACAGAGACAGAGACAGGCAGAGGGGCAGGATTAAAACACCAGGCTGGGACTATTGATGAATCAACAGGTAAAAGCTACCAAGTCTGACAACGTGAGTTCTGAGTTTGACTCCTGGCACCCATATGGTAGAAGGAGAAAATGGATTGTCCTCTTGACTTGCACATTAGCTGCATGGCACATGTACACCCTTACGCACAGATATAGATAGATAGATACATAGATACATAGATAGATAGATAGATAGATAGATAGATAGATAGATAGATAGATAGATAGAGGATAGATAGATAGATAGATAGATAGATAGATAGATAGATAGATCTAGATAGACAGATAGATAAACAGATGATAGAGAGAAAAACAGATGATAGATAGATAGATAGATAGATAGATAGATAGATAGAGCTAGATAGACAAATAGATAGATAAACAGAAGATGAGAGAGATAAACAGATGATAGATAGATAGATAGATAGATAGATAGATAGATAGATAGATGGTTGATAGGCAGGCGGGTGGGTGGGTAGGTAGATAAATGGGAAATTGTTTTAAAAACCTCCAAGCTATACCAGATGTGGGGTGCAAATTCACATGCCAGCCATTCACAGACCTAAAACCAGAAGCCCTGGCAGCAGCAAATGTGGAATCCCACTGGAGACCTAGAAAAGCCTAAGTGGCCACAGGATCTGAGCTGTTCAAAGCTGGTTTTAGGAAGAACCCCGAATGCGCTGGCCAGGAGACAGATGGCATAGGCACAGGTCTCTGGGGACAAGAGCTAGCTGAAGGTCACTCTACAAGGGACACCCAAGTCAGTGGGAGCAGAAACAAGCAGATGAGAAAGTGAGACAGACAGATCGGTAAGGTAGAGTAAGGTAAGTGGATGACCTCTCTTGGTCCCTGGGTGACATTTGCAACTGGTTAACTCAGCTGGGGAGAGGCCCCACACTAATGAGGCTAACGTGTTACGGGTTTGATCCCTGTGTGGGTCCTGAGCTCTGCTTTCGTCCGTGGCCCGAGACTGAACTGAACTCCTAACTTTATCCAGCTGTTTTGCAGATGTATGTCATTGGTCACAAGGGGGATCAAGGGGCAGAATTGTTGGAAGTGTACACAATAAACAAAGCTACTGACAATCATGGGAAGAAGTAGAAACAGTTGGCCAGCCCCTGAACTAATCCCTCATCTAGAAGAAAAACAACTTGAGGTATACGCCTCTTGAGAAATTTGCCAGGAACACGGCGTCTGCACATAAGGATCAGCACGTATGAAGGCAGAGGAGGAGAAGAGCAATTTAGATTTGGGAGGGGCTCCCAAGCTAGTAGAGTCTGCAAACTAACAAAAGAGACACTTGGGACATAAGAGCCCTGAATCGTGAATGATGCTGTTCCATTCTGAGGTCCCTTTTGATTTCTCAAGTTCCAGTATCATATGAAATTATTCAGCTCCAAGTTCCTCATTTGAAAGTTTGGCTTACCTTGAAAGTCAGCTATATAAAGTGGTTTCTAACTACACACAGCACCAAATTGCATTGTGGAACAAATATACGTTATAAGGAGTCATGATAAATGAGTGGAAATATTTGGTTAACCTTGGAAATAACCGCTTGACTGCTTGCCTGGAGTAAATGGCATTTTATTCTGGGCTAGGGATTCCAATGGAGGAGAAGGTTGAATTACAAGGACTGGAAAGGCTGCCATTATATCATGGCTTTCTTTAGAAGGCTGCTGGAGAAGGGTGTCTGCAGGGAAAACTGCGGCTGTGTTTCACAGGCACAGGGGCGCTGATGGGGGTTCAAAAACCAGTGGGGAAGGGATAAAAGTCCACACCCGTTAGCCCCTCTGCAAAGCGATACCGTGCTGAAGTTGGATGTAAGAGAGAGAGGTTACAAAACAGGGCAAGCAGAGAGTGTTGGCCTTCAGCTGCTGGGAAACACTTACAGCTTCCAAGGAATGGTAAGATCCGTAGTTGAAGTTATCCCCACTCCGCTCTTGCCCTTCACTGTGCTGCATTTCTTCATCTTCGTTATCTAAAAGGGCCTAAAAAAAAAAAAAAAAAAAAAAACAGACACAGCAGCAACATGGTGAAGGGATCCGCTGGAGACAGAGGTTCATCTGGGTAGATGGGCTGGCCAAGATGGCATCCCCCACAGGGTAGCAAGCAACAAACATGTCTAAGGTCTAATGGGGCTAGAGCATTTAAGTGATACAAGCCGAAGATTACAGTTCCAGGGAATGAAAGTCCGTGCTGCGTACATCCAAAATGTCTTCAATCTGAACTACATGGCATTCTAATGCTGCTAATTCCCAAAGGGTTTACATTAATTCTGTGGGGTAAGACAATGGAATTATCTGGGTTCATTTCTGCTTAAGGTCTTTATTCCCTAACATTCTTGGTTCTGTTGAAACTTTTTCAGTACATAAAACTAGTGCAGGGTGCATACCCAGAAGAAGAGCTCTCTATAATTATGTGTGTTGATCGTCACAGTCAGTGTGACACAATTAAAAATAATAAACTATCCTGTCTTTCATTTTAAAAAAGGAGGGAGGGTCAGATTTTTTCCATATATCTATAAAACTTTACTTTTTAATATCCGATTTACATTATCCCATTCAAAATCCACTTGCTCCCTGGAAGTCACATATGCGCGATTCGGTTTTTCTATAGTATGAAATCTCTAGACATCAGCCTGCATCTGGTTATCCAGTACCTCTGAAACCCACAGCTTGGGAAACCATTCAGAAACAAAGAAATTCTTATAACCACTCATACTTTGAAGGTTCTTGGCAGATGTCTGTGACATGTGAGGATGATTAATAAGCTCACAGCTGTTCACACCATCAGGAAAATCCTGGGCCAAATCACCAATTAGTCCATAACCTACCTCGATGAAGGAGAGAGCGTTAGTCAGAGACACTGTCCTGCTGTTCAGTGTAGGATGTAGGGCCGGATGGCGATGTTCCCTCTGCTGGGAGCTATTGGTGACATTCCCCCTTTCTCAAAAGACACCTCTTCTGATCGGTTCCCACAACCCCCCCCCCCCCCACACACACACGCTTGCTTTTAACTTCAAATAAGAAAAGGGGGGTGAACGATTACCTACTGAAGCGTCTAATGTGTTAGATGTATTATATACAGTTAATAGAAGCATCGTCTCGATGAATAGTTGAAGTAGGAATCATTGTCACCGTTTTAGCAACGATGAAATGGAGGCCCATGAGGGTAAACGCTTGCCCAAGGACACAGGCTAGTGGTTAGCAAAGTCAAGACTTAGGTGAAGATCTGTGCAGCTAGCTGCCTATCTCTATAGCACACTCACCCTGTGACAAGTTATTAACCTCTGCTTCCCTCGGTCTCAATGTCTTCACCTTGGGAGGTGAAAAAGGATGACCCTGGCCACTTTTAAATCTCCCAGGTCTACTCTAACTGGTGGCTTCATCTTATGCAAGACTAGCAAGAGAGCCTGGCTTACCCACCTGTAGGTCTTCAATTGTCACTGAGTAGTCTAAGCCCTGAGACTTCAGGAAGGACTTGACAGGCAGTAGGCTGACTGAGGGGACCAGGATATCCACCGGCCGATCAAAAGTGGAGGGAGATTTCCAGACATTGAGCTAAGGCGAACAGAAACACAATCAGGTTAAAAGACAGTCCGGGTAAAACATGAAATGAGCTCCTGTTCTTTAGAGAACCACTGTCAAAAGCCAGGGTGATCCCCGAGTCCTGCCCAAGGACGAACATCGCCCATTTCACAGGCATATCTGGTCAGACTTGCCCAGCATTCAGTACCTAATAAAGTTCAAGGAACAATGAGGACTACAAGAAGTAGGGAGGCCGCGGCTTAGGCCTCCCATCTAACAGCACAGCAACACTGAGCTCTGCGGGCCTACACCACCACCAGCACCAGCACCAGCATCAGCACCACCACCACCACCACCAGCACCAGCACCAGCACCAGCACCGCCACCAGCACCACCACCACCAGCACCACCACCACCACCACCATCACCACCACCACCACCAGCACCAGCACCAACATCAGCACCAGCACCAGCACCAGCACCAGCACCACCACCACCAGCACCACCACCACCACCACCAGCACCAGCACCCCCATCCCTCTCGCTCGTGTGAATGGCATGTGAACTCATACTCCATTATGAACAGAAAACTCACAAGGATAAAAAACAAATACAAGGACTGTGTCGCCTTCAGACTTGGAACACTCCAGAGGGTGAAGAGAACCACGTACCTTAAAGTGGTCTGAATTCACTAGCTGAGTCAGTTTTCTGATCTCGTCTCCATTTCTGACATTAATCCTAAAAACTTGGTCCCTGGAAAAGGGGGGAGAGTAGAAGATAATGGTAAGTTTTCAGCTGGCAAGTAGACCCCAAACCCACCATCCCAGACAGGGCTGTGCTGATGGAAGGAAACGGTCTAGTCTTTGGTTATAATGTATAGCCATTAAAAACAAGACTCTGTGGCAAGGATGAAAAAGTGCTTATGTATAACTTTAAGGGGAATATTAAGCGAAAGAGCAGGACACAGAATTGTATGTATGCCATGATTCTGAGGATGGAAAAAGCAGATGGGCTGGAAGGAAAACAGACAACGGAAATAGAGTAAAGGCTGCCAGTGCTCGTTTGGGTCGCGGGATTATGGATGGCTTACTTTTTCCCCTCCTGTATCTGTTTTCTGTAATGTGGTCATATTACTTTATAATGAAAAACATATATATTTTTGCAGAAAGGAATGTCCCTGAGTTAGGCTCCAGGCTAACTCAAGACATAAAGAAACACTTCTTCACTGTCAAAGGCGAGGGCGGAAACCCCGACGGAACCTTCGTGCCTGGAAGAGTTGGGAACTTTTGGGAACAGACCCTCCCTCTATCCTGGGAAGGCCAGGATGAGAGCACTAACCGTGCTCCCCAGCCCCACGCGTGTGCTTGACAAGGGAACTGGGTGGGACTAGGGTATGAGGCTCAACCTGAGCCTCACGGCTGCCTACCGGGCCCTGAGGGCGCCCGGAAGAAGCCCCCCTTGCCGCCCGGCCTGCACTCTGTCCTGTGCATGAATCAGCTTCTGCAGCATCGGCAGGGGAAGAGGCCCCCAAGCCCCGCGTGGGTGGGAGAAGGCTAGGCCTGAAAAGCCTTCTTTGAGCTCTCAGCTCGCTTAGAGAGCCAGCGGAGCCATTAGGCGTTGCTAGGTGACGGCCCAAATGAATCCGCACTCGACTCTGTCACATGCGTCATCCCTTTGCCATGAGTGAATGCTGGAGGAGCTGCTGGAGAGGGATGTGGGCTGAAGGACCTGTTGACAGAGTAAATGGCTCTGTCACAGGGAACAAAATGTGAGGCTCACGTGGAGGCTCCTCACCAGAAAACCGGTTCAATCCGGATGGACTTCCGGAGTTTCACTTAGTTTTGGAAAGTTCCGGGAAGACCTAGACCAGGACCTAAAGACAAGGCTCACCGTAGAGCTGTTCTCAGCGCAGGTGGCTGGGCTGGATAAGATGCCAGGACCCAAGGCTCACATCCTTTCACCCTAGCCCTCCTCCTGGGTTCCTGGAGGTTGCAGCTAACAGCATCCCATGAAATCTGCCGCGGACCCTAGAGGAAGCCAAGTTTGGCAGGTCTCCGCTGAACCTGCTATGGTTCAGATATGGTTTGACCATGCCCCAAGGATTCAGATCCTGCAAGTCTGATCTCCAGTTGAAAGGTAGCAGGCTTTAAGGGGTGGAGTCTAGTGGGCCCTTGGAAGCTGCTTTTGTAGAGTCAGATCCTAAGTAAGTAAGTTTAAAAGACTGAGCAAGGCACCCATCTTGCCACATGATCTCCCCTTCTCACACATGCTACCTCCATAATGCCACACACAGGAGCCCTCGCCAAAGGCTGAACAGACAGAGCTACCCAATCTTGGACTTGTAGCTTCCAAAGCTATAAGTGAAATAAATCTTTTCTCTTTGTATGTTATCTAGTGTGACAGTTAACAATAATTATTAACCTGACAGGACTTAGAATTACCTAGGAGACAAGCCTCTGGGCACATCTGTGAGGAACTATATAGGTTAGGTGGGAAGAGCCAACCTAAAGGAGGCAGCCTTACTCCCTGGGCTTAGGACCTGGACTGAACAAAAATAGAAATGTAGCTAAGCACAGGTACTCATCGCTCCCTTCTGTGGATGCCAGTGACCAGCTGCTTCAAGTCCCTTCCACCATGACTATCCATTATAATGGACTACATCCTCACACTGTGAGCCAAAATAAGCCCTTCCTCCCTTAAGTTGATCTTGTCAGAATATTTTATCACAGCAACAGAGAAGTAGCTCTGTTTCAAGGATTTTGTTACAGCAACAGAAAGTTGACTAATACATAACCCACTGGACTTGCAGAGAGTTGGACTACAGCCCAGGGAAGATGGAGTATCAAACTACCATTTCTCTGTCACAGGCAAGCAGCCTCGAAGAGGGTTCGGTGGAGAGTAAACACTTCTAACTGAGGACAAAGACCAGCTTGACAAATGCACACCCTGTAACCACCATCTCTAACACTCCAGAAAAGGGGGTATCTTTAAGATGAGCATGCTAGAGGCCAGAGAGACAGTTTGGCAGTTAAGAGCATGTACTGTTCTTGCAAATGACCCAAGTTAGGTTCTCAGCACCCACAGCTGACTGGCTCACAACTGCCTGTGACTCCAGTCCCGGGGTATCTGATGCCTCTGGCTTCCTTGAGCACTCACATGTACATACACACACATAATTAAAGTTAATAAAAGTGTTCTTTTTTCAATGCACATGCTAGAAGAATTGGCATCTTGGGTGGCAAAATTAGGCCTTTGCAAAATAACACTGGCTAGAGTGGCCACAGAGAAAGGGGGTGGAGGAGAAGGAACGGGGAAGGAAAGGACAGCTGAAGAACTCTTTGGAGTATGAAGAGTAGACGGCACATCGATCCAGGCTGTAATGTGTGCACGTGTTCCTTTCTCCAATGTGGTGATGTCACAGCAGAACTTGCATGCTCCCAAGCACAGTCCATGACAATGGAACGCAGTGACTTTACTGGCCCTGGAAAGCATTGAGTTCACAGTCCATCCTATCTTGTTCTAATGAGCCAAGCTACCAAGGTCAAAGACACAACATCTGTAGTGTGCAGGAAGAGGCAAGGCAGAAGATCTGGTACAGAATGGGGCTCCTTCCCCATCTCTTCCCCACCTTTGCATACCTTCTTGGTCCCAGCTCTCCTGAAATTTCATGTTCATTCCATGCAATTGCCTTTATGTGCCTTTGCACATGGTGTTCCCTTAAGTGCCTGGTAGTCTCCCACCTAACCTTCAAGACAAGGTCATGTGACTCATGAAGCTTTCCCTAACCAAAGCTTGGTACAATAGCGCTAAAAATTGGTAGTGGTGGGAGAGTAGGGTCTGCCGTTATCCTTACGAACATCAGCATAGTAACGTCTAAAATCAGTGGGCGTCGTGTGAAGGGCAAACTTTTTCCTGCCTCATTGACCTTATCTCTGTTTGGAAGATATCTTTGTCAGCTCCTAACAATGCAGATGTTGAGCTCACCCCATCTGCACTAGCTGGAATTCCATTCAAAGACCTTGACCTTGAGTTCTTTTTGGAGATAGAAATTGACCTCGGTGAAGGGAAATGTTGGGATTCGCAGGTGCTTGTCTGCCCCTCCTGTTCTGTGTGGCTGTTTTAACAGCTCTTTGGCTCTCTTCAACTCCCAGTACACCAAGATGTCTTTAGCATCACAGTTGGTGACGTCTGCTCATTCACCCTCACACCTGTCCCATGCTCAGGACAATCAATAGTTGTTTTGACAGCTAAGCTTCCATCCCTCCCCTGTTACCGGAAAGACAGCTAAGTGGTCAGCTCTCTCGCCTATATCCCTGCCCAGGCTTAGCAGCTATGATTGATAGTATTCAGAGATGGCCTCAGGAAACCCTGGGACGCTCGCCAGCTACCACTGACACGACAACCAGTTCTGCAGCTCCTTCCTGTTCTCCACCTGCCCAGCACCTCCACCTATCCTGGCCACTGTCTCATCCTTAAGATATCTGAAAACTAGGACAGGTGATACCAGCAGAACGAGAGAGACTAAGGAGCTAGGAGAACCACGTCGCAAGGGCAGGGGATAGGGTGGTGGGGAGAAACCACCATCTTGTGTCCCTTAGCCAGTCTCCAGCCTGGCTTCCCAACCATTCAGATGCTCAGAGGCCAGCTGTCCTGCGCCCTCTACATTCACTGAACTGGGTGTCCGGGACATGCTGATGGATCCCAGCAAAGATTCTCCTACCTTTACTGAGGCGCCTGTGATGAAGTTGGAGATGACACGGCATGGTTTGATTAAAACCGTTTGTCATCAGCTCCAGCACACGGCCCTTGGTGTGCACAACTCCTGCAGCGAATACTCTAGAACCCGGCCCCATTGTCTCAGCTCAGGTGCCCACTGAATCACAAGAAAGGTCTATATCCTGAAAAATAGAGATTTTCCAGCCACATGAATAGCTGCAGCGGGAGCCTGACGGCTCCATGTCAGCCCACACGGCAGGCAGCGAGTGTAGTCATCACACACCTACTGCTGGGCTGCCCGCGGAAAAATCTTCCTCCCTGGCCACCTGCTATGCCTAACCCCTCCGAGCTATTTGGCAGCGGAGGCAGGTATGAACCGTCATCCCCGTAAAAATGACTCAGTCCCATGTAAGTAATTGCTTCAATAAACAATCCTCGGGTCCCTTTAGCCAGATAATACAACAGAGAATAAACTCCTCACATATACAGGTAGACCAGTGAGACAGAGGATTCCATCTGACTGACTTCTGTTACAGAAAAAGGGTATAAGCTTTGCATTCAGCATTCCAGCTTCCCTGCTTACAAGCTAAGTAGCTTTGGGCAGGTTCCTTAACCTTTTTAAGACAAGGGTTTTTTTTTTTCATGTTTAAATTGAGGAAAATAACACGCTTGCCTGACAGAGCTGTTACATGATCCACAAGACAATGCACACGAAAGCTCTTTGCAAAAGGCCAAGTGTTATGTGGTGATGAGTTATTCTAATGCAGTCTTCTACCTGGGTACCAGAGCATCTCTTCCATCTCCCCTGCCTCCTCTCCGATGTCCTATCCTCCATCAACTCCACAGTCTTCTGTGTAGAGCATGTGGAGCCTATGCGCGCGCGCGCGCGCACACACACACACACACAGAGTCCTGGTGTGCATTGCCATAGCTATAGCTAGGCAAGACCTATCTGACCTCCTTGTTCCAGAAGCCTTTGAGAAAGCACCAGCGATACCTTCACCACTGACACGGTATCTGTCCCCAAAGCCTGTGGCCCAGCTTTTCCCTTTAAGCCTGGCAAAAACCTGACAAAGTCTTTCTGGCCATCCTTCCTAGTTAATAGTGAAGGAAATGCCTAGAAGTGACCTTAGAAAGAAGGAGGGGGAAAATACAGAATTAGCAGGAGATTGGGGAGCTGGGGAGGGCCTTGGGACACCACTGGCTTTGGTTTCACAGAAGAAAATCAGGTTTCAGAGAGAAGTGGCTGGGTCAGGATGACAGGGACAGAAGAGATCTAAAAGCCCAGGTCCTTCCCCTAAGCTCTACCACCTAAAGTATAATCACTCCATTTGGCTCCCGAATTGCTGAAATAACTAAATAATGATAATAAAGTTCAAAAGAAACTCACCCAAAGAATTTATCTCGGCCACAGATGCCTGACCCAACAAGGGCCCCCAAGAACAGTAGCCACCTCATGTCCCACGGGTACCAGTCACACACTGACTGAGTCAAGCTGTATTTATAAGGAGCCCGAGGCAGACTCACATCCTCAAAGATGCTAATGTGGTTCTCCAGCACCTTTCCAGCTCTGACAAGGCAGGCCCCAGCCAAGGCCTCCTCCATTCCTTTCTAGTGATGAAGGCCCAGCCTCCATTTGCAAGGCAGGAACTTGCTCCACAGGCTGGGAACGTCTTACCCAGGGTGCCACATTGCTCATCACTTGGCATCTACGTGGTGTTTTTGAGTAAATGGAAAGAGCCCACACCGCCGCCGGTTGGAATTCATACTGATAGGAGAGGCCAGTTTGTAAACCTGGGATGGTGTTACCTCTAGAGTGATAAAAAACTGTTTGGAAAGTGAAGACTATCATATCATGAACCTTGAGCCAACTCCAAGACCACACACTTAAGAAGCCTGGCAAGGGAATTCAGCAGAGCAGATCACAGGGGAGAGTTCACGGGCCTAAGGCCTAATTCTTAGGATTCCATTCAGAAAAGAGGAATGAATATGAGGGGTAAACAGTCTAGGAAGGATGTGTTATTCTGAATACATTAACAGTCTTCCTTGGGATCTAAATGACAGATAAGGCTTGATGATATTTGTTTTGAATTTATTTTTTAATTTTTATTATATATTTATATGTATGTATGTGTGCCTGTGTGAGTTTACATAGACCATGTGTGTGCGCAAGTACCTTCCAAACTCAAAAGAGAGCATCAGATCCCATCAGGTCCCATCAGATCCCACCAGATCCCATCAGATCCCCTGGAACTGGAGCTATAAGCAGTTGTAAGCCACCATGTGGGTACTGGGCATCAAACCCAAGTCTTCTGCAAAAGTAGATGCAATCTTGATCTCTGAGTCATCCCTCCAGTCCCACAGTTTCTACTTATTTTTGTTTTTGATACATGAGCTCACTTTGTATTCCAGGTTAGCCTTGAACTCACAATCTGCCTGCTTCAACCTCCCAGGTGCTGGGACAACAGGCCTGAGCCACTAAGCCCGGGGGGGGGGGGGGGGGGGGGTTGTTGTTGTTTTTTTTTTTTTAAAACATGGTCTAGCTGTTTTGGAACTTACTATGTAGACCAGGCTAGCCTCAAACTCACAGAGATCCTCCTGCCTCTGCCTCTCAAGTACTGGGATTAAAGGTGTTTGCCACCATGCTCATACTCAAACCCAGCTCTGATCAAACTAAATAATAAGTCTTCCTAAGGTTTTGCTACCCTATGAGTGTGGAGTCAGTAGAGTAAGTGAACACTATTCATGACATCCATGGCTTATTTTCAGGCGTATGGCTTTGTCCCAGAAACCCCAACTCATCCCCTCCCACTGTCCCCATGGACTCATCCTTTCTACACCTGCTGAGTACATAGAACCAAGGTCATGGCTGGTAGTGTTGAAATTTATTCTGACACTTGTCAAACAGTAAGGAAGACTTTATGGAAATCGTTGCCATGGAGACCATGACTATAGTAGTAGGAGGGGCTAGTTTTCTCTCAAGGCCAAATGCAGCAAAGACAGCAGGATGAGGGGATCAGTAGATGGAAATTTACTAAGAGGAAGCATCAAGGGAGAGGGATTCTTGCTAAGCTACCCTAACAGGAATCTTGCTAAAGGCAGGTCAAGGATACATCATCATGAACAGTGAGAGATGAGGAAGTTAATCATATCTCCATAGATGGGGACAGTATGACTTGCCATGTCTTTGTTAATACTGGTTCTGAAGGGCCCAAGAACCAACCTAATAAAAAGAAGGAGGAGGAGGAGGAGGAGGAGGAGGAGGAGGAGGAGGAGGAGGCACTGAGTCCCAAGGGTAGCCTCCATTAGATAGAGCAGAACTGGGGGCCCTATCATCTCTTCCTGTCTCAGAGCTCTGTCAGCCCAACACTTAAACTGAACCCACATCTGCCCTGTACCCCGCAGAGGCGGGGCTCTAGCTCACACCAAGACAGAGTTGAAGTTAATAGTAAAAGAAACAAAGACTGGGACCAGCTAGAAGCACAATAAAAAGAACAATTTAGTTCTAGACCCAGAGTTCTAGATGCTGAAACCCACTTTCCATTGTCTCCCAAGAAACACCATCTATAGATGGATGGATGGATGGATGGATGGATGGATGGATGATAAATGGATAGATAGATAGATAGATAGATAGATAGATAGATAGATAGATAGAAGAATGGATAAATGGATGGATGGATAGATAGATGGATGGATGGATAAATAGATGGATGGATAAATAGATGGATGGATGGATGGATGGATGGATGGATGGATGGATGGATGGATAGATCTAAACCACGAATGGACGTGCATATCTAAAGAGAATTTGTGCGCAAGCTAAGAGGCCAACTTAAGTGGGGCACGAGGCAGCAAGACCAAAGAATACACAGGAGCCAGATGCCCAGCACCTTTGTTGATTAGCATTGAGTGACTGAAGGAACTCAAATCCATTGCTAACTCTGAAACGCTGCACTGTTTAAAATAGTGGATGGCATATCAGATATCCTGCATCACAGATATTTACATTCTGATTCTTTTTTGTTGTTGTTGTTTTGTTTTGGAGCTGAGGATCAAACCCAGGGCCTTGCGCTTGCTAGGCAAGCACTCTGCCACTGAGCTAAATCCCCAACCCCTACTTTCTGATTCTTAACAGTAGCAAAATTATAGTTACAAAGTAGCAATGAAATAATTTTACGGTTGGAGGATCACCACAATATGAGGAACTGTATTAAAGGGTCGCAGCATTAGGAAGGTTGAGACCCACTTGTTTAAAATAAAGGAGCTCAGCCTTATTTTAAACATGATAGTCATGTCTGAAACCTGAAATTATAGCATTTGACATACTGAGACAGGAGAATCACCTGTACTACTTCGTGAGACCCTAACTCAAGGAGAGAGAGAGAGAGAGAGAGAGAGAGAGAGAGAGAGAGAGAGAGAGAGAATGAATGAATGAATGAATGAATAAAAAAAAGATTGACACTTGCTACAACATTGATGAGCCTTGGAAATATTTCCCTGTGTGAAATCAGCCCCATATAGAATGATGAATGCTATGGGATTTCGGTACCTGCCCTAGCAAAACTCATAGATAGAAAGTACAATAATGGTTAGAACAGGTTGGGGGGAGGCAATGTCAATTTACCAATTAATGAGTGAGCAAGCATTTCAATTTGAGACGATCTGAAAGAGTTCTGGAAATGGATATTGGTGATCACAGCATAGCATAGTAAATACAATTAATAATATTATTGAGTTGTACACTTAATATTAATGAATTGTACCCTTAAGAATAATCAAGGGGCAAACATCATGGCTTATGCCTTTAATCTCAGCACTTGAGAGACAGAGGCAGGTGGATCACTGTGAGTTCAAGGCCAGTCTGGTCTACATAGAGAGTTCCAGGACAGCAGGGGATACATAGAGAGACCTTGTCTCAAAAAAAAGAATGACCGAGGGCCAACTCTCCCTGGAGGAGCCCACACTACGCTGGCCTCTCGTACTTCGGGGGATTTGTCTTTGGAAAGCCTATACCCAAACTCTTGGGTATATCTTCCTTTCTTCTGAGCTCTTCTCATTCTCTTTCTTTTTAAAGATTTTTTTTATTTGATTTTATATGTGTAAGTGTTTGCCTACATGGATGTCTGTGTACCATACCTGCCCTGGTACCAGTGGAGGTTAGAAGAGGGGGCACCAGATGCCCTGGAACTGGGGTTGCAGATGGTGTGAGCCACCACGTGGCTGGGAGTCAAACAGGGGGTCTCTGCAAGAGCAGCCATGCTCTTAACTGCCGAGCCACGCCTCTAGCCCCACGTCCCTTTCCCTTAACCCTCGTGCTTAACCCAAATATTAAAATATTTTTGTTAGCCGCTCCCCCTCCAAGATTTTCAAGAGCTGGGTGTGGTAGCATGAGCCTGGATCCCAGCACTTTAGAGGTAGAGACGGGAGGCTCAGGAGTTCAGGCCCAACCTCAAGTACATAAGACACTGTCTGAAAAAAATAAAACAACAGATTTTATGTCATGTATAAGTGACTACAGAAAAAAAAATTAAAGGGTATTGGGAACAGTTCCCTTAGAACAGGTTAAAGAAAAAGACACGGTACAACACAGGGACTTGTGGCTTTGGGACAACAGAAACTGGAGGAACAGAAGCTGAGAATGAAGCTCAGTGGGGAAGTGCTCCCCGAGCAAGGGCAAGTCTCTGGGTTCAAATCCCAGTCCCACCAAAAAGGAAAAGAAAAAAGAAAGGAAATACCCTTAACTACTGTTTCCAGATGAAGGAATAATCAGAAGCCGGTTTTGCTGTACACCACAGAGACTTTAATGGTGTTTGTCTATTCTGCAGAACCCTAATAGGGGTGGTCTCGTACATGCTCCATGATGGTCTTCAGGCCAAGCCAGGTCTCTTCTGCTGTGGGCAAGATCTGCTTGGCTGGCAGGAGGAAGCCATAGAAGCCTGTGTCCCTCAGTTCAAAGGCAAAGGAGTATTTGATGCCAAAATCATAGGCCCAGTCGATGCTTCCGCCACTGGCTTGGTCTGAGGGGCAAATGGAAATGAAATCTGATGACACTGTTCCCATTGACCTCTGGCATGATCAAAGATAAACCAGGCCCTCTAAGCATGGACTAGAGGACCAGATAGAATCTATGAGGGGTTCATGCTTATGACAGAAAAAAAAGCACAAGTGTAGTATGTTCAAAAACGAAAAAGGTGTTCAAGCAGACACTGGATTTAGCCCTTCTTTGGTGTCACCGTGGAGCTTCCAACTTTATTTACCCATCTGGAACTTTGCCTAATGCCCTAATTGGCATCTCCCCCAGCTTAGGGAGGCCACGCCATTTCCTTCTTTAGAAGGCACACACATTGTTTTCTCTAGTGGGATAGAACGGATTACAAATTTAGTGAGTGACTTGGTCCCTGGCCTCAGGGGACTCTCAGCATGAGGATGGAGCAAGTTCCTACGAGATGTCGAATCACATGCCCAGTGCTAGGGATCATGGGTAAGCCAGTAGAGTGCTATGCACCTGTGTTAAGTCTGGCCATTGATGTGGCGCGTGATGATGTGACACATGACGAAAAAAGGTGGCATTAGGCTACAAAGTCCTGAGGCATTTGTGACTTGGAAAAGCTAAGCAATGGACTGGCCCTGAGGCCCCTCCCAGGGAGGTCAGGTTGGGGTAGAGTTGGAGGAAGCCACCAGGTACCTAAGAACAGAAACCAGGGAGGCTGTTACAGGGAGGACTCAAGGTCAGTGTTGTGAATTACAGGTTACCTATTGTTCATCCAAAAGTGTTGTGAGCAGAAGTGTTTTAAATTATAGACTTTTGAGATTTTGGAATATCTGTATATGTATCACAAGATCTCTTAGGGGTGAGCCCTACTCTAAAGGTAAAATTCATTTGGGTTTTATATATAATTTATATATTCATAGCCTGGAAATAATTTTATCAGTACTGTTGGTGTACCCGAGCTTTGACTCAGACCTATCATGTAAGATCAGATATGGAATTTTCCACTTGTGGCCTTCCATTGGCAGGGGGAAAGTGTTAGAGTTGGAAGCATTTTGGGTTTGAGATTTTCAGATTTGGGGTGCTCAACCTGTAAGGCCCAAGAGTTTGTATGACGAGTGAGTTTGTTTCCCCCAGCAGCCTCCACAGTGCCTAGCAAACAGAAAATACTAAATAGTTACTGACTGCAATGGACCTTTGTGGGTTCCAAAATTACCACCTTGTACCTTTGACAGAACCAATCTCACTAAGAGGTGTAGAGAGGGTAAAAATTCTGGGCTTCAGACGGAATCTTGACCCTGCAAATCACTAGCTGGTGATCTGAAGCAAGCCAACTTATCTCTAAGTTCCAGAAGATTCGTGTGTCCAATGGGGATGAGCTGCATCGAGAACTAGCCACGAAAAGGCAGTGAGTATGCTTACAGCATTTGTCTGTGCTCACTGAACACACCTTAGTCGGCTCCTTTCACGCCTATTTCAGTCTGAGGAGGCACTAGAATTGCACCCATTATACAGAAAAAGAAACTGAGATCAGACAATATATGTAGAATGAGCATCCAGCAAATGTTAATTATAGACTACTGCCTGCTGACACGCACTAAATCACGTGTTCAATCCCCAGTACTGTGAAAAATAAAATCAACTGAGTGTTAGTTATTATTATAACTGTCATTTTCAATGAATGAGTAGGATCTGGTCAAATGAGATCACATCAAGGATCAGAGATACATGGAGGGGAACATGCCTCCAGCCAATAATTCTAGAGCTCTAGAGAGTCAGTGAACGCTTTCATTCCACATACTATCTTTTGAGTCTCCCAATAAGCCATTTTACAGATGGACAGAAACAAGGGAGGATAAGCAACTGGCCAAAGGTGACTTGGTTCCAAAGAGGCAGGACGATGATTCGGAGCCAGGTTTCTGTCCCCGAGGGTTGGATTCTTTCTCCTACTTCTCTTCTAACTCTTGTGAACATATGAAGCTCTTCAAAGCCCTTTGCAGGCAAGAAGTTGCCCAGGAAATGTCTCACCTACCAAAGATGTGCAGCTGGTTACTGCTTGGAGAGCAGGTGCTCAGCCCAGAGCTGCAAGCCAACCTGAGTCATGAGGCAAGCACTTAGCTAGTTCCTAGAGCTCTCATGCTTAGAGGCAGTGCTTCTCTGGTTGGGAGGAGGCAGGATCCCAGAGCCAGCACCAGGCAGACCTGCAGTCAGGAGATGCATGAATGAAGGACCAGGTTCTAAGGGATCATATGGCAAACCTACATGTGTCTTGTATTTGCTTATTGGAACTCTTTGATACCTGTATCTTCAGCAAGAAAAATATACTAACCCTCAGCCTTCCAAGGTCTTCAAGACAAGGTAAATGAAAAACTTAAATCCCTTATAATGAAATAGATGAGACATGTATGGGGGCTTCAGGGATACAGGAAGGCATTCTACTAACATCCTAAACTCCAGCCTCCACCCCAAGGCTGCCAAAGGCATGTACTTCTCAAACTTGAGTTGTCATCAAGGTCCTAGGTTAGGTCCACTTCTCTGTGCCCACTCCAATACTCAGGAGCTCTGGAGAGTTCCCTGAGTGCTAGAGATATGGCTCAGTCAGTAGAGTACTTTCCGATCATATATGAAGTCCTGGGCTCAACCCCCAGCACCACATAAACCCATGGCTGCAATCCCAGCCCTCCAAAGTCTGGGGCAGGAGGACTAGATGTTCAAGATCATCCTTGGCTACATAGTAAGTTCGAGGCAAACCTGGAATACATGAGATCCTACCAAAAAAAAAAAAAAAAGGTAAGGCCAAGTCCATATGGTTTTGAAAGTCTCAGCAACTGTTTGTAGATCAAGATCAATCTTAGCGAACAGTCTACAACACAGATAATAAAAACTCCAGTGCCATTCATTCACACTGGGTGGCTAATCTTGCCATGGGAATATATTCCGAAAAGGAGCTTATAAAATATAAATAGTAGCATTATCTTACATAAAATTATATAAATCCAAGGACTCAATAACTGAGATTTATCAATGAAATGAAATAGCAAATAACTAGCATGTAAATACAAAACACTCAACAGGAAGAGATGCTAACTTTAAAAAGATGAATATAAGATATGCACAGGCATTGCCTCCAGTTAAATATGTTTGTGTTCATGGACAAGAACAAAAAAAATCATTAAATTTCTTATCATGAAATTGAACATGATAAGAAATATATTGAGCCAGGCGGTGGTGGCCCATGCCTTTAATCCCAGCACTCAGGAGGCAGAGCCAGGCGGATCTCTGTGAGTTCAAGGCCAGCCTGGTCTACAGAGTGAGTTCCAGGACAGGCTCCAAAGTTACACAGAGAAACCCTGTCTCAAAAAAACCAAAAAAAAAAAGAAAGAAAGAAAAGAAAAAAAAATTAAAGAAATATGTTGAGTACTGAATTATTTTTCCCATAAAGTTTTTTAGTGTATTGTAGATACAGAAAGAAAAAACAAACAAACATAAAGTAAAGCCAAAAGTCCATAGTCTAAGAGGAGAAACTTCCGTTTATATCATTAGAAGTACTTTTTGCATTTCCATGAAGCGTTTTGGATTTCATGAGTATATCTCACTCCTCTGTTTTCTAAAACTCCCATTAAGAAAAACACAAGTGGCTGGGTAGTGGTGGTCCACGCCTTTAATCCCAGAACTTGGGAGGCAAAAGCAGGTGGATCTCTGTGAGTCTGAGACCAGTCTGCTCCACATAGTCTCCAACACAGAAAAGCAAACAGGTAAAAAAGACAGCCACAACTAACAAGTGGGCATTCCCACAAACACGCCCTCCCCTTCCCCATGGCTGCGGCTGTATCAACAGGCACAGCATATTAGAGGACAGGTCCCTTTGCTCCAGATGACTGACCCCTGCCCTCCCTGTTCTCACCCTCCCCACTTCTTGGCATCTACACTGCGTCAGTCATTACACACATACAGATTTACATGTGTGTGCGTGTATCCTAGGAAACAAAGGAAGGACAGCCTCCCGTTCTGAATCTCCCTGTTCCCTTTTCATCCACCTGCTCTGGCTAAGGCCACTAATGAACTAGTGACAAAAATTCAGAGGAACATGTTCTTTCCCGTGTGTTGACCTTTACATGGCCTTTATCATTTTCTCCGCTGTCTCCTTTTTAAATAATTGCTCTTCCCCCTGGTTTCTGAAACCCAAGGCCCCTCTGCTTAGCTCTCCGCTACCTTTCAACTCTCAAGGTTCTTCCCACTCCAAATACCTCCTTGCTTTGCTGTTACCACCCTCTCCACACAACTCTTCCTAATCAAGCTCCCTCCCTTCTGTCTCTCCCTCCCTCTCCTGTCTGCAGAATCTCAGGGCCATATCATCGGAAAGCTGCAAACCCTATAAGTACTTCAAGCTCAACATTTCCACAACCAAACCCTTGCTCTTTCCAATGATCCAGAATGTCACTCTCAGTGAGTGGCACAACCCAATGACCTTCAGCAAGGAACTCTCCACCTCCAATAAAGGACAGGGGGCCAATGGCTCTATGTCCCAGACACTGCCCATGCTCATGCCGTGTTCTGGCTTGGACCATCATCTCTAGCCCTAACTCCCCCTGCTCCTGCTGGGGAACGCACCTACTTCCAGTCCATCACAACTGAACCACCACTCAATACTCCACTCAATACTCAACTGCTTCACTATAAACTCCAAAATGGCTTCCAGAATCCTTCTAATTAAACTCAAAGCCTTCACATAGCACACAAAGCCCATATCCCTTCGGCTTCCTTCTTCACATCTCTCATCCCAGCAAGCCCAAACTTGCTTGTGGTTCTCAGAGTCCTTCATGCAGTTCATACTTCAACACCCTTGATCTGACTACTCAGAACATCTACTCCTTTGTTCCTTCATAGCTACCTAACGGCCAATCTTTAACACCCTGCTTTCTTCCTACGTGAAGATTCTCCAGAGCATTAAGACCCCCACCCTAGCTTTACAATACTCTTGAACCATCCACAACCTACTATGGCACATACACACTAATATTCTTCTGAATTCCTGTTCTGCTCTCTTAAATATGACCGCTGAGCAAGCAAGATGGTTCAGCAAGTAAAGGCACTTGGTACAAGCCAGATGATCTGAATTTGATTCCAGGAATACAAAAGGTGGAAAGAAAGAACTGACTCCCACAAGTTGTCTTCTGACCTCCATGTATGTATGTACAAACACACACACACACACACACACACACACACACACACACACACACACGCAAAAGAAATTGAGTTCTTGGTAGGTTTCTTGTATCTGCAGTACTTGGCGTCATGCTTAGCACATGGCAGAGGCTGAATGAAACCTGTTGAATAGAATGAGTGTACGTTTGAGGCATGGGCTCTATCTACTAGCTTCCAAAGGACCTTTGGGCACAGGAGCGTCGTGGAAATGGACACTCGCTGTGTAGTTTTGAGTTTCTAACTTTATCTGTAAGAAAGGGTCATTTAAACAGTTCAGAATTCAGAGTGCACTGAGACCTCCCATGGTACCCACTGGAGGCAGAAGAGCTTCACAAAGGCCAGGTTTATCCCTGCCTGTCTCCTTCCTCTTCTCTGTGCACAGACAGCTTCCTGTCTCAGCATCTTTCTATTGAGCCATCCAGGGGTTTCCTGTTGTTGCTATTTGGTTTGCTTTTGGGTTTTTGATACAGGAAACTGAACCCAGGGCTTCTGAACTCAGGACTCTGTGCATGCTAAGCACATGTTCCACCACTAAATGAATCTCCCCAGCCCCTAACCAGGTCCTCTTAAAGGAGCCACGTCCATTTTTCAAACCCCACCCACAGTTCATGAGCTTACTCAAGGCAGGAGCCCCTCTTAGCCAGGAAAGGGAAGATTAGGTAAAAGAGCAAGAATTTTGGTGTAAGTTCTGATAAAGGTTCATTTTTAGGCTAAGCGATTGTATATAACAGCATTGAGATGTAAGGTCCTGGACAAGCTTAGGAGATGCACAAAACACACATATCCAGGAAGTCTTTCGTTATCACATAATACATATTTCATGGGGAGCCTAGGCCTACTGAGGGGAAACAGGGAAGATGGGGTTCTGTGTGGGAAGGACTAGCCTTTCACAGGAGGGCATTTAAAAGCGTTAGCCCAAGTTCAAATGGTGCTTCTCCCCTTAATAGGTCATTCATACATACTCTTAGCAAATTAGCTACTTACAGATGACGGAACAGATCGGCCCCACTTTGTAACTGGTGCCATGAAGTCCTGTCAAAGACTGGGCAGCCTTTTGGGCCACTTCATCCTAGAAGGAAAAGTGAATGGGTAAAACTTGTCTCTTGGGAAACCAGTAGAAGACTATAGACTGGGAGGCCTGGTTAAGTAGAGTCCTTCGTCAACTGACACAGAAGCACACCATTGCTTTTCCTCACAACCGTTTCACTAGAAAGTGAACACACGTTTACCCTGCCTTCGAACACACAACGTGGCACAGTTATTCTGTCATCATCCAGGGGTTTGCAACGCTCCCGAGGTCATCACTGTACCAGCAGCTCTCCTTGTTCAGAAACATAAATGAAAACAGTGTGGGTGGCCAGAGGAATCACTGAGTGGGTAAAGGTGCTTGGTGCCAAGCCTGAGAACCTAACCCAGCCCCTGGGACTCTGGTAAAGGAAGAGCACCCACTCCTGTGAGCTGTCCCCTGACTTACACACACACACACACACACACACACACACACACACACACACACAAAGTAAACAAATGTAGTTTTAAATTTTTTTAGAAACTGGGCTGGCCGGGTGGTGTGGTACACACCTTTAATCCCAGCACTTGGGAGGCAGAGCCAGGAGGATTTCTATGAGTTCTAAGCCAGCCTGGTCTACAGAGTGAGTTCCAGGACAGCCAGGGCAACATAGAAAAACCTTGTCTCAAAAAAAAAAAAAAAAAATTTAAAAATTTCTAAAAAAAAACCTAACCAAAATAAAGCAAACAGTTGAGTGGGCTTAGGGGGCCTAAAAAGAACATATATGTACTGACCTCAGTATGTACCTGGGAAGTCGGGTTTTTTTCCTCCAAGTTGATCCCTACACTGGCGTATTTCCCTATGATTGTCTCTTTTTCCAAGAAGCAGAGCTCAGCAAAATATTTTCCATTACTCAAGGGTTCCAATTTTGACTGATTGAGGCTTTACTGTCCTTGCTAAGGATAAATGTAAGGTCTTGAACTTGGGTCCAGGAAAACAACTGTACAAATACCAGATGGGGGAAACCTGGCTCGGAGAGGAGCCTGGGGGTTTCAGTTGTCAATGAGCCCAGCATGAGACAACAGCAAGGAGCAAGGGCCAAAGAAGCCAGGGGACTCTCGACTGCAACCCAGGAAATGCGTCCTGAGAGTACACCGCAGGGCGGGGTAGCTGTGAGCCGCACTCTGCTCCGAATGCGGCTTCACGTTCACTTTGGGGACTACTTTTCAAGAACACGGACAACCAAAGCTGGCATTCAGGCAATAGCAACTGGGGAGGGAGTGTGGCCCCATCTTGTGAGTTCTTAAAGGAATCAGGGTCGTTCAGAGGCTGGATGCAGTAAGGGTAGACCCAGGAGAAGCGGGTCTCTAGGGGTTGAGTCATTCAGAGACTCATCTCCCAAACAGAACAAACTTCATCAATATAGCCAGATGGTAAAGCAGGGCTGGGGGTGAAGGACAACAGAAACAGGAAGGTCTAACACTCAGCTCCCCCAGCACGGCCAGGCTCCATTGACCGCAGAGACCCCAGCTCTAGGCCTCAGGTTACACAGCTATCTCCTCTCACACACACTTGAGTGCAGGATTTAGACAACGCAGGTTATCTGGTTGTAGATATAGGCCTGGAAAGTAGAACAGAGACCTCAAGAGGGACAGAGGTGTTTCCAAAGGCATGATGGGGTGGGGGAGCATGCTGTGTGAAAGGGGAAAGGAAGAATAGGTGGGAAAGAGAACAGTGTGGAGCAGAGGGATGGGGAAGAAAATGGGGGCAAGAACCAACAGAATCAATGTTAATGCCATAGTGAAACCTTATACTTTGTATGCTAATTTTTAATTAAAAAATAAATTATATTAAGTTAAAAAAAAAAAACAATGGGAGTAGGGAGTACACCTAGGTTCCTTCCAATCCTGACATTTTCCCCCCAGGATATAACTTTGGTAAGAAGTCCCCTTCAGCCCTAAAAACTGTCCTAACAAGTCTAAAGTCCTACTGCTAAGATGAAGATACATTTGAACTGGAATTATCTATTCTGTGTCAGCCTGTGGCTGCTGAGAAAAAAAATCTATTTGAAGGTAGATTGTCCAAAAGGTCTCAATTCCAGGCTTATCCCTAACAGATGGGTTTCAAAATCAAGCCTAAAAGCCAAATTGGAAATATTTGCACATTCTCTTCATCTGGGAATAACTGTTGCTCAATTGTGAACAGCTTCCTGGGATGTTACCATCTGACCCAAGGCTGCAGCCAATCTGTTTCCTTCTGAAGTAGGGAAGACGACAGAAGGGACTGAGTTAGGGAAGAGAGCATTGTAAGCATACGCCATCCACCAGTGCGTTGTCTCCTCAGGTCACCGAGCCAAAAGCCACAAGAAAGCCCCAGGTGAGTGACAGGGAGCTGCACTGCCTAGGGCATCTGGCCAGCAGTCCAAGAGTCCACATCCAGGTGGCTGATTAGGAAGCACACCCTGGGAGTTAATGGTGAGGCCAGCCATGGTGGTACACACCTGTAACCCAAGCACCCAAGAGGCTGAGGCAGGCAGGAGAGTCATAATTTTGCAATTTTAGAGCCTGGACTAGGCTGCTCAAAGTGAGACCCTGCCTCAAAAAGAAAAAAGGAAAGCAGGTTCTTGGATCACCTATGTTAAGGTAACATTAATTTTTATGGATTCTACTCACCAAAGAAACTCAGTTGATGTTGGGCATGTGGCTCATCACCTTCATAACCTGTCACTAGCATACCTCCGTCTTGGTACCTAACTTCATGAATGGAGCTTAACTTGTCTACCCAACAGATGTGGTTGTTGAAATCAAAATACAAATGTAGGAACTCACCAGCTCTTCGAAGTTATCTGATTTGCTACATTTATAGCCGTAGGGGAACATGAGCAGCTGGGAGTAGCTGTGGAGGGTAATGAAGGCTTTGATTTTTCCATGACTCTTGATGAAGTCCACTATGGATTCCACTTCAACTTCTGAGTTGGGCCTGGGTCCGTGGTATGAATCAGAGCAAGGGTTGCTACTGGCTCCAGGTCCTAAGGGGAAGAAGAAGAAGCCTAGTTAGGCCAGTATTTTTAAAAAGACACTGCAGAGTGAAGATTACCACGTGCATGAATAAGCTCTTCCTGTGTAAACCAGAGAAAGTCAGTCCTTGTATTAGGTCAAATCTCCTCCTCTGAGGGCACGCTAGGAAGCATAACTGAATTTATCCTAAGCCTATCTCTTCTTTTAAAATATGTCTCCTCTACACAGCAGAAAGAGCTATCAGATCAGATCGTCTCCCCTCTGTGGGAGCTGTTGGAAGAAGAGCCCCTGAACTGGGTGGGAGTCCTATAAGTTCATTTTCTGGGGCCTCTTCCAGTTTGTAGAGTCCAGGAGCGGAAGTCCCTGTGCATCTAAACTTCCAAGTCACAAGGCCACAAATGTAAGGAACCCCTGACATTCTTTCTGCCCTGAAGAAATCACAACATTTGACAAGGCCACCTTTGGCCTTGATTCTCTCACAGCTATAGTTGCTCAAGAGAACTGAAATGGGGTCACTGTAGGCCTGGCAGAGCCGTGGATGCTTGAAAACCTCTCAGGGAGCAGGTGGGGACTGAGACTTCCCAAGCTCTCTAAGTGAACCAGGCAAAATCCATGGAAATATAACTTCTGCCATCTTATGTTAAAATTATTGAAGAATAACGGATCAGAGAGGGAAGGGACATCAAATTACTGGATATGGTTCAATATTCGGGCTCTGGCGCTTTGATTATTTTTCCTATGCAAAAAAATAATAAGAATAATAAATTGTTAAAGCAATGAACGAAGTTATCACTCATGCATATCCCATCGCGTGTCCCTAGAGGGTCCTGTCTCAGTTCTGTAACCCTCGATAATTCATTTGGTTTACAAATATTTCATGACTGCTCTGTGTCGCAGACTCTGTGCCAGGCATTAGGAAACAGAGGCAGCCCCCAGCCAGCCCCCGGGTGGGTAGTACGTAATCTGCTTTGTCAATTTAACTGGATTGGGAACACCTAGGAAATACACCTCTGGGGGGCTCTGGGGTCTTTGCAGAGACACCCAGCTGAGGAGACAAAGCCCACCCTACGTCCTGAATGTGGGCTAGAGTACTTGAATGAATACAAGATGGAAAGGAGAGGGCGCCAGCTGAGCCCAGCACCCCTCTCTCTCTGTTGACTCGGGACACAAGGCACCCACATCCTTCATGATGCTACTACCACCTCCAAGATGGCAAGTTCCTTCAATCTAGTAGCCAGAATAAGCCCCTCTCCCCTGGAGACGCAGTTTGTCTAGTATTTGGTCACATCAATGAGAAAAGTAACTAATGTACTGTTATTGGAAGCTAGTAGGAAAAGGAACAAATTTCAGTTCTTTGATTAGTGCAATAGAGGTTTACCTGGTGCCTAAAAGCGTGAAAGAACCCCCCAACTAGATTGCCAGTGGACCCCCAAACAGAAAAACCGCAGTCAACAAAACTAGACAAGCAAGCTAATGTTTTATCTTTGACTCTGTTTCAAAAATCTATTTCTTAATTCCATTTGTCCTTTTTTTTTTTGTAAGTTTTCCTTCTCGAAGAATCTACCAGATGATGTAATGCTTGTCTTCCTAATAGATCCTAACCCCCTCTAGCGGCTGGTTCGGCGTCTCCTGCGCTCCCGCCATTGTGCAAAGCCTGGCTTCTGCAGCTGTGAGGCTGGACTGTGCTACAGCCTGCAGGGAAACCAAGATGGGAGGCAGACCATATGAAACGCTGCCTAGAGCTACGACAGTGCTGTGCTCCCTCCCATGAAGGGAGAGGAGTTAGTGAAGTGTTTCAAAGAGCTTTTCAAAGGACTTGAATTCTAGATGGACTAAACAGGCTGACGGCACTGCAGAGCCCCTGCAAACCAGTTAGCCGCTCAGGCTGCAGTCTGACCGTCCCTGGGGACCACACCCTGTGCTCACCTCCGAAATTTGCATCCCAGTTCCGATTAGCATCCACACCAACACAGAAGCTTCCAGACAGTTTAGACCGGGTCTTTCGCCACATACGGTTCTTTAAAAATCCAACCAAATGTGAATATGAGGGGAAAGAAAAGGTGGTCATCCCTTCTGATCAGCAAGTCCCTCACCCGAATGTTCCTTTCCCTCGCTCCCCAGCTTCAGAACTGCACAGTATTTCTTTCGCCCACAGCTGTCAAATGGTCCCCACACGGGGTTCACGTTATGTATTTCCTCTCTCCAATAAATGCCTGCCAAACCATGTTCCATAAAACATGGTTCTGTTAAATTCTAGCCACCACCACAACAAAAAGGGAAAGAGATGGAATTTCTGAGAGAACGGTCTGGGAAAATATGGGGCTAAATCAGGAAGCTTACTACAGAACTGCCAAGCATGTTTAATGTTCTAATGTTTTTTAAGAACCTCTGAGAGATCAGAGACAGCATTTCTCTGGCTTGCATCCTGTGGACCCGGCATTCATGCAGTGTGTCGGGCTGTGAGGAAGAATGTAAGTCTCTTTGAAAATGCAACAGTCATTGTCGTTATTATCTGCTCTCTACAAGAATAAACGTGAAACTCTGATTCATTCTGAATATACATGAGGTCACAATGCCACAGTGGTGGTTTTGTCATGGTCTTTTATGGGGAGGGAGCCTACATAACTCCTTTTAGAGATATTACAGAGGATTTCTTTGACAAATCGTGAGTAAAAATGCTAGGATGCATTGTGCCGCCCACTTAAATCTTGTTGCAATCTAATTGTCAGCAGGTAACATCTGCCTCCTCTTTTCTATCAGTCAGACACACACACACACACACACACACACACACACACACACACACATCTTGGAGATAATTGGGACAAGTCTCCTAGGTGACTCACTGCAAACACAGCTCTCTAATAGTCCAGCATAACAGCTGAAATAGGGCTCTGGCTGAGTCGACATGTAAAGACATCGCACGTCAGAATAATAAGTGACTATAAACACTTCTCTCCGCCTCATTTCAAGGCCACTACTGAGAGGTTAGGCACTCTGCTTAGAGTAAATCAGGAACAGAAAGATTACTTTTGTTTGGTTTTCCAAGTTCCTGCATGTCTCCTTGAGTCCTGTGGATGTATAAAACACAAAACAACAACAAATAAATAAAACATTAAGTGGCTTACAGTAGTTTGGGAGAACACATATCCGTCAGGGTTTGTGACAGGCAGCAGGAAGATATCCAGGCTTTCCAGAAGGGAAGTGATGGATGGATCGGTTCCATAATCAGAAGCAAGCTGAGTAGAGACATAGACATTTCAGTCTTGCAAACTCCCTTTTGCCAGAAAACACATTGCAAAATACTATGGCACTGTGTTTCTGTGGTCTGGTTTTTGTTTTGTTTTGCTTTGTTTTTCCAAACATGAATTAGGGACCATTGTTGATCAATGGGAAACTTCCAAAACCCTTGCAGAACAGTCTCCCACAGCTTAATACACCAGTGCCTGTAACTTCCCTTTCTGTGACAATGATTTTCTTCTATTAAATAAGTGTCAGTTATCACCTGTCTATTAGAAGTAGCAACACTCTTTCCCTGTTATTTGCAGTGACGCTTTTTGCAGTGGTAGGCAATGGTATGTATGGTTTATTTGGATCTGTGAACCAAATTATAAAAACTTAATATTCCTTAATCCTCCCATGGGGTGACTTTCCAAAAGAACTCGGGACCAACATCAGATTACTTAAATATGCGAAGACTTTGCTAAAAGTATGGAGAAGCGGTTAAATTCCATTTGGGGAATTGCATTTTGACTGCAATCAATTGCAGGAGAGTTGAAGTTTCTGCTGGATTAAAATTTATTCATTTCCTGTGCTCAGCCATCCTAAGGCATTACTATTCAACTGTTAAATATCCATTTCATAATACCCTAAAGGTAACCGCATTTTAATTGAAGGGAAAAATGTATCAGTCGGCATGCACGTGGTTGCACATGCTTGAATGATCTGATGTGGATTGATTTCCTTTGCTCATGAATTAACATTCTGATTTATAGCGTGTCATTTTGGAATTACTTAAGAGATAGCAGCCTAGGTCACACCCACTCAGCATCGTGTCCTGACTCCTGTGCCAAGGACCATGTGGAAGGGAGAGACTGCTACATCCCAACTTCAGATCTGGACAACATTCAGAACGACCCAGACACCCTCAGCTCACTTCGCTTTAGATCTGTAGCTCAAAGCAAACTCTTCCTCCACCTATTTCCATTTGTTCTCTGAAGCCCTTTCAAGATTTTATGGGAGAGGCACCTCCCTCCGAGTATCAAGCTTCTCTCCTGCTCCTGTGCTACACTTGACACCCAGAGGCCTAGCTGGCCACTCTTTTTAATTCTTCTGGCTTGCTGTGATTTTAACAAGGGGCCCAGGGACACAGTACCGTGATCCTAAATGGGGTAAACCAAAGAAAAGAAAGCTTGGCTGATTCTGTTTCCTGCCGGTGTTGTAAGAGAAGGATCTGCCTGGGAGTGCTTGCAATCAGGCCCACCGGGACAGTGTGTGTTTACTTAGTGAGCCTAACTCCCAGAGGACAAAATATGTGAAGAATTTTAAGCAAAATGACCTTATTTGCTGTCCACAGTGCGGTAGCTTGTGTAACCCACTCTCGAGCGTGGATGCCCGCGTCTAGCCAGATGGCTGGCTTGTCTCCTCCGGTGCTGAACTGCAACACAAGCATAGCTCAAGCATAGCAATGGAAACAGCTTCTCCGGGGTCGGGGTCGGGGCCTCTCCCCGGGCTCTTTCTCTGTCCCCTTTCTGTTCTCCACAGGATTAAGAGAACAAGAGGAGAAGTCAGGTGATACTGGCTGGACTCTTCAGTTTGTTTGGTCCCTTTCTTTTAACAAAAGCTTAAATAGAGATTAAGAAGCAGAGCAAATTTTTCCTCCCTTGATGTTTGCGAAAAAATTATCACAGATAATGTGATGAAAATATGCTCACATGTTGTTAACTGGGGAAAAAACAGGTTTCGGGTAGAACGTCATTCTTTCTTATTATTTAAAAGGTTAGTTCCTGTGGCAGTAAGCATGTCAGCAAATGTATACGGGGGTGGGGGGGAGGGGGCAGGGGGAGGGAGGAGGGGGGTGTGGAACAGACAAAAATGAAAAAATAGTTATGGCTATCATCCAATAGTTGTGAAATTAGGACTGCCAGAGATATTCCTTGCCTCCTTGTTGGTTGGTTGGTTGGTTGGTTGGTTCCTGTTTACCCATGTTTATGCATGGATTATATTATTTTAGTTCTAAGAATCTCATCAGAACTTTCGGGCCCTTGACCAGAACAGGACGGCAAGCCCCCATGGTGCTCTCCGGAGCTCCACCTTTAGGATCTAAGTGACTGCGTTCTGGATCAGTAAATAGGGAGGAAAAGATTGTTTTTGCACCATCACCTTCTACCTCTGTGTAGCATTCTAAGCAACAGATTAAGGTAAATGAGAAATGCAAATTCTTGCTAAAAACTTGACATTTCACAGGTTTGGGAAAGTTTGGGGTAAAAATGTTTTGAGCCTTTTCCTTCAAAGTGTTAAGATGTAGTAAGTAGGGAAGTTCAAAAAAAAAAAAAATGTCTCAACCACCCAGCCACTTGGAAAGTCGAAGGCCAGGAAAAACTAAGGCAGAGGAGAACTTGGGGTTCCCTGACTCAGCGGGAGGCCAGCCGAAGAAAAACAGCCGAGAAAGGGCTAGCAGGCATTCCCAGGCCCGCCGTCTGCAGTAGGCAGACTACCCCTCCCAGGCCAGCTTTGGGGAAAGCGCTCTGGAAGTCCATCTGTCCCAGTTAGTTGGTTCCTAGCCACAACATTTCCAAATTTAGTAGGACGTTGTGACATTACCTCCCCGCCACACCCCCCTTAACAAACTCTTTCTAGGAAGTCTGGGGAAACAATTTTCGCTGTTTTTCTGAACAAAGTGCAAATGCTTGAAACTATCAGTCCGAAGACTGTTAGGGGTGACAGAAGCAGTGAACCTTAGCCGTTTTTGCAGCGGTCACCTAAAAAAAAAAAAAAAAAAAAAAAAGCCTTCATTCCAGGGTATTACCTTTTAATTTGGTTGTCTGTCATCCTCGGCACATTGAGAAACTAATTTTTTTTAATGCAGTTCGGGCAATTACTAGGTGTTTTTTTTTTTTTGTTTTTGTTTTTGTTTTTGTTTTTAAGCTGGTTTTTAAAAGAAAAGAGAGGAAAAGAAAAATCCGCAAAGAACTCCCACTTCGATGAATTTCCCAGAGCCCGCCCTCCCCTCCCCCCCCCCCCGCGCCCGCCCTCCCCTCCCCCGCGCCCGCCCTCCCCTCCCCCGCGCCCGCCGCCTCGCCTGCTCGGCTCCGATTGGCGCGCTCGGCCTGGCTCCCCGCGAGCGCATCTATCAGGACATGAGCATTAATTCTCTCCTGCAGACCTGCGTCAGCGTGCAGGAAAAGAGAAAAAAAAAAAAAAAAAAGGAAAAGAGAAAGGGGGGCGGGCGGTGGTGGGGCTGCTCAAAACCAGCAAAGACCGGTTAGGAAGAAAAAAAAAAGAGAGAGAGAAAGAAAGAAAAGGGGGAAAAAGCCTGCTTTGCAAGCCGAGCTGGGAGGAGAGGGATTCTAGAAGCATCGAGGGATGGGAAACAAAAGTCTCTGCCCCCTTTATACCTTGAGCACATTCATGGGCCGATTTTCAAAAGATGAACCGATATTCACTTTGCTCACTAGACCAGGGTACTCAGCCACGAGGTTATCCATTTCTTGGTAAATCTGAAAGGTTCAAATGATAAACAGGCATCTGTAATTTAATGACCAAGTGAATGCAGCTAATAGGGTCTTTTTGCCCCTCCACACCCGGTCTCTCCGCGTCCCGGCCGCCGGCGGCTGCAAGCCATTGCCGGGATGATGAGTCACTCTGAAAAAGAGAAGCCATCTTGCCGCCGCAGAGCCGGTTATTTCCAGTTCTGTGCAAAGTACAATGGCACGTCTCTGGTTTGCCTGTGGCTTTTTCCCCTAGACCCTGTTCAGCAGGGAAGCCTTTCGCCCTCACCAGCAAACCGCGGTGGCACCCAAAGAGATGTGGCCGGCTTGCGCTAACAAAATACAGCTGCGCCGGTGCGGGCCCAGGGACAATGGGGACATCCTCCAGCCGCTGGCTACTCCGACCCCAATTCTGAAGGCTCATTTGAGATTCTGTACCGTCTCCACATACCCAGACTGCGACCATTACAGGGACAGAGACCTGAAAACGGTTGTTGCCCACATTTGCCATCGCAAACACCTATTGGTTAGATCGGCGAGTCGGGGAGAGTACGCCTTTTTATTCTTCTGGTCAAACTAAGATACTTTTTTTTTTTCTTGAGGGGGAGGATTTTAGGAAGGTAATAAGAAACATATATTGTATATGTTACACAGGTGACGTTGCCCCATGTTCAACTGCACCGATATTTCTGGCAGTGAAACAAAGGAACAGATCCATTCAAGTCGAATATTTTGCTCCCAGATCGTTTTAAATAGCTTTTTACTACGAAATAAATTATGGCAAGGAAAAAAAAACCTTTCGATTTTTTAAAAATACATTTTAAACTTCTTTATTGGAAGCTTAGTGTCCCCTTACTCTTCTCCTATTCTGCGCTTCACCCCTGAACACCCCCAGTCAGACAGTACAGATAAACAGATCTGTACCAGCTTCCAGAAAGGCTCTGCGCGGCGGTGCTGTCCGCGTACCTACACGGCAGTACATGGCCCAGATGGAGAAAGGAAGGAAGGGAGACCCAGAAAAGCAGAAACCAGACTTTGCTACCCTGTGACCTTGGATCAAAGTGCAGTTTGGAAGCCGCTGATACCCTTGTGGGGGTGAGAGCCCGCAGACTCAAAGTGGCCCCTGATACATCCAAGACCATAGTTAATCATCGCTCTTGAGTGGCTCTGTAGCCCATGCAGCTTAAAAATCAGCAAAGGAGTGTTGTGGGAAGAGTGTGAAAGAGCTATTTGTGGACTCACTTAAAACATTCTGGACACCTCCAAAATAACTGTGTGGCTGTTTGGATGGACAAGAGGACTTCAGTTCCCGCGCTAAACAGGCACTGCCCATGAAATCTGAGGGAAACTTTAAGAAGCTGGGAAGTAAAAGGAGCATGATATCAAGGTTATCAAATCACCACGTGGAAGTAGCCTTTTCCTCAGGGAAAAGAGGGGCTTGTTTCTCGGATACTCATTTTGAAATGTCTACCTCTTCCAAGGTATGGTAGGCCCCGAAGTTGAAGTTCCCACTCCGCTCTTTTCGCTGATTGAGTAGCATTTCTTCACGCTCTTGATCCAACAGGACCTAAGATAAAGCAATTCTATGATTAGTTGCCAGCAATGCCTTCAGCCTGGTGATGTAAATGAGGTGTTGACACTTGGTCCCCAGCACCAAGCTTTCCTCGTTGTGTGTATATCTTGTCCACAGGCTCTGGGTCAGACACTTCTCTTATTATGGTAGCACTCGGCAAGGGGATCAGGTATGCTTGGGCTGGGGCCAGGCAGCAGCTGCAGGCAGAGGCTGGCAGTACTTAGTGGGCCTTCAGGCCTGGCTCAGTCCGCCTTTCTGAGTTAACCTCTAATTAAAAACTGTTTGAATCACAGATTACTTTTCTTCCATTTGCGTAAAATGCAAAGAGGAGTAGATGTGCTCCACCACCACCCTGCAGTAGTAGTTAACACTGATGGAGACCCATGTGAAACCCAGGTCCCTTTCTGGGCAGAGAGGGAGAGGACCAGCAGGCCTCTGGAAGGCTGTTCTCCGTCGTACTTACTTGAACATCTTCAATCATGATGGAATAAGCAATCCCCTGGGACTCCAGGAAAACTTTGACCGCCTGGATGCTGACAAAAGGAACCCGGATGTGGACTATCTGCCCTGGGATGGTGGGTGATTTCCAAAAATCAAGCTGAAAGGGACAAAGGGCCAAGCCAAGGTAGTAACTAAATTATTCTGGGAGGAATAGAGAGTTGTACCCTGATGGATTTCAATAATGCAATTTGTTACCCTGCTTATTTTGAGTCTACAAAATCAGAATCACTATTATAGGGCAACAAGAGTTTCTCTGTACGCAAGCATCAGCAAATACATTATGTTTTTAGCACACACATCCCACGGCTAGATATTAAAACTGGCAGAAGAACAGATGATTTTAAATTATGGGAGGTCTTAAAAAATAAAATCAATCTGGCAGTCAAGTGGTCCAATTCATTTCATCATCGGATATTAACGTCATAAATTATTTTAGAAGGGAAATAATGAATTAAAGGTGTTCAGCAGTGTTTCAAAGTAGCTTTCACAATTTCCTTCCTTTTTTCATTCTCTCAAGAGTCCTGTGAGAGATGTAGAAGAAGGGTGTATTTGCTGGTTGTGAAAATGAATCACAGGGAAAGAAGGCCATCTGCTCAGTGCCACATAGTTGGGCACTAAAGTCCAGATTTTGGGAACCCAGGCTCCAAGAGTCAGCATTCCACATCACCTCAAAGGAGTCAAAACATAGTCCGAAATAGACGTTAATCGTGCTGACTTTACTTACTGGAGGGAGCAAAAGCTGACGCTATGACAAATACCTGAAGATGCTCCTCAGCCTCCAATTGCACCAGAGTTTTAATTTGCTCTTCATTACTTGGGACGATCTCAAGAACTTGGTCTCTAAGAAACATTAATTACAGACATGACCTTAAATGCAAAGCTCGTTCACCGTTTCCTGTTGCTTTCTGCTTCCATCAGTCTCTGCGCAGAGGAGATGAAGGCAACAGTCAATGATCTCTTTCACAAGCCAGAAACTAATAAACTGTATACCGACCCCCATCCCCAGGACGAGGAGGTGATCAAACGGCTTTATTTCCTCCAAGGAAATGTTATCTAAATAATAATTAAGAGGTGGACCTGCTGCTAGCAGGAAGCTTGCCATGAAAGTTTCCTTCCCTGGAGCTAATGAGTATTGGCCAAACAACACCTGCTGCTCGTAAAGCACTGGCTTTTAAAACTTGTCTGCTCCTGCTTTTCAAGGAGGAAAAAAACAAGAAAAAGAGGGAAAGGAGAATAATTAATTTGGTGCTTGTAGGAGGAATGAGATCCACATCTGGGGAGATGTGAAGTTTTCTCTTGTTGTTCTTTTTTTTTTTTTTTTTTTTTTCTTTTCTTTTTGGTTGCTCTTTGTTTTATTTTGAGACTGAACTCAGGGCACAGCTAACAAAAATTGATGCCCAGGCAAATCAAATGGTGTATCATACCCACATGCGTGAGCCCACATATGCTCTAAGGAGGAAAGGATCTCACGGCAGAAAAGAGAAATCCCCAAACTGGCAAGCATGTTGTTAGGAAAGAGTTTGGGTAGAAGAGCTTTTGCTTAATAACAGAGCCTTTTCTTTCTTTGTCCGGTTTCCAAGCAGGCTGACTTCCGGTTCATCAGCGCTGCTGAGAAGGAATGATGTAATGAGTCACAAGAGAAAGGCTGAAGATGGAAGCCGGACCTTCAGACACCGGCTCCCCACCGTTTTCAGTGAACTCTAGAGTAACACACAAGTGGCGGAATGCAAGGTCTTCTGAACCTTCTGCCTGCAAGTATCCATCTGCCACAAACGGTTTGAAAATTCCTCTGCAAAAAAAAAAAAAAAAAAAAAAAAAAAAAAAAAAGGCGGGCGGTGGTGGCGCACGCCTTTAATCCCAGCACTCGGGAGGCAGAGCCAGGCGGATCTCTGTGAGTTCGAGGCCAGCCTGGACTACCAAGTGAGTCCCAGGAAAGGCGCAAAGCTACACAGAGAAACCCTGTCTCGAAAAACCAAAAAAAAAAAAAAAAAAGAAAATTCCTCTGTTTGGGCTTCATTACTGTTAGTTAATGCATGGACCCCAAGGAGTCCTCCTTCAAAATGAGGTGCTGGGAAAAGTAACACATTGGACTAATATTTCCTGGTGTGTGTTCTGAGGAACAACAGCCCCTCCAGTTGGTTAGCCAAAATGGGAGGGATATGACTGGAAAAAAAAAAAAAAACCTCATAGATTTCTGATGTACACTTAGTCAACATTCTAGAAAGCCTGAAGTTCATTTAACTCTTTGATTCCCGAATTGAACTGGCTAGCTATTTTCATGGAGCAAATGTATTAGACTGCTTCATTAATTCCCTTAGAATACTCTGCAAAAATGTTCCCAAACCCCCTTACAGAATTATGGAACCAGGACTGATGGGGGGGAGGGCTCACACCTGGGACTTGGGAGGCAAAAGCAGAAGGAAGGCTAGGAGTTGGGGTGCAGGAGACAGCCTAAGTTATACGTGAGTTCCGGGGCTGCCAGGGCTGCAGAGTGAGAGCCTGTCTCAAAAACGAACAAATGGTAGAATCCACGCATTTCAGAGCAAAGATGACTCCTAAAGCCAGGAGGGACATTAGCTGACGGCTACCGCCCTGGCTTTCCTAGTCTTGGAGGCCCCACTACCCAGATAAGAAATCTAAAGACATAGGACCGAGGCTGACAGGAAGGACAGAGCCCAGAGAGGCAGGAAGTGGGTGGGAGAGGGGCCCTTACTGTGACATCTGACACAAGTCTAGCAACAGCTGCCCTATCAGCCCCACATTCCGACCATTGGAGGGAGATGGCAAGGGCAGTCTTGTGAAAATTTATTTTTACGAAATGGAGTCATCCCTGTCACATCCCACTAAAATGTCGTCTAGGGCCATGAGAAAAACGGAGGAGCAGGCCTTGAATTCATACTCCGGATGTGTCTCATAGAGCCAACCTCCTCCCCTCCCCCAAAGAACAGCTTGCCCTGTCTTTAAGACTATTCTCACTTAGCAAAGGATGAAGGAACTCCCAGTCTTAACTAACCTTAAGACTAACTTCTCACAGAGACTGTCCTCACTCTCCAGACAGAGCCTGCCGGCTCCCACAGCACCAATAGTGCCAAGGCACTACCTACCATTCAAATACACTTCTCTGTCATAACAAAATCCCTAGCCTTTCCTCTGTTCTCTGGTACACAAAGGCCACCAAGACTGTGACTGTCCCAAATTGCAGTCCTATTCTTTATTCCCAGATAAAAGGTCTCTGTTTTTGGCTTTCGATAGTTTCCACTCATTTCCTCCTTCCATGGTCAATCATCTCTTCTTTATCGAGTCCTACTTTTCCCACTGTCCCCCACCCTAAAGTAACTAAAGTAACTCCGACAGCACTGAATGCATGTGCCCCTTCACCTAGGACCAAGTCATGAGCAAATGAGAAGCTTCATGAACCAGGTAAGTAGAGTCAAATGATCACTAGGAAGTGTCACTTACCCCACAAATGTGTCTTGACAGTAGACATGCCCAAATAGGGCTCCCAATAACAGGATCAACCTCATGCTCAAGGCTTTTCCCAGAGTCGAGAGTTCAGAGCCCTTCCTGAACTTTATAGGGAGCAGAGTTGAGGGTGTCTGTTGGCCCTCCAAGAATTCAAGGGACTCCCATCTGGTAAAATTCTCACCTGCTGGTGAAACTCTCAAGGTCGCAGATACCAGGGTATCTGTACACTTTCCCTTTTTAGAGTGAGATAATAAATATCAATGGAAAGAAAACAAAATTGCTAAAGCACACCAAGGGCAAATCAGACATTTATGATTTAGAACATAAAGTGCCACTCACCCTGCTTGGTGATAGAAGCCAGATTAATAGACCCAGAGGTTAAAGTCCTTTCTGGGTCTCTGACGAGAAGAGAAAAAAAAAGGGGGGCAAAGCATTTATAGTAATTACTTGGCATCCTGTCTATCACATTCTATTAGTTTGCTCATTCGTTTATTTTTACAGTGTTTACCCTGAAACACTGAAGTGACTTGGTCCACATCTGCCGAAGGTCCCTGTAGATGTGGCCCGGTCCAGCCCTCACTCGATATTAAATAAACAAAACAGAATGCCTTGTAATTTTTAATTCCACGCTGTCTCTAAAGTGATCCATCTGCATTTGTACCAAATTAATACCACTATTGCTATGCTTTTTCCCAAAATGAAAATGTCTTTCCGGTTATAGCAGTAAAGGCGCTTGTTGAAAAAGTTTGCATTTAGAAGAAATGTTTCACTTAATCACAAGTAATCCCTCCACCTAAGAAAACCATTTGGTATATATTTCTCTGAACAATTTGCGGCTCGCTCTCTCTCCCTTAACCTCAGATTGTCCTCAAACTGGCTTTGGAGCTGACACCACTGGCCTTGAACTCCCGATTTCTCTGTGCCAAGCTCCCAAGTGCTGGGATTACAGGCATGTGTTTTTTGTACATGGCTTGTTGTTTTTTTGTTTCTTTGTTTTTGTTTTTTTTCTGAAGCAAAGATTGTACTAACAAAAATTGTTTTTAGACAGATTTTTTTCTTTGTCTATACACATAGATCGTCAATAATCTAACTTTGTTCACTGCTTACAAGGAACATGGGACCTATTTGCTTTTAGGAATTCTATTTATTACATTGTAGTCAACCACACATTATATTCAAACTGGCAAGAATCAACCACAAACAGCTGCAAAGAATTTTTCAACTTCCCTTTGTATATCAAATTTTTTATCTGAACACACTTGAAATCCCTGGATTTAGCTTCTCAAATAACTGCTGGAAGGAGAAAGGTACGCATATCAAGTTTCTAGTTGAAGAAATTACTAAATTAGTTTGGTTTTTATTTCTCTTTTTGTCTTATGTTTTTGTTTTGTTCTAGATTTGTTGTTGTTGTTGTTTGGTTGATTGATTTGGTGTGGTGTGATTTTTTTATTTTGTGTTCTTTTTTTTTTTTTTCTGGTTTTGTTTTGTTTGTTTTCGAGTCCAGATTGGCCTCAAACTACCTATGTAGCTGAGAATGACCTTGAACTTCTGATCCTCCTGCCTCTGCCTCCTGAGTTAAGGATTGAAGAGTTGTGCCACCTTGCCCAGTGTGTGTGGTGATGGAGGTCAACCCAGGGCTTTGTGCATGCTGGGTAAGCACTCCTCCACCTGGGCCACCTCTCTAACCTCTGGTTTTTCTGTCCCTTAAAAGTCAGAAAGAAGGGGCTGGAGAGATGGCTTAGCCATTAACAGTACTGACATCTCTCCCAGAGGACCCGTTTGACTCCTAGTACCCACATGGTAGCTAACGACCATCTGTAAATCCAGGCTCAGGGGATCAGACACCTTCTTCTGACCTGCATGTACACCAGGCACACACACAGTACCCATGTATGCATCAGGGAGAAAAAAACAAACTGTACACATAAAATAAATACAATTTAAAAAGAAAAAAATAGGAAGAAGATAAACCCAAGAAGCAAAGACTATAATACATCCAGTCTTAAATTACTGATAAATAAAAAGGGTTGTACTTGGACCATTCATCAAAGCTACCTTGAAAAGATGGCTCTCTAGCCAAGCCTCAAGGCCGAGAGGAGCAGTGAAAGAGATGAGCGGGTCTGAATTGCTAGTGGTGGGCAGACACAAGATGGGGGAGATGGGGGGGGAGACATGCACCCAGCTGAGTCAAAGGGTTATGGTGGCACACATCTGTAATCCCAGCACTCAGGAGGCAGAGCCAGGTGGAGCTCTGTGAGTTCCAGGACAGCCTGGTCTACAGAGTGAGTTCCAGGACAGCTGGAGTGAGACCCTATCTCAGAAAACAAAAACAAAAACGAGTTCAATTATCTTTCCTTTCAAAGAGGAATTTTTGTAATACCAATGAATTCAGCCTCCTGGCATGTTAGGGACACACTTCTTCCCTAGAAAGGTTGGTAGGAACAGGCCTGAAGTAGGCACCTGAGTCTAAAGGAGAAAGAGCACTTGAGGATAATACCTGAATGAGGAAAATTAACATAATAAGAACCAGAAGCAGAGGCTGGAGGCCTCATTGGGGAAAGCTGTTGTCAATGAGGAGAGGAGAGGAGAGGAGAGGAGGGGAGGGGAGGGGAGGGGAGGGGAGGGGAGGGGAGGGGAGGGGAGGGGAGGGGAGGGGAGGGGAGGGGAGGGGAGGGGAGGGGAGGGGAGGGGAGGGGAGGGGAGGGGAGGGGAGGGGAGGGGAGGGGAGAGGAGGGGAGAGGAGGGGAGAGGAGAGGAGAGGAAGGGCGGGGAGAGGAGGGGAGAGGAGAGGAGAGGAGAGGAGGGGAGGGGAGAGGAGAGGAGAGGAGAGGAGAGGAGAGGAGAGGAGAGGAGGGGAGGGGAGGGGAGGGGAGGGGAGGGGAGGGGAGGGGAGGGGAGGGGAGGGGAGGGGAGGGGAGGGGAGGGGAGGGGAGGGGAGGGGAGGGGAGGGGAGGGGAGGGGAGGGGAGGGGAGGGGAGGGGAGGGGAGAGGAGAGGAGAGGAGGGGAGGGGAGAGGAGAGTAGAGGAGAGGAGGGGAGAGGAGAGTAGAGGAGAGGAGAGGAGAGGAGAGGAAGGGCGGGGAGAGGAGGGGAGAGGAGAGGAGAGGAGAGGAGGGGAGGGGAGAGGAGAGGAGAGGAGAGGAGAGGAGAGGAGAGGAGAGGAAGGGCGGGGAGAGGAGGGGAGAGGAGAGGAGAGGAGAGGAGAGGAGGGGAGGGGAGGGGAGGGGAGAGGAGAGGAGAGGAGAGGAGGGGAGGGGAGGGGAGGGGAGAGGAGAGGAGAGGAGAGGAGAGGAGAGGAGAGGAGGGGAGAGGAGAGGAGAGGAGAGGAGGGGAGAGGAGAGGAGAGGAGGGGAGAGGAGAGGAGGGGAGAGGAGAGGAGAGGAGAGGAGAGGAGAGGAGAGGAGAGGAGAGGAAGGGCGGGGAGAGGAGGGGAGAGGAGAGGAGAGGAGAGAAGGGGAGGGGAGAGGAGAGGAGAGGAGAGGAGAGGAGAGGAGAGGAGAGGAGAGGAGAGGAGAGGAAGGGCGGGGAGAGGAGGGGAGAGGAGAGGAGAGGAGAGGAGAGGAGGGGAGAGGAGAGGAGAGGAGAGGAGAGGAGAGGAGAGGAGAGGAGAGGAGAGGAGAGGAGAGGAAGGGCGGGGAGAGGAGGGGAGAGGAGAGGAGAGGAGAGGAGAGGAGAGGAGAGGAGGGGAGAGGAGAGGAGAGGAGAGGAGAGGAGAGGAGAGGAAGGGCGGGGAGAGGAGGGGAGAGGAGAGGAGAGGAGAGGAGGGGAGAGGAGAGGAGAGGAGAGGAGAGGAGGGGAGAGGAAAGGAGAGGAGGGGAGAGGAGAGGAGAGGAGAGGAGAGGAGAGGAGAGGAGAGGAGAGGAGAGGAGGGGAGGGGAGAGGAGAGGAGAGGAGAGGAGAGGAGAGGAGAGGAGAGGAGAGGAGAGGAGAGGAAGGGCGGGGAGAGGAGGGGAGAGGAGAGGAGAGGAGAGGAGGGGAGAGGAAGGGCGGGGAGAGGAGGGGAGAGGAGAGGAGAGGAGAGGAGGGGAGAGGAGAGGAGAGGAGAGGAGAGGAGAGGAGAGGAGGGGAGAGGAGGGGAGAGGAGGGGAGAGGAGAGGAGAGGAGGGGAGGGGAGAGGAGAGGAGAGGAGAGGAGAGGAGAGGAGAGGAGAGGAGGGGAGAGGAGAGGAGAGGAGAGGAGGGGAGAGGAGGGGAGAGGAGGGGAGAGGAGAGGAGAGGAGGGGAGGGGAGAGGAGAGGAGAGGAGAGGAGGGGAGAGGAGAGGAGGGGAGAGGGTAAGAGAATGAACAATTAAAGTAATAATAGAAGAAGCTGGAAAGGGGGTAAGGACGCCTTAGCAGGAAGTTGTAAGAGGTTCTTGTTTCTGTTTCTGACCATGTAAAGGATCCATATCATGTCAGGCCATTGTTTCCCATCTTCTAATTCTAGAAAAGAATAACATATACTAAACTGTATTAAAGCAGGCGGCTTGATAAGTTTTGGCATAGATATCTACCCAACGCCACCACAATCAATGAGACACTGCATACCCATCATCCCTGATACAATCTGTTTTTGAGAGTCACTGAGAAAATCCCCAGCCAGAAAGAGGTCATTGAGCAACCCCCCAGCCCATGCTTTAGGGATGAAAAAACGACAGCCTTGCAAACCCACCCCCCAGAGGAAAGAGCTTACACAACCCCCCCAGAGCTGGTCTGAGGTAGAGCGGACTCCAAGAGCACCATCCCCGGCCCTAGTTCCTAGCTTTGATGCTCCCCACAGGGCCCAATTACCCCAAGTAATTCTACTCAGGTCTAGGAAAAGACCATTTTTGACTAAATGTTCTTTTATCAACGAATCCCCAGGGAAGCTGTAATTTTGAAGGGGAAAGGTGATAGGTCCCTTAAGAAAACGGCTCTGATGGTATGTTGCTCCCCACCAGGATGATGCTAGGCACATTTCTCAGGGTTTTGCCCTTTAACCCCAGAAGGTGAAACAGCCTCACCACAGGGTAAGGAGGTTGCTGTATGGAACCAGAGGAGACCCAACCACAAATTAAATCCCTCAGAACAGTTTCCAGACGCCAAAGGTCTTCCACATCAAAACTCCGGACGTGGACGTTCTTTGTCTGTTGAAGCATGTTTATTTGTAGCAAAGTGAGTTTTGCCGTGGAGTTAATGCACTCCCAACACTATTTCAGAGCATGGCGCTTTGACTGAAAAATACACAGAATTTATGGTTTCAATCAGCCAAACTTTAAACAAAAGTTTCCATCAGAGTCGCTTGATTATTTGCCGCACCTTTAACACAAGACACCTTTAAACCTTGATGGAATGTCTGTGTTTTGACAAGACGTGAGTGTTAGCAGAAGCTGGGAAAGGGAATAACCAGAGACCTCTCTACCATCTTGGCAACTTTTCTGTAAATGTAAAGTTATTCCAAAAATGATTCTAAAATAGAAAATTTATTTTAAAAGTAAGCCCTGCTGGAGGACATAGTTGCATATGTCTGTAATCCTACCACTTAAAAGGCTAAAGCAGGGTGGATTAGCTGTTCAAGGCCAGCCTGGTCTAAGGAGATCCTGCCTGGGGGGGGGGGGCACACCCAACAACTAATATAGACAATGGTGAAAATGCACACACACACACAGACACACACACACACACATACACACACACACACACACACACACACACACAATGTAAAAAGTACTAAGATTAAGCACTGACTACTCTTCCAGGGGACCCTGGTTCAATTCCCAGCACCCACATGGCAGCTCACAACTACCTGTAATCCCAGTTCCACGGGTCTGACACCCTCACACAGGCCAAAACACCAGTGCACAGAAAATAAAAATAAATAAGTCATTCGCCAGGTGGTGGTGGCATGTGTCTTTAATCCCAGCGCTCAGGAAGCAGAGGCAGGTGTATCTCTGGGAGTCTGAGGTCAATGTGGTCTACAAATCAAATTCCAAGACAGTCAAGATTGTTATATAGAGAAACCCTGTCTCATGAAAAAAAAGTGTTCAGACTTGTAGAGGACCCAAGTCGGTTTCCAGTACCCACAACAGACTGCTCACAACCCTCTGTAACTCCAGCTCTTGAGGGAACATACCCACATACAGACATTTATTATTTAAATTTTAAACATTTAAAGTACTGAGAATTTTAAAGACATAAAAAGAAGCTCATAGAACATTTTCAAGCAGTTTACAGAGCAAAAGACATATACTAAATGATGAGTATATATCTGAAAGAAATCGGCTAAGTGGTTTGGTGACTGCCAAAACTCCCCCGTGATGGACAATAACGTTAACTTTCTTCATTTTTGTTAGGGAAAAAAGGCCAAACCTACTTAAGTCATACTAGAAGCCAAACATTCCCAGCACCTCCATTATGCTTTGGTCCCATTCCTTCTAGGCTTCTCTCTCACACTTACTTTCCAACCTGGCTTTCCTTTTGACCTGTGAACTCCTGATTTGGGAACCCCAATGCTCTTTACCCAACCTTTGGGGCGCCCCAGAGCTTACCGCCCTGGCGGCTCTTTGCTGCCCCCTTCTGCTACTTACAGACAACCACTGTCGTTCCCAAAAGGTCCAGATTCACACCCACCTCTCCTCTTCCAAAGAAAGCCTTTGCCACTGAGCGGCAAAAATTTCAGTACGCAAGTACTTTTTTTATACTAAGTCAATTGGGAAGAAAATATATATTATCTCCACAACTCCTTTGCTAATCGCAGCCCCAAGCTCTAAAGTCCTCGAGTGCAACAACTCCCTGCTCTATAGAACGCAGTAGGAGGTAAGAAGGCCACCCACACCGTGGTGTGAAAATCTCACTTTCGCTCTTCTCTTCCTTCATCAGTTCCCATCCACAAGTCAATGTCTAGGCCATCAGCAGTGTTCAGAGGGTGTGTTCTAGACCTACACTCTCACTGTTCCCTACACCAGCCGCACGTGGCCAACCAAGCTCTTGGAATATGATTGGGGAATATATATATAATAATAAATTATTATTATTATTATTATTATCATTATCATTTTATTATTTTATATATAAAATATATACTTATTACCTTTTTAATTCTTTTACTTTTTTATTTATTTATTTTTGACCCAGGCTGGTGTGGAACCCACTCTGTATCCCAGGCTGGCCTCAAACTCATGACAGTCTTCCTCCTCAGTCTTCCAAACACTAGGATTACAGTTGAGAACCGCCACACTTGACCTTTTTTTTTTTTTTTTTTTTTTTTTTTTTTTTTTTTTTTCCGAGACAGAGATTCTCTGTGTTGTTTTGGTGCCTGTCCTGGATCTTGCTCTGTAGACCAGGCTGGCCTCGAACTCACAGAGATCTGCCTGGCTCTGCCTCCCGAGTGCTGAGTTTAAAGGCGTGTGCCACCACCGCCCGGTCCTTGGCTACTTTTTTAAAAATTTCTTTGAATTTTGACTTAAGTAGCACTGGTTGGCCTGGAACTTGTGGTGATGACCAAGCTGGCCTTGAACAAGCACTTGCTGCTCTTCCAAAGGACCAATTTTCAGTTCCCAGCACCCACGGTGTGCAACTCACAACCTCCTGTAACTCCAGCTCCAGGGGGTCAAGTGTTCTCTTCTGGCCCCCATGAACACTTGTACAATTACATATGTGTTTGCAATAAATTTCTATAGTGCATCAGCAGTCTAGGGAGGAAAAAGATGTCTAAGTAAACAGCCTTTTGACATCAAAATAACAGTTTCCTAGAAGTGTGTGGAAAAGTCTAAAGTGTGAACGAAACTGTAACGTTACCTGGTACAACAAGATGAAGTTGTTACTGCCCAATAATAATAATAAAGTCCCCAATTTCAATCTGTATTAATTAATTAAAACATTAGGTGATGAAAAAAATTAGGCAGTGTGGTAGCACATACCTATGATTCTAACACTTAGGAAGCGGAGGCAGAAGGGTTACCATGAGTTTGAGGCTAATATAGGCTGCATAGATACATCCTATTTAAAACAAAAAATGAGCCGAGTGTTGGTAGGTGGTGCACACCTTTAATCCCAGCACTCAGGAGGCAAAGGTGGGCAGATCTCTGAGTTCGAGTCCAGCCTGGCCTACAGAGTGAGTTCCAGGACAGCCAGGGCTACACAGAGAAACCCTGTCTCAAAAAAACAAGAATAAAATAAATGAAAATATTACAGAGGAAACTGAGAAGATTCAATACTACTAAAGATAAGTTTCATCTATACAATCATTGGGCTGGCAAATTGCTCAGGGGGTAAAAATGCTTGCCGGGAAAGACCAACAACCTGAGGTCAGTCCCTAGAACCCAGAACCCACATTTTAAAATCCAGGTGCTGCCAGGCAGTGGTGATGCACGATTTTAGTCCCAGCACTCAGGAGGCAGAGGCAGGCAGATCTCTGAGGCCAGCCTGGTCTACAGAGTGAGTTCCAGGACAGCCAGGGCTACACAGAGAAACCCTGTCTCAAAAAAAAAAAAACAACCCAGAAACCCAGATAGATAGACAGGTAGCTGGTAGGTAGGTAGGTAGATACATACATACATACATACATAGGTACATACATACATAGGTACATACATACATAGGTACATAGGTACGTACATACATACATACATACATACATAGGTACATACATACATAGGTACATACATACATAGGTACATACATACATACATACATACGTACGTACATACATAGGTACATACATACATAGGTACATGTATACATAGGTACATACATACACACATACATAGGTACATACATAGGTACATACATACATACATACATAGGTACATACATACATACATACATAGGTACACATACATACATAGGTACATACATACACATAGATAGGTAGAAGCCAGGTGCAGAGCCTAGCCTGTGGTAAGTATGGCAATGCTTCATCAGTGAGGGGCTAGCCTAGAGTATGAAGTGTGGCAACGAGAGACGCTGCCTCAGCAAACGTGGAAGGAGAGAAACCATTGCCAGAAGTTGTCCTCTGACCTCCACAGGTGTACCATGGCACAGGTGCACCTGCACGCTCTCACACACACCACACACACAATACAATAATAATAACAACATAGAAATACATAAACAAAAAGAAAACTCGGCTATTACAAATTTGTTTTCATATGTATGAATGTTTTGCCTGTGTGTGAACCACTTGCATGCCTATACCCTCAAATCTCCAGGAACTGGAGTTACAGATGGTCATGAGCTGACATGTGGGTGCTGGGATTTGAACCTGGGTTCTTTGGAAGAGCAGCCAGTCAATGGCTCCTTTTTTTTTTTTTTTTTAGGTGAGGATCGAACCCAGGGCCTTGCACTTGCTAGGCAAGCACTCTACCACTGAGCTAAATCCCCAACCCTGAGACAAGTTTTTTTTTTCCCTCTGTGTAGCCCTGGCTGTCCTGGAACTCGCTCTGTAGACCAGGCTGGCCTTGAACTCACAGAGACCCACCTGCCTCTGTCTCCTGAGTGCTGGAATTAAAGCCATGAGCCACCACCGCCCGGCCAGCCAGTTGCTCTTAACTGCTGTGCCTATAGACTATTATTTGAGACTATTATTATTATTATTATAGACTATTATTTGAGTGCGTTATTATATTGTATTGGGAAAGGAGTATCAATACATGAACTGATACACTAATATTTATTAATTCCTTATTTATGGCATCTAATTTTTCAGTTTCAAGGAACATTTGCCTACTAGCCATTAAATAAAGTGTGATGCCTGCTGTTTTAGAGTGAGCTTCTGCACTAGGCCCCAGCTGAGCAGACGAAATCAAAATGGAGTCACTCATGTGCGATATCATGCAACCAAACTGAACTTGAAATGGGCCAGTTCTCAAAAAATAAAAGAGAAATTCATAACAACTGAGCAAAGGGTGTGATAACTCTCGTAGGGAGAGTAACCTGTGGCGACCGACCCAGCTTTTACTCAGTGTTTGTGTCTTCAGCCTGTTCTAACTCTAAAGTCCACCTTTGTCCAAGCTCTTCTCTGTGTCACAATGGGATGCTACCCTACCACAAATCCTCTCTTAACCTCCATTTGTTGAAATTTTGTTCCTTAACAATACCTTTCTGTATGCTTTTCATATTTAGTTGTTGTATACACAAAATACTATTCTCAAAGAATTAAAAAGTGTAACACACAGAGTTGTCTATTATTTACCCCTCATCTCAACTTTTACCTCTAATGGTAACTAGCAGCTGGATTTTATTTTTATTTTCCATATTTATTTTTATTCCATGTAATTTTTTCTGTATATAGATCAGCCAGTTTGTCTTGTATGTAAGTGTAGGTATGATGATATCCCAAAATCTGGGAAAATCTGAAATTTGAAATACTTCTGGTTCCAAACATTTTGGATAAGAGACATGCTTCTTGCACAATGAAATAGTATGCAACCATTGAAAAGTAAGGAAAAAGATAATTATGAGTAGAAATTATGCCATAGATGTGTGCATGCAAAAAAAAAGTCCATTATTGAATAATGTGTGTTAAATGTAGCTAGTATAAGAGAAAAAAATACTTTTACAATTACCCCTGGCTATCCACATCTATTTATATCCAAATCGAGATACCAGGAGTTGAACTTTAGGCAGTGGATTCAGAGGGTGAAGGATGATATATTTTCCCAAGGTATTTTGTTCCAAGTTAGATAGCAAATACCAGGAGATTGAATTAAGAGAAAGTATATCACCTGGCCGTGGTGGCGCACACCTTTGATCCCAGCACTTGGGAGGCAGAGGCAGGTGGATCTCTGTGAGTTTGAGGCCAGTCTGATCTTCAGAGCGAGTTCCAAGACAACCAGAACTGTTACTCGAAGAAACCTTGTCTTGAAAAAAAAGAAAAAGTGTATCCCAAAATATTTGTCTGAAGTCAAGTGTGATGGTACAGGCCTTTATCCCAGCACTTGGGAGGCAGAAGCAGGTGGATCTCTGTGAGTTGGAGTTCACTCTGGTCTAAATGGGGAATTTCAGACCAGCCAAGGCTGCACAGTGAGACCATGTTTCAAAAAAGAAAGAAAGAAAAGAAAAAAATCAAAACATTTATTTAAATCTATTTGGTTCTTTGTTTTGCAAAGCAATAGGTCTGATTATTTTCAGCCAGAAATAATATGCATGGAACCATTAAGAATCCTCCCAGGTGGTTCAATTTTCTTTTTTCTTTAACAAAACTGTTATTTGAACATCTGACAATGTGCACAGTGCGTCTAATCTAAAAACATAACAATAAACATATCATTTTCAGAAGGCACATTCTGGGAAACTCAAGCACAAGGACTTCTTTAATGACTCTACTTGGTTGTGTGTTTATTTTTGTGTCTCTGAAAGGATATTTGTGTGGGAATTGTTTTTTGTTTTTTACGGTTTTTGAAGCCAGGACATGGATTTTATGACCAATCATTGAAATCCTCAAGATGAACCGGGTGCCGAGACTTTAGTTATTGCTCCTTCACGGAGTCCACGCCTGAGTCTTCCGTAGACCGTTTGTAGGTGTTTGGCTCATCCCATCCAGTGACATTTAGTCTATTTGCCTTGGTGCTCCAGGTACACCAGCTCTCGGGGTTACAGGGCAGCCACATTTACCAAAGGCTGACTTCTGAAAGTGGCAGGTCGGAGAGCCACAGTGGTGGCGATCTCCGAATGACGATGACCCCTTGTTATCTTGCTTCTGCTACTGAAGCCGAAGAGCTGAATTCTTTATAATGGAATTGCTGGTCATGGAGTATGAACGTTTTTAATATTCCAACATTGTCAACTTTATCGTGAACAATGCTTTCCAGAGAGCTTGCTTCCCACATCTGCTCAAAACTGGAATTATTTTTTTAAGTAAGAAAGAAATTAGACCTCCATCAATCTAAAACTTAAAAAAAAAATTCATTGATTTTCCTTTATGTGGGACATTTCCTTTAAGTTGAACATCCCTTTAATACATTTATTGGTCATTTGGAATTTATTGCAGAGAATAATTTTGGAAGTTCGACTTAAAACTGAGGGCGATATTGGCCTCTGAAGAGGTCACTCCAACACTTGGCAGAGGAACCGCACGTCAAGTAGTTTTAATGGGGTCTCCCTGAACCCCTGGAAACCACCTCCCCCATGGCTCCCAAACTTCCTTCACTAAAGCCAGACAGGATCTACTGGCAGCACTGGATTCTTGTCAATTGTCTTCATCAATAATAAAAGTATTACCTTACTCCGCCCCTGATGGGCATAAATTTTACTTGTGTGTGTTGTGGGATAATCTTTTTGTACACTGTGAAGATGTGTCTCTGCCAAGGCACCTACTGATTGGTTTAGCAAAGAGCCAAACGGTCAATGGCTAGGCAGGAGAGGATAGACGGGACTTCCGGGAGAGAGAGGAATCTGCTTGAGGGATTCACCAGCAAGATGTGGAGGGAGTCCAATGTACAGTATGGAAGAGAGGTAACAAGCCTCGTGGCAGAAGGTAGATTGGTATAAACGGGCTAATTTAAGTTCTAAGAGCTAGTTGGGAACAAGCCTAAGCTAAGGCCAAGCTTATATAATTAACAAGTCTCTGTGTCATTAGTTGGGAGCTGGAGGTCCAAAGAAAATTGACTACGTGTGTGAGAGAGAAAGACACATGTAATCAGAGAACAGCCTTTGGCAGCTGGTCCTTGCCACACTGTAGGTTCTGGGGATTGAACTCAGGTTGTCTAGCTTGACAGCAAGTTCCTTTACCTGCTCACTGAGCCATCTCTCCAGCCTGGATCATATTTTTCTGTCTTTTTAACTCTAATTGTGCAATAAAAGGCCTTTTCTCCTGGGGGGGGGGCAGAAAGCTAGGTGTCGTGGTGTGTGCTTGTGATCCCAGCACGTGAGAGTCAGAAGCAAGAGGGCTAGCCATGAGTGTGGGGTCAGCTTGGCATGTATAGCTGACTTAGCATACATAGCCAGTTCCAAACCAACCAAGACCCTATCAGTGACAGAGGATTAGATTGGCCCAGTACACCCAAGGCCCTGTGTTCAATTTCAGGCACCACATATAAAAAAGCATATCAGGTCAGGAATTTTCTGATGGCTGAATGGCTGAAGGACAAACGGCGTCTTCTGTGAGCTGGTACCAGGTAGCTCCCTTACCTGACGAAGGCTGCCCTCTCCATTCTGTCAAGGCCTGTGTCTGCCTTCCCCGAGGTTGCCTTCCACACCTCTCCAGCTGCACTTCTGGCTTCTTCTCTGCCCTCAATATGAACCCTTCCCCTGCCTCCAATTCCCACTACACACAAAAGCATTATACTCAGAAGGTGGGGTTTTTTTCCACTATGATTTAAAAGCCTGATCCTACATCCTCTACTCCCTGAGCCCTAAGATGCTGCACATTTGAAACTAATTAAAAAGATTTGTGTCCCGTAATTCCTAACTGAGAGGCTATCCACATGTGTCCTTGAACCTCTTATGTGGCTGAGAAGCATATTGCATGTTGTATTCATTTCATCCAGGGATGTGGGGGAGCCAATATTCCCATCTTTTCCCAACTCCCACTCAGCAAAACCTTTGGCAGCTTTGAGACCAGCAACAGGGTGGGTATTTATACCAGGAAAACCAGAGTGCTTATATAGCCAGGCTGCTAACACTGAGCATGCTGTCAAACATTCCAGCACACCACTGGTGTGGGGATTCTTTTGGTTTCTAAGTAACGGAGACCCACTAGAGCCGGTGTAAGTGAAAGGGGGGAGTTATCACAAGATCCTGCTGGTGAGGTGTGCTGGTGTTGATGAGTGGGTGACAGAGGGGCCCTAGGAAGAAGCTGGGACTGGGAACGTGAAAATCACCAGAGCTCTTCACTCTTCTTGGTTTACCATGCTTTTCTTTTCCTAACAACCCGCTTCCTCCATTCCTAATCTACCTGGAGAGCACTTTGGACCTGGAAGACCTGCTCTGAGTTCAGTTTCCCTGGGAAACTGATATCTGTCTTGGTCTCAAGTCCAGCTTCTCAGGCAGGGACGTAAACTGGAAGAAAATTCTATGGCAGCCAATGCCTGGTCAAGGCAAAGTATGTGGGAAGTGAGCAGCATGAGGCCATCAGCAGAAAACGATCAAAGCACTCACAAAGACCTTTGCTCAACTGACCCACTCTCTCTAGCATCAGTGAGGCGCTCAATCTGTCTGATGTCACTGCAGGCTATCCAGAAGATATTGGGGGAAGATGCTCATCTCTGACATTTTCAGACTTCTTTCCCTTGTCATTGTTCCCAAATACAAATAACAGCCATGTACATCTCCTTGCCTTGTGCTGGTATTGTGAACACTCTAGAGTGCACAGGTTACACTGGAAAGCCATGTCCCTGGGTACAAAGGACTTCTGCGTCCAGAGCATCCATCCCACCGTACATATGGGAAGGCAACAGTTTCTATGCACGTCTGTCTTTAGCAACTTCAGCATTACAAAGCACTTCCCAGGTGAAAGGCCCCACTCTACAGGTCCTAGAGGACGATCCTAAACCAACTGCAGGAAACAGGGAAACTCCCTGAGAATGCTCAAAAAACTATCACTGTCCCTGAAGGCTGAGAACTTAGCTTGGTTGGCAGAGGAGTTCCCTGATATTCATGGGTTCCAGTCCCAGCACCATAGACTGGGTGTGGTGGTATAAACCTGTAGTTCTTGTACTCAGGAGGTGGAGGCTGGAGGCTTGGAAGGTCAGGGTCATCATATACAAGGTTACAGCTACATGGCAAGTTTGAGGTAAGCCTAGGCTACGTAAGACCCTGTCTGAAAGAAAGAAAGAAAAAGAAATAAATAAAGAAAGAAAGAAAGAAAGAAAGAAAGAAAGAAAGAAAGGAAGGAAGGAAGAGAGAGAGAGAAAGAAGGAAGGAAGGAAGGAAGGAAGGAAGGAAGGAAGGAAGGAAGGAAAGAAAGAAAGAAAGAAAGAAAGAAAGAAAGAAAGAAAGAAAGAAAGAAAGAAAGAAAGAGACTATACAAATAGACATACTTGGTTGGGGGAGGCTTGTTTGTTTGTTGAGACAATGTCTCACTATGTAGTTTTGGCGGGCCTGGAACTCCCAATGTAGACTAAACTGGCCTTGAATTTACATCAACCTGCCTCTGCCTCCTGGGTGGTGGGATTAAAGATGTGTACTACTACACCCAGCTAGGGTAATTTTTTAAAAATAAATATGTTAGTGGGGCATGTTTCTATAAACTCAGCACTTGGGAGGCAGAAGCAGGTGGATCTCCATGAATTTGAGGCCAGGCTGGTCCACATAAAGAGTTCCAGGCCAACTAAGGCTATCTAGTAAGAACTTGTCTTAGAAACAAACGACTTTGTCTGCAAGCAATCCAAAAGCAGTATCAGGCCCAGCGGCACGCTCCCGCAGTCCCAGTACAGTACAGGAGGCTGAAGCAGGCAGATGGTGAATTCCAGGCAAGTCTGGGCTACAAAAAACCAAAAAGAAATCCAAAGCGTTGCTCTAGCTCCTCGTCAGTTTGGCAGCTCTGGACCTATCGATTCCAACTTTCCACTTTGTCGCATTCAAACCCAGGCCGTCGTGGACACGCGTTGCCATCCCCCGCCCCCCCTCCCAGACTCAGAGCTGTCCACCGAAAGAAAAGCGGCTATTTCCTCTCCCTGCATGTCTGGTTTCAGAGCGAAGAAACTTTGAAGAATGCCCCCACCAGCCAACTTCTCCCCAGAAAGAAATGACACCCCCTGCCTGCTTGAACCGCTCGTCGACAGGGGGACTGGCGCAGCCATGATTGGCTCAGACCAATCAAGACCGCGTGTAAGAGAAGGCTTACAATGGGGCAGAATGGGGGTCTGCTGGAAGGGAAGAAAGAGAGGCAATCAGCAGGGGCTACCCCGACTCTGACCCCAGAGCCCTGCAATCAGAGAAAACACAAAGTGCTCCGGCCCCAGCAGGCATTTCTCCAGACACTTTTGTCTCTTATTTCTCTCTCAGAGCTACCACTCAGCCTTACTAAATCCGGTAGATCCGCCCCCCGGAACCTGGTTTTTATCTCCCCTCTCCCCCTTTTGATTTATTCTAATTAGTAGCAGAGCTGGCTCCCTGCCTGGCCTTTTCACTGCTAAATCAAGGTTTTGAACATATGAAACTCTGTGGTGACAGGGGATACTAATAAACAAAGGTCGTTACAGACTGCAGGCCCCAGAATCAGGCAGGGTGAAGATCTGCCTGCAAAAGAAGTCCAGCTCAGAAGTTAAAAAGAGAGGAACTGGAAAAGAGTGGTGTTGGGATTAAAGCTTTTTATTATTTTTAAAAAGTATTTCGTGCATTGAGTTTTGAGTACTGAGTAGAGATTTCCAAGTAGTTCAGTGAAGGAGCTGGGTGGGGGCAGGGGGTGGTGATTTAAAACAAAACAAAACGCACAAGCAGAATTGATTTAAAAGACACCTTTCTCTTAGGAGCTTAGAGCTAATAATTTTCTGCTCTACATTTTTTTTTTAAGTTTAATTTTTTTTTTTTTTGCTCGCCTAGGGTTACCAACGTAAGTTCCTCCTTACACCTAAAAGGGCCTAGAATTGAATATTTAGTTCATATGAAAGATATTGTCCCCTTTGCCATCCTTCACCACCTCTGAAGGTTTGCGACTCATTTGCAGTTGCCCCTTTAACGGCGGCGTCCACCTCTTTGACCACGTGCTCCTGACAGAGAGAATATCCAGGTGGCCTGGCGCTTGGAAACCTGTCAGACATTATTCAATGCAATAAAGAACACGGCAGACCAGTCCTTGGCATATTGTTGCAGGGAAACCCTTTTAGAATTCACTAATTGGGAATTTGTGATCATTTGAGGGAGGGCTGGCTGAAGTTAACCTTTGTGGGGGGAAAAAAGAGTCCGCTGAAGTTCTGCATAGCATAAACAAGATTAGACGGGGGAATAATTATCTACTTAAAAGAGCCAGTTGTTTTGAAAAGCTTTCTATAGAAGTATCCTTTTACATACAAACAGGGTAATTACGATTTAAACAAAGGCGGGCCTGTTTCTTAGGCTTCTTTGAAATGTCAATTACAAATTACTCTTGTCTATTCTCCAAAGCAAAGCCCATCCTTGTGTACCGGCCACAGTTAGTTAGCTTGCTTCCACTTACTGTATTTACAAATATAAACCTGTAGTTCTTCTAAAGTAATATGATTCAATTCACGCTTTTCACTAACCTAAACAGTGGGTCCATCCTACAGCATGGTGAAGATTTACTAATTACTAGCATGTGGCCAGTCGGGAACGCATGAAGCGACGATTCTTCTCACTAACTTAGTGGTGTGGCTGCTGCATAAGAAGGGGAAAACTCCAAAGAAAACTCCCATCCAGCAGTACGTTTGGTTTTTACCTTAACACAGTAAGAAACACATTTCATACTGCGGCTCAGCACACGTACCTACCCTGAAACAGAAACAATTCTCCTGAAACAATTCTGTTACCCTCTATTATTTTTTGATAAATGCTGGTTACAACCACTAATTGATTTCACTACTGATTATAACAGCCCCCACCCTTACCATGGGGAATTATTCCCAGAGGCTATGACTGAACTTTATGCATAGATGATTTTCCTGTGTGTGTGTGTGTGTGTGTGTGTGTGTCTGTGTGTGTCTGTGTGTTGTGTGTACCTATGATAAAATTTAAGTAGAGCCCTTGTCGAGCATGCTCAAGGCCCTGGGTTCTATCCATAGTGATGGAGAAAACAAAAAGTCTATTTGGCAGATCTCTTGTTCCTATACCCTTTATACTCTTTGCTGGGTAGTCGAATTTTCTTAGAAGAGAAGGAGCAGATGGAGGAGGAGTGAAGTTGTTTCGTTCATATATAGTCAGAAATCAATAATTAGCTGGGCGGTGCTGGTGCACACCTTTAATCCCAGCACTCGGAAGGCAGAGGCAGACAGATCTCTGTGAGTTCGAGGCCAGCCTGGTCTACAGAGATAGATCCAGGACAGGCACCAAAACTACACAGAGAAACCCTGTCTTGAAAAAAAAAAAGTGGGGGGAGGGGTTGGGCAGCTGTTTTGAAATCACTTTCCTAGGATAGACACACTGGGAGATAAGAGCATTCCTTCCTCGGAGCCGAGGTGGCTGGCTGGGTGGAACTCTGCAGCTGTTATCTGGTCTTCTTGAGTAGCTGGCCTGCTGCCTCCAGGAGCCTCCCTGCTCTGGAATGGAGACTGGTCCTTACTCACCACCCTTCTAAATCAGAGCCTCTCACTCCCCTCCTCTCAGATCCTCACTGTTCCAGTCCCTGCTGCCTCTTGCTATTCAACATTCAGCCCCATTCATGCCTGCTTCCCAGGGCCTCCAGCCTTTATAGGCTTTCCCCCTTTTGTTTTGAGCCAAGCCAGGCTTTCTCACAGAATCTGAGGCAAATGGAAGCTCTGAGTTCTCTCCACTAAACAGGCGAGCCCCCAGCTCCCTTAGAAATGCTCCCCTCGCTAACAAGTTTCTGACTCTTGCTGTAGTTTCCACTGACAGTCCTCTGGTCTGTAGTTGGTATTTGGTGTGCTCATCTTCACAGCAGAGGCCAGGCATGGTGGCGAAGGCCTTGGATCCCCGTGCTCAGGAGCCCATGGTAGGCAGATTCTGAGTTCAAGGCCATCCAAAGTTATACAGTGAGACCCTATCTCAAACAACAAGGAATGCATAATAGGCCTGGAGAGATGGCTCGGTGGTCCAGAGCACTTGTAACTCTTGTGGAGGACCTAGATTCAATTTCCAGCACCCATACGGTGGGTGGCTCACAACCATCCATAACTCTGGTTCCAGGGGATCTGAGGCCCTCTTCTGGTCTCTGTGGGCCCCAAGGTCCATATAGATACATTCAGGCAAAACATTTGTACACATAAAAGAAATCTTTAAAAAGAACATGGATAGAGCAGGTGAGAAGGCTCAGAAGGTAAAGGCGCTCACTACCAAGCCTCAAACTGAGTTCAATCCCAGCCCCCACGTGGTGGAAGGAGAGAACAGATTCCAGCAAGTGGTCCTCTGATTTCCACATGTATACAACAACATGTGCTCATACACATACACACACACACACACACACACACACACACACAAATAAATGTAAAATAAATAAATAAATAAAATGGTTACTGTATTATCATGCAGGGAAGATCATATTTGTGGTTATATATGACCCCAAACCCGAATCTCTCACGTTTACCAACTGGTCTGACCTTTCTCCTTGCCTCAATTCCATCATCCACCAGGTTTCAATAATACCTATCTGGCAGATTTGTGAAAACAGTTTTTGTAAATACTTACTGAAATGTGCCTGAAATATAGCAAGCATTCTCTAAATGTTCCCCAATAACAACATCACTTACTGTGTTTCTGTTACTTAGATTTACCCTGAAGCAGGACCAAAAGTATGTGGGCCTGAGCAGAAAAAGAACCCCTCATCTAGAGGTCTGCAGTCTTGACCAGATGAGAAGAATCGTGACACAATCAACATTTGCTTTAGGCCTTTCTCCTCTCTATTCTAAACCTACAATTTCCTAGGAATTTCACTAGAAACCCCATGTATAGTAAAATATATGTCCTAAGGCCCTTGAGCAACCCTAGTGACGCAAGGCATTGCCTTTCATTTATCGAAAAGGGAGACAGCGTCTTTGAGTTGTAACTCCAGAGCCCCAGTGGTAACTACGGTTAATGCTAACTAAGACATGGAAGTGCCACTCTTTCCTGGGCAGCCCACTTCATGCTCTGAGGTGTGCCAGCCTCCCCACGCGCACCACTTGTCAATCTTTACTCAACTCCAACTCTGCTTCATCCGGCTTCCCTTTCGATTCTTTGCTGAAGTTGAGGATCTGGTTTTACCTGAGTCAAGGCTGCAAAAGATTAAGGGACCCCTTCAGGCTGCTTCCCTGCCACCCTTACAAGCCTACCGGCACCAAGCAAAGCCACATCACCCAATCTGGCAAGCAGAGATTGACACCGACCATCTGGTAATCCATGTTCCCTATCATCTCGCTCCCTGTCTTTCTGCAAATACCCCCTGCATACATGATCTCCTTCACTGCATCCGTTTCAGTCAGACCCTTTCCTGCTTCCCACGGTTCTTTGCCTCTCAGTTCCTGATAAGAATTGTGGCAAAGCCGGGCGGTGGTGGTGCACGCCTTTAATCCCAGCACTCGGGAGGCAGAGCCAGGCGGATCTCTGTGAGTTCGAGGCCAGCCTGGGCTACCAAGTGAGTCCCAGGAAAGGCGCAAAGCTACACAGAGAAACCCTGTCCTCGAAAAACCAAAAAAAAAAAAAAAAAAAAAAAAAGAATTGTGGCAAAAAAAAAAAAAAAATTGTGATACCTGATGCAGTTGTTACAGAGGTCATTTCTGAAACTTATGGATGAGTCACCAAACAGAGGCAAGCCTTCCCTCAAGCCAGCCAGCCAAATAGGCGCCAGACTTTGACCATAAACATCAGAGAAGATCCCATTTAGCCCTAGGAGAGACTGAAGAGGAGTCCCACCCTGAGAGTGACACTGGGCTTTGCATGGAGGCAACATCCAGCTCTGACCAGTATTTGCAGCCTTGGCTTCATGAGCAATCTCCCACTTCACCAATTTTGCACTGCCCTCTTTAATCTAGTCCCAACCTAGGTATCTATGCTTTTGTTTCTTCTCTAACCACATCTGTGTCTCATTCATTTGGTTTGGGGCAACTCTCTCCTTAGATATGCTCCCACCTCTCTTTAGTGTTGTTTTAAGACAGGGTCTCCTGTATCCCAGGCTGATCTGGAACTCCTTGAACTCCTGATGCTCTTGCCTCTACCTCCTCAGTGCTGGGATCCCAGGCATGCACCTCCATAGCTGGTCTATGCAGCACAGGGGATGGAACCCAAAGCCTGACCTATGCCATCATGTTCTCTACCACGCAACTCTGCCTCTGGTGTCTGGTAATGATCACCCAGATTATCCCAATTAGACACCAGGGGTTTAGACTTCTACATTGGTTCCAAAGTCTTTGTTATAACTAGTTAAGGAATCGGCTCTTGCCAAGGTGAATCCTGGTCCAAAGTCACAGCTATCTGTTCTCGATGCTAGTCCTTTCCCTGCTCCTCATGAAAGTCACAGTCCTTTGTATCAGGCTACATCATCCACCATAGATGGTAACCAAGTCTTTCTCTAAGGCCTACACCCTTGTTTGAATCTAGCCCCATGACCAGAGTCCATGTCACATTTCTAATCCTTGCCAGTCCCCTCTAGGATCTGGACCTTGTTTTATAACACAGTTGGGTGCCTGTCATCCACCTGGAAAGTGATCCATAGAACGGCTACCCATCCATCTTAGCCTTGAACTCTTCATTGCTAGGGTCCCCCAACTGAAATGAAAAATCTAGTCCCAGGCTTGCCTAGATTTCAGCTACTTGTGCCAAAAGCCTTCTCTTCTGCCAAGCTTGAGACAGGCTCTTCTGAGTCCTCCTCTTGACCAGGCTTCAACTTTGGTCCTGTTCTGTCTGACCTACTGAGCTGTTCTAGCAACAAGTTGATAGTTGACCATACTTGAGATGGTTAAGCCCCACCTTCACCACGAATCATGTTAGAGACCTGATGTGGTGGCCCACACTGTTAAACCCAGTACCCGGGATGCTGAGGCAGGCAGATCTCTGTGAGTTTGAGGCCAGCCTGATCTATATAACGAGTTCCAGGCCAGCCAAGGCTACCCAGTGAGACCCTGTCTCACAAAACAGTGTTAGGTAAGTTTAGCAGGGATTATCCATTACCCTCCTCTAGTAGTTTCCATCCAAGGACTCTCCTCAACCTTCTCCTTGGCTGTAAATCATTTATCTTATACTGGGCTTTCATTTCTATGTAGCTCCTTTATCAATCTCTACTGTAATAGTATCAAATAAAATTTTCTCCTTAACGAGTGCCAGAAAAAAGTTTTTGTTTTTGTTTTTGTTTTTTTTCAAGACAGTGTTTCTCTGTGTAGCTTTGAGCCTTTCCTGGAACTCACTTGGTAGCCCAGGCTGGCCTCGAACTCACAGAGATCCACCTGGCTCTGCCTCCCGAGTGCTGGGATTAAAGGCGTGCGCCGCCGCCGCCGCCGCCGCCGCCGCCGCCGCCGCCGCCGCCGCCGCCGCCGCCGCCACCACCACCACCACCTGGCAGAAAAAAAGTTTTAACACTTGCCATGGTCTTGGGACAACAATGGAGGACAAGTCACAGCCCAGCTGCCTTCTGAGTCACCCTTCCCTTCTCCCTGACGTTCTCTAGAAATAAGGTCACATTCCAGGCCCCTAAACTCCTTCCACGACAGCCCTTAGTGGACTCAATATAGCAATCAATACAGCTCTAGTAGAGTCACTTCAAGCTATTACAAAAATCACCTGATTCACATAGTCACCTCATTTGTTTAGTCAGTCAGATAATCAAAACATATGAATAGATTTCAATGGTTTCTCAACATAAATATATTTTCAAAAAGCTTTTGTATTTGTATCATTGACATAAACAGAACACATACACCCGGGGTATGGACTATCTGCCCGGGGCTCTTTTGACTTAAAAAAAAAGATCATGGAAGATACAAGTCTTCCGTGTTCCTGTGGTGGCATGGACAAATTCTCTGCCCTTGTTTTGAACAATGAATTTGCCTGAAATCTGACCTCTTGGGTTCCAATTATACTTTCGTTGTGAGCAAAGAGGCTTTAATGTAAACGTCTCCTCACCTACAACTCTGGTTTTCATGTTTTATTCATCTCCTTCTTTTGACTTCAAGTAAGGCAAGGATGCCAAGATTCAAAATTTACTTAATTTTGTGTTGATGCCAGGTGTCAATTCTCCTCTTGAGTCTCTCCCTTCATGGGAGACATTACTGAAGTGCTTGGTGGGAAGTGGCGTGTCAACCATTCATTGGTTCTCATGGCTTTGCAGTGGAGGCAAGGCCTTTCTCTGATTTGGTAATTTTCCAGATCCCTTGGCCTCGACACTGATTTTCTCCTCTTGATGGTAGCGGGCGAAGGATGGTGTTCGCTTTCGCTCTCCTTCCATGAGGACACTCCAGAATTAGATTCCTCACTGTCACACTCAGTGGTATCACTGTCTTGCTGGATCTGATTCACCCAGTGGAACTGGGAATGGCGCCTACCTCGTCTTTGTTCAAGGTAGGCACTGACCAAAGCCACTTCGGAGTCAGTTACCACAGAAAGTTGGTTCTGCTTTGGCTTCTTCATTACTTGTGATGAGTCCCAGGATCTGTCTTTATTTTGTCGCTTATGGGAAGTTTCTTTGCTTTCTAACCAACAAAACAGATCGACAAGTTAGGCAATAATAGTCATTCATAATAGGTTGTTATAAAAAGGTCAGTGAAGTAGGGCGGTGGTGGTGCATGCCTTTAATCCTAGCACTTGGGAGACAGAGGCAAAGGGATCTCTGTGAGTTTGAGGCCAGCCTGGTCTACAGAGAGAGCTCCAGGGCAGCCAGGACTACACAGAGAAACCCTGTCTCGAAAAACAAAACAAACAAACAAACATACAAACAAAGGTCAGTGAGAAGGACAGGCAGACAAAGGAAGAACTGTTTACGAGTACATCTTTGGGGGCCCACAGAGGGCGTCTGTAGGACCAGCGCCTTGCCTTCTGCTTACACACTGGCATAGTTACAGGGCCGAGCCTGGGACAGAGATGGAGGTTTCAGAGTTTTGGTTTTGGCTCGCAGTTGGTCCTTGTTTGACATAACCAGTGAGTAATCAGTTAAAGAATGTTAGGTCCTTCAGTCAGACGTGGTGGTACATTCTAGCACTGGGGAGGGAGATTCCCAGGCAGATGGAGCTCTATAAGTTCAAGGCCAGCCTAGTCTACAAAGTTGAGTTCCAGGTCAGATAGGGTTACATAATAAGACCCTATCTAAATAAATAAATAAGTCATCTGACCACCCATAAATATCTCTTATGGCCAGCCATTATCAGGGTCTTCAGTGGGAGCAGTGGCAGGAATCTAGGGAAGAAAGTTACTGTATGTAGTCTTGGTTGTTGATTACTGTGGTTTCCGAAAACTGCTAGAACTTTTCAAAATGGCACTTTTCAAAATGATAGGACCTTGACTAGCAACTTCCCATCACCCAAGAAAGCCTGCCACATGTGTAGGATCACTAGGGGTCAAACCACTGCCTCTCTCAATCACTGGCCAATGTCAGCAAAATGACTCCATTGCTAGCACTGTACGCCATCCCACAAAGACTGGAGGAGTCACATGGGTTCTTGAAATCTCTTTTGAACTTTTGCAGACCCTGACTATGTTATCAAATGGGAAGGTTTCCAGAGAAGAAAGTTCCCAGAGAAGGACCTCGCCCCCTTTGTCTTTAAGTCTCAAAGGTTCCAGTGTGTGTATGAGAGTGACGTGACAACAAGAAGTCCTCTCTTCTCTTCGTGTTCTTTTCCATGCTGATGGTGGCTCGTACCAGCTCAAAAATCTAATACATTTTTGGAAATTTTGTGAGATGGTTAAACTGTCATTACTAAACAAATTACACAAATGTACAATTAAATCAATCTACCAAAAAGGTGATAATTACTTAATGCCCATAATTTCCTAATTATCTTACTCCAGTTTATTATGCTCTGTGCTCTCAAAGCTGTTTATCTGGATGTGGGAAGTACTATTTGAGGATGTGCTATTATTGTACATCTGTCTCCAATTCTGTTCTGTGACAATATTGTGCCAGCTCAAAACCATCATCGGAGTGAGCATTTACCTGGAAACTAGCAAAAAGATCAGGGCTTAGTGTATAGTTTCACTGATTGCCCAGGGCTAAGAAAATGATGGAGTATGTGTGTTTCTGATGTAGATCGTCATGGCTGCCACCTATATTGTGAATAGCAACCCAAAATTAAGAAATATTCTTCAAAAAACAAAAAAATAAAAGAAATAAAAAATAAAAAACAAACAAACAACAACAACAACAAAAGAAATATTCTTCCGGTATTCTGAAGCTATGGTTCACTTCAACAAAGAAGCCATATGGGACTTAGCTGAGTTCCAACATACATCTACGTCTCGATTCCGTTTCATTCCTTAACTTTGAGGACAATAACATGTATGCTAACGTTATGTTCAATTGGTAGTTTATAACTATGACATGACCCAGGAGGTCAGGGTTAACTGGCCAAAGTTAAAGAGAGCACTGTGTGTGAAATCGGTAGTCTATAGAGCACTTAACACAAGTACTGTGCACTTCGTTCTTCATGAATTGTGGAATAGAAATCTTTCCTATCGACACATTTTTATAGATATTATAGACACACAAATCTGTCTATTCACAAAGCTTTGTGAACGCAAGCCCCGAGACATGGCAACAACGTGAGCTTTATCTGCCAGTAATTTGTCGTTTTTGGTGGCTCTGCTGGGCCATCTGAGCTGTCTCTGCATTTGGGAGGAGGGAAGCACGGGGTTCATCCAGTGGCCTTGGCTGGTGTGGTGAGGGCTTAGAGCCTCCCTCTGCTCTTCCCTTCTGCTCTGCCCTCTCCACACTCAGCAACACGTTTCTCTGCTCTGATACCAAGCGTACAGACTCTCACCTTTACTTACTGACGCGTTCCTCCTGCGGTCTTCCTCCCTTTTGCTCTCGGACATCTGTTTCAGGACACAGGAAGAGGAACTCAGTCGGTCGCACTGCATTAACATCTGCATGCTCAGCACCATTGCTCAAGGCTCTTTACTAAGTTCTAACTTTAAACAGTCAACCCCATTGAATAAGTACATCTTGAGTTCCTGTAATGGTGAACCTCCCTCCACGGCCAGTTCACAAGACCAAGCTTTGACAGCAGAACCCACCAAAATGTTTTAACCAAGCGAAAGTGAGCAAAGACTGTAGACAAAATAATTCTCATGGGATGATAAAGTTTTCTATCACTTACATTACAGAGAAGTTTCGTTTAAAAACAGACTAGGGAGAGGTGCTGGAGAGATGGCTCAGCAGTTAAGAGTGCTGGCTGTTTTTCCAGAGGACCTGGGTTCAATTCCTAGCACCCACATGGCAGCTTAAAATTGTCTGTAGCTTCAGTTCCAGGGGAGCTGACACCCTCAAACAGACAAACAAATTTTATAAAATAAAAGTCGATTAAAAAAAAAAAAATCAGCTGGCAGCAGTGGTACACGCCTTTAATCCCAGCACTCGGGAGGCAAAGCCAGGCAGATCTCTGTGAGTTCAAGGCCAGCCTGGTCTACAGAATGAATGAGTTACAGGTCAGGTAGGACTTTATAATGAGACCCTGTCTCAAAGACGGATTAATTAATTAACTAATTAATGAATTAAAAGTCCTTGTGGTGGTGCACTCCTGTAATCGCACTGCTCTGGAGGCTGAAAATGGACGACTTTGAGTTCAAGGCTAACTTGGGCTACACTACATATCGAGTCCCAGTGTCACCATACAAATTTTGACCATTCTTTCAACTTTCCTCCAATAAGCCACCATAATATGCTCTCTGTGAGCGTGGCAACTAAGAACGCTAAATTTCTTCGCACAGTTCCAACTCTAAATACCTTTGCCCCAATCTCCACATTAGCATTAGCATCCCATTTTCTGAGGCTGAAAACGATTTTACCAAAAGCTATTTACAAATGTATCTTATTCTTATTCTTATTCTTATTCTTTTTTTTTTTTTTTTTTTTGAGACAGGGTTTCTCTGTGTAGTCCTGACTGTCCTGGAACTTATTCTGTAGGCCAGGCTGGCCTCAAACTCACAGAGATCCACCTGCCTCTGCCTCCCAAGTGCTGGGATTAAAAGTGTGTGCCACCAGAGCCTGACCTACAACTGTATATTACATGATCACACCATAATTTAATTAGCCATTATCTACTTTTGAATTGTAAGTTCTGTGTCACCCTAACATGTAGAAAGCAACAATATCAGGAATGACTTAAGAAACACTCACTATCCTTTTTTCTGAGACAAGGTCTCACTATGTAGCAAAAACTGACCTTAACTATGGGATTCTTCTGCTTCCGCCTCCAGAATTCTGGGATCACCACACCTGGCATTCATGAACACATTTGACATTCTTTCTCAGGGAATCTATTACCAAGAGGTTATTTCCTATTTCCCCCAACAGACAGCAAGACAACAACAAAATTAAAAAAACAAAAAACAAAAACACATACACTGAAAGCTTTGTACATAGAAATAATCATTATGGCTGGGCAGAGTTGGTGCACGCCTTTAATCCCAGCACTTGGGAGGCAGAGACAAGTAGATCTCTAAGTTTGAGGCCAGCCTGGTCTATAGAGCAAGTTCCAGGACAGCCAGGGCTACACATAGAAACCCTGTCTTAAAAAAACCAAAAATAAATAAATAAAAATAAAAGAAATACTCATTGTGGTACTATATATAATATATATACATATATATATAATATAGGGTAACACAGAACTTAAATTCAAAAGTAGGTAATGGTTAACTGAATTATGGTGTGACCATGTAAAATACAGTTGTAAATAAATATCTTTTTTTTTTTTTTTTTTTGAGCTGAGGATCGAACCCAGGGCCTTGCGCTTGCTAGGCAAGCGCTCTACCACTGAGCTAAATCCCCAATCCCAGCTGTAAATATCTTAAGTAAGTATGTCATCGTGTGAGAAAATATTTGACTATCAGGCTAAAATCAAGATGCAAGTTCACATGTAACAACATGACCGCAAGATAGCTAACGACTTCAAGGGACACACGTATATAAGAAACATGTATGACAGGATCAGAATCCATCCTCGGTGCATGAACTGGCTTTTTAGAGCCCACTACCTATGGTGGGACATCTTGCACAGCCTTGATGAGGGAGGGGCTTGGACCTGCCTCAACTGAATGGACCAGGCTCTTCTGACTCCCCATGGGAGGCCACACCTTGTTGGAGGAGGGAATCGGGGGTGGGTTGTGGGGGAAGGCTGGAGGGGCTGGAGGAGAGAAGAAAGGGGGATCTGTGGTTGTAAAATGAATAAAAAATTCCTTAATTGCCAGGTGGCGTGCGCCTTTAATCCCAGCACTCAGAAGGCAGGCGGATCTCTGTGAGTTTGAGTCCAGCCTGGTCTACAGAGCAAGATCCACGACAGGCACCAAAACTACACAGAGAAACCCTGTCTAAAAAAACAAACAAACAAATTCCTTAATAATAAATAAATAAATAATAAATAGAAACGTGTATGAAGTAAAGGTAGGCTTTAAATGGTTAAAATAGTGATTTTGTTCCTTCTTTTTTTTTTTTTCCCAAATTGTCTACAATTAGGAAATACAATTTGTACAGAAAGTCAAACTTATTTAGGTTGAAAAGTGCTCTGCCTGAATGTGTTAAGTTACTTCATTTTAAATTTTTAGCTTTTTTAAGACAGGTCCTCGTATAGCCCAGCTGGTCTGGAACTAACCATGTAGCCAAAAATGACCTTGAACCTCGGGATCTGCCTGCCTCCACCTCCTAAGTGTTGGCATTACAGGTGCATGCCACCACACCTGGCACATATTTTGATAGTTCTAGCAGCAAAATCCAAGATCCCGGCTAATTGCTTTCTCTATATCTCTAATAGGGTATTTCCTTGTCTTTTTTTTTTCTTCTTGTTATAGTAGACATTCTCTGAATATCTTGAGACTGAAGTCCTTTTTAAAGATAATTTTTTAAAAAATGTATTAGGACTCTGTGCATATTTTAAATTTAACATGTATAGAGTTATTAAAAGATTGGATGTCTATGAACCTAGATACTAATAGTAGTTCGTGATGTCTACATAATCTAGAGTAGTGTCTGTTACATTTTGTCTACATTCCAATAATCGTGTGTTCTGTAGTGTGCACTTTTGTAGTTGAGGGAAAAGGTGTTTAAAAGCACTTATTAGGTTTATAAAATCATTTCCATGGAGAGCTTCCACATTGGATGTCAAATCAAAATATAACCACAAAATCAAAAGAAAGATTTTTGCATTAAACTAAGTGGAATCGTATGAGTTGTGGTTACCACAAGCATTTCGTTAACTGTCCCCGTGTATGACTTAGCGAGGGACAGCAGTGACAGTGGTTACTCTGCAGGGCAGGACAGACAGTGTGGGCTGCACTCCACCTTTCTGCCACGCAGCAGCTCTGCCATCTCATCGCCACTCAACACCTTCTAAGCTCAATTTCTACACATGCAAAAAGAAGGGGTTCAGATTAATATCGTCTGGGGAAATAACCGGCACTCGCAATCTTAGGAAATCTAAACAAGCAAGCCAACTGGACAGGGGGGTATCTCGTAGCTGGAAACAAAAGGGAAGACACATCTTTTTAAAAGTGGCCAATGGAGGTGACCGGCATGTTGCTTTTTGGAGGATAATTTCTACATGTCTGTCCTTCTTTACCACTGCTTTAAGGTTTGGAGATAGAGGCCCATGGTTTCACAGAGACCATGGGTATTTCAAAGGAGGAAATTCTATCCTCCTTGACTAGCTCTCCTACAGTTCTCAGATTTCAAATCTGGGACCTTTCAGAAGCAGCAGGCCAACCAACTGTAGCTGCCACAAGGGCACAAGGTGAAAGATGAAACCTCAGAGATAATTAAGGTTTTAATCAGCACTGAGTAGATTTAATTCAACATTTCAAACTATGCTTTGAAGTAAACAAATAATATGGCAGGAAATCTGGATCCATTCTCCCTCTGTCACTCTGTCACTGGCCACTTGTGTGACATTGGACAAGTCACTTAAATTCCTTGGGCTTTATCAACCAAAAAAATAAAAGTATTTTACTCGCGTACAGACAGAAGGCTGGACCACATGCCCCCCTTCAGTCCTTGAAGCATAGCTCTATGACTCTAAATTGCTGATGTAAGCAAGAGAACAAAAGAATGGCTTAGACCTCTTAAATGGTCTTCATGATGAAATTGCCAGTGATCAATTCCAATTTTTTGTTAATTTTCTAAAGTAGCTTTTCTGGCCAGGCCAAATTCAATATACTTAGCTAGGGAGTCTAAACACATATAAGCTATCACAGTTTTGATTCTCCTTCTGGCAAAGTATTTACCTTAAGAAGCATTTAGACTTCAGATAAAACTTTTTGGCCAGGAGGTAGTAGGGGGAAGAGTTTTTTATTATTATAATGGAATCTACCTGGCATCAAAATAACAAACCTTCTCTTCTCCATCCAGAACTAATGTAGCACTCAATCTAGCTGACCACTGCCAGCGGTGAGCTCTGGCTGTAATGCTAAATGATGGTAGCTTGATTAATCACCAGTCCATTATTAATGGCCAGAAAAGATTCTGTGTCAGCAATTTATAAGAGGTTGGTTGCTCATAATATGTTGAGGGCCACAACCTTGATAAAGTGGACTATACCATTCCTACACTTCCAGCATTTTCTTTTGCTAATCTGTGACTAACAGCGCTGACTTTGGCTCTGTTTAGTTTAATTCTGTATCTTATTCTATGCATAAAACATACTTCATTCTAACCACTCCCCAAATCCTACATGTGTCCTATCAACATGACAAACATTGATATCTTTGATAATAGAATTATATGGCTATAAGAGGGATTTGGAAGTCATTAATCTGTAGAGAGATTTATCTCAGTATTACATAGCATATGGACAAAACGTAAACAACCTAAATTTTCAACTGCAGAATTTGTTTTTGTTTTTGTTTTGGTTTGGTTTGGTTTTTGTTTTTTCGAGACAGGGTTTCTCAGTGCAGTTTTGGTGCCTGTCCTAGATCTCACTCTGTAGACCAGGCTACCCTCGAACTCACAGAGATCCGCCTGCCTCTGCCTCCCGAGTGCTGGGATTAAAGGCGTGTGCCACCAGCGCCCGGCTTCCACTGCAGAATTTTTTTTTTTTTTTTTTTTTTTTTGGTTTTTCGAGACAGGGTTTCTCTGTGTAGCTTTGCGCCTTTCCTGGAACTCACTTGGTAGCCCAGGCTGGCCTCGAACTCACAGAGATCCGCCTGGCTCTGCCTCCCAAGTGCTGGGATTAAAGGCGTGCGCCACCACCGCCCGGCTCCACTGCAGAATTTTTATAGTGCAGCCACAAGACAGAAAAGTGACAATGAAGGGTGCTGCTGTGTGACTATAACATGGGGAAGTATTTACAAAACATTAAGTTCAAAAGTCAGGATATGAAAATACATAAAATATAAGTTTGACTATGAAAGAGCAAAGATAGAGAGATATACTGAGAAAAAGGAGGGGAAAAAAGCAACCTAGAAGGAAGTTCTCCACAAATTTATCAGTATTTATCTCTACAGAAAGGAGAAGAACACTTTTAATGTTCTTTTTTCTTTTCAGTATCTTATCATGGCTCTGGCATGAAATTGCATCATTTTGTTTTGTTTTTCAAGACAGGGTTTCTCTGTGTAGCTTTGCACCTTTCTTAGAACTCACTCTATAGCTCGGGCTGGCCTCGAACTCACAGAGATCCTCCTGCCTCTGCCTCCCCAGTGCTGGGATTAAAGGCATACGCCACCACTGCTCAGCTAAATTGCATCATTTTTAAACAAAACAAAAACCTTAAAGAAAAAGTAACTTTCATCAAAGTACAGACAATGTAGTTGACGAAAAACCTTATAAAGATACGATTTAAAGTGAAAAGGATTCCCTACCCAGACGGAAGCCCGAGAGAAAACCATGAGGATCAGTATGATGATGAAATACCAAAGCAGGAAACTTCCTATTGTCCCACAAGAGTCATCTTTCCGGCACTCAGCATCCTGACTCGGAATGGTAAAACTGAGGGGCCTGGGAGGGGGGTCCACCCCCCAGAATAAAGACAAAAGGTCTCCCATGATAGCCTCTGGTTTAGAAAATAAAACATGCTCAAAGGGCTAAAGGTGACTGGGAACGATTTCCCTCCATGGCCTATGACAACTTCCCTGGCAACCTATTATGACATACACCTAAGCAACTGTTGCAGGAACTGATAAATATTCTTGGATTAGATGGGCACGTTTATCTAAATGACATCTTGAATAGTGTATGGTAATTTCCTGAATTTCTCAGTATACTTTCTTCTGCCTAGAAACTTTCAAACTTACATAATGTTTATTTTCATCCATTTAAGTATTTAAGGTATTTTTTTATCAGTCTCTACCTTTTTTTAATGTGTACCATACCATTGTAAATTAACATACACAATTCTAATGTATTACAGGCTGCATTGTGTGTTCCCTAAAACTTGAATGTTGACGCCTTCAGCGCCATCTTGTATTTGGAGATAAGGCAGAACAGAGGTAGTAAAGACACAGTGAGGTGGTTCAGTGGGTGAAGGCATTTGATGCCAAGACGTTCGACCTGAGTTCAATCCCCTGAGACCCACACGGCGAAAGGAGACTACTGACTCCCTCCAACTGTATTCTGACCTCCCTGTGTTCACTGTGACATTTGTGTGCCCACATATAGGCATATACACACAATAAATAAATGTAACTTCAAAAAGATTTTACAGACATTAATGGAGGCTCAATCAGGTCATAAGGGTAGAGCCTTAATCTAGCTATCAGTCTCTAGGAGAGGAAAGGGCAACAAGGACTCACCAACATAGGCAAAAAGGCCACAAGAGAGCCTAAGATGAGGCCATCTGCAAGCCAGCAACACCAGCCTCAGAAGAATCCAGCCCTCCTGACATCTTCCCAAACGGTGTGTGGGAACAATGTCTACTCTTTTAAAGTATGGTCTCTATTTTTTTTTTTCCCATGGAGGAGGCACTTCATGTTTTGGGGTATACATAATGGCAACTATCTATCAACTTTAATCTGACAAGTGTTGTATAAGCCTTGAATAAATGCACAATAGCTTGTTACGTTAAAAAGAGGAAAGAGACCCCCGTTAGGAACTACATCAAAGTTATACAATTTCTTTTTAGATAGACTTAAATGTGGAGAAAAGAGGACCTGGCATTCTAATTTGACTGTACACTGAATTGAACCTTTTCTCTTTGAACGGTATTCAAGTTAGTTCATCTCTTAATCTATATCAAGATCCAAACAACATTAAACTAAGACAATATAGACATAAGAATCTCACTAAAAAAAAAACAAAACAAAATCATTAGCTCTTTAAGAGCATACAATAAACTGCAAGTTTTCATATGCAATACCACAATGAAACTTCATTTTTTTTTTCTGTTTAATCTTGATATTTATTTATGTTTTCTGAGACAGTCTCATTATGTAGCCCTGGCTGGCCTTCGAACTCTAGAGATCCACATGTCTCTGACCCGAGTGCCAGGATTAAAGGCATGTACCACCATGCATGGCTGGCACACTTTTCTGTAGGAATGAGTCCCCAGGCCCCGGGCACACTGGCCATTAGTCCTCTAGATTAAAGGCCAGTGCTGCTGCTCCCAAGAAAGCTTTTCCAGAGCCCGGCTGTACTGCCTATGCCTCCCCCGGTCTCCAGGTTTCCACTTCACCTGTAGGATTCAGGCAAAGCCCTTCGGAGCAATAACCAGCGAGCTTCATTCCCCCCATATTCCACACATTGTCGGAGCTTGCACTAACTACTAAGTAAAACCCACTCACCTCCCTGGCGAACCTTTTCTCAGTTCTTTCAAAGAACATTCAGGGCAAAGGTAGTTTTTTTTTGTTTTGCTTTGGTTTAAACCTCAAAACAGCTAACTTCACTAGAACTTTCTAGTTTTTCTTCCTACTACTGCATCCTCATTATGTGGATATTTGAGAATTTACACTGGGTCAGACCAACTGGGGAAAAAAACATTTCAAAGCTGGAAAATTTCTTTGTCATTGCTGATTGTGTCTGGACACATCAGGCGTGCTTGTATCTTACAATTAGCCATCCGGCTAAATAAAACCTGTTTACAAATGTGAGCCCATAAGGGTCCTAAATAAGTCTACAATTGACAATATTCAAAATTCAGCTTGTTACAGTCATTACTTTTTAACTAAGGGCTCAGAACCTGGTCTGAATTTTGCAGCTCAGTTTTCTCCCTGTAGCTGAGTAGGAGCCACAAATCCGAGGGCGTTGCCCTGGCAACGATCGCTGCCCTGGTCTCTCTGCCCAACCCCCTCCTTCTCGCGAGAAGAGAGAGCGCAGTCCTTCCGGTAACTGTAGTCTTCCTAGCCCGCCGCCGCCTTAGGCTTGGCTTCGCGCATGTGTAGTAGAGAGTGGCGCGAGTTCGCGGCTTCCGGCTGAAGAATATGGTGCGTTTTGGGGGGTGGGGGGGGTTGTCTTTGTGCTTCCTGGACGTGGAGTCCACGCGGTCCCCCGGAGTTCCACGCCTAAAGTTGTGCCTGGGGTTCAGCCAGGGGAGGATGTGGCCGGAAGTCCTGCCACTTTAGTGGAAGGGAAGAAAGACACAGAAGGATGACTGAAGTTTGTGCAGAGGTAGCCAGGGAGGGAAGCTCTCCGACGGGAGTTTTGGCGCGGGGCTGGATGGCGGGAAGGATAGTAGTCTGCGCTGTAGAATACGACTCCCAGGAGCTACCAGTGTCAGTGATTGCGGAGCTGAGCCCAGCAAGACAAAGGAGCTACAATCCCAGTGTGCCAAAACTGAATGCACGTGTTCCCTCTTGACCCTTCACATGAAAGTACCCGTCCACCTCATCAGTAAAGCCTTAAAGTTTTGTCACCAAAAGGAGATCCCGGATCTGTATCACTCCAAGGTCAGGGTTAGAGTGTGTCACAGTAATGACAAGTTTGTATCTTGTGTCTCTTCATCGAGACCTAGTAACACACTCAGTCACAGACAAACCGTGAATTCTTGGGCAGACTTAATAGCAAACCATTACATTATGAAACAAGACATTATCATTTATTGCAACCATTAGCTTCTCTGAAATAACCGGCCAGTTCTGTGTTGATTTCTCTGTAGTACAAAAGAAAGTATCATTTTAGGATTCCCTTTTCATATACTAATATTAAAGTGGGGGGGGGGAATTGGGAAGGAGTGTTAAGGAAAAGTCTGTGGGGTTGTTACTTTACAACAGACACTTTTGATTTCTTCTGGTTAATTCCAGGCTGTTTCGTTTTGCCTTTGAATAGATGCAAGGAGAAGTAGGCCCCAGTGCTTCTCTGATTGACAGAACCATCAAGATGAGGAAAGAAGCAGAAACTAGGAAAGTGGTGTTAGCCTGGGGGCTCCTGAACGTCTCCATGGCTGGAATGATATATACTGAAATGTAAGTCAAACTTCAGACCGTCCTTGGCTGCTTCTATGGCTTTCCATATTTCTTTTGGTTTTCAGTGTTTGGTTTGTTTGGGATGGAGTTTTGGGGATATATATATATATATATATATATATTTTTTTTTTTTTTTTTAAATAACTGAAAAGCATTTCTAATCTTTTCAGGACTGGAAAGTTAATTAGTACATATTATAATGTGACATACTGGCCCCTCTGGTATATTGGTAAGTAATTCATTTTCACTGGAATTTAGATTTACTAGAAATGAAAACTTGCTTGTAAGTTTAATTCGGCTTAGATTCACTCTTTCATTCAGACAAATAATGAGTTACCTACTCTGTTTCCCAAAACGATGAAAACCACAGAGAAGAGACTAGGAAAACACTTTTTTTTTTTTTTTGGTTTTTTTTGAGACAGGGTTTCTCTGTGTAGCTTTGTGCCTTTCCTGGAACTCACTCTGTAGCCCAAGTTGGCCTCGAACTCAGAGATCTGCCTGCCTCTGCCTCCAGAGTGCTGGGATTCAAGGTGTGCGCCGCCGCCTGGCAGGAAAATACTTTTAAGGGAAGAACATTCTAGTAGGAGGCTGAGTCAGGAGGATTATTCAAGTTCGAGGCCAGCCTGAGATAAATAGCAGAACCCTGTCTCAAAAAAAAAAAAAAAAAAAAAAAAAGCAGCAGCAGCAGCAGCAGCCAGGAATGGCAGTGAACATCTAATCCCAGTACTTGTGAAATGGAAGAATAATCAGAAGTTGGAGGCCAACCTGGTACATGAGACCTTGTCTCTAAACAAATAAACCAAGCTAATAAACAATACAAAGTTAGGTAGTTAGGAGTTATAAGAAAGAAAATAAAGCATGTGGGTGATAAGATTTACCTGTGCCGTTCCTGAAATACCATCTTCGCCTCTTCACCTTCAAGGCCAGACCAGATTAATCCTTAGTACATAAAGAGTCCTAGAGATGTTAAAATAAATCTGTAGTCTATGAAAATTGAAATCTGTTGTGGAGAGCTGGTGGTGGTACACACTTTTAATCCCAGCACTTGGGAGGAAGAGGCAGGTGGATCTCTGTAAGTCAAAGGCCAGCCTGGTCTACAGAGTCAGTTCCTGGATAGCCAGAGTGGGTGTGGCAGATAGGAAAGGAAGGGGTTCAGGATCATCAAGCTATGGTAGAGTCATGGCTCTCTAACTAGCTGGGACTCCTAAAACTCACTTGACTATTAAAATGAATGTCAGAATACCTATTGTACAGGTTTATAAGAATTAGTAATTAGTTTAAAACTCACTAGCAAATGCTCTGCACCTACTAGACTTCAATCAAGTGGTGCCTGTTGTGAGGAAAGAGAAACTGATTTTTTTAATTTTTGATGTTAAGTTGCTGCAAATGGAACCAAGAACTTTCTGCTTTTTAAAATAATAAATTGGGCCAGGCAAGGTGACACACATCTTTAATCTCAGCACTTGGGAAACAGAGGCAGGTGGATCTTTGAGCTCCAGGCCTGCCTGGTCTACAAAGTGAGAGTTCCAAGACAGCCTGAGCTACACAGAGAAACCCTGTCTTGAAAAATCAAAAAACAAACAAACAGACAAACAGATTGGAGCTGTAGAGGTGACTTGCTGGGTAAAGCCCCTTTCACCAGGCATTATGACCTGAGTTTGATTCTCCAGAACCAAATGTGGTGAAAGAAAAGAACCCCAAGTTGTCCTCTGACCTCCACATCCCCCACCCCCACCCCACAAGTAAATAAAGAGAATACTTTTAATAATAGTTGTTGTTTTCTTCCAGAACTTGCCCTGGCATCTCTCTTCAGTCTTAATGCCTTATTTGATTTTTGGAGATATTTCAAATATACTGTAGCACCGACAAGTCTGGTGGTTAGCCCTGGACAGCAAGCGCGGTTAGGGCTGAAAACGGCCGGTGAGTGTGGAGTGGGGAGAAGGCAGTGGTCCTCCTCCTTAGCTTTCCTTTTCATAGACTCTGAGCTAGAAGGCCATCTATTACATTGAGCCAATCTATAGAAAATGGTCATGTGATTATCATTGTTATTTGTATGAATTGAGTGGAATATCAGACAACTTCATGGAACTATGTTACACTGTTTTGAGCATTGTGGAAATTGTAAACAACTGATTAGTTGTGTTTCTATAATAATGCTTCATGTAATTTACTAGCCAGACCCTTCTGTTACTTTCTTTTGATGTCTCTATGTAGCCCTGGCTGTCCAAGCTGGCCTGGCCTCAAATTCAGAGATCCCCCTGCCTCTGCCTCCCAACTGTTGGGATTAAAGGCGTGCGCCACCACCGCCCAGCAAATCTGTTTTCATAATTGTGTTTATACTCAAGAGACTGAGGTGGGAAGAGCTTAAGGTCAAGGCCAGCCTGAATTACAGAGCAAGCCCTAATTTTTAACTTTGTGTTTTCATTTAAGCATCTATTGTGTGTGTGATTTCTGTTCTCTTCCTTCTAGTCGTGCAGACTACACCTCCCCGGGATCTGGCAGCCACCCAAGTCCCTCCCTCGCCACCTTCCCCTTCAATCCAGGGTCAGAGTGTATTGAGTTATAGCCCGTCTCGTTCCCCCAGTCCCAGTCCCAAGTTTGCCGCCAGCTGCATGACTGGGTACAGCCCTCAACTGCAAGGTCTGTCGTCAGGTGGCAGTGGTTCCTATAGCCCTGCTGTGACCTACTCTCCACTCAGTGGTTATAATAAGGTAATGACTCGTCTTGTCGGCCAGTAGTGCTATTTTAGAATTGGGAGTTGCACTCAAATCACCGAGTGAGAGCCAAGAACAGAAACCAAGTGTCCTGTCACTCAGTCCGAAGTTCTTTAGACAACATCCTAACATGAGCGCTTTTGAAGATGACAAAACATGACAGACACCAGCTGGTTTCAAGTCTTGAAATAATTTGAAACTTTGGTTTCTTTTATGCATATTTTCCCTTTAGAGCTTTTTTGTGTGAAAGCTTCGCTTTCTCTTGTAGAATTTTAACACTTTGTATCATGTCTGATCCTCTTATGTGGTTTGGTTCTGGAGTATGGACACTTGCTTTGTCGAGGGTAGAAATCTTTAAATTCCGTAGTAATGTCAGTGCTGGTCTAAATTTTTAGGGTATTACTAGCAAAAGTTGTAGGTTGAAATTTAAATTCTGTAAGCCATACGGCTGCAAGAAAGGCTCAGAAGAGAAGCAGTCTATCAGAAGCCCTGACTATCATGTTAGGCTAGCTTCTCTAGTTACTGGTCAGAAGAAGGTGGCCCAGAAGAAAGCAGCAGCCTGTCTCAGCCTGTCACCTAACTGTTGCAGAAGGAAATTCCATGCTACTAGTTATCCAATGTTAGGGAGTAGAATTTTTTAATTTTGTAGAAGTTAAATGCTGTGAGAAATGTGTGGTTATAATTCATAATCCACAGGCTAGTGTGGATTATTTATTCATTTGTTTATTTTTATTTTATGTGCACATTTGTCTGTGTGAGTATGTTGGATCCCCTGGAACTGGAGTCACAGACAGTTGTGAGCTGCCATGTGGGTGATGGGAATTGAACCTGGGTTCTCTGGAAGAGCAGTCAGTGCTCTTAATCCACTCCAGCTCCAGATTTTTTTTTTTTTTTTTTTTTAAGAAAATAATAGGTTTTTTTCTTTTTGTTTAAAAAAATTTATAGAATATATTTTGATTATATTCTTTGCCCTCCTGAGTATGGCTTTTTGGTTTTGTTTGTTTTGTTTTTGTTTTTTTTGAGTCAGGGTTTCTCTGTGTAGCCCTGGCTGTCCTGGAACTCTCTCTGTAGACTAGGCCGGCCTGGAAAGTTTCTAGGCCAGGGAGATGGCTCAGTGAATAAAGTTCTTGTTTTGTAAATCTGATGAAAAGAGAAGTTCTTCTACATGAAACAAACGTTTTAAAGTAGTAATATTGATGAACATATACCAAAACAGATCCCCTGTCCTTTCCTGACAGGAATATGACTTACGGTAACACTTTTATTTAATGGATGCAAGTGAGTGTCTAAAAGGGTGATCTGCTCTGGCCAGATCATTTCAGTTTGAGGAGTGTGCCCTAAAGAGGCAGAAGGACCGGCAAGCGGGCCCTGCAGGTAGAGGAGTGCCCCCAGCCTGAGGACATGAGTCTGACCCAGGCCTCACATGGTAGGAGGAGGGAAGCAACTCCAAAAGGCTGTCCTCCCACAGGCACACCAGCCGCCCTATGGCACACACTAGCGTTGCATGCAGACACACACACCCGCCCCCATGAGTAAATGTAATCAAAATTAATTTTTAAAGTTATCAAAAATTCAGGCAAGGATTTATGTACAGTGATGTTCATAACAGCCAAAAACTCAAAAGAAATGTAAATGCATAGAACATAATGAAAAATAATTTTTAAAAATTTATTTTATGTAGTGTCCATGTCCATGTGTTTCCCAGTCAGGCCTTGCACTTAGGATCCTCCTGTCTTAGCCATCCATCCCAGCATAGTCGGGATTGCAGGCTGTAGTGTAGCTTTTTCTTTTTCTTTTCTTTTTTGAGATATAGGCAGTTTCATGTAGTGCAAGCTAGCATCAGACTCACGGTGTAGCTGAGGATGATGAACCTTGAACCTGATGCCTTCATCTCCCAAATACTGGGATTATATGCAACCACAGTTTTTTCTAAATACATTTCAAGACTGAAAAATTACTCAAGATAATTTTTATTTTATTAGTGTGACTCAAACTCGGGTTGTCAGGCTTGTATCTTTGGGTGGCAAGCACCTTTACCTGCTAAGCCGTCTTCCTGGCCTCTGTTGTGTTGTGTTTAGATAGAGCCTCATGCAGCCAGGCTGGCCTCACGTTGCCCATGTAGCAGAGGCTGGTCTTGAACTCAGCCCTCTTGCCTCCTCCTCCTCCTCCTCCGTGCCAGCATTTCAGAGATAGCTTGCATGTATTACTTTTAAAAATCAAACATGAATGTTTGGACTTCAATTGGAAGTAAACCCCGTTCTTTCCTTTTGTGCAGTTGGCAAGCTTTAGTCTGTCTCCTTCTTCTCCATACCCTACCACTGTGGGCCCAGTGGAGAGCAGTGGGGTGAGGTCTCGTTACCGTTCCTCCCCCACGGTCTATAACTCACCCACTGACAAAGAAGACTACATGACAGACCTGCGCACTCTGGACACTTTCCTCAGGAGTGAGGAGGAGAAGCAGCACAGAGTCAAGCTGGGTAACGAGTTTGTTTACATCTGATACACGTTATTTTTGTTGTCACTTTACACAATCCTTAAACTGATAGCACATTAGCTGTTAAACTTAGGAGGTAAAACATAGTTGACCTGAGCAATCTTGAATCTTTCTCTGTGGTAAATTTAAAAGCCCTTCACACAAGCTAGAATTTCCCTAAATTGTGGCTGTGTGTGTTTTCAAGCAGTGTGTAGCAAAGCTTATTCAAATGATAGTTCTCTACTAGTCTTTCTGGAAGACTGATGTGCATGGTGGAGGTGAAAGGGTGGGGAGATGGAGAAATATTGCTCCTAAAAGTGCTACTGGGTTTTTGTTGTTGTTTGTTTGTTTGTTTGTTTTTTAGTAACATTTTAAAATTTGTCTCTTAATAATCCCTTAAAGCCTATAGTTTACCTAGGGAAACAGTGTTAGCAAGTCTTAATCTGTTTGAGGTGGATTTGATTATTACAAAGTCAATTATTTGAAACCAAATTAGGTTATTGAACTGAGTAATGATTTCCCCCCAGGAACTTCCACAGAAAGCGCATTAGGTGCAAAAGCGTGGCCGTGGTGAAGAAGCCAAGTTATTGGAGCATGGCTCTTTGTGTCGCTTGAAATCTCTCTAGGGGTTTTTAATTTAATTCTGCCTGCAAGTGCCACAAATGTCAAAGAAACAAATCAATATTATCTTGTTACTTTCTTCTTTTTTGAAATTTTGAGCTATTTGAAGTGTACTGAAAATTATAGAGTAGCACAAAGAACAATTGATACATATCTTTTATGATTTCAGATATTTTTCATTTCTTTTTTCTCTCCCATTTAGAAGTATTGTTATCGATGTTTGTAAGTGTTATTGCTATTGCTTTTCACTGTCAAGCCAGACAAGACCTAGTTATCTTTATTTCTTCCTAAGTTAATTGTGCTGCGGTTAGAGATTCTGATCCATATCTATTAATGTTGAGGTTTCTCTTCTTTCCCTGTGTAGGGAAGGCTTTTTAATCTTAGACTTGCTTGGAGGCTCTCTGGTCACTTTTGTATAAATGGTTCTGACACATTGAAAAGAACATGCACTCTAAATTCTGCTCTCTAGCTCTTTGCCTGGTGTGTCTGTACTTTTAACCATTCTGCTGTGTTCTTAGGCTTTACGTGATTTAAATAGTCGGCATAAATTAATACAAAATTTTTGCAAACCTCCTTGCTCTCAGGCTATGTAAATCTCCTGTTACAAATTTTAATGCTGCTTTTAACATTGGTTTAAAATTCTTTTCAAAATTATTGCTGTGTTCTCATGGGGATTTTTATGTCTTTGTGCTTTTGAGACAGTCATGCAGGCTGGCTTGGAATTCATTATGTCGTCTAGGCAATCTTCAAACTTACAGTGTTCCTGACGCAGTCTCCTGAGTGCTAGGCCTGTGTGTATGGGACTTTCTAATTGTATCATCCCACATATATTTCCCCCCGTGCATTTGTGTATGGGGATTCATGTGTGTACGTATGGTTAGTCTCAGATGCCCCTTCCTTGGGTGCTGTTCACTTTGGTTTTTGACATGGGATCTGTCATTGGCCTGAAACTTGGCAGTTAAGTTAGCTGGCCTGCCAGCTGCCCCAGGGATCAACTTAACCTCGGCTTCCCTAGGACTGGCTGACATCAATAGCCCATAATGACTTGACTCTTTTTTTCTTCTTTAAGATTTATTTTTGGCTGGATGTGGTGGCACTCCTTTAATTTCACCTCTCCACTGTAGAGGCATGTGGATCTCTGTGAGTTACAGACCAGTCTGGTCTACTTAGTGAGTCTAAGACATTTGGTAGGGCTACAGAGTGAGATCCTGTCTCAAAAAAAAGAAAAGACTTCTGTATTCTTGATGTCTTTCTTTAAACATTGTCTTACCCATCTGTACCCTGTCTTTCCCGTTTTTCCTGTCTTCTCTACCCCCCACTGTCTAAAACCACACAATAATAGAGAGTCGTTCTGGACTCTCCCTGGCTGGCCCTGGAGTCGCTCCGCTTTTCGTAAGACTGGGTTCTCTTGAGGAGAATGATATTTAGGAGTTAATATCTGGCAGGGCAGTGGTGGTACATGCCTTTAATCCCAGTGTTTGGGAGGCAGAGCCAGGCGGATCTCTGTGAGTTCGAGGCCAGCCTGGTCTACAGAGTGAGATCCAGGACAGACAGGGCTACACGGAGAAACCCTGTCTCAAAATACCAAAAAAAAGAATTAATATCTGAGTACTGGGCATGCTATTGTTACTTAGGTATCATATTTTAGGTTCTCATAACATACAACTAACAAATAGTCTATATAGATAATTCCAGTTCCATATTCCCAACTCAGTTTTCCAAGAGTGAGAAGCTAGGCAGACATTCACACATTCATAGTCTCTCTTCCTCATGCATGCCTGAGAGGTTTTGCTGAGTCATTTAAAACAAATTGTAGACTGTGACACTTTTTCCCTTAGTATTCCACATGTCTCTTGAGAACAGGACATTTTCTCTATAACTTCAAAATTCATTTCTTACTTTTGATACCTCTCTAACTCAGACACATTAATACAGTTGACCCAGTGATGACCTTTTTCCCCCAAAAAAGAACTTACTTTTTCCCTTTTTTTTGGTTTTTGTTTTTGTTTTTCGAGACAGGGTTTCTCTGTGTGGCTTTGGTGCCTGTCCTGGATCTTGCTCTGTAGACCAGGCTGGACTCGAACTCACAGAGATCCGCCTGCCTCTGCCTCCCGAGTTCTGGGATTAAAGGCGTGCACCACCACTGCCCGGCAGAACTTACTTTTTTACTCTTTTCTTTTACTGATGCAGGCCGCTCCATTTAGTTGCATTTCTTTTGCCTTCTTTAACCTAGGTGCGTGTATGTGTATCTTTATGACATATTTTTAAAGACATCAGGCTGTTGTGAAAATTGGGTTTTGTCCAGTTGTTTCGTAAGCGTTAACTTCAGATGTTTTCTGGTAGGAACACAGCTTGGTGGCTTGTCTCTGTGGATTAGATTAGGAGGTGTGTGACACACTGGTCTCCGCTGATAGAGAATCGCATCTCTTGGTCACCGTGGTTGGAAGCAGGTTCCTTCGCAGTAGTTTCCCTTTGATTTCTTGCTCCCAGCCACCCTGGCTGCAGTGATCCACCAGAGAGCTTGCCGAAATGGATCAATGCAAAGATGATTGCAAATGGAGACTTGCTCGTGGGTTCCTTCCACATTGAGTCATCTGGTATTCTTCTATAAAGAACAACCTTGTTTATCTCTCAGCGAGGCTGTTTTTAGTCACTTTGGACTCAGAGTTTAGCTTCTCTCAAATATGCTTGATTTTGTTGTTGTTGTTGTTGTTGTTTTTGTCTTTTTTTCAAGACAGGGTTTCTCTGTGTAGCTTTGGAACCTGTCCTGGATCTCATTCTGTAGCCCAAGCTGGCCTCGAACTCACAGAGATCCGCCAGCCTCTGCCTCCCGAGTGCTGGGATTAAAGGTGTGCACCACCACTGCCCGGCTACCTCAGTGATGTTAAACCCACTTTTTCAGAGTTGATCAAACAGTTCAATTATCTGAAATTCTTAGAGACTAAATTCCTCCACTTTTGCAATTGATTTTTATGCTTGGGGTCTCATTTGCTAGTAATTTGTGTGATTTTTGTTGTTTACTTTTCAGTTTTAGCAGGGTTTTGTGTATTCTGGGCAGGCTGGATGGAAACCTTGTCTCAGACTCTGAAAGAATAAGCCCTTCATAAGTACACTTGTTACTGAGGACTCGTTTGTTAGCTGTGCTACATGCTGGTGGAAGAGAAGTCATTCCTGCTGTAAAAGAACTTAGCTTTTCTTGGGGAGTGCAGACTGACTAATCCTTAAGTGCAGTAAGGGCCTTAAGTAAGAGGAGGCCCTGATGGCAAGGGACTCCTAGATGGCAGTTCATAAATTTCACAGATAGTTTTAATCAACACAGGAATTACTACAGGGTACCATGGGAAACACAATTTGTATAGCCTGAAGTTCAGAAAGGCTTTTTAACAGTGCTGCTGTTAACTCCGTTCAGAGGAGCTTCCAAACATTTGGTCTTCCTGATCATTAACCGTCTTAGAGAATAACAAGCTTAATTTTACAACAGAAAGAAACAAGACTCTTCCAACTATTCATAATTCTTAGGCCTCTTAAGTTGATAGTGCTTAGTAATATTCTTTTATGTTCTTTTTAATTTCTAACCAGTGAGCTCCAAAGAGAAGACAATGTTGGGGGCCAGGGGAGATGCTTCTGGGTTTATCTTCTGACTCCTTGAGTACTGTGGGGAGTGCTTGTCTTCTGGTTCCTTGAGTACTGTGGGGAGTGCTTGTCTTCTGGTTCCTTGAGTACTGTGGGGAGTGCTTGTCTTCTGGTTCCATGAGTACTGTGGGGAGTGCTTGTCTTCTGGTTCCTTGAGTACTGTGGGGAGTGCTTGTCTTCTGGTTCCTTGAGTACTGTAGGGGAGTGCTTGTCTTCTGGTTCCTTGAGTACTGTGGGGAGTGCTTGTCTTCTGGTTCCTTGAGTACTGTGGGGAGTGCTTGTCTTCTGGTTCCTTGAGTACTGTGGGGAGTGCTTGTCTTCTGGTTCCTTGAGTACTGTGGGGAGTGCTTGTCTTCTGGTTCCTTGAGTACTGTAGGGGAGTGCTTGTCTTCTGACTCCTTGAGTACTGTCAGAAGTTGCCTAGTTCCTAGATACCCAGTGTCCCTGAGCTACTGCTACATAAAAAGTTACTATAAGAACTCAAACTCTTCCATTTTTCATTGCAGGAAGCCCAGATTCTACCTCCCCTTCTACCAGCCCTACTTTCTGGAATTACAGTCGTTCTGTGGGGGACTATGCACAAACCTTAAAGAAGTTTCAATATCAGCTGGCCTGTAGGTCTCAGGCCCCATGTGCTAACAAAGATGAAGCTGATCTCAGTTCTAAGCAAGCTGCAGAAGAGGTAAAGGGAAAATAAAAATGATTTCATATATTATGATTTTCAGATTGCTAGAAAATAGTTTATCTCTAGAAAACTTTTTCCCTATGATCTTTACTTTTACTGGTTAGAAATATAAATTATATTCATTTGTGGAATAGCTTTTGTCATTGAAATTTTTACAGTTTATGATACATAATTGACTAAACTGTCCTGCCTAAAATACCTTTCTACAATCATTAGAAAAAAGGTTCTCAACAGCTAGGTATTAACTCAGTTGTAGAGTACCTACTTGTATAGCATGCACAGGCCCTATGGTTCATCCTTAGCACTGCACCAAATAAAAAAGAAAAAGAAAAGCCGGGCGGTGGTGGCGCACGCCTTTAATCCCAGCACTCGGGAGGCAGAGGCAGGCGGATCTCTGAGTTCGAGGCCAGCCTGTTCTCCAAAGTGAGTTCCAGGAAAGGCGCAAAGCTACACAGAGAAACCCTGTCTTAAAAACCAAAAAAAAAATAAAAAGAAATTCTCGGGGCTGGAGAGATGGCTCAGCAGTTAAGAGCACTGGCTGCTGTTCCAGAGGACCCTGGTTTAGTTCCCAGTACCCACATGGCAGCTCACAACTCTCCGTAACTCCAGTTCCAGAGATCTGACATCCTCAAAACAGACATGTGAGGCAAAACACCAATGTACATAAAATAAAAATAAATAATTAAAAAATTCTCAATATGCCAGACCATTGCTTTTAAAATACGTGCATTTGCCAGTCTGTTCTTCATCCATTTAATATCAGATATGGGGTTTTATATTTTTACTTTGTGCTTGAAAGCAAAACACACAGACACTCTAATCTACCAGAATAAGGAATTTTCTGTTTTTTCAAGACAGGGTTTCTCTGTGTTGTTTTGGTGCCTGTCCTGGATCTTGCTCTATAGGCCTCAAACTCATAGAGATCTGTCTGGCTCTGCTTCCCACCACCGCCTGGCCAGAATAAGGAACTTTTTTTTGTTTTATTTTGTTTTGGTTTTTTGAGACAGGGTTTCCTCTGTGTAGCTTTGCGCCTTTCCTGGATCTCGCTCTGTAGTCGAGGCTGGCCTCGAACTCACAGAGATCCTCCTGCCTCTGCCTCCCGAGTGCTGGGATTAAAGGCGTGCGCCACCACCGCCCGGCCAGAATAAGGAACTTTTAAAGACGTATTTGTTCATGATCAACAACCATGAGTTTGTAATAAAATTACTAAATGCTAATTAAATGAATATTAGTGTATCTGAAGGGCCTTTTTTTTTTTTTTTTTTTTTTTTCTTTTAAACAGGTCTGGGCGAGAGTCACTATGAATAGACAGCTTCTTGACCACATGGATTCATGGACAGCCAAGTTTAGAAATGTAAGTTGTGGACTGGAGTGATGGTTCAGTGGTTAAGAGCACTGGCTGCTCTTCCAGAGGACCCAGGTTCGATTCCCATCACCCACATGATGACTCACAACCACCTATAACTCTAGTTCCAGGAGATCTGTTTTGCCCTCTTTTGATCTCCATGGGCACCAAACATACATACATTCTGGTAGGCATATATACATGCATATGAACACACACATAAAATTAAAATAAATAAATCTTTTTTTAAATTCTTATTAAATTTTTATTATTTAAAACAATTTTTAACTTTAAATAAATTTTTATCATATTCTTCCCCTCTCCCAAGTCCTTCCTGATCCTCTCCCCCTCCTTATCCATATAACTTTAAGTTCTTTCTCAAAAAACAAACAGAAAACCAATACAACAACAAAACCAAGGAAATAAGATAAAATACCACCCCAAACAAAACACCAACTGTAACCAAATAAAAGCACACAGACAAACTGTGGAGTCCATTATACATTGGTCAACTACTTTTTTTTTTTCCATTCAAATTTTTTTCATTTTATTTATTTATTTATTTATTTATTTATTTATTTATTTTCTATTATCAGCTTGATACAGTACAAATTCTTATCCTAATAGTGAAATGTTTCATTGAGGCTTGCCCAGTGATTGAGTAAAACCAAAAGTTATAAGCCACAGTCATCCTAGGGTCCCCCCTGCCATATAGTCTCCCTGGTTCTGTGGGTTGCAGTCTGATTGTTCTTTGCTTTAGTATCTAGTATCTAGTATCCACTTATGAGTGAGTACATACCATGTTTGTTCTTCTGGGTTTGGGTTACCTCACTCAGGATGATATTTTCTAGTCCCATCCATTTTCCTGCAAATTTCATGCTGTCATTGTTTTTCTCTGCTGTGTAGTACTCCATTGTGTATCTGTGCCACATTTTCTTAATCCATTCTTCAGTTGACAGGCATCTGGGTTGTTTCCAGGTTCTGGCTATTACAAATAGTGCTGCTATGAACATAGTTGAGCATGTATCTTTGTGGTATGATGGAGCATTCCTTGGGTATATGCCCAAGAGTGGTATGGCTGGGTCTTGAGGTAGATTGATTCCCAATTTTCTGAGAAACCGCCATACTGATTTCCACAGTGGTTGTACAAGTTTACACTCCCACCAACAGTGGAGGAGTGTTCCCTTTGCTCTGCATCCTCTCCAACGTGACTGTCATTAGTGTTTTTGATCATGGCCGTTCTGACAGGTGTAAGGTGGTATCTCAGAGTCGTTTTGATTTGCATTTCTCTGATGATTAAGGATGTTGAGCATTTCCTTAAATGTCTTTCAGCCATTTGAGATTCTTCTTTTGAGAATTCTCTGTTTAGCTCTTTAGCCCACTTTTTAATTGGATTGTTCAGTATTTTGAGTCTAGTTTCTTGAGTTCTTTATATACTTTGGAGATCAGTCCTCTGTCAGATGTGGGGTTGGTGAAGGTGTTTTCCCATTCTGTAGGCTGTCTTTTTGTATTAATGACCGTGTCTTTTGCCCTACAAAAGCTTCTCAGTTTCAAGAGGTCCCATTTATTAATTGTTGTTCTCAGTGTCTGTGCTGCTGATGTTATGTTTAAAAAGTGATCTCCTGGGGTTGGGGATTTAGCTCAGTGGTAGAGTGCTTACCTAGCAAGCACAAGGCCCTGGGTTCGGTCCTCAGCTCCAGAAAAAAAAAAAAAAAAAGTGATCTCCTGGGGCTGGAGAGATGGCTCAGTGGTTAAGAGCACTGACTGCTCTTCCAGAGGTCCTGAGTTCAATTCCCAGCACCCACATGGTGGCTCACTACCATCTGTAATGAGATCTGGCACCCTCTCCTGTATACATAATAAAAAAAAAAAAAAAAAAGTGATCTCCTGGGCCAATGCGTTCAAGAGTACTTCCTACTTTCTCTTCTATCAAGTTTAGTGTAACTGGATTTATGTTGAGGTCTTTGATCCATTTGGACTTGAGTTTTGTGCATGGTGACAAATATGGATCTATTTGTAATCTTTTACATATTGACATCCAGTTATGCCAGCACCATTTGTTGAAGATGCTTTTTTTTTCCTATTGTATAGTTTTGGCTTCTTTGTCAAAAACAGGTGTTCATATGTGTGTGGATTAATGTCAGGATCTTCAATTCGATTCCATTGGTCTGTATGTCGGTTTTTATGCCAGTACCAAGCTGTTTTTATTACTATAGCTCTATAGTAGCACTTGAGGTCAGGGATGGTGATGCCTCCAGAGGTTGCTTTATTATATAGGATTCTTTTAGCGATCCTGGGTCTTTTGTTTTTCCATATTTGGAGTTGAGTATTTTTTTTTCCAAGTCTGTGAAGAATTGTGTTGGGATTTTGATGGGGATTGCATTGAATCTGTAGATTGCTTTTGGTAAGCTTGCCATTTTTGTTACGTCCTTTATTTCTTTGTTAAGTTTCAGTCTGGTAGATCTGTCTTTTGGTGAGAGTGGTGTGTTGAAATTTCCCACTGCTAATGTGTTGGGTTTGATGTGCGATTTAAGCTTTAGTAATGTTTCTTTTATGAGTGTGGGTGACTTTGTATTTGGGGCATAAATGTTCAGAATCGGGACTTCATCTTGGTGGATTTTTCCTATGATAAATATGTAATGTCCATCCTGATCTCTTTCGATTGATTTTAGTTTGAAGTCTATTTTATTAGATATTAGGATAGTTACACCAGCTTGCTTCTTAGGTCCATTTGCTTGGAAAGCCTTTTCGCAGCCCTTTACTCTGAGATAGTGTCTGTCTTTGAAGTTAAGGTGTGTTTCTTGTATGCAGCAGAAGGATGGATCCTGTTTTCTTATCTAATGATTGTTAATTCCTGTTATTTTTTTGTGGTAGTGTTGCGTTTTCCTTCTTTGGTATTTGTTGATGTGGAATTATCTATTGCCTGAGTTTTCATGGGTGTGTTTAGCTTCTTTAGGTTGGATTTTTCCTTCTAGTGCTTTCTGTAGGGCTGGATTTGTGGATAGGTATTGTTTAAATCTGGTTTTATCATGAAATATTTTGTTTACTCCGTCTATGGTGATTGAGAGTTTTGCTGGGTATAATAGTCTGGGTTGGCATCCGTGGTCTCTTAGTGTCTGCATAACATTTGTCCAGGACCTTCTGGCTTTCATAGTCTCTATTGAAGTCTGGTATTATTCTGATGGGTCTGCCTTTGTATGTTACTTGGCCTTTTTCCTTTGCGGCTCTTAATATTTTTTCTTTGTTCTATATGTTTATAGTGTTTTGATTATTATGGGCGAGGGGACTTTTTTTTGGATCCAGCCTATTCAGTGTTCTGTAAGCTTCTTGTATCTTCATAGGTATTCCTTTCTTTAGGTTAGGAAAGTTTTCTTCTATGATTTTGTTGAATATATTTTCTGTGCCTTTGAGTTGGTATTCTTCTCCTTCTATCCCTATTATTCTTAGGTTTGGTCTTTTTATGGTGTCCCAAATTTCTTGGACGTTTTGTGTTATGACTTTTTTGTCTTTAGTGTTTTCTTTGACTGACGAATCTATTTTCTCTATTGTGTCTTCAACGTCAGAGATTCTCTGTTCCATCTCTTGCATTTGGTTGGTTATGCTTGTTTCTGTAGTTCCTGTTCATTTTGTCAGAATTTCTATTTCCAGCATTCCCTCAGTTTGTGTTTTCTCAATTGAGAAATTATTGTCTCAATTTCAATTTTCAAATCTTGAACTATTTCCTTCATCTGTTTAATTACTTTTTCTTGGCTTTCTTTGATTTCTTCCAATTTTTTGTTTGTTTTTCCTTCCATTTCTTTAAGGGAATTTTTTATTTCCTCTTTAAGGGAGTTTTTCATTTCCTCTTTAAGGGCCTCTATCATCTTCTTAAAGTCATTTTTAGGATTGATTTCTTCTGCTTCTTCTGCCTTGGTATGTTCATGTCTTGCAGGTGTAGAATCTCTAGGTTCTGATGTTGTCATATAGGTCTTTATGTTGTTGCCTGTATTTTTGCACTGGCGTCTACTCATCTCTTCCTCTGCTCATTGTAGGCCGTTTCTGTGTCTGAAGGTGCCTCTCTGGTTCTAATTGTTAGTCTTAGTCCACTAGGAATTCTTGGTCAAATCGGTGCTGTTGGGCTCTGTTTTTCTGGGAGCAGCTTAGTCCAATCAGTGTTAGTGGGTTCTCAGGGAGCAGTTGTTCCTAGTTGGTACAGGGTATGCTTATGGCTCCAGTGGTTGTTAGGTTCATAGGGGTTGTTTTGTTTGTTTGTTTGTTTTTGTTTTTGTTTTTGGTGGGGGGGCAGGGAAAGGTAGCTGTCTGGTCCCTGGGGCCCCGATGGGTGGGGCCTAGGGGCTAAAGACCTGATCTGCCAGTCCCGAGATGGGAGCTTACCTGTTTCCAGTCAGTGTAGGGTAGGCTTATGATTCTGGTCACACACACACACACACACACACACACACACACACAATTTAAAAAAAAAAAGGAAGGAAGGAAGAAATGTAAGTTGTGTCTTGTGCCAGTTGCTGGACAGTATCAGACTATCAACTGAGGTTATTCATGAGAATGTTAGAGTTAACTGTTAAAAATGATGGTGCACGCCTTTAATCCCAGCACTGGAGAGGCAGAGCCAGAGGGATCTCTGAGTTCTGGTCTACAGAGCGAGATCCAGGACAGGCACCAAAACTACACAGAGAAACTCTGTCTTCAAAAAAAAACAAAAAAAAAAAAAAAAAAAAACAAAAAAACAAAAAGTGATGATGCACACAGGGGTCGAGAGGACAGTCACCTCTGTTAGAATTGACTGTTCAAGGTGCACATAGGGTAGAGAGGGCAGTCACCTCTGTTAGAATTGACTGTTCAAGGTGCACACAGAGGGGTAGAGAGGACAGTCACCTCACAGCATCTGCTTTCTTGGGATTGTATATTCCTTTCCGTGTTTAATCAGTGTAGTTAGAGAAAATAAAGGAACAACATGTTTTTAAGTTCTTCCCTTTTCCAAATTTTCAATTTTATTTCCCCAAAAGGTTTTCTGTCAGTACATTACATACCTAGAATTGTGAGGAGACAAGAAGGCGACCCTGGGAAAACTCTCATGTGCTGGATGCTATTCATGCAGTTTCCTTCCCTCCCTAGACAAGAATCCCCCCACTGTTTACACCGACTCCCACACACAGGCATGCTGGTTTCTCAGGTTTTCTTCTCCCATTCTCAGAGTGTCTGTGAGTCCCAGGTTCTGTGACAGACTGACTCCCCCTCCATGGCTTGGAAGAATTTGTTTTATTATTACGCTTTAAGTAAGGTATCAAGAGGGAGAGGTAACTAGCCAGGTATGGTAGTACATGCCTATATACATTCTGAGGAGACTGGGGCAAGAGGGTGAGAGTTTAAGACTAGCTTCGGCTATATCACGGGCCACTGTTTCAAGAAAAAAAAAAAAATACAAGAAAATAAATAAATAAATAAATAAATAAATAAATAAATAAATAAATGCATGCAATATTTTGAGTCCAGTACCATCATTCTCAGTCAGAGTTTCTGGGGATGAGGCCTGTATCTCTTTTAACTAGGCAGTTTTGCTAGCACCAGAGAGTAGATAGCGAGTTGTTTGCATGTAATAATGTTAGGAATGAGTAAGTGACAGGATGTCCTTGGAACTGTACATTGTTATGCTTCCATTACAAGCAAGACTGAAATGCTAGCATTTAAAATGAAAAGACTTGACAGGCTTTCGGAGCTGGAGAGATGGGTTAGCAGCTGTGAACACGGATGCTCTTGCAGAGGACCTGGGTCTGGTCCCAAGAACCCATGTCAGGCAGCTCACATCACCTGTAGCTGCAGCTGAGGGGCTTCCAGTGCCTCCTGCTTGAGAAAGCTCCTCTACTCGCGTGTGCGCGGGCACACACACACACACACACACACACACACACACACACACAACTAAAAATAAAATAATATAAAAAAGAAAGAAAGGGGCTTTCAATTTTCAAAGGTTTTCTGATTCAAACTTGTTATAAGGAATTGTGAATTTGTATTTCGTCTGGAACATTTTCATCCTTTCATAGTTAAACAAAAGCTTAGGAACAAAAGTAGTGGTCAGGGTCACTGCAGATACAGAGAACAGTAACACACAACATACCAGACAGAGATTCCCTTTGTGCAACCTTTTCACACCTCCAGATTAGTTTGATACTAGCTATGGAAAGGGGAATTTGAAATCCCCAATCTTTACAGTATTACCTTTAAATACTGGAATATTTACAAACTGCTTTTAAATATAATAAATCTGTGTCTGCAGCTAGTCATGGGCAAGCCTATAATGAGTTAATCAGTTACCCTAGTTTGAAAACTGTTTTACTGATTATAAACCAGTATAAGTGGTATGGTAATATGTGAGTAATTACCTCTAGAATGTAGACGGACGGTCATGTTTCCTTTCAGTCAAGAATAGCAATCAGAAAGTATTTTGTTTTGGAGACAGGTCTTATAATGTAGCTCTGGCTGATGTGGTCCTTGATATATATATGCCAGCTGGTCTCAAACTTCTAACAATCCTCCTGCCTCACCTCCCAAGTACTCAGATTACAGGCATGAGTCACTATGTCCATCTTAAAAACAGGAATTTAGAAAAAAAATTGATATCTAGTTGAAAGTTTCACATTTTCTGAAATGAAAAGCATATATGACTTAAGAATGTGGCTTGATTTGTGCGTGGGAGCATATCTGCTCTCTCAGCACCTCCGTGGTTTATGATTCTGTTAGTCAAGTGGAAGACAAAAGGTTGCCTGAAAAAGGAAAAAAGTAATGATTTGAGAACACTTTGGAATGGTAACTACAGAAGCTATTCTTCATTCCTTCCTAGTGGATCAATGAGACAATATTAGTGCCACTTGTGCAAGAGATCGAGTCTGTCAGCACTCAGATGAGACGGATGGGCTGTCCCGAACTACAGATAGGAGGTATGTGAAGCAGAACTCTGTCTGGGGTTTACTCCAGGAAATGAGTTCAGTAGAAAACGGCTTCTTGTAATGGGCTGTGGAACATCTTCCGTTGTCTTCAGGTGAGGAAGGAAACGTTTGTAATTGTTTTTTAAATGTAGCAGCTTTATTTGAGGTATGCTTACCTTCAGTACCATTTGCCTATTGAAAGTGGACAGTCCATAGGTTTGGCTTGAACCCTCCATCACCCCAGCTAATTTTATACTGTCTCATCACCCCACACCATTCAGCAGTCCCTCTCCTTTCCAACACTCCCTCGGCCGTGTACAAGCGCCAGCCTGTTCCTGTCTCTGCAGATGGGCCTGTCGGGATAGTTTGTGTTTGTGGTGCCACTCAGTGTGTGGTCCTTTGTGACTGATGTCTTTCACGGGAAATAATGTTTTTAAGTTTCACCCATGTACTTTATTTCTTTTTATGCCCAACTAATACTCAAAATGCATCTTTTACAATATTACCCATTCTGGCCTGGAAAGATGATGACTCAATATTAAGAGCACATAGTGCTCTGACAGAGGACCTGAGTTCAGTTTCCAGTACTCGCCAACCACCTGTAACTCCAGCTCCAAGAGATCTGACACCTCTGGTTCCCATGGGCACCTGCACTCTTTACACACAGACACACAGAAATAGGCATGGTTAAAAATCATTGAAAAATAAGGGGCCAGAAAGATGTTCTTGTGCTCTTCCAGAGGACCAGGCTCAATTCCTATCACCTCCATGGCAGCTCACAACCAAATGTAACTCCAGTTCCTGGGGATCTGACATCCTCTTCAGCCTTAGATGACATCCAAGTATATATGTGGTACACAGATATACATGTAGGCAAGACATCTTTAAATTATAAAGTAAATCTTTTAAGAAAGATGAATTCTTGCTCTCCTTTATTCTTTCAACAAATCCTGAGGACCTACAATGTGCCAGGTACTGTTTTAGGCATTGGGATGGCGTAGCACTATAAAACAAGGACTGAAGCCCTGCCTTTGTTGGGCTCTTTCTTATGAGATGGGACAGACTGGTAGAAGGAAATAGTTAGTGCTGGGACAGAAACACAGCATAGGAGTAGTTACTCATCTTTGTGCTGAGAAGAGGGTGAAATGTGAGCTAGAGTGTGAAGAAGACATCACCTACTTGTGTGAAACCTTGACAGCATTAAGGAGCCAGCTACTTGAAAACAGGCGAGGGAGAACTTTGAAGTTCACTGCAAGTCTGTGTGGTGAGGAATTTGTGTTCTTTGTGTTTTAACAGAGGCGAGTGTTACCAGCTTGAAGCAAGCCGCCCTGGTCAAAGCTCCTCTAATCCCCACTCTGAATGCAATTGTGCAGTATTTAGACCTAACACCAAATCAGGAGTACTTGTTTGAAAGAATCAAAGGTAACTTGATTTGAAGAGGAAAAATGAAAGCTCTTTTGCAATATTAGGATTTTTTAAATGAAAGATAACAAGGAAAAACATATTTTGAAAAAGTAAAAATGTAATTATGGTCTTCTATTTTATAAGTATATATTTAAGCACGGGTTAATTAAAGCTTATACTTGAACACCTTTTCAGTCACCTATTTAGCACACTAAGAAGTGTCAGAGGACTATCCCTGAATATTTTAATTATTTTTATTCTGTGTAAGAAACGTAAATATGAGTTAAGAGGCTGCACTCATCTACTCCTAACACTACCGAGGACTGGGTGCCACTGTGATTTCCTTTGTAATATTGGTATGCTCATCTCATTCCTGTAATCTTTGTGATTTCCATTTAATTTAGGGTTTCTGTTATGTGCTTAGGATTGGGGGCGATGGGATCTGAGGAAATTGACCTGGAATCAGGAAGATCAACCTCCCAAGCCCGCCCGTATACTCTCTTCATTATACCTCTCTACTTAGAGAACAATTTATAAAGTTAGAATTACTTTTCATTTGGACAGACTGTAAAATGTTCCTTTGTTAAAGCAAGTTTTAAAAATGGTATTTCAGTATTCAAAATTTTCAGACATTTTAACTGGAAAGTGTTAAGAGTCCTCTGCCTTAACCCATGCTTGGATTCAGACTTAGGAATAAGCATTTTTTCATGACTTTTTAGAAACTTAGCACATACGGAGAATTTTAAGTGTACATGGAACACTACATGGAACTCCATGATAGAGAACGTATCTGATTGCCTACTCAATGCCCAGCACCTCAAACAAACAAACAAAAACCCTCCCACAGCCTTCTTCTAAACATCAGCCAGTTCAGACATCTCTGCTCAGACCACCTGCCCTGTATTCCTTTCTCCCTTCTGTTTGATTGAGGAAGTCCTAGGTTTGCTGTCAGTCAGGGCCGTCCATGTGTAAAGCTCCTCAGTGGATGGTCTTTCAGTTGTCCGTTCATCTGTAATGTTTCCTTTTTTAATGACTTACTGTTATTTCATGTGCAATGGTGTTTTGCCTGCATGAATGTTATAAGGGTATCGAATTCCCTGGAACTGAAGCTACAGACAGTTGTGAGCTGCCATGTGGGTGCTGGGAATTGAATCCAGGTCCTCTGGAAGAGCAGCCGGTGTTCTTAACCACTGAGCCATCTCTGTAGCCCCCATAATGTTTCCTTAATGTATCTCTAAAACATAAAGCATTATACAGTGCTACCATACTGTTAGCACATATTAGCTATCATACCTCACATTTGTAATATTTCCCTTATTTTATGAAACATCCGGTGTGTGTTTAAATATCCTACCATCTCATGAAATATATAATCCTTGCCGGGTGGTGGTGGCGCACGCCTTTAATCCCAGCACTCGGGAGGCAGAGCCAGGCGGATCTCTGTGAGTTCGAGGCCAGCCTGGGCTACCAAGTGAGTCCCAGGAAAGGCACAAAGCTACACAGAGAAACCCTGTCTCAAAAAAAAAAAAAAAAAAAAAAAAAAAAAAATATATATATATATATATATATATATATATAAAAAATCCTGTTTTAAATACTGTTTGTTTGAAGCAGGGTTTAAATACTGTCATGTATTATGATAAATTAATCTGTTTCTTTTAAGTTGTTGTTTTTCTGTCCATCCTTTTTTTTTTTTTTAATCTTTACAAGGTATTTGTTGAAAGACATAGATTATTGTCTTATAGAGTTGGGTTTTGTGAATATATCCATGGTATAGTTTATAGAACCTCTGTTCTCTATATTTCCTGTAGATTCAGATTCAGATATTTTGATAGTGTTGGCTTTGTTGATAGTATTTGTACATATAAATTGAAAATATGTGTATGAGATATCATCAAAATACAAAAAAATTGAATGCCTTATTTTGTTTTTTTTTTGTTTTTTGTTTTTTTGTTTTTGTTTTTTTGAGACAGAGTTTTTCTGTGTAACAGTTGTGGCTGTTCTGGAACTCACTCTGTAGACTAGATTAGCCTTGAATTCACACAGATCCACCTGCCTCTGACTCCCGTGTGCTAGGATTAAGGGCGTGCACCACTACCTCCAGGCTATAATAAAAGTCATGCCACTTAGAGTGAACAGAGGGGTGTTTTCCCATATTTGACTCTCCCTCCATGTGTATACATACACACAATTTTTGAGATTACATTGTAGGCATCATTACTTCTCTGTAGCTGGAATATTTCTCCAGTCTCACCCGGCCCCAAGGTCCCACAGCCCCTTATAAAATAATCATGCAGAGGCTTAATATTAATTACAATTGCATGGCCTATGGCAGGCCTCTTGCTAGCTAGCTCTTATAACTTGACCCATCTCTATTAATCTGTAAGTTGCCACGTGGCCGTGGCTTACCGGTAATTTCACATCTTGCTTCTCCTGGTGGTACTGGCTCTCGCCCCCCGCCTTTCTTCTTCCTATCTCTCTCTTCAGTTTCCTGCCTAGCTATAGCCTGACTTGTCATAGGCTAAACGGCTTTATTTATCAACCAATCAGAGCAACACATTCACAGCGTACAAAGACATCCCACAGCACTTTTCAGCATATGTTTTGCTAAGAACATGGCTTTACATACCCACAATGCAGTTCTCCACACATTAAAGAATTCCGTTAGCAGCCCATATAAGACATTCTAACTGTGCAGTCATATTTCAGAATTGCCTGAGTCTTTGTAGCGATGTTAACTTTTATATCTTATGTTCCTTTTGGGGGATATTCTGGTAACTTTTTACAACAGTGTGCTTTACTCCTGTAATATTTTAGCTTTCCTTTCTCTTTTTGGTTTGATTTTTTTTTTCTTTTTTTTTTTTTTTTTTTTTTTTTGGTTTTTCGAGACAGGGTTTCTCTGTGTAGCTTTGCACCTCTCCTGGAACAACTCACTTGGTAGCCCAAGCTGGCCTCGAACTCACAGAGATCCGCCTGGCTCTGCCTCCTGAGTGCTGGGATTAAAGGCGTGCGCCACCACCGCCCGGCTTTTCTTTTTTTAAATATGTTTCAGCGTTTTAATTTTCACTTTTTTTGCACAGAACTTTCTCAGGGAGGCTGTATGAGTTCGTTCCGGTGGAATAGAGGTGGAGACTTCAAAGGACGCAAGTGGGATACAGACCTGCCTACTGATGCTGCTGTACGGCTGTCTTTATTGTTCTGTTTCCATGCTCTTCTTTTCCTTACAAAGTATTAGAAGGGATTTGGGAACGAAGGAAAATCGTGATGAGAGTACCCTCAGCCTCTTGCCCAGCCACTGCGAAGACTGTCTGCTCCGTCAAGTGGTGCTGCTGGTTCGGGTCCCTGGAGATGGCTGAGGGACACTTGTGCCACTGATGTGTTCTGCTCCCTTTCCACTTTTGTGACATTGAAGCACTTTTCATTATTAGGTGTCATCATTTAACTATTGATAAAGTGATGATGGGAAAGAATTTGTTTTCTGTGTTAAATAATGTAGCAAAGAATATTATGACACATTCTTTCTTATGTGGGATTATTATTTTAGGAAAGATTGCTACCATCATATTTAGCAAATCAAAGGGCTTTAAAGTTTATGTTTTTCAAAATTGTGGGTTTTTTGAATTAACTATTTACATGAAAATTAATTTTTGATGTTGATATTCAAATTGAGAATTGAATGGATGCAGATTTCCTTGGTTTGCTGGCAGCTGCATGACTGCAAATTCTCTACTTAAAACAAGGAGTCAGGTCGAGTGTAGGCCTGTTATCCCTACTACTTAAAAAGCTGAGGCAGCCGGGCGGTGGTGGCGCACGCCTTTAATCCCAGCACTCGGGAGGCAGAGCCAGGCGGATCTCTGTGAGTTCGAGGCCAGCCTGGGCTACCAAGTGAGTTCCAGGAGAGGCGCAAAGCTACACAGAGAAACCCTGTCTCGAAAAACCAAAAAAAAAAAAAAAAAAAGCTGAGGCAGAGAGATGGCAAGTTCCCTTCCAGGCCTGCTTAAGCTGTTACAGAGTGAGATCAAGGCTAACCTGAATAACTTAATGAGACCTTGTATCAAAATAAAAAAGGGCTAAGTGTATAGATCTGTGACAGAACATGTGCCTAGTGTGTTTGAGACTCTGGGTACAGTCTCGAAATACATGCGCTCACACATAGACACACACACACACACACACACACACACACACACACACATTCATGCATGCACACAAGGGTGAGGGAGAAATTCAAAGAGGGAGGAGGAATGTTCTGCTTCCTTGAATTGCTATAAAAAAACAAAAATGAAGATGAAGTAAGTTTGGTGTTTAAATTGTGCCACACCCACCCCTCACGTTGGAGCTTTTAATCCTTTCCTTTTAAAATTTGGAAGGGAAAACTTCCCATTAAAAGATTAAGTTGATATGATGGAAAATACATTTTTTTCAGTTTTGTGTCAAATTTTCTAGGGGGTGCTGGAGATCTCAGCCAGGGCAGGTGCTCTACCCACTGGGCTACGTACCAGCCCTGGAGTGGATTGTTTGAACTATAAGCTTAGCCTTACTTATCAGCACACTAAATTCTTTTGTGATTTAAGTAAATTTCTTTTCTTTATAAAAAGTAAATTTTAGCTGGGCAGCGGTGGCACACGCCTTTAATCCCAGCACTTGGGAGGCAGAGACAGTCGGATCTCTATGAGTTTGAGGCCAGCCTGGTCTACAGAGTGAGTTCCAGGACAGCCAGAGCTACACAGAGAAACCCTGTCTCAAAAAAAACAAAGAAAAAAGTTATTTTTATCTGTGCAGATACTTCTATGTACATGGATCTGTGCTAGATTGCCATTCTAACTTTGCACAGCTGTTTTCCCCTCAGATCGTCATGCATGTGTTTTGCACCTACCTTGACTCCAGACTACCTCCACACCCTAAGTACCCCGATGGGAAAACGTTCACTTCTCAACACTTCGTTCAGACACCAAATAAACCAGGTACTACCTCCTAAAAAGAACTTGGTGAGATTTTCCCCTGAAATTCCTTTATGGTTTGTGTTGGGGTTTTTGTTTGGTTTGGTTGGTTTGGTTTTTTGTGGGAGGGGTTGTTTTGTTGTTGTGGTTTGGGGTTGTTGTTTTTGGTTTTTTTGTTTGGTTGGTTTTGGTCTTTTGAGACAGGCTTTCTCTGTGTAGCCTTGGCTGTCCTGGAACTTAGTCTGTAGACCAAGGCTGGCCTCGAACTCACAGAGATCCGCCTGCCTCTGTCTCCTGATTGCTGGGATTAAAGGCATGCCATACCGCTGCTGGCCATGGTTTAGTTTTTTAACATGCCATATTTTCTTTACAGACGTCACGAATGAAAACGTGTTTTGTATTTACCAGAGTGCAGTCAACCCTCCACACTATGAGCTAATCTATCAGCGCCATGTTTACAACCTTCCAAAGGTATTTCTTTTCAGTTCTAGGGATTGAACTCAGGACTCCTGTATACTGGGCAGGCACAGAACTGCGTCCCTAACCCTAAAGAACTTGCTGCTAGGGGATGTCACGATGGCATTTTGACAACATTTTAAAAATGAAATCTGTTTATTTTTGAGTCAGGGTCTCACTTTGTAACCCAGGCTGGCCTAAAGTTTTCAGTAATCTTAACACTAGCTTCTCAAGTGCTGTGCCTGTGTGTGTGAGACAGAACACGGTCTGGTTTTGTGCTCTGTGCACTGTGAACACAACAGTTTTTAACTTGGGAATGTGAAGAAAACCACTCATTGAGAAGCCGCCGCCGCTATTGCCTTTTGTCAGGTTACCTCCCGAATGCTTCCTTTGGGGCTTTCTCTTCTCTTTTGTGTTTGGTATGAAACAGGGTCCCACTAGCTCTGGTTGTCCTAGAACTTGCTCTGTAGACCAGGCTGGCCTCAAATTCACAGAGATCCTCCTGCTTCTGCCTCCTGAGTGCTGGGATTAGAGATGTACACCATTTTCTCAGCTCTTTCTGGTTTTGTTTTGTGTTTTGGGGGGGAGGTGTAGGTGTTTTTTGTTTGTTTGTTTTGTGGTTTTTCAAGGCTGTTTCTCTGTGTAACAGTCCTGTCTGTCCTGAAACTCGCTTTGTAGACCAGGATGGCCTCAGACCTTTCTAATTTTTTTTTTTTTTTTTTTGTAATCAGCATCTTTATATTGACTGCAATTTCTTTTTGTTGATTTTTAGTTTGAATTGGGGTGGGGGGAGGAGGATCTCAAAATGTAGCCCAGGCTGGCTTCTAATGCTTAGTCCTGCCTGCCTTAGTTTCCCGATGACTCGGATTTCAGGCAGGCTCCTCCACACACAGCTGTTGGCAATCATTACACAGTGAGATCTCCATTGGATCCTAGCAGACATAGTAATCTCACTTCTTTCTGGCTTATTGATTTTCCTGTGGTAAGTGCATAAGTATTGTGAGCCTTTGAGATTGCTGTCACTACCCATGCCCACCCCTTGTTTTTGTATGAAAGAAAACCACTACCTTGTAAATTCAGGTATCCTCAGATTCCTGAGCAAACACCCAAAGTCAAGGGAAATTTGATCTAGCAATAGAGGTATTTTGTAGCCCAACACTTAACATATAATAGTTGGATTTCAGCCGGTCAGTGGTAGTGCACGCCTTTAATCCTAGCACTTGGGAGGCAGAGCCAGGAGGATCTCTGTGAGTTCAAGGCCAGCCTTGTCTACAGAGTGAGATCCAGGACAGCCAGGGCTACACAGAGAAACCCTGTCTTGGACAAAAAAAAAAAAGTTGGATTTCAGAGCCAGCAAAACATTGCCTGACTGTCCCTTAGCAGTAAAATCATTTAGCATGTTCTTTACATACTAAAAGCATACTGTAGTTAGTGTATTCTGAAGTATAACTAAGAGCTGTGTGAGTCCGACCACTCTTACTGTGTTCACTTGGGGGATGGAACATGTTTTATGTGTTGTGTGTGTCAACATCAGAAATGCTTTCTTCCTTCCACACTTCACCACATTGGTTCTGCATGTGTGAGACCCCCCACCCCACCCAGTCTGTCAACTTTCTGTTCATATTTCAAGTCTGTTTTACATTTTTGCATTTCAGAAGCCATTTCCTGCCTCTTCAGTCAAGGTTGGAGGCTTCTCTGTTCCTCTGACACGCTGCTCCCCATTACCCTCCCTATGACCTGTTACTCTGCCTGCACTACCAGGCCTTTCCTGCTCCGAGTCAGCTCTGTGTTCTGGATCCTTTCTGTCTCGCCACAGTAGTGTTGTGTAGTGAACGGATACAACTCTGAGTTATGGAAAATTCTGAACCGGCCGATACAAACTGTAAGATCTGTATTTGCCTACATGACTGAAACTCTTTAGTCTCAATCCTGCTGTTTTTGTCTTGATTCTAGGGCAGAAATAACATGTTTCATACATTGTTGATGTTCCTGTACATCATAAAGACCAAAGAGTCGGGAATGCTTGGGTAGGTATTTATGATTTGAAAGTTAAGTACTTAATGTAGTTAGAGTTTCTTTCTGTGTTAAGATTCTGCAGGAGGCAGCACATACACCAGAAGATTCGTGGACAGAATTCTCAACCAGTGTCTAGTCCACTAAGGCTTCAGAACTTCCATTTCCCTGTTGGCAAAGTCAGTTGGACGCCATCCAGTTGGCTTTACTGTTGTGTCCCCTGGGGAACATCTCTGAAATAGATAAAAATCAGACTCTTGCCACTTGAAGATATAAAAGCAGAAACTTGGAATCTGCTTTCCAAGCTATTCCATTTTAGACACAAAGCATTCTGCAAAAATCTGTATACTTCCAAAGGGCCTACTCTGTACCCACTCCAAAATATTGCTAATTGGGATGAAAAATAGTCTGTTGAAGTTGTTTATGAATTCAGTAATGAGCTCACATTATTTACAAATTCAAAATTACTGTATTGTCATGTTGATGATTTTGTGCTTTAGTATTTCAAATACTGTTTGAAATAAGTGGACCACTCCCATGGCTGAGGAAATCTGGTAATATATGATTTGGGAGTCTGAAAACTTAGCTTCTGGGGTCCAGCTGTCATAACAAGGACCTAAAATTAATGAAATGTCAAGGGAAATGCTTGGTTCAGAGGACATCTGTGGCTGGTTCCACTCTGGTGGGCATGCCTCTGTGAAAAAGGTTGTGTTTAAATGTGCTGTTCATAATTTAGAAATTAGACGTGTTCCAGAATGTGCTGCCAGCACCGCAGCCACGGGCACGTGTGCCACTGAATACTCAGAGCATGACTTGTCTGAACTGAGACACCCTAGAAGGCAAAATGAATATCAGACTTCACTGAAAGAAGCAGTTGTCTGCTTCCATGAGTTCTGTGCTGTTCACATCCTGAGCGCTGCTTTGGATGTGGCTGTGTAGGAGTCTGCTGGGAATGTGGAGACAGGGTGACATGGCGGCATGCTTACCTCTTATGGAATGCACTGCCTTAATGCAAGCAAAGCTCTGTCCCAAATGTATTTATGACATGTCAAAGATTAAAGCAGACGTGAGCAGAAACTCTAACCCTTTCTCTGTTTGTTTGGTGAGGAGAGCATAGACCCCAAGGTACATGTGTGGAGGTCAGAGGACTACTTGGAGGAGTCAGTTCACCCCCACCACATGGGTTCCAGGGATTAAGTTCAGGTCATCAGGCTTGGCAGCAGGTACCTTACCCACTGAGCCCTCACCAGCCCTTCAGTCACTTCCTGCATCATATTTTTTAATATAAGAAAGATTCAATAGAAAAATCATTGTGTAAAGCATCTAAACTAAGAAGGTTTTTCATTATTTTTCAATTGCAGAAATAATGCATGCTCAATATAGAAATCCTGAAAGGGCATAACAGTGCACACCAGAAAATGAAAATAACTTTCAACTCAGCCTCTCCGTTCCTCTCTCACAAGGTGCCCAGTGTCAGGGTTTCAGTATCCAGACTAATTTGAAAATGAGCTTGTATCTTTCACTTGTTTAAAAATGAATTACACCCAAACTTATGCTGTTTGAGCTGACTTTTAATTTTATGATGTGTCTTAGGCATTTGTCAGTATCACTAAGTACATATTTTTTTCTAAAATTTCTAGTAAGGCTTCATTATAAATATATGTATGCATATATAGACTGGAATATGAAATTTGCAACAAGTGTTATTGTTAATATACAGAAATCACTGTTGAAACTGGGGGTGGTTCAGTGGTTAAGAGCTGGGTGCCCTTGCGGAGGTCCCTGGTTAAATTCCCAGCACCTCCATGGTGGCTCACAGTTGTTTAACTCCAGTTCCAGGGGATCTGACACCCTGTTCTGGCCTCCACAGGCACTAGGTATGCACACAGTACACATACACACACAGTACACATACACACGTGCAGATACAACACTCAGACACAGAAAAAATTAAAGTTTAAATACACACACACAAAAAAGGTTGATTTTACTTAGTGTTTCTGAAAGGCTGGAGTTTTGTTTGTTTGAGACAGGTTTCTCTGTGTAGCCCTGGCTTTCCTGGCCTTGAACTCAGAGATCCATCTGCCTCTGCCTCCATAGCACTTGGATCAAAGGTGTGCGCTGCCATGCCTGGCTCCTGAAAGGCTGTTTTCATGCAACAATGAATTTAGTGTAAAATACTTTCAATACTTGTTGAGTTTTTAGCTTGTGAGGGCTTAGGTTGTTTGGTCAGTTTTGACAGTGCTGAGCAGTACAGCCAGGGCTTCATTCATGCTGAGCATTCTCCTGAGCTGTATCCCCAGCCTGGACTTCTAATGTTTTAGAAGAATTCCGTTTGAGTCTGTGTCTCATATGTCACACACTGTCCTGGAATTCCCAAACTTCCTGCTTCCTACTCCAGAGTTCTTAGTAAGGTGAGTACCACCATGCCCAGCTGCCCAATCTGGACTTTACACTGAAGTGTGTGTGTGTGTGTGTGTGTGTGTGTGTGTGTGTGTGTGTGTGTACACTCACGCACCCTTGAGCACACTCACAGATGCCAGAGGACATTGGGTGTGTCTTCTATTGCATTCTGAAATTTTTCTTTTCCCCTAAATGTCCATATTGATATTTTGATGTAATAATTGATTGGTTTTGATAGCATAAAACTCAAGAACTTCACTGGGTGGGGGTGGCGCACGCCTTTGATCTCAGCGCTGAGGAGACAGAGGCAGGTAGATCTCTGTGAGTTCAAGTTCAGCCTAGTCTACAGAGTGAGTTCCAGGACAGCCAGGGCTACACAGAGAAACCCTGTCTCGAAAAACCAAAAGAAAAGAAAAAAAAAAAAAGATAAAAAAACCTCAAGAACTTTATTGAGCAGTAATTTAAGGCCAAAAAGAATTCATATAAGTTTAAAAATGCTTAGTTCCAATTGTTATTTCTGTGTGCTGGGTATTGAACCCAAAGTAGGCAATTTCCCTACCACTCAGCCCCTAAATTTTTTTTTTTTTTTTTCATTTTTTTTGGTTTTTCGAGACAGGGTTTCCCTGTGTAAGTTTTGGTGCCTGTCCTGGATCTCACTCTGCAGACCAGGCTGGCCTTGAACTCACAGAGATCCACCTGGCTCTGCCTCCTGAGTGCTGGGATTAAAGGCGTGCACCACCACTGCCTGGCTAAATTTTTAATTTTTTTTTACTGCTGGTTTGTTTACATGTGTATGTATGTGTGTTATGTGTGCATGTGTCTGTGTGTTCACATATGTGTATATGGGTATGTGTAGAGACCAGAAGTTGATGTTGTGTGTCTTCCTCCATTATTCTAAACAGTGTATTAGGGTTTCACCACTTGAACCTAAAGCTCAGCAATTTGGCTGGGCTAACTAACCAGCTTGCCGAGGTTTTGTCCTGTCCACACTGGGATTACAGAGAGGCTGCCATGCCCAATTGGCATTTACGGGAATGCTGAGGATCTGAACTCTGGTCTTCATGATTACAGAAAGGGCTTTACTCACTGAACCATCTCTTCATCCTCCCTTGTATTGTTTTAACCAAGGAAGAAAAAAAAACTTTAAAAGTATTAATATTTTTCAGCTGTCTTAGAAATTAAAAGCACTTGCTGCTTTTCCAGAGAACCCAAGTTCAATTCCCAGAACCCACACAGCAGCTCACAATGCTTCAGGGGATCTAACACCCTATCCCGCCTCCCCAAGGACTAGCAAACATGGTGTATATATACACACAAAAATAAAACAATAAACCTTTAAAAATGCTTTTAAAAACTAGCAGATAGTTGAGGCCAGGTGTGGTGGAATATACCTGTAATCCCAGCATTGGAGGCTGAGGCAGGAGGCAGGAGAAATGTGATTTTTTTTTTTTTTTTAATACAGGGTTTCTCTATGTAGCCCTGGCTGTCCTAGAACTTGCTCTGTAGCCCAGGCTGGCCTCAAACTCACAGAGATCCACCCATCTCTGCCTCCCATGTGCTGGGATTAAAGGTGTGTGCCACTACCTAACCTAGCTGAGGATTGTGAATTTAAACTGTATAGTGAGTTCCAGGCCAATACAGGCTACACAGTTAAGACTCTGTCTTTAAAAAAACCAAAAACTACCATCCTATAATTTAGAGTATGAATGACTTCAGTAAAACCTGAGGCAGAAAGTTGATGACTAAAATGAACAGTTCCTGTTTCCCAAAGACAACCACTTCAAGTTTTTGAAACCGCACGTCATAGTTGTGACTAACAGAAGTATTGCAGCCCTCCAGCGCTTCAGGTTGGCCACAGCAGGTTTCGGATTTGGATTTTTGTTTGTTTTGTTTTTTTCAAGACAGGGTTTCTCTGTAGTTTTGGTGCCTGTCCTGGATCTCGCTCTGTAGACCAGGCTGGCCTCGAACTCACAGAAATCCACCTGGCTTTGCCTTCTGAGTGCTGGGATTAAAGGCGTGTGCCACCACCGCCTGGTGGGTGGTTTGGGTTTTGTAACCCTTTTCTCCCCTTATACTCAATATGGTTACACTACGCTGGAATATATTTGTCTTTCTGTCGTATGCATTATGACATAGGTTAAGATTATGGTTAATGCACATATGCAAATTTACAGAATAGTCCCCATGGCTCATATGTTTGAATACTGTCGCCAGTTGGTAGAACTATTTGGGAAGGGTTAGGAGGTGTGGCCTTGTTGGAGGCGGTGTGTCACTGAGGGCTGGCTTTGAGGCTGCCTGCCTGCAGCCCTGCTCCCTGCCGTGATGACCATGGACTCTTAATCCTCTGAAATGCTTTCTTTTGTGAGCTGCCTTAGTCATGGTATCTTTTTATTGTTATTATTTGAGACAGGGTTTCTCTGTGTAGTCCTGGCTATTCTGGAACTCCCTCTGTAGACCAGGCTGCCCTCGAACTCACAGAGATCCGCCTGCCTGTGCCTCCCAAGTGCTGGGATTAAAGGCATGTGCCACCACCTCCCAGCTGAAAAATTAATTTTCGGCACCCTATAAACCTCTTTTTTCTAAACCTAGCTTTTAAACACAGTTACTATAGTTGCCACCGTTACTTGACCTCACCTGCTGGGCTGTGACGGCTCCGCTGAGTCACCTCCACTGTCACCAGTTAAAGAGATGTCCCTCCTGTTGTTGACTTTATTAGAATCAGACCTTGGTACTCAGGCGAGCAATTCTGCTAAAACTGTTTTTTCTTTCTTTGTAGGAGAGTTAATCTTGGGCTCTCTGGTGTGAATATTTTATGGATTTTTGGAGAGTAGTTCATCATTTAATCCCAAATATTTGGATTTTGGCTCTAATTGGCCTGGAAGAAGTTGAAGCTGAGCATCTCCGAGGAAGCACCTCTTCTGAAATAGGATGTGTGCTTTGCAGACTTATTAGATGTAACAAGAACAAGCTATTATGAAGCTTCTTCTGACATAACAACGCCTGTGTCTTCTACCCCACGAAACGTTGACTCCATTGGATGACTCTAAAACTGCAGCCCCAGGATGTGAACTAGTACAGTCCCCTTGACTCGGTGAGGCCAGGATTCCTCTCCACTGTAACCCCAGTGAGAGCCAACCCTTAACAAACTGTATTTCCTTGTTGTGTAGGAGTGTAAGTACTCACAGTGAACCTTGCTAGTTTTCTTTGTTGTGTCTCTAGATTTCCCCAGTGTTCTACAAGTCAGCCGAAAGCTGAAATGAAATTAATTTCTCAGTGATGTAGTAATTAATCCTGCTGAGCCGTTTCCCCAGCCCCCATTGGTTTTTTTAATATTAAAAGAGATTTGATAATATTGGCATCTTGAAAGGTCACACTTGCATTAAATTTAGCTGATAAAATTAAACTTTTGGGTTTTAGTTAATGTCTGAGGACGTCAAGAAAACTGTTACTACTTCGATTAGCACCTCTTTCTTGCCCACTGGGGCAAAAGGGCACGCATATGTGTGTAGGCGTCTGTCTGTGTGTTTGTGTTTGTCTGACTGCCTGACTCTTTGTGTGTGTGTGTGTGTGTGTGTCTGTGTCTGTGTCTGTGTCTGTCTGTCTCTGTGTGTCTGTGTGCTGAGGTCTGAACCTGGGTCCATTCTACCACTCCCTTCTTTAAGATCCCAGTGATGGCCTTCCCATTTCTGGTTTTCAGGTGGAGGATAGAGGATTGCCTCTCCATCTTTTCTTCCTATATGTAGATGAAGTAATTAGTGGTCACACGTGTCTTTAAAGATGGCTTCCATCACCTGTGTTTAAACAGGTGACGGGTGCATCCCATTTTGTGTAGTTTGGATTTTTTTTAAAAGTCAGAGGGTTGACCTGAGCTTAAAAGGTGATGCCGTTGCTCTTGGCCTCTTGGCCCAGGGCCGCCTCTCCATCGGCGTCTCCTCTCTTGCCCTCCCTCCCCTCTCCTCTCATGGTCTCTTTTAGTCTGCTGGCCATGTTCAGCCTGGACTCTTTCCTCTGCCAGCCTTCTCCCTTATATCTACAATTTTCTCCATACTTGAAAAAAGAAAGAAAGAGGGGTTGAGGATTTAGCTCAGTGGTAGAGTGCTTGCGTAGTAGCTCTCAACTCCAAATAAACAAACGAAGAAAGAAAGAAAGAAAGAAAGAAAGAAAGAAAGAAAGAAAGAAAGAAAGAAAGAAAGGAAGAAAGCTGTCACCTAGCTGCGCTTGATAAGTATTAACACCCCATGAAAGAAAATATCACTTAACTCACTGAACATAAGGATCATATTACAATGTAAATCTGTGATTTTGAGAGACATTGAAGGTACCATGGAATCAGCTGCTGTACTATAAAGGATACAACTGCGTAGACTGTACTAAAATCTCCAGAGAATTTTAACAGTGCATAAAACACCACCAACCTTTGATTTTATTGTGACCATCAAAAAATACAATATAGTAAATATATGTAAAAATACTTGACTAAAAAAGAAAAGTTGTCTACATACTTAGCGTGGGTTGCTGTAGAGTTCTTATATTAACTTCTTTACAAGTGTTGGATTGCGCTGTACTTAATGATACCTTTTATTTAAACAGAGTCCGTAAAGACATGGTGAGATAGGCCAGGAACCTCAGCTGCTCATGAGGATGAGGTGGGAGGATCATTAGTTCAAGACCAAACTAGGCTAGTAATAATCTTGCATAAAGGTAAAACAATAAAAGAATAATAATAATCTGCACTGATGAAATAGTTTGAATTTCTTATACAGAAAATGTGCTGCAAATACAGCATCGTTTTTTGTTCTGTTTTGGGTTTTTGTTTTTATTACTAGGAATTGAACCCAGGGTACATCTAACATTGTACCACTGAGCTACATCCCAAGCCTCCAATATAGCAATTTCTTGTATTAAAGTGAGTCAATATCTACTAATACCGCAAATCAAATGTCACCCTAGGACGTGTGTCACGTGTTCCTTTTCATTGCTTGACTCAAATCCATGAAGCTAGATGATGCTCACTGTGACATTTATCTTTTTTCTTTATCAATACCAGCCTTTACTTAAACCAAATTTGTTTTAGGGCATACTAAAGGCATTTATAATCTAGTTCCCACTGAGACAAAAGTGCTACATTACTTGGTTTTCTCAAACTAATATATTCTTCCAGCTGGTATTGAATGGCAATGAGATGTCAGCAGAGTGGCCCTTTCTCAACTTGGCTTCGCAGTAGAAAACCTCCTTCTGGGGACTTCTCCAGAGGGCAGCCATTGTTTCTTCCACTGTGCAGTCTCTGTGGTGACTCACTTATTCCTTCTCAGCCTGACTCCCAGATTCATTAACATGTACTACGTCTCTCCTGAGCTCCATTAGTACACATCCAGGAACCTGCCAGACATCTGCATTTGGTTATCCTGTGGGCTCTGCATCTGGAACTCCATTCATATCTACGAAAACCAGTGAGGTCTCTAACCTCCCTTTCTCTGCCTGTTGTACTACCAGTTGTCCATGCTTATTTAAACTCTGTGTCAACTTTGACTGCTTGAGCTCCCTGCATCCCCGTCCAATCAGGCAGCAGACCTTATCCATTCTTTCTTACAGCGGGGCTTGCAGCTGTCCCTGTCCGTTTCTGCCACCACTTCTTTCATTTACACCCTTATTAACTCACACAGGACTGCTGGAATGGCCTAATTAATCTCATAGCTTTCTAATTGTTGCCATGCTTCCAGATTTTCCAATTCATCCTGCACATTCTCTTCCGATTTATCTTCCTGAAACACCTGTTTGATAATTTCGTTCCCTTGATGAATCCCTCAGCCTGACATTTAAAGCCCTCCGCAATCTGGCCCCAGCTGGGCCTTCTGTACCCAAATCTTTGTTTCTAGCCAGTGTAGGCTGCTTCCTGCTTGCTTCTGTGTCATTCTGTGTGCTGTTTCTACCCATCCTCTACACTGTTTGGGAATGCTCCTGTTACACGGTCCCCTCTCCATGAGACTCACTCTGATTAAACCTGCTGTTTGGACCTGGTCCTAACCATGCCAGCCAGCCAGCATTTTCCTCCAGAAAATGAGACCGTGTCGTTTGGCAGTCAGCATGCCTACTAACAGATTTGGAAATGGCTGAGTGGCTTGTCGTCACACAAGGACTATGGGTGACTAGTTTGAGCTGGGGTACTGCTGTTGAGGGATACCTGTTTATGACTAGAGGTACCCTCAGGGAACGGTGGGCCAGAAGTATTCCCAGACCTGTACCTGCCACACAGCACTGCCGAGAAAGTAAACCATTTAGTGATACCCCAGGACCAATTCCATGTGCTCTGCAGGCCTTCCTCAGCAACCTGGGATGTAGCCACAGTAGAGCACTTTGTCCCAGATAAGATGGTAAGAGAGGACCCAGCAGAGGCTGGCTGGCCTACTCTGGACTATGTCAAAGTCTTGGAGCATTAGCAGGCTCCTTGGAAGGAAGGCTTCTGGGAAGGATGTCTTGTCTGACCACCTAGGGTGGGAAGGCACAACCAGGACCCCAGTGACCAAGGAGTAAGCTTCCCACCAAGGCTGTAGGATGGTTACATATCAGGCCTGAGTTGCATCTCAGTAGATACTAGTAATTCCATTTTTTTTCCACCCTGAATGAGTGAGGGCTTGTGATGGATCCCATGGAGTCAGGAAGAAGAGGTCCGTGCAAGATGGGGATGGCCCAAGTGCACCGCCAAGGATAGATAGCATTGACCCCAAAGACACTTCCAGCCCACATGGTGAGTTAGATTGAAACCAGCTTCTTCTACATAGAAAGACCTTCTCTCAACAAGTAAATTAAGTCCTGACTCCAAAACCAGTGAGTATTCCAAATCTGGCTTAAAAGAGCCACTTGCCAGAATAAACTAATACTGTTGGAGCAAAGCAATGATTTTTTGTTTATTTTTTGTTTTTCAAGACAGGGTTTCTCTGTGTAGCCCTGGCTGGCCTGGAACTCAGAGATCCACTGGCCTCTGCCTCCCCAGCCAGCTCCCTTTTTTTAACCAGGGCATCGCTGTGTAGTCCGTGTTTACCCCGCCTCAGCCTCTGACGTGCTGGGATTACAGACAGGTGAATGTCACCGTGCCTGGCTTCCCGTGGGGTTTCTGATTGGGAGAGGAGGACTGGAATAAAGATGCTGACTGTGCTTTTAGGAAAGAAAAGGCTGGAGAGTTTCTCCTGGCGTTGGACAACAACTTTCTTGTTTTCAGTCACTGGGATGTCCCTCTTCTGGCCTTGGCAGTTTCCACCCCACCTCGGCTGCTCTCCTTCCACACGCAGCCCTGGCCGTGCAGGCTGAGCTTTGTGGTGCACTACAGAAACAGCCCCTTTCCTAACCCCTGTTCCACTTCTAAACAAGAAGGAGAAAGGAACAGCGCTGAATCAGACTGCTTTCATAAGCTGTGTCCCACAGGGGAAAGTTAGAAGGTGGCAGTCTGCTCCGCTGGGGGCAGCAACCAGGCACGACTCTCTCAAAGAAATGTCTCAAGAACAGCTCTATGGTTTTGGCCGAGGATAGGCACTCCAGCTGCAAAGAAAGGCCCCTTGTGCATCTTACAGGAAGGTATCACCCAGACCACCCCATGGCTGGACATGTCCTGCTACCTACGGAGAGACCTGGCAGAAGTCTTGCACTGAAGCCACGGGCCCCAAACCTGGTGTTTGAGAAGGCGTTGCGTGGCTTCCCTCAGGAGCTGACCATCCTTTACCAACAGCTCAGCACATAACGGTCTGCATTCAGGTCAGCGTTCTGCACGACTTCTTTAATGAACCCTTTTTTGGATGCTGTCTTAGGAGTTCCTGGAGGGAAAGACCTTAAGTAGTGGTCAGTATCGACGATGTGTGGCTCGGATCAAACTAGGAGGAAAGCCACGTCCTAACATGGTCCTTTGATGGACGCAGACACTCGATGGTTCTGTGTAACAGCTCTCGTTCACTTGAACTGCTTGCTGTGTCTGAGGAGGACATTGCTACTTCATCACACATCTGTCTCCCTTCCCCACTCGCCCACTGCCGGGACTTTTTACAGCCAGTGAGGGGACAGTAAGATGGCTCAGTGAGTAAAGGTGCTTGCCACCACGCCTGACGACCTGAGTTCAGTCCCCAGGCCCAACATGGCGGAAGGAGAGAACTGACTCCTGCAAGGTGTCCTGTGACCGTGACATGTGCACAACAGTGTGTGAACCCACACACATGCACACGAATAAGTGTAATTTTTAAAAATGGTCAGTGTAAGGGTCTGCAGGTATCTCTTTCATGACCCTCCTGGCGGCCACTTTCTGAACAAATGGAGGAAAACAAGTCTCCCGAAGACTGAGTTCCTTGAAGTCTTAGAGCAAATGTGTGTGAGGTGCTCGGTACATATTTGCTGAGTTAATAACTGACCTATCTAAACAGAGCTCACTGAATTTCTTGTGCTGTGAATACACCTCCTGTGCTAAAGATCAGAGGACTCCACAGTGGGCAGGGTGGCGGAGAAGAGAAGCAAGGAGCTAGCAGTTGGCTGTATCCAGATCTGTAGGACAGGCGGGAGGGCTCCACTCTGCATTCCTGTGACCCCACCACCACCACCACCACCACCACCACCACCACCACTTCATTGGATAATATGAAAATGGACTCTAGTAAAAGGTCTACAGCTGGCTGTGAAGAAGAGACCATCTGGAGCTCTGTGTCCACAGTCTCAGCATCTCATGCCATCTCCGTCAGTACCAGGTTGGCACAGATGCAGTGAGGATGAGGATACTCATCCAGTCCCAGGATACCATGCTCATGTGCCCTGAATGAGACTAGAGGATCTGACCTAGGAGGGTCATGAAAGAGACACCACACACACACCCCCACTGACGTTTTTTAATTGACTTATCTGTGGTGTGTGTGTGCACACGTACACACACCATGGTGTACATGTGGATGCCAGAGGCCAGCTTTCTGAGATGCTTTCTTTGATGGAGAAACTAAGTCCAGTGTGACCTGGCCATAATCTTACAAATGCACACTCTGGTGATACTTTTAACAAATACACACACACACACACACACACACACACACACACACACACTCCTGGTGCCAGCTAGAGACTCTGCCAAGAACTGGGAGCAAAAACAAATGATTCCTTCTCAAAGGGTGGAGGTATAAAGTGAGCTCTGGAGAGATGCATGTCCCTGAGAAGGGTGAGCTTGAGAGGAGCTGGCCATACTCCTCTGTAGTTGGAGGCTGTGCAGCCAGTACAGAAGTGGACCTGCACGTGCGTTCAGCCAAACACTGACTGTTCGGCATTTTTCTCAGCATCAGGGATGCAGGCTAAGCGGGGACGGGTCCTCTCTGCTCCACAGTATCCACAGCATCAAGACGTGCACTTGGGGTCTGGCTGTCAGTACTCGCTGATTCCCAGGGCTGTCACAGGAAGGACATTAGCAGAGTGACCACACCCAGCCTCCATATACCACCTGTTCTTCCTCATAGTGTGGTGGCTGAAATCCAAAGACAGCTGCCTTGAGAAAAGGAGAAGGCAAAGGAGATAGGAGCTTTGAAGGCCCTGGAAAGTTCCAGTATTTCTTCTGCTGTTTCTGCCAAGGCAGGTACAAAGAGCTTCATGGGGGAGAGGCACAGCCCTCTGCCACCTGGTCGAGGAATGTCCCACATTACATGTAGATAACCTAGATGATAGATTTTACTCACCAAAGACATAGGCACATGGACATCTGTGTGGCCATCTTTGGAAAATACAATCTGCTATAATATGCAATGCCAAACATGATTCATTGATAGCAGGGAAATTTATTCTAAGAATATAATCAACAGAAAAAATTAGTTGCATCTAAAAGTATTCGTTGTGTGGGTTTATTGTGTTATTTACTCTTGATTTATTTTTGTAGTACTGGGAATCCAACGTGGGCTTGCACATGGCTAGACAAAGAGCCTACCACCAAGCCACAGGACCAGTGCCCTGCCACACCTTGCTAAGTTGACACAGCCTGACCTTGAACTCATAATTCTGCCTCACCCTGTCAAGTAGCTGGGTGTGTAGACCTTTGCCTCCAGTCCCAGCCATGGGATGCATTTATTCACTATTCATCCACCCAATAAATATTAAAATAATTTATGCTAGGTGCTAAGGATATAAAAAAGACTGAAGATACTTTCTTAACCTCAAGTAGTGTAACCTTTAACAAAAACCTGTCCTAGTGTTCAGTACCGAGTCAATAAATTACAGTAGGTCAGCTCAGGTTTCCCCTAGAGATGTTGTGATGGTGCTAATAAGTATAGATAGAATGAACAGTTAGTACTCCTACAACTTTGAAAAGACTGTAGGATGCTGAAGTACAGGATAGAAGTAACTAATTATGTAAAACTATCCATGGTGCCGGAATTTGAATGTAATTGGCCCCCTTATGCTCATAGGGAGTGGCACTCTTAGAAGGTGTGGTCTTGTTGGTGTGGGTGTGTCCTCATTGGAGGAAGTGTGCCACTATGGGGGTGAGCTTCGAGGTCTCTTGCTCAAGCCTTGCTCAGTGTGACCCTCAAACCATTTCCTGTTGCCTGCAAGATGTAGGACTCTCAGCTTCGCCAGGCGGTGGTAGCACACGCCTTTAATCCCAGCACTAGGGAAGCAGAGCCAGGCGGATCTCTGTGAATTCGAGGCCAGCCTGGGCTACAGAGTGAGTTCCAGAAAAGGCGCAAAGCTACACAGAAATCCTGTCTCAAAAAAAAAAAAAAAAAAAAAGTTGCCGTGGTCATGGTGCCTCTTCCCAGCATAGAAGCTCTAAGACACAGTTAATAGGAGAAAATATAAGTTTAAACTCACTTGTCCAGGTAGGAATATGGTAGGCTGCTGGTGTTCATTTTTGTTTTGTTTTGTTTTGGTTTTGGTTTTTCGAGACAGGGTTTCTCTGTGTAGCTTTGCGCCTTTCCTGGGACTCACTTGGTAGCCCAGGCTGGCCTCGAACTCACAGAAATCCGCCTGCCTCTGCCTCCCGAGTGCTGGGATTAAAGGCGTGCGCCACCACCGTCTGGCTGGTGTTCATTTTTTAAAGTGCTTTTCAAAGGTACATTACTTTTTAAAATAATTTATTTTATTTAAAAGAATTTTGGGGTTTGTTTTGTTTTGTTGCTGGAGACAGGGTTTCTCTGTGTAGTCCTGGCTGTCCTAGATCTCACTCTGTAGACCAGGCTGGCCTAGAACTCAGAGATCCACCTGCCTCTGCCTCCTGAGTGCTGGGATATATTTGGAAACTCTTTATTATATAGTTGTTTACATACATATAAGTCTATCTTTTAAAGACATGTACTAAAACAAATGTTATTTGTTTCATAAGCATCTTCTTGTAATCTATTATAAAGTTAAAATTAAATAGAGAATGCTTTAACAGTTTTTAATTAAAATGTGTCCATCATTTTAATGGCTCTGTTTTTGTAAAAAGAAAAAGGAATTTGAAAACAGTATTCACTCTTTTTTTTAAGATTTATTTATTATGTATACAGTGTTCTGTCTATATGTATGACTGCAGGACAGAAGAGGGCACCAGATCTCATTACAGGTGGTTGTGAGCCACCATGTGGTTGCTGGGAATTGAACTCAGGACCTCTGGAAGAATCAGTCAGTGCTCTTAACCTCTGAGCCATCTCTCCAGCCCCCCAGTATTCACTCTTAAAATTTATTCACAAAAACTCCTTAGTGGCAGAGTTGCTAAAATGATAGTCTTTTTATTGAAACACAAACTTTTCTGTAATATTTTATGAGCTATAAAGAGACAAAAAAATCAATTAAATAAAATAATGTACACATGCACATTTCTGTGGGTGTGTGTGTGCACATGTGAGTGCAGGTATCCACAGACGCCAGAAGGGAGTGTCAGGTTCCTTGGAGCTCGAGTGGCAGCCAGATGTACGCTTTCCTGTCTATAGTAAGATCTGTCCAAATGTCACCTCTCCATAACTGCTAAGGTTTGGACATAAAGGGCAGCACCCTATGTATGTAACCAGTTGGTATCCAGACGATGGCACTGTTTTGGAAGGCTACAGAAAACTTGAGGAGACAGGACCTAGTATAGGCTGAGGTTTACAGCTCTTCCATGCTCTCTGCCCCAGTTCTGTTTTCCTGGTCTACTGAAATGGGAGCAAGCAGTGGCCTCACATTCCCACAGCCATTCCTTCCTCCCATGAGAGATCATACCATATCAAACTGTAAGCCAGAACAAACCTCTCTCTCCTCTCTTGTCAGCAACAAAATGTACCCAATACAATACCGTCCCCTTGCCGGGCGGTGGTGGCGCACACCTTTAATCCCAGCACTTGGGAGGCAGAGGCAGGCAGATCTCTGTGAGTTCGAGGCCAGCCTGGGCTACAGAGCGAGATCCAGGAAAGGCTCCAAAGCTACACAGAGAAACTCTGTCTCGAAAAACAAAAACAATACCGTCCCTTGCCACCCTGCAATAGCAACCCCAGCATCCAGTGTGCCCTCACCTCTGCTGTTCATTGTAAAGACGTGAGTGGACTTACCCGCTTCCTCATGCTCCTCTCCCATACACTGGTATGCTGGCCTTCCGCTTCTGTTGGAGGAGTCAAACAACAGTAGCTACATACTGCTAATCGCCTCTATAACATTCAGTAAGGTGAACAATGCATATGTTTCTGACTCTGTAGTCCAAGGGTTTAAAACTTTTCTGCTTTAGTAGAAAGCAAAACTACAAGCCAAGGGGCTGTTCATATTTATGAAGGAACACACACAGTAGCGTTGGCTTTTCTCATTTCAGCTTTTTGGTGAGAATTTTCTCCTTGTCATGGATCTGAAAGCTTAGAAGTAGTTGGAAATCAAGCTGATTAACTGTCTCATTCTGCAGAAGCCCAGAGGGTATGAAGCTGGGCACTGGCATCCGAGGCCTATCTGCCAGGAACCAACCAAGGTGGCTTCCTCCTCTTCCCTCCCACCTGGCTGGTGCCATGGTACCCCATCACAGACCTTATCTGATACTCTCAGAGCCTCCCATTGCCAACTTGGGTTAGATTGTCTAGCTTCTTGTCAGAGACAAGGGGCCACCCGTCCTTAGCTCCCTTGAGAGGAGTCGTGGGAAGGACTCATAGTGCACCGGGAAGGTAGGTGCCCTCCACTACACTCTGATAGTCACTCTCAAAGATGTTTCCAGGCTAGGCATCCTGTCCTGTATACTGAGGTGGTTGGAAAGGCCACTTGAAGGTTTCTTGGTTTAACACAGCCTGCTGGGCACAAGACTCACCCTGAAGGAACTGGATGGAACCGGGCAGACTATACCCTGGGAAAGACAAGAGCATCAGGTGACAGGCTGGGCATGGAGGTTGCACAGAGTAGATGCAGCCACAAGGGCAGAAGAGTGTACCGGGGGCACTGAGGACATACAGGGAAGGTGTCAGATGGGCACGCTTTCTCCAGGGGCAGGCAGGCTGTGTGAGAAGCCAGGCGGAGGACAGGGGAATGATTAGCAAGCGGGAGAATGAGTCATGCATCCAGTCCCTTGGGCAGCTGCATGCACAGCAGGCCCTCCTGGGTACGACTCCATGCCAGGCTGCACAGCTGGCAGAGGGAAGGGGCCAGAGCTCCTGCGGGGCCTCTGGAGGATGGGCTAGGAGCCTGGCTTCTAACGGCCACCTGCTCCTGGCTTGGGTCCAGACTGCCTACTATTTCTGCCTCTGGGTACAGCTTGCTCCCGTGGCTTCTGGGAGCAGGCCCCAACTTAGTGAGCTATACTTCTCCCCGGTGCCCCTTGCCCTCCTGCCTTGCTGCCTCCCACTTTTCACCCCACACGTTGAGACTTCTGGTTTTCGAAGACCTAGGGCTGTGAGGAAAGCAGAAGGTGACGGGGCCTGGCTCCCTCCCAGCACTACCTTTGCTGAGGGCCCCTGAGGAGGACAAAGCCCGGATCCAGCTACCACCCTATGGAGACTGGAGCAAGACAGACACCAGGCAGCTCCTTACCTTGAAATGGGAAAGGTCCTCCTTCCTGACTCACTGAGGCATTCTGACTCCACTGTTCTGGAGAGGCTCTGGCCAGGGTGACTTGGAGGCAGCTGTGACCACAGCAATATGGCTGTCCCTGACTGATGGCCACTAGTTTTTCATGACATGGGGAGTTACAGACAGAAGAAACCTAATTACTTTGGCTCCAGAGCAACCAGTGGTCTCAGGAGTCAGAGTGAGATGGCCCAGGAGACAGGGCTGGCATTCTGTCTTCCTCCCCCACAAGGAACCTGGGTAGGCATCCGGAGAGCCCTGAAGTGGGGTGGGACAGGGTGGCAGTATAGAGGCTGATAGCTGTGAGGGGGGACAGGGTCTCTGGCCACCCTGGAACTCTCCATGTAGGCTCGGTTGGTGGGCCAGTGAACCTCAGCGATCGGCCTGTCTCTGTCTCCCCAGTGCTGGGATTACAAGCACGTCCACCACACCCAGTTTTTTTTGTTTGTTTGTTTTGTTTTGTTTTGTTGTTGTTGTTGTTGTTGTCTGTTTTTACATGGGTCCTGGGAATCCAACTGAGGTTCCTGTACGCCCCGTACTGAGCCATCTCCCTGACCCCTGGGCTGCCCTTTGGATGCAGGCGGTTACTCTGGTCTCACAATCTAGATGTAACCTTTGGGGCTACCCACGCAGCTCCGAGGGGCCAGAGAACCTACTGCCCTGCGGTGGCCATGAAGTTCGCTCCTCTCCTACCAGAGCAGCTGGGTGGGGAGTGGAGGAGTCGGGAACTCAGGAAATGGGGGTGGGAGGACCTCCATCCTGGCTGGCCCCGGCAACGGGAAAAACCACCGCAGCCTTGCTCAGGCCCCTGCTCTGCTGCCTGGCCAGCGCTGGAGGAGGAAAATACGGCCACCCACATTTCCGTGTCCTTCCTGGCCTGTGATTCAATCAGCGGATTTATTGAACACGTAAGCTGCCCGGGGCCTCGACTGCTTCACCTCTGGCTCATCGCTTTGGTTCCCTGTAGCCATTTTCTCCATCTGAAAATGAGATCAGTAAATCTCAGCACCGAGGTAGGAGGGCCGGCAACAGCCCTGTTGGTGACCAAACAGCCCGGGGTCCCTGCTCTTCTGCACAGCCATGGCCCAAGCGAGGCAGTGACGCACTCTGCCTCTAATGGCAATAACATGCAGGGGGCTCCAATCACGACCCCTTGCCTGCTCGATAACTCACTGAATGGATGGCAAACACGGCTGTCTCAAGTCACAGATTCTAAATCCCTGTCAGATTCATGCCCAGGCCAAGGTTAATAGGTCCTGGTACATTTGGGGTATGTGGGTGTAGTGAATTTGCATTTGTGGTGTGGGGCTGTATGTGGTATATGTAATGTGTTTCCATAGGAGGGGGGGCTTTGGGTGGATAGTGTGGGTGTGGGTGTGGGTGGGTGGCTGGGAGGGTAATATAAGGAGTCTGTAAAGGGTGGTATGAGGTGTGTGTGGTTTGTGGGGGGTAGTATGAAATATGTGTGGTTTGTGGGGTAGTGTGGGGGTATGTGGTATATGTGTAGTGTGTAAAGGGTGTGGTATGTTACATGTGGTTTGTGGAGGTGGGTGGGTTTAGGAGTTGTGGTACATGTGTCATGAGGGGGGTTTAGTGTGGTATCTGGTGCCTTAGCGGGGTTGGGAGCTCTGGTTACAGTTCTCAAGGGCACATGGCAACTCCACTTACAGCAGCGCCAGCTGTAGTCCTTATGGCCATGCTGGTTTGTGCCCACCCTGAGAGGTTAGTGGGGCACCCCTAGTGGGAGGACCTCCCCTGCGGCGTTTATCACAAGATCCCCAGGTAACTCCTCAGCACGCTCAGGCCTAAGCTACCCGGCCACAGGCAATGGAGTTCCGAGATCCGCAGCACCTGTCTGTGGGGTTTCTGTTTGCTGGGCTGCATTTGCAGGGGTAGGACCCACCTCCACAGCAGCAAGCATCTCCCCGGTCCCTGTCGTCCTCACATGCTAACCCTCTGGAATCTTTAATGTTTCTTCTGACTAGCCCCACTGTTGTGTGCCCTTCAAAGCCTTGTGGTCTTGTGCATAAATCCTTCACTGCGTTTCTTTATTCTTGGCTGTTTTGTGGGCAGATCTCTTTCCAGCCACCTTAACAAGATCTGCAAGAGCAAACACTTGGCTGCTGCTTTTCTTTTTTCTTTTTCTTTTTTTATTATTATTTATTTATTTATTATGTATACAGTGTTCTGTCTGCACATATCCCTGCAGAAGAGAGCGCCAGATCTCATTACAGATGGTTGTGAGCCACCATGTGGTTGCTGGGAATTGAACTCAGGACCTTTGGAAGAGCAGTCAGTGCTCTTAACCTCTGAGCCATCTCTCCAGCCAGGCTGCTGCTTTTCTTTCCTTTGCTCTCCAGTGTCCCGTGTGGTTCTTTAGTTGTTTGCTTGTTCTGGTACCAGGGGTCAAAACCAGGACCTCATGCAGGCTAAGTACACACTGTACCCACTGAGGCACATCCCCAGCCCCTAATGTGGGGGTTCTGTCTATGTGCACCCTGTGCTCAACCACTTGCTGAAAGAAAATGGTGACATCACAGAGGTCCTGGAGAAACTCCTAGTGGGCATTGATGGAGTTAGGATGGGGTCTCTCGTCCATGGCCCCCACACCTGCAGCTGACAGCTTGCCACCACCCATGAAAGGGGTGAACAGCCTGGCACCAACTGCCTTTGCTCAATGACCATGAAGTTGGCACCAGGTACCTCCTGGCAGACCAGAGCAGAAGAGAGTGTGGCTGGTCAGCTGCAGTTGGCTGTGGTGGGTAGAACATCCAGCCAGACATCTTCAAGGCGTGCATACGGCACTAGTGAACCCGATCATCTTACCTAGGCTCAGTAGCAGCCCTCTCCAACCCCTGCTTCTTCCAGCCCAACAGAAGTGAAGGTGCCACATTCTATAAGAAAAGACCTTGGTGCTGCATGTCATCTGTAGTCCTATGCAGCAGGAGTTTGGAAGGGACAACAAATCTTCAAAGCCAAACAGGCCCTGGGCAACTTTGGGGGGATGGGAGGGACTTTCAGGGTTTTTTGTTGTTGTTGTTTTTGAGACTGGGTTTCTCTGTGTAGTTTGGGAGCCTGTCCTGGATCTCGCTCTGTAGACCAGGCTGTCCTTGAACTCACAGAGATCTGCCTGCCTCTGCCTCCTGAGTGCTGGGATTAAAGGCGTGCGCCACCACCACCAGGCTCGACTTTCAGGTTTTAATAAGAAATAGACTGACAGCTCCCTGCATCAGGAAGGAATCCTCCAGGATGGTTTGCCCAGTACCAAGTGTCTGTCTTCATGCCTCTTAACCTCCCCTTACCCTTGAGCTACACAGTCTTACAGAAACTATCACCAGAATCTTCTGTCTAGGGACTGAGAACACTCTCTGTGCTCTGTAGGAGAACCAAAGTAACGCATGGCTGGACAGGCCATCTCGGCCATAGTCTCGGGCACCAAGCAGACAGCCTCATGATCCAGTCCTCTCCCAACCCCGACCTCACTAAAAGGAAGTCTGGTTTGGTGTTGGGGCTCAGTAGTAGAGTGTGTGTTCAGCACGGGCCTGGCCCTGGGGTTTATCCCAACACAATTAACGAATGAATGAATGAAATCCAGAAGGGCATCCTGGGACTAGGGTGTGGCTCAGTGTTACAGTATTTGCCTAGCATGCAAAAGGCCATACGTTCCATATCAGTTCCACAGAAAGGAAGGGGACATACTGTTTGGCCCCCGCTGGCCTCTTGAAATGTACAGACTTTAATCAGTAAACTTGTGAAGAATTCAGTAACTTAACACCAAGAGGAAGTCACCAGCTAGCTCCTCCATAGCCTTCCCAGAGTGGACAGGAAATGGATGGCACCACCTGGGCCCGCCAAGGGAAGTGTGAACCACAACCCACTTTGGGATTGAAGGTTACCAAAAATTACTTCCCATGGGCATAAAAATTAAGCCCTAAAACAAGTTATATCTAAACTATCACTGGATGCCAGGCATGGTAGCACATGTCTGTAATCCCCGCCTTGGACAACAAAGCAAGATTCTGTCTCAAAAACGAGGAGGAGCAACAACAATAACTAGCTTCCTGCATCCTACGTTCTACCCCTGGTCCAGCTCCCCTCTTGTCCTGTCCTATGTCCAAAAGTCCAGCACTGCCTCTTCAAGAAGGGCCCCTCAGCAGGCTCCCCCAGGAGACGTGTGGAAGTCCCAAAGCAGGAAGCACATTTGTAGACAGGAAGCTTGTCTTCTATTCCCATACGACCTAGCACTAACTCTTCCCAGGATCCAACTGCTCTCCAGAGGAAGACTCCGAACCTCAGCCCATGAAGGGAAGATGGAGAAGAGGCAACCCACCCAGCAGGTACCACCCTGTGGGGCACAGGGAGAGCTATGGTGGTACACGGAGGTCTTTACTTTTTCTAAGAGTCAAGGAAAGGGAGTCCAAGTGCCCAGACTTGGGAGGGCAGCTCTGCTGGGGACAGGCGGCTCCCCACACGCTGAGATGGGCTAGGCCCTGCCCTACTTGGTAGATATATACATATGTGTATATATATGTATGTATATATGTCCTGAGGAAAAAGGAGCAAAGGATGGGAGCAGGGAGGACTCAGCCGGGGGGCTCAGCTCGCTCAGCTCTGCTCTCAGAAATACTGTGAGGGAATGACTTGAACTCCTCCTCCTCCTCTTCCTCCTCCTCCTCCTCCTCATCATCATCAGGAGGCGGTGGAGGAAGACATCTGAACTCAGCCTCCCCACCAAAGGGTTCTCTGTGGCTTTGAGCTCCTGGACTGTCCTGCCCCCACCTAGCTGCCTCCTCAGCCTCCTCAGGCTGGGGAAGTGCACCCCGCTGTTGGCTGAGTGCGGGCTCAGTGCCCTTTCTGAAGGAACTGGCTGCCATTTCCCCAGGGAGCACTGCAAGCTACCCTGGTTGGGGAGGCCTATCTGAGGTGTGAGAAAGAGATACTGAGAGGAGAGCATTTCCCTGAAGGACTGCTCCTGAGGTCAGCTAGAGTTCAAGGTGCCCGGTGCCCAGGACTGGTCACATTCAGTGGTGTTGCAGGTTAGGACTTGAATATTGTGGGGGTTTTTTTTGTTTGTTTGTTTTTTTTTTTTTTTTTGGTTTTTTTTGGTGGGGTGTCAGGGAAGATGGGGATGGCACTATTCGGCTGATAATAATACTAAGAACATACATAGCATTGCCATGACATGTGCAGATGTGTCGGAGCTGGGTTGGTGCGGGCACCATAAGGACTGTGTATGACTAGCCCAGCTGCTGCAGACTCCATTCCATCTTGGAACACTCACAGGTAATTTCATGAGCGGGCTGCAATTCACACCTGGATCTTCCATCACCGCGACCTGTCAACAGTCAGATGTGGTTTGCTTGGACACATTTTCCAGGTGTCACAAGGCAATTCAACACATGGCAGATCAGCCGTTGCTCTGTGGGTGAGGACAAGCATCCTGCAGTCATATCCGAAGGCTGTCCTCAAGACTTGGAATTCATTCTATCTGCTTTCAGTTTGTTTGTTTGATTGGAAACGGTCTCACTGTGTAGCCCAGGTTAGCCTTGAACTCACTGTGAAGTCCAAGCTGCCTTGCAACCCCTATTCCTCCTGTTTCCACCTCCCAAGTGCTAGGATGATAAGCATGTGCCACCGAACCACACTTCATTTTCTTATCTCTAAGCCGGCACACCCAGACCAGACACTCTTCCGGGGTAATTTGAGCAAGACTCCTCTGCAGATCTATCGCCCCGAACACACTCACGTCTGACATGGTCATTCGTATCCCTTCTGGAGGAGCCCTTTTGCATTGCTGACTTCAAGCAAGCTAATTAATTATTTTAGACACCACTATTAAATCGACACAGTGATTAATCTGATAATCCTTTTTATGAAATTACCTCTGAAATGCTAACTTTTCATCTTTTGAAACTCACTGTGTAAATTACTCTGAAGATTACATTGTACGGCTTTCGGCTCTGTAAATCTTAATGGTGGTGTTTTGCCAAAAGCAATAAAAGCTGTCCTGGATTTATCAGGTCAATCGGGGAAGAGGCAGGCAGGAAATTGAAGGTGACTCACACTGCAAGCGTGTGTGTGTGTGTGTGTGTGTGTGTGTGTGTGTGTGTGTGTGTGTGCGTGTGTGTGGGGGGGGGGAGTTGGCTGAGGAAACTGCTGGAACTGTGGGCACATGCAGTCAAGGCTGTTAGTAGCCTCAAGAAGCAGAGGGGTATACAGAGCCCCTGCCACAACTGCCAAGGCTCCCTGTCTGAGAGAATGTTGCTCTTACAGGCCTTCTCTTCTTGACCCCACCCATCATCTCCCAGTGCACAGGGCTGGGTCGCACTCGGCCCACTACCTGAGCTCAAAGCTGAGAGGATAGAATGATTGCCCCAGACCCTGCACAGGCCCCCAGGGGTCCCCCAGAGGCAGGGAGTATGCTCAGGCAGTTGCCTAATTATCCAAGGAGCAGCGGGGAGGGTGCTGGAGCCGGACTAAAGGACCACAGTGGGGAGACCCAGTGGGCCGGACCCCGGACCTCAGGTTGACTTGAATCACTCTAGTCATGCTTTAGATGTTGCCCAGGATCCCTACAGCCTGGATGTGGTGACCTAGCCTATAAAAGCCTTTGCTTCTTTTCTGTTTAGCAGTGACACATGGAATCCCTCTGTGCGCCGTACTGGGTGTGTGTTACACGGCTCTGTAGCTTACAGGAGGCCTCGAGAGACTGCAGACCGCCGAAGAGATGGAAGACACCACCTTCCGAATCTGGGCCCCCACCATCCAGCCATCTCAAAGTGTTTATTGACTGTCTACTGTGTTCCAGGCTCTGAGGACACAGAAAGCGCAAGAACAAGGCAGAGCACATCAGTCCTCGAGAGAGTGGAACGAGCAGTTAGGCAGTAAGCAATATGAACAGGAAGGGAGACGGGAAGCGGGCAGGCCCGTGGAGAGGAGGCTGCAGAACTGGGAATCAAGGGGTCAGGACAAAGGCCTGGAGTCTCCCCAGCAGCACCCCAGCTTTGGCTCTGCCTCATTGAGATGATATTTGAATAGAGAACTGGAGATGGAGGACAGAGCCACAAGACTACTGGAGCCAGACCCTAACAAGGAGCATGCCTAATTATCCAAGGAGCAGCCGGGAGGGCGCTGGAGCCGGACTAATCCACAAGCCAAGGGAAGAGCTGAGATGGGTGGGGTCTTTCTGAGTGTTAGGCAAGGAAAGCATGTTGGTCTGTTGCCTTGTTCTAGTCTGAAAGGTGCCATCCAGGCCGATCACATGCTTCCGGGGGCTCCTGGTAAGTGAAGAGGCCCAGGGCTGGACTTTCCAAGGCTTGGAAGCCCCGCTGCCAGGATTCACTGTGTGGCCTGGGGAAAGGATGGCCCCTCACAGGGACTCCACAGGCATCTCCACAGCTGCCTCTCCCTCCGGGGTGGGAAGATGACCAGCCCACAACTCCTGTTTCTGCCTTTCTCCTAGCCCAGCCACTCAGATGGCAGCTAGTGACAGGAAAAGCTGCTCCCCTCTCCTAGCCCCCATGGAAGGCGTTTCTGAGGAAGCTGACAAGGCTCCCGGAAGCCTGGAGGCTTCTGATCTTCTCAGCTTCTCCTCAGAGAAGTTTCAAAGTGTGGTAATTATTTGGGCATCGAGGACTTCAATCGTCCTCTGGAGAGTGACAGGATAGTCCTTGTCCCTCAGGAGGGGGTGACCCACCCCCGTCATCCCATGCTGGAGATGTTCTGTTCTCATCTGATGCCACACTGAGGAGCTGGGCCAGTCTGGAGAAGAAACCATGCTGGATCCTCTCAGGGGAGGAGAAGGAACTGGGGGCCTCTTTCAGACAGAACCTGTCTTTGGGTCTGGGTCCTCACCCTGTGCCTGAGCTGCCACGGAAGGTTTTCTGAATTGGCCAGCGAGGCGTGAGGGTCTAGGCAGGCCCTGACAGCTCTTGGTACCTGTTTGATACTTCCTGAGTTGATGGTGGCATTTCTGGTGTGAATCCAGCCCCTGGGGTGCAGCTGTGTCTCCAGGTCCCTACCCCATCGGCCACCTCACTGAGGGTGTCAGGCTCCTGACCTCCCCTGCACCGGGCCCACATCACCTTCCAGAACGACCCCATTATGAACACAGCTAGGATCCTTTCTCCCTGTTGCTCTTCCAGTGGGGCCTCTTTTCTCCCTCAAGTCTCACAAGCACTTCCGAGAGAGCCATATCGACCGCCCCTGCAGGTTGCCATGGAAACAGAGCTTTTTCTTTCCTCCCTCCTGTTTACCTTGGTCAGGGGACTGCGGCAGAAAGCAGCCTGTCGCTGGAGGAGAAGGGAGAGCGGGAGGGGAGGGAGGGAGGGAGGGAGGGAGTGGGAGCGGGGAAGGGGGTTGGGAGCGGGAGGGAGAATCAGCTCGCCTTAAACCAGATCATTCCGGTTTGGAGTGGCTCTCCCCCGCAGCCTGGGCCCCTCTGCAGTACAGCACCGCAGTGCTACACGGGGGCTGTGGAGGGATGGAGGGAGGGAGAGAGGGAGGGAGGGATGGAGGGGCCGCACCCGCAAAGCTTTAGTGGAGAAGGTCCTAGACCCACGGCACCCGTCTGAGTTCCACGTGGACCTCCCTGTGTCCCTGGGGGTGCTGCCCCGGGGTGACGGCCCTGTTCCTCAGGTTGTCATTACCAAGTGTCTACCCCATGATAAGGAGATGGGAGCTGAGATCCAGCCCTTGCTCTGTGTACTCCGAGTGCCCTGGCCGAAGAGGCCTCACCCTGTGTAACCAAGCAGGGTCCTTGGCGTGGCCTCGAACTTAAAATTCCCCAACTAACTGCCTTAGAGCGAGAACTCCAATTATATATCAGAGCTCCCCAGCACTGCCTCGCCTCTCCCTCACTTTGCAGTTCTGCTGGCTTCTGTCGCAGGCTTCTTCCCCTTCCAGAAGGCGCCAGAAGGTGGGAGCTGTCCCTGGAGAACTAGCTCTCGGTGCTCTTCTGAGATTCCTACCAACGTACTCTGTCCTCAGTCCACGGTTATTCTCCTCTGACTCGTTTGCTGGACAGAACCCCTGCCTCCGGGTGCAATCTGCCTGAGTACAAGGCTGTGCCCCCGTGGCATCCCGGCCGGGTGCGTGGGCACGGGTCGCTGCCAGCCGCGGAGGCCACGACCTGGCCCTGAGCTGCCCGCCTCGCTGCCCGCCAGGGGGCGGCAGAGAAACCACCCTGGGCCGCTTCTCCGCGAAACCGGAGGCCATCTTACCCACCGACAACCCTGACCCGGCTCCCCCGCAGTGTGGACACTGGGAGCTTGGCCGGGACAAGCGACTGGCGGCGGCACCCGGGGGTCCTGGTGTCCGCCTCTAGCACGGCTGCCTGGCCCTGCCCCAGGCTTCACCAGGCTGCACGGCGGCTCTGCGGAGCCACGCCCATCTGGGGAAGGGTCCCTTCCTTTGGGCTCTTCGGCTCGCGGTGGCCCTGGGGGCAGGACGCAGGAAAGGTCTGGCTTTAGGAGAGCTGGTAACTCCCTTGGCAACCACACTTTGGTTGACCTTGGCCTATCCTGTGAAATATGGCTAAGCCCAACCTTATGTTCCAATATGATGTTTTAGTTTGGTTGGTTTCTGGTTTGGTTTGGTTTCAAGAAGCCCTGGCTGGCCTAGAACTCACTATGTAGACCAGGCTGGCCTCAAACTCAGAGATCCACCTGCCTGGGCCTCTGAAATGCTGGAATGAAACGCACGTACGCACCGCACGCCCTTTCCGCACCAATTAGCTATGCAGAAAGTGTACGGAGAAATGCTGGACTGACAGCCGATCCCGCTCTGCCACCAAGGAGGGAAAGGAAGTCGCCCTTGAAGTCTTGGGCCTGTGATGTGCTGGCAGCTGTGAGCAGCGCCCATGTTCACCATTCCTAAGGGTTCTCTCTGAGTGGCAGGCAGCACAGGGTGGGCAAGGAACAGTTGCTGACACCTTAATCCCGAATCTGCGTTTGCTCGTTGGAGGACGGAGTTCTTGCAGTAAATTAGAGAGCCTCAGCCACCTGGCTGGAAACAGATTTGCTCTCTTACAAGGGGATGGGAGGAATTTTGGATATTTGCCGTAAACACCAGAGCCTTCTCAGCTCTGGACTCCTGGCAGCTTTGCTGAGAAGATTCAGGAAAGAAAAACTGATTTGCCTGTCCCTTCTAAGGTGGCACACCCTGACGCCTGCTTTATTTCACACATGCAGTTGCTGTAAGGATCCTGGCTTGAGGAAGGGTACCAAAATCGTAAGTGGCCCAAGTGTACAGCTGTCTGTCCTCTCCACTAACCCTAGAGCTGTGCCGAGGAGCCATACTGAGCCGGCCTTCCTGCCTGGCGGCTCCGTGGGCTGAAAGTCTCACTTCTGTATCTGAGGCTGGGGTGTCAGCGCCTTGGTGGAGTAGGATGGTGAATCTGCTGGATCTCCTCTTCACCATGTAAGGCTCTCCACTTGCTTTCATCTGGCTAAGGAGAAAAAAATGTGGTACAGTAACGTTCTTGCTTGAGATTATGATAGTGAGGAATAAGCTTTGGGCAAGACACTAAAACCACACACACTTAGCACACCAGATTTGTGTGTGTGTGTTTTTGTTTTTGTTTTTGTTTTTTTTTTAAATATACCTCCTTCCCCTTCATTTTTTCCCAAGACTGGTTCTTAAAATTAAGGTTCCAAACACCAGGCTGTATCTGAACGAGTGAGGACTTAACAGCCACACCCTTGGAGTCACTCAAACTACGGACTTAGCCGAGAAAAGATACATTCACAATATCCAGAAAAACAAGATGTTTGTTTGAAGGAGAGGGAGATGATGGGGATCTAGCCCAGGGGTCACATGTCCTGTGCTAGGCAGGTCCCCATAACCTTGCTGTACCCCCAGCAGTTTAGGCTGTGATGGCTTATTTATTGTTATTTGTTTTAGGTACTATCCTTTTCGTCTCTAATTAACCTGTCACCTAAATGACGGTCTCGGTTTGAGACCCCCCTGCTCTAGAGAGCAGCAGTGACTAACAACTACACAATATTATCATTAGGCAGCAGGCTACGCACTTTACACAGGCATTTCAGCCTCACAGTGGTATCAGGAGATAATATTAACCCCACTTTCGGGGAAATGACACTAAAGCATTTTACTATTATTTCAGTGGTTCTCAAGAGAGGAAGAGACAAGCCTGTGTAATCAGACTGTCAGCCTAACGTCAGGGTAACCAGGCAAAGACAAGCAATGTTCACTCCTTCTGGCCTTGGCTCCACAGTTCTCTGCTGGACAGTTGTAATAGGAACAAGGGAGACAGTGCGCAGCTGTAGAACAGGGTCCCCAAACCTCTTAAGCCAGCTGAATCAGAACTGAAATTAGAATATCTACCAGAACTGAATTTGGGATTTAGACCTCATTTAATAACTATGTATCACCTTTAGAATGACTACTGTGCACAGAAGATAGCCCTCAGAGGTGCGTCTCTCCTTCTGCCTTTATGGGTGTTTTCTGGTTCAAAGTTAGGTGGCCACCTGAGCTCTTCCCTGCTGAGTCATCTGGCCAGCTCTGCATGCTTTAGAAACCAGTGCTTATAGGTTAAGTTAGCTGTGCAGCTGTCTCTCGACTTCCTACCCCATTTACAGCCTATTCCAGCCAAATCTGTAGCACGCAAGTGAGCATGCCACAAATGTGGCACTCCCCTAGTCTACAGAGTTGACCCCAAACACAGGGGGACCAACAACTGGAGTATCAGATCAAGGAGTAGTGGCTACCCTAGGCCAGTTATAAAGTTGTACAGTCTTTGGCCAGCATCCTACTCACAGGGTGTCTTACCTATAAGGGACCTTGGGAATCACTTACTCCATTTCCTCTGACTGATGAGTAAACCAAGGCCTGAGAAAAAGTGAGTTCCATAGAGGAAGTATGTTACTGACAGAGGCAGGGGCAGAGAGCCCCATCCCAACCCCTCATCTCTTTCTAAAACTGCCAATCTGTGGTTGGAGCCATGTGTGGCTACTTATATTTAAATGCCTTTAAGTCAAGTTCGAAATTCAGTTTCTCTGTCACAGTAGGCACTGTTGGAGTGCTCAAGAGCCACACGTGGCTAGTAGCTGTCACCCTAGTGGACAGTGCACGCAGAGACGCGTCCTTCACTACAGAAGGCTCTATGAGTTACACACAATGGGGGCCGTAAGCAGACCGCAGTGCCACAGATTAACCACACGGGACTGGGATGGCATTCGGGGCTCTGTCACTGTTTCTGACACACTAGGATTTTATAAATGTAACCAGAAAAACAAAACCATGCAAACCAACTGAGAAACTGCAGCCCCTCCCCCTAGGCCAAAAATGGGGCTAGAAGCCTTGCTTAGGAACCCAGTCAATGCAGACAAGAGTCTCTTTCAGGGACTGAGGGGTGGCTTGGCCGTCTTGAGAGCTCAGTTCCCAGCACCCATGCCAGGTGGCTCACAACCACCTGGAACCGCAGCTCTGGGCACTGGTCTTTTTGTTTTGTGTTGTTTTGAGACAGGATCTTTATGTCGTCCTAGCTGACCTGGAAGCCACTATGTAGACCAGACTGGCTTCAAACTCATCGAGATTGGCTTGCTGGAGTGCTGGGGTGTGTACTACCATACCTCTTTTTCTTTTTTTAACCAGGAGTCTATTTCAAAGCTCTGGCAGATCAAAAGTTATAGGGACCCACTTCTTATTCTTGGTAGGTCTAGGGGAGCGCATTTTAGGAGAATAAGCTGGAGGAAGGAAGACTAACCCGCATAGGACTGTCTGTATGGTGTATGTATATATGTATGGTGTAGGTATGACTATACTGTCGGTATGGTGTATGTATGTACGGTGTAGGTATGACAATACTGTCGGTATGGTATATGTATGTATGTATGGTGTAGGTATGACTATACTGTCGGTATGGTGTATGTATGTACGGTGTAGGTATGACAATACTGTCGGTATGGTGTATGTATGTATGTATCGTGTAGGTATGACTATACTGTCTGTATGGTGTATGTATGTATGTATGGTGTAGGTATGACTATACTGTCTGTATGGTGTATGTATGTATGGTGTAGGTATGACTATACTGTCGGTGTGGTGTATGTATGTATGTACGGTGTAGGTATGACTATACTGTCGGTATGGTGTATGTATGTATGTGTGTATGTATGTATGGTGTAGGTATGACTATACTGTCGGTATGGTGTATGTATGTACATATGGTGTAGGTATGACTATACTGTTGGTATGGTGTATGAATGAGCATACCCTTTCTCCTCTTTGTAGATTTACATTGTAACAGCCAATGGGAACAGAATGAGTGTGTCCACTGCTAGGAGGCAGACCCTAAAGTAACCCAATGTGGATAGAGTGTCCTTGTCTACTCTGGATTTAACAGAGAAGGTCAGAAGGTGAAGCAAGGTAAGAATTGTGGTTTCATCCCCAGAGGACCCCAGAGCAGGGCTCTGCTCCAACTCCAGCCTTTCCTTTGGACTGTGTGGTCCTATGACTGTTCATAGGTTCACATTTCCCTCAGACCTCCTTTATCTCCTCCAACCTTCAGGGAAGCCTCCACATCACAAACCTGCTCAGCAGTGGTTCGGGGTATATGAAATGGCACAGTGAGGGAGGGGGCTGCCCCACAGCTGCTCCCTTGCAGAGAGCCAGGTTCTCCTGAGAGTTACTATGTGTCCAGGAGTTCTGGAAAGTGAGCAGACAGAAGCCATCACAGGGTGGGGTGGTAGGGAGGGCACACAGGTGTGACAGAGCAAAGCAACTCTGGTGGGAACTGAGGGTGAAGAGTGAAGGGCTAGGTCTGCGATATAGGTCAAAAGGGGAACTCACGGATGTGCACAAATTACTGCAGACAATCATGGCGACTTGGACCAAGTATGTTTAGAGATTTATTGATCAGATTGTTTTAGAAAACCAACAGCGAACACTGACAAGGTACGTAAGTACAGACTGGACATTTCAGGGTAGATTTACTTGCTTGTAGGAAACCAGGGGAGGTGGAAAAGCGGTCCTGATCACATGGCATGCACACCAGACTGCAAAAGGACATCCACACTATTTCACAGGACTGTGGCAATAGCTTTAAAGTAAGGCAAGCACTGTGTACGGCCTCGCAACTGCAGGACGGACGAGCCAGCCTGGCCCAGCCTCAGAGCAGCTCCAAAGAGAGGCCTTCCTTCCTTCCTTTCTAGCCTATCCTCCAGTCTCTCCAGGGAGATGCCTGCACTCTCCCTATAGACTCCACCAGTCAGTGTGCTCTCCGCTGCCTCCTTCTCTTCCCGCTGCTGCCGTGGAACTAGTACAACAGCAACCACTATACTTAGTGAAAGTGGCCTTGTCTCTGAAAACTGCCTCTGACTCGGCCTGTGCAGACTAAGCGGGGCCTTCAAAAAACTTCTCAAAAGTTTAAAAAAATTAACAACGTGGGAAGTACACCAAGAAGATGGCACTACCTTTGAAGCACAACTCAGAACTTCTGTTGAGGACACTAGACAAGGGGAGATTTTTTTTCTTCCAAATCTCACAGACTTAGAAGGGAGACTACGCATGGAGGTTCCAGACCCCCACCGAGCCCACTTCAGGCCCTGCCTATGCTTCCAGAGTTCTAAGGTACCCGGGGACCAATGGAATTTACACCTATGCTAGCCAGTCACTGAAATGCATGGCTATAACAATAAACCCTCATTCACCCTGAAGCCCAACCCCGGAACACAAGAAAGAAGAAAAGGGAAAATGGCTTTCTGTGCTACATCAGAGTGTAAGTGTCACATAAGACCACAGACCACCAAACTGGTTTTAGAGGTGACCAAACCAACACAGTCCACGAGGACAGTGCGCCCTTCCTGAACACCAGCCTATCAGACTGGAGAAGGTGACTCCAAAGGAAGAACCAGAAGAGCAAGCTTTGTCAAAAGCCAAAGAGATGTGTTCAGATGATGGCGTTTCCCGTTTTGGTGAGACACCGCCTTTTCTCACCACAGGAACCGAGAGTTCTCTGGTCAGGAGGCAGCAGAGAACTCGGCAGCAGCAGACCATACTCAGGGCACCACCGCAGCTCAGGGAGACCCTGTGGCTTCTCAGCAGCACTCAACAGCTCTGCACTGGCGTGGTGGCAGGCTCCAGGCCCTCTCTGAGCTTCGTCCTTCCTAACTCCTAGTCCCTTGAAGAGGAGATGGCTGTGGGAGAGGGCTAGAGAGGGGAGCTAAGTAAAGAAATGGTTGAACAGAAGAGTTGAAACCCTGGTTATCTGTGGATTTCAACTGTCTGTTGTGCTTTCACCGTGCTACTGCGGAGAACCAGGTCACTGTCTCACACTTTTAATCTAGAAATGTTAATATTTTCATTTTATATATATATAGTTTTTAAATCTAGCTCTGTGCTGGACACGAATGCTATAAAGCAAGCGTTTATATCAAGTCATTAGGCCCTGAAAGAAGGTTTCTGCCAGTGCAAAGGGTTTGGTTTGCCTTGAAAAGCAGGCAGAGCTTCAATCTATTATATACTGGTTTGCAGTTTTTCTGTGAAGTGGGAAATACCTTATCGTGATGGAGGCATCATTTAATAAGGTATTATATTCCCAGATAAATTAGTGTACATGTAGGAGAACTGTATTAATACTAGGTTTTAATTCTCCACTTGGGCAACACTTTCAAGTGGACTTCCTTATTCCTGGGCAAGACATGCAAACAGAAGATAATACAAACAGGAATGGGAAAAAAAAATCTCAACTCTAACAAACCAAGGAACAGCAATTTTTTATGAACTAGAATAGGAAAACATGGACTTGAAAAAAATCCAAAAGTTGGCTTATGATCACACTGAAAATCCTTGGCATACTTTTACTCTAAAGCAATAAGCTGACTTGCCCAAGACAAACGGTAGTGGAGCTGCTCTACAGTCATTGCTTCTACATAGTCTATCCAGACCACTCGTGTCTACGTATTGCACTTCCATTTCCAGGGCACAGGAAGGAAGATGGCGGGGCCTACCTCAAAGAGGCAGAGGAGCAGCAGGCGCCATCACCTTTCCCGCTCCAGGCGAGGAGTCCAAGTGCTGGTTCTAGAGAAACTACAATGCTGGCGACCCTTGGAGACCCAGTCACCTTCCTAAGTCCTCACCTACAGTCATTTGGCATCCAGAACACGTGCACAGGGGTGTTTACAGCCTCGCAGCTGCTCCCTGCACCATCTCCACTGGTGTTCTATTCAAAGACACTTGGACCAAACATGGACTTCAAAGACACATACGGTCACTGATGTCAGGCCTCCAGCATCTATCTAAAGAAGAGTGCCTTCAAAAGGACGCCAGCAAGTGTGGCTTCAATCAGTCCTCTCTTGACAACTTTCTGGTGTAACAGAACCAGAGGCCTTCTTGTATTCCAAGGACCATGGCAGTCAAAGCACAGAAGCCGAACAGTCTTTGGTCCCTATATAAACCAATGACAAAAATCCATCTGTCACCCTGGAAAACATGGCTTATTAGTTTGGGATGTAGTTCCGCCACGGTCCAGAGACCTGGCCTGGAGTCACAAAGTTTTGAACTCACAAAGTGGCTCAGGCTGACTTACTCTGGAGAGGGCTCCTCTGATGGTAAGAAGTCAAAGCCACACCAACAGGAAATGGCGAGATTTAGGGGATGGGACCCCTAGTAGAGCAGCTCCATTTCCTCAGAAATGACCCAAACTCACAGATAAGTGCTTCTTCCAGGCTGCGAGCAAAGGCTCCACTGAGAGAGAGCCCACCCGGATGGAGCAGAAGGCCTGTGGTGAGAAGTCAAAAGACCTCCCTAGGACTGCACACTGGGCAGGAACTTTTCAACTGTAACTCAAAGGTGACTTTAAATCCACACTAACTAAAGAGATCTCTTCTGGGTGAAAAGAAAAAGAATAATGTTAAAGCTAGGTGAAAAAGAGGCACTTAAAGGAAAAATAGTGTTCCAAATCTCCTGCACATGTCTCCTCCCTAACAGGCCTGCAGGAGGGTCTGGCTCGCCCTCCTGCAGGCCTCCAGTATTTTGACTACACCTATGGATACCCACAGGCTGACACTAGCAACTCCCTCAACTCTTCTAGCAGTCTGAAGACAAAATGAGTGAAAACTTAGGTCACTTTTCTTCCAGACACAACAGACCAGAACTCAAATCTCTCACAAAAGAGGCAAATGATCCTGTCTCACTCCTTCCTCCTGCTGGTTTTCAAAGGCCACTTGCTTCTTTCTTGAGGAGGATAAGCTGTGCTCTTCCCTAAGACCTTTGACCTAATGACTAGGCAATTACAGCACCGTGTACACTGAAGCAGACGGCAAGGGGTCAGAAGCTCAGGAGGGACTCCGGGACCAACTGCTTGAGAAAATGCAAGAACGTGGTCCAGAGATGAAAAGGAAACGGCTGCTCTGATAGGCAAAGGCCATCGCCCCAAGCAGAAGCTAAGCTAAAAGTCTGAAGGGTGCAGGCGCTACACTCTACTCTACTGTCCTCTGACATTGACACCACGCACTTAGAATCTACAGTTCCCCGTGGAGAGGTTAAAGACATAGTTAAAGCCATTAGTAAGCGCAGGGGAAGTTCACAACTGCCTAGAAAGAACTTGACGCCATACATTTAATTTGAAAGACAACAACCACGTGACGCTGACACACAAGGCCAAGTCTCAGCAGGCCAATGCTAACCACGGGGGCATCAACAGGTTGAGGGGCTCACTAATCAAATGCTGCTGAACTCTCTCCTTTCGTCAAGGTTAGGTATCTGTGCACCAAGTCAACCACGGCTGTCTGAGTCCAGCTGCTCAGACACATCTCAGAAACACTAACTCAACATCCAAATTTAAGAACAACCTGCAAGATTATCCAGGTCAGTCTTCTCGATCTATCTCCCAGACCACTTGTTGCTGGCTTTTTAAACTTGGTGTTTGTTGATGATAATGCTTTAATAGGTGGTATTAGCTGACATGGTCAATATGTTTAGAATTTCTTTAAAATAAGGAAAAAACAACACACACACACACAATTTATCTCTCTTGATTCCTAACATCATGAAGGTACTTTCAGATGTTCCCTCAGCTCCATCAGGAAAGAGGGAATGCATATATGGGGTGCAGACTGGGGCAGGAGGGAGGGAAGCAAAGAAGATAGCACATGAGAGAGTGAGATGTCCATAAACTTAAACCCATTCACGAAAGGCATCTGATGTATTTTCTGAATAAGGCCTTGATCAGGGTAACCAATTCTCTTTGTAGCACACTCTACACTGCCCATAAATAAAGGAGTCTCTTTAAATTAACATTTCCAGTATCAATGAACAGTCCAGAATCCTCATTTCAAGCGTTCGATGAGGTCCTGTGTTAGTCCAAGGTGCAGAAGCTGTGTTCGGGAGAGGTTTGCTAGGTTGGGGAAGGCCGCGAGCAGCTTCTCCCATGCCAGTTCCAGCAAGCTAGGTACCACCAGCCAGATCTTAAACAATGACCCAGTCCGTTTGTTTTCGTGGATGTTCACAACTCCTCCGTGAATGTACATGCAACCAGCCTATGAACAAATGGCAGTTAAAAGAAGACAAATTCAAATGGAAGAGCAAAGGCTACCAAAGCAGAGACTTCTCAGCAAAGGAAAGGGAACAGCATAGATGGAATTAAGGTGAGAAGAAACAAAACAACCCTCAGGCTAGAACAGCAATCAGGTACAGCACTTGTATACCGCCAACCCCCGGTTCAACACCCAGCTCCACAGACACAGAATTTCTCAACTCATCTGAGCCTATGCAGAAACCGAGAGTGCTTATATAATGAGTGGGTTAGTAAAGAAAAAAACAGGATTCTGGTGGGACTTTTGTTTTGTTTTTGATATAAGGTTTCATACATTGCTTAGCTGAAATCAAACTCTTAAGTTCAACTGATCTGCTTCCTGCATGGTAGAATCACCTTGTCTAGTTCTATAGTTTTGTTTTCTTTTTTAATTTGCTTATACTGTGTTTTGGTTTTGTTTTTTTTTTGTTTTTTTTTTTTTGTTTTTTGTTTTTTTTTTTTTTTTGAGATAGGGTTTCTCTCTGTAGCCCTGGCTGTCCTGGAACCTGTTCTGTAGACCAGGCTAACCTTGAACTCAGAGATCTATCTGCCTGCCTCTGCCTCCTGAGTGCTGGGATTAAAGGCATGTGCCACCACTACTGGCTGGCTGTGTGTGTGTGTGTGTGTGTGTGTGTGTGTGTGTGTGTGTGTGTGTGTATGTTTTAACTTAAACTACAAACAACTTTTTATTAACAATTAAGTATTGAGTATCCAAAAATATCAAATGCTGGTAATATAAAGATGAAAAACAGTATCTTTAATAATATGGTACCAAAGGATAACATTATTCTGCCCTCTTAGGAAACACCTTAGAATGGACTGTCAGGACCTAAAATAACCAAATACTGAATTTCCTTTACATTTATAGTGCTCTTTTCAACTTGGATGGAGTAGTGTTTTCCTCTCCTTGTCTTAGCCCACAGTTTGTCAATATCAGCATCTTTTCTCCTTGCTAGTACTCCTTACAACCCACTCTGTAAGAATGACATAAAAACAAACTCACGGGGGTAACAGCTGCACAGTGAAAGTAAACAGGCTCTGGCATGATAGCAGGGAGCTTCACCCACTGAAAAGTCTGCAGACTCAGCTTCCAGATGTCTCCCAGGATCACTTCTCCATTATAGCCCCCACAAATGAAAACATCTGCCAAGAAAGGAGAAAGCCAATAGCACACAAAGGCAGTGAGCTGCAGCTACAGCATGTCTTCCGGGAGAACATATGGTTAGCTGACAGGTGGGCCATTCCTCAACAGAACTGGGACATTTCCCTGGGACTACGGATGCCAGCCTCTAGGGAGGCTTCATGTCAGCTTCTCAAATTTAAACATTTCTCGGTTCCAGGCACCGAAAGTGAAGGAACAGGAAGCTGGAAATAAAGAAACTGAGGTCTGGGGAAAGCTCATGCTCTGAAGGAGGTTGGCCATGCAGCCCAAGGGAGACGCCCTGGAAGGAGCAGGCTAGCCACTGCTTCTCCATTTCCAAGAGAAGCTTAAAATCCCACTAGACAAGAAAACACCAATCAAAAACAAAACACAGCTACAAACCAGTCTTTCAAACTCTTCTTTTGAGTAACATCTTGGAAAAAGCATGCATTTTTTTTTTTATTCCTACCAACAAATATCCTCCCTATGGACATTTAACCTAGGAGAAATGCTCACTGCATTTCTGCATATGCAGAAATGGACCACAAAATATTATATACAGTCTGGACCACAAAATGGGTCCTTCCTCACAAAAAAAAAGATGAGCTGGATGCAGTGGCCCACGCCTTTAATCCCAGTACTGGGGAGGCAGAGGCAGGTAGATCTCTGTGAGTTCCAGGACAGCCTGGTCTACAGAGTGAGTTCCAGGACAGCCAGGGCTGTTACACAGAGAAACCCTGTCTTGGAAAAACCACCATAAACAAACAAACAAACAAATAAATAGTAAGTAAATAAATATAGCCAAAGCTCATTTGATCTGTATAGCTCTGGGTGGGTTAGTTTTAACTATTGATCAACTCATAGCAAAGACCATGTGACCTTTTAAAGGCCCAGAAGTTCCAACTGAATGATGCATGGCTCCCAGGAAGCAAATGAATAAATGGCTAATTCAAGTCTGGACCAAGTTTAAGCCAATACTTAATTAAACTATAAAATATACCAGGAACTTTTGTTTTGGCTGGGACTCAAGAAAAACTTTAAAGAATAGCTCCATTCTCAGAGGCAAAGCAGAACAGTGTCACAACCTATAATTCTTATCCAAAAAGCAGAAGCGTAATTTTTAAAAAGTCCCCGTGTATACAAAAAATGGCAGATAAATACTACTTAAATCTGAAGTGGGATGCTAAAAGGATATAGACTATCAAGTTCCTGCATTTACCCCTTCCCAGAGGGGGTGGGGGGGAGGGAAGTAAGGGGTGCTCAAGGAGGTATGTCAAACTATAAAATGTCCTGTAAATCAAAAGCCAGAAATATTAGCCAAAGAAGAGTTGTTATCATGCTTCAAGTAGCTGCTACTTTCTGAAATCATACAAGGCCTTTGCTACAGAAGAACCAAGGGATGAACTCAGAGTTCTGACATCAGATAGAGAACAGAATAAACTTTATGCTATAGTATTCTGGAGAAGTTATTACAATTTTAGTACAATGTGCACCGAGGTCTATCTGTGCAAGCACTCACAGGGCTAGAACCATAAATCATGCTGGAAGATCCAATAAAAGCTTATTTGTCATCAACTTCAGAGTTCTTTTAACAGAGAGAGCCCAGACACAAAACTAGTTTACATTCTGAAAACTGCCTAGAGTTCCCTTTAAGTTTAAATTACAAAATTATACACCCCTTAGGGGAGCTAATCAGGAAATCAGTCATTCTCAGCAGGTAAGATTACAGAAATGAATCAAAATTTTAGTTAGATTCCATACCATTTTTTATTTGAACACAGCTGTGACATCTTCGGGCTGCAGGAAAACCTGTCAAACACACAAATACAGGAATTGCATTATTCAAGAAAACAACAGCTAGTCATTCCAGTCCTTCCTGATGGAGTGTCAGGGAAACAGAGAAAGGAGAAGGGATGGGATGACAGTGTCATAGATGGGCAGATTTTAAGTTCCCATTATCTTTTCTTTTTTTCATTCTTGTGTGAATATGTGTATATAACACATGTGTATGCCTCAAAGACCCCCGGAGAGGAACTCACAGTGCCTCAAGCTAAAGTTACAGGAGGTTGTACGGTCCTGATGTTGGGAACTGCACTCAGGTCCTCCGGAAGAGCAGTGTGAGCTCTTAACCACTAAGCATCTCTCCAATCCCTAAGGCCCATTTCTTATCTCTCATGTGTTCTTTCGCTTGTGCCACATAACTCAGTGATCCCTATTAAAATCTCTCTGCTCAGTAGCTAAGAAAGAATAACAACTGAGTTGAAGAATAAAGTAACTTCTAACATCATTTTAATAACTATTTTATGTGCCATATCACTTAAGAAAATTACCCTTACCCCACGCCCCCCCAAATACATTTGCTAAAGACATGAATCAATACTTTTAATTTACCTATTTTTTCATGAGGTTTTGTTGCGATCTCCTCCCATACATTTGTTTCAAGGTTGTATGCATGGATCTTGGAAGGAAAAAAAAAAAAGTACATATGTACAAGTAAATAGCTGTAATCTTATTACTGTAAAAGCAGATTTTGAAAATGAACATTTTGGATGCAGTTTTAGAAAAAATGAAAAGAAAAGGCTAGAATGAGGAGAGAAGCGTGCATGCATGCGTGCCTCTCAGCGCTCTGTATGCTGTGCTACTCCTCTGACATCTCCACAGTGAGCGAGAAATTTTCTTGTGACGGGAAAAAAGCAGCATTGGTAAGAGAATGGGACAAATCAACAAACTCCTTAAAGGTCCAAGGCAGGCCAGAAGCTCTGTCACCTGACCCAGATCTCCTCTGTGATTTCTAACTGTGACATTTTCTAAATGCCATGGGGATGGAGGACTAAAAGCCCTAAGGAGCTGGGCTCTCTGGAATCAGTAATATACAGCCCTAAGCCTGTCTGTCCTTTTTAATGCACTGCACCAACGAGAGGGATGTGACATTCTGTGAAGACTGACTCCAACTCTAATTACTATACATTCTCTAGTTATCGTCCTCATCCACCACAATGTTCATACAGACTTTTCAGCATGTGATAAATGGGACTATCAGCTGCAAAGCACATCAGGAGCACTGAGTTTAACCTTCTGTCACAGAGAACTCTGATCAAAAAACAAGTGTATGGTGATATTTTATTTGTACTGAAATGTGATTTTATTTGTATGTTAATAAATAAAGTTGCCTGGGGGGTCAGAACTAATAGCAAGCCATCGCAGAAGCTGGGCGGTGGTGGTGCACGTCTTTAATCCCAGCACTTGGTAGGCAGAGCTAGGTAGATCTCTGTGTGTTCAAGGATACATCCAGCATTGGAGACACACGCCTTTAATCTCAATACCAACCATAGAAGACCTGGAGGTCTATACAGACAGGCAGTGACGAGGAGGTCATGTGATTGGGTTTACAACCAATGAGAAGGCAGAACAGAAAGTCTTTATAAAGACAGACACACAGGAAGTAGGTCTCTTTCGGAGAGGTAGGACCACGGCGATAGTGAAGGGTAAGGTTTTTAGCTCTTAGCTATTGCTCTGACCTCTTGGCTTTTATCTCTGTATTGGCTCTGTGTTTCTTATTTAATAAGACGGTTGGATACTTCTACACAAGTGTCGAGGAAGCTGCTCAAAAATTCAAATACTAACAGAATTATCTTGATTACTAAGATATATTCCTCTGTCTATTGTCTCCCACTACCTTTTACTTCTTTAAGGAAAAAAAAAAGTACCTTGTTTAAGGAATAGGCTGTCCAGGAAGTCCCTCCTCCCAAGATGTAAATCCTCTGCCCATCATGAGCAATTTCATGTCTGTACCTGAAAATATTGAAAAATATAACTGGGTGAAAATGACCTCCCTAAGGTTTAGCTGTGAGGTTTTTATTAGCTAAATATTGCCATTATTTATAATAATAAATTATTAGAAATGACCTAAGTGTTAACTAATAGTGAACTAGTTAAATGAACTATAGAATATGCATAAAATGCATTAGTATACAATCAATAAGAAACAAAGGACGGCTAATCCATCCCAAAGTTCTGTTCATACCATTAACTGGAAAGGAAATGAGCTCCATGTGAAATAGACTGCAGCCAGCCTTAAAACTTTCAGTGTGCAAACACACAGGAAGGAGAGGGTGTCCCATCGTAGATGGCAACCTTAGCTACCTCTAAGGTTAGTTTTATTTTTCTTTTCTTCAACTTGCTGATTTGTATTTTCTTTCTTTTTTTGTTGTTTGTTTGTTTGTTTTTGTTTTTTGTTTTTTTTTTTTTAAAGATTTATTTATTTACTTTGTATACAGCATGTATGACTAGAAGAGGGCACCAGATCTCATTACAGATGGTTGTGAGCCACCATGTGGGTGCTGGGAATTGAACTCAGGACCTCTGGAAGAGCAGTCAGTGCTCTTAACCTCTGAGCCATTTCTCCAGCCCCTGTTTGTTTGTTTTTGAGACAGGGTTTCTCTGTGTAGCTTTGGAGCTTGTCTTGGAACGCCTTTAATAGACCAGGCTGGCCTCAAACTCACAGAGATCCGCCTGCCTCTGCCTCCCAAGTAATGGGATTAAAGGCGTGCACCACCACCACCCAGCAAAGAATTTTTTTTGTTAATTAAAGCATTTGAAGTGGGAAGACACATCTTTAATCCAGATCTTTTGAAGTGGGAAGATCTACCTTTAATCCAGGCCACACCTTCTGTTGGCAGCCTATATAAAAGACCTGGAAGAAGGAAGCTTGATCTCTCTTTGCCTGCTTTCTCTCTTTGGAAAGCCCATTTTTTCACTGGCCTTACAGGATAAAAGACACACAGTACAAGAGGTACAGATGGAAAAACCCTAAACAGACTATAGTGTGTTTAACAATGTGTGTAGGCTTAAGAAAAGAAAAAGGGTATAGCCATAGAAAAAAATGAATAGTTTAAAAATAAAGTCTTTAAAGAGAGAAGTAAAGTAATATAAAAAAGAATAAGCCATGTGGAGAAGGGAGACACAGAGGGAGTCTGGATCTTGGGTGTCATTGTGTTGATTTTTAATGTTTTCGTTGCTGACAAGCAAACAACAGCTGCTGAGAGGCGAGGGACTGAAGAGGGACTGATGACACACACCAGCCTAGACACTTTAGGGATGCCTTCACTTTAAAGTAAAAGTCAGAAAGTATGTTTGTAAAATGTAAGTTAAAAATGCTTTGTTTCCACAGGAAACAAGAGGCTGTGGATTCACTCCAGGTTAATATGGGTCAGGTTTGATCAAGGGAGACCTCCTGAACCTTGACAGGTAATATCTATCAACAAAGGTTACTGCTGCTGGTCTTCCCAGGATCATTATCTCATTTTTCTCAGGGACCCCTAAAGATGTCTTCACGTTATTTTTGTCACACTGTATATCTTTCTACTCTTGTTTAAGGTATTGTACCTATGCAGTTCATTTAAAAATGTAAGGCAAACTTCTAGTTTTTGAAAGCTATTATTTATAAACAATTTAGGATAATCAAGAAACATAGGCCAGGCTTGCTGGCCCACACCTTTAATCCCAGCACTTGGGAGGCAGAGCCAGGTGGATCTCTGTGAGTTCAAGGCCAGCCTGGGCTACAGAGTGAGTTCCAGGACAGGCACCAAAAACTACATGGAGAAACCCTGTCTTGGGGAAAAAAAAAGCCCAGAGGCAAAAGATAGACAGGATAATTTTAAGTTAAGAAAAGCCTGGGTTGGGGATTTAGCTCAGTGCCTAGCAAGCGCAAGGCCCTGGGTTCGATCCTCAGCTCAAAAAAAAAAAAAAAGAAATGCCGGCTAGAAATAAGACAAGCTAAGGCCAGGCATTCATAAGTATTTGGGAGCTGCCGGGCGGTGGTGGCGCACACCTTCAATCCCAGCACTTGGGAGGCAGAGGTAGGCGGATCTCTGAGTTCGAGGCCAGCCTCTACAGAATGAGTTCCAGGAAAGGCACAACGCTACACAGAGAAACTTTGTCTCAAAAAACAAAACAAAACAAAACAAAAAGAATTTGGGAGCTGGGTGATAGGCGCCCCCAAAAGTGCCAAAAGAATAAGAGTTTTAAAAAACAACTATAGAATCCCATGGGACTAGTTATAGATGGTTGTGAGCCACCATACAGGTGCTGGGAATTGAACTCAAGGCCTTTGGAAGAGCAGCCAGCCATCTTAACCATTGAGCCATTCTTTTAGCCCCTTAGAATTGGAATTCTTAATCCTCCTGCCTTAAGTCTTCTAGTGGCAACAATGTCCATAAAATAACTTAAAGAAGGCCACTATGTGAAAATGCTTTGTCTTTTTTTCCCTGAAAGCCCCTAGTGCTCTCAGCATAAATTATATCCAAATAACTGCATTAACAGCCACCTCCCATTTCCTCCCAGTAACTCTGCAATAGCCAGCCCACCAACATCCTACTGTAAGGACACTAGAGTACAGCAAATGCAGACATTTTGCTTAAAGGCAACAAAAGACACCCAATTAGTCTGAAGAGAGGAAATTAAAAAATATTTACTTTGTTTTTAAAGTCAGGAAAATAATACTAAGTTTGTCCTTAAGTTTAATTCTAAGAGGTAACTATTCCTATGGAAAGAAAGGTGAAAGATCTAAGGCCATCAGTAGAAAGCAACAGGAGAGGACGGGCGGTGGTGGCGCACACCTTTAATCCCAGCACTTGGGAGGCAGAGGCAGGTGAATCTCTGTGAGTTTGAGGCCAGCCTGGTCTACAAAAAACAAAAAACAGAAAGCAACAGGATGTTGGGATGTTTCAGAGACGGTGAGATGGACTATCCCAGCTACCCTCCATCCATCATTTCTCTTCCCATCTGCCCCCCTTCCAATCCACACTCACTGACCCTCATTATGACTTTTATCGGCAACTGCTACCACTGGCTCCTTTCAAAACTACAAGCTTCTTGCTACTAAAAGACTGAAACATACAAGAGAAATAGTATTTTAAAAATTCTGCACTTCGAGGAAAACACTGTATTTTCATCAACAGCCTTTTCTTCACCACTGATCTGGACCCACGTGCCAGTTAACTACTTTATCAAGGGAGTTTTCTCTTCCTGGTGCCAAGGTTCTGGAAGAGCTCGAATCTCAGCAAGAAAGACCACAGTGCTCAGCCCCAGCACCTCACCTCTCCTCCGGCAGGTCACAGGACAGGTTGTTTGGTTTGAGTTGTGTCCACACCATGGTATTGAGATCTAACTTGTGCAGATCTGTGCTGTAGATGTAGCCAGTTGTTCCCCCAAAGACATAAAGGGAACCATTGATGAGGGCCATGGCCTGTAGAAAGGTGAATAAGAATGACTCCTTAATCCTTAACACTTTATTACAGAACATAAATTTAGCAATGCCCCCAAATCACGTTGTATCAAATTCTCTTCTTCTTTTTGTTTTGTTTTGTCTTGTTTTATTCTGTGTGTGTGTGTGTTTTTCTGTGTAGCCCTGGTTGTCCTGGAACTCACTCTGTAGCCCAGGCTGGCCTCGAACTCGTAGAGATCCGCCTGCCTCTGCCTCCCAGTGCTGAGATTAAAGGCGTGTGCCCCCACCGCCCAGTTTCTCTTCTTTTTCACCCTTTAAAATATGAGAATCTTGGCTAGAGACATGGCTCAGCAGCTGCGGTGCTCTCTTCTCTCCCAGAGAACTGGAATCAGGTCCCTGCACTCATGTTGGGTAGCTCACACCCACCTGTCACTTCAGCTCCCTAGGCATCTGTGCACACATATCACATAATATAAAAATAAAAATATCAGAGTTGATCAATGGCTCAGGAGTTAAGAGCACTTGAGTTCAGTTCCCAGTACCTACGTGGTGGTTCACCATCCCATAATTCCAGTTCTAGGAGACCCAACACCCTCTTCTGACCTTCATGAGCACTAAGCATAGACACAGCACACACACATGCTGGCAAAATACACATACACACAAACAAAAATCTAAAAATAAAATAAAGTATCAGACTTTGACTCAGGTATGATGGTGCTTGCTTATAATTCTAGTACTCATGAGGCTGAGGCAAGAAGATCAGAAAGAAGTCTGAGGCTAGGTTAAAGGCTCCATAGTTGAGTTCCTGGCCAACAAAGTGAGCTACAAAGTGAGACTTTAGAAACAAAACAAAAAACCCCAAAACCAAAAGACCCTACCAAGAATCTCAAAAATTAAAAGCTAAAGGGCTGGCAAGATGAGCCAGTGGGCAAAAGTGCCAGCCGTGCCAGCCTAACTTTGAGTTCATCCCCAGAACCTGCGGCCAAGGGAGACAATCAACCACAAAGGTTGTTCTCTTTGAGCTGTGCTGCATGTACACACACACACACACACACACACACACACACACACACACTAGTAATAACAAACAAAAATTCTGAAAGGTTAAAGATAAATCGGACCTTTCTAAAGCCAGGTGTCTGACATTCGCCTATATTCTATATACTATTCGTGAGGCTGAGGCCAGTCTGTGCAACATGTGAAACCTTGTTCATGAACAAATGACTAAATCTTTTTCTAGAACCTGGGGGTTGTTTTACCTTTGTTTGCCTTTACAAAGTAAAGCTTTGCTAGTTCTACCCAGAAAGGTATCTGTTCGGTGATTATCTTAAGAGTCAAGAATGTAGGGCCAGTGGATAGGAGCATTTCCCCTGAAAGCGGCCTCTCACACTCCTAAGCAGCAGCAACAGATGGGAACGAGGCTAGCACTGTCCTAGAAGTGTGGAGCCCAGAGCTGACATTTCCACCAGACTCCTCTTCAGTCACTGCCACAGCTACTTCTTAGAGCTTGCGTGGCCTCTGCAGTCAGAGAGAGTGGTCTAGAAGAACCTTTTCGCAGTTAGAACTCAGAAGGGTTTAATCACGCCTGTGTGCAAGACAGCTGAGCCCGATACCAAATGGTGGTTATTCCAAGTTCAAGCACTGGTCTCAAAAGTCTGGTTAGGGTGGGTAGCCCACTATCTTTCAGATATAACTTTACAAACCAAAGATTAAGCCAAGTGGTAGTAGCACACACCTTTTGTCCCAGGAGGCAGAGGCAGAGGCAGGTGGATCTCTGAGTTCAAGACCAGCCTGGTCTATAGAGTGAGTTCTAGGACAGCCAGGGCTACACAGAGAAACCCTGTCTTGAAAAACCAAACCAAACCAAACAAACAAACAAACATAAAACCAAGACCAAAGGTTAAACTGACCTATGAACAGTCTCTACATGCTTTAGTTCAGCTTTGTGTAGAGTCTCTTGATGAGCTACACTTCTGAGGAAATAAAGTTCTTCCTAGATGCCCATCATCAGAGCAGACTCAGACCATGCTAAAGCTCAGTCTTGCACTAGGGGTTGTGCAAAGAAATGTCTACGTAGATCTAGCTCCTAACCTTAAAACTGGATCAGAAGTCAACAGTGGCCCTGGGAAGATGGCTTGGGGGTAAAATGCCGGTGTGCAAGCACAAGGACCAGAGTTCCATCCCTACACTCATGAAAAACAACAAGATAAACAAACAGGAGTGGTCGGAGCCACTTGTAAGAGCAACGCTGGGGAGGCCTCATCAGCAGCCCCAGATCTCCCAGAGAGACTGTCTCAAAGGAGACAGAAGGTGGACACGGCTCTTAAGAACAATACCCGAGGCTGTCCCCTAGCCTGCACACAAAAAATTCCCCCTCTCTCCCCAGCAAAGAATGGTGAAAACAAGAGAGGGGCATGGTAAGATATATGAACTTACTTCCAATCTCTATTAAAATAATGGTAGCACTGTATTCTGACACTGCTGCTAGACTAGAAAAATATGAAATAAGCATGGTCCCCATTCATTAGCCACAGATTAGTACCTGTCCATATATACGACTGGGTCTCTTCCCCCGACAGCTGAGTAAAGCCCATCTCTTGTACTTCACGTTACAGACATGGACGTCATTGCCGTTGCTCTCACCAAACGGGATGCCTGTACCTCCAAACACTAGCAGGTTGTTTCCATGCAGCACAACTGGGGAAGAAGAAACACACATTCCACTTATGCAATTGCTTCCTGCAGTGTGCTGACCATGAACCCAGACCATCTGAAAAGCTCAAACATGTCTACTTTAATAATCTTATTAAGACCACTCCATTGAACTATAGGATTCTTCAGAAAATGGCTTAATTTGCACTATATCGATTATCTCACATGGTTCACTATTACATGTATGATACACAGCCAAATGCACTTATAGAATTCATTAAATAAAACTGTGCACAGCAATGTCAAGTCTACAAACTACAGAACACCATTGCTGTTCAAGACAGCTCAAATACACAGCAAGCCAGAGGAAAACAATTTATCATCTTTGCCTTGGAAAAGAAAGAACTTGTAGGACTCAGATGGGAGAATCAAAGGATCCTCGGTCGGAGGAATGATCTTTATATTTTATACTATGGTTTCTGTCAGTTTAATCCTCCACCAGATCAAAAGAAACATCAATATCCTGCAGACAAGTTTGGTATTCTATCTTTATCTTTTCTGTTTGCCACAATTTACACAATCCTCTCTTTTTCTTTCTTACCTTCTTTATCTGCCTCTCTCATTTCAGTAGCTCCCCAACTTAGCCCACAATGTGTTAACTCATACTCCATAGTGGTTAATAGCACCGTAGCGGTCAACCGTCTGCCCTGCAACGGTTAACAGTCAACAGTCTGCCCCATAGCAGTTAACAGTCAACAGTCTGCCCCCATAGCGGTTAGCGGTCAACAGTCTGCACCCATAGCGGTTAGCGGTCAACAGTCTGCCCCCGCAACGGTTAACGGTCAACAGTCTGCCCTGCAGCAGTTAACAGTCAATAGTCGGCCCTACAGCGGTTAACGGTCAACAGTCTGCCCCCATAGCAGTTAGCCCTAGTGGTTAACAGTCAACAGTCTGCCCCCATAGCAGTTAGCCCTAGCGGTTAGCGGTCAACAGTCTGCCCTGCAGCGGTTAGAGGTCAACAGTCTGCCCCCATAGCAGTTAGCCCTATCAGTTAGCGGTCAACAGTCTGCCCTGCAGCGGTTAACGGTCAACAGTCTGACCCCACAGCAGTCAACAGTCGGCCCCGAAGAGGTCAACAGTCTATACTGTAGTGCTGTCAAGAGTTGGATTTAATTCTAGTGTGACTTCAGGAAAACTAGTTAACCTCCCTAACTTAATTTCCACAACAACTCTATGAGGTAGTAACTGTAAATGTTATTTTCCTCTCTCTCCTCTGCCTCCCGTTCTGTGCTGTTTGCATCCAGGGCGTGGTACACTCTACCACTAAGCAACGAGCCCAACCTCCATTTTTAGAGATGATAAACTGAAACAGCAAATGTTTGTGTTTTAATTCCTCTGTTTATTTGTTTTCAGGAGATAAGGTCTTGCTATGTAGCCCAGGCTAGCCTGGAACTCATTGCAAAGGTCTTTCTCAGCCTCTCAGGTGCTGGGATTACAGGCATGCACCACCATGCCTGGTAAGAACAACTTAAATAACTTGCTGAGGGTTTCCTAAAAAGAGCTAGAATTCAATCCCAGGCAGTCTGGCTTCAGAGCATGCACTCTTAGCTATTATTATCAGGGCCTCTATGGAACCTTGAGTTCTTCATTTATACAATGGCAATCACTGTAGAAACTTATAGTGATGCTGTAAGGAAGTGAAGTCCTTCCCTTAATAGCTATTAATTACCATAGTTGCAACTCCAGTTTTTCATTTTGATTACATTTTCCTACATGTATATGTATATGTATATGTGTGTGTGTGTATATATACATACATACATATATACACACACACACACACACACACACACACACACACACACACACACACACATATATATATATATATATATAAAAAATACTTTAAACTGAACCAGCAATCCAATATTATACAGTTAGATTCAAACCCAGGAACTCAGGGATTCCAGGTCACCACACTATGTTATCATCACAGTGACAACACTTAATCATGTTACAATAGTATAAACTACGAACAAGGAACAAGTGACACTGAACCTGATATTTCAGTTGGTTCACAAAGTCAAATTTTGAGAACTGCTGGCACTTACGTGACATAGATGCCAATTCCCGGGGCATGTAGCCATCTGTCCCCATCTGGTGCCATGTGCCTGTTGCAAAATGATACCTCCAAAGCTCCCTGAAGAGAGGATAGTCTTCATTATCCGGCCCTCCTGATTCATCATAGTCTGGGTTATACCCTCCAAACACATAGAGATTGGTATTATCTGCCACACAGCGATGTCCACTACGGGCTGGGGGAGGTCTGTGGCCTAAGGAAGAAGAGGACGGTTTTCCAAAAGTGGCCCACAGATGAAGAACACACACATAATTAGTAACAACCATTTGAACCTTAAAGGGAGTCAGCAAGGATTCCTAACACAACACATGTCATTTACTTAGGTTATTTTATACACTCACACACTACTTCAGATTTTAAGAAGCTAGTCTCCATTTTTATTTCATGATTTCTAAATTTCAAAGACTAGGAGAGAGTTTTCCCAGGAGAGGTGACACAGCATGGTAAACTCAAGAAAATGGCTGACGATGTGGAATTCAAGAAAAGGAAGAAGAGAGGCCTAGTACAGATCCTGGATAGGACCCAGGACCATAGACAAAAGCAAAGCTTGGCAAACAGGAAGGAGGCAAGTTCTAGAATGGAAAGATTTTTTCTTTATGATACAGAAATGAAACCTGCCTTGTGCATGGTTGGCAAGCACTCCACCACTGAGCTACAGACACAGAATCTTTCTAAAGTTTCAGTTACATTTACTAGCCAGGCCTGTGGCACAAGCCTGTAATCTAAGCTACTCGGGGGGCTGAGTCAGGAGAACCATAATTTCAATGCCTGCCTGGGCTCAGAGCCTAAGTTCAAGACCTAGGCAATTTAAGGATAGCCTGTCTCAAAATTAAAAAAAGAAAAAAAGACTAGTGATACAGCTCAAGTGGGTAGAGTACTTGCCTAGCATATTCAAGGCCCTTGGCTTAATCCCCAGTATACAATAAGTAAATGATTAAATTATATACATGTATAGTACGTCATTCAAAATTATTTTGAGATCATTTTAAAGGGTGAAAAAAAGCCCACTATTTATATTTCTATTATCCTTACAACTTCTTATACCGGTCTACATGAACCCTTGACTAGAGAACCAAACAAGATAAAATACAATATGGACTAAGATGATACTATATTTGCTATAGGCCTAAAAACATCTCTATTTTCATGTGCTGATACTAGTATAATGTTCATTAATACTTAGGACAGGGCTAGACAATAAATATGCTTTACTAATAAGTACCTATTACCAACCTAATAAGGCCTTTCATGTCTTTTTAAGCAAAAATCCCACTTTCTAGGGTACACTTTAGAACAAAACTTGAAAAAATATGCATAGAACTAGAGCAACCAAAAAACAAACCAACAATGAATCTCTTAGTTCCTCTGGTCCACGTCAGTTTTGTGTACAAATCACTGATGGTTCCTTTAATGGCCTGGGTCAACATCTCAGAGACCTCTGATGCTAAACTACTCCCTCTACTTACTCACTAGGGCTGAGTCAGCCTCACTGCTCAGCAGTCCTAGTCCTTCCTTTGACCTTGGCCTAGCCCACCTGCCCTTCAAGTCTCCAGTGTAGAAACGCTCCCAAGTCTACTCTGCAGCCCTTTGAGGGCTCTTCTGGTTCAGCAGCCTCCTGCTCAAACGTTAGGGCAGACCTAACAGTCATCAGATGGAAGCGGTGCACCTTTGTAAATACGAGTGTAATGCCAGGCAACTCCAACCAGCTGGCGAATTTACAAATGAGCTGTGACTTAATGCAAGTGAAGAACTGCTTCCTTCTGGCACACTGGAAACACAGAGAGTGTATGTGCAAGATGAGCACGGGATCCCATGACATCCAGGTTGAATCCAGGTTCTTTCAACCAATACCTTGGGCAAGCCACTGACCTTCACTAAATCTCATCTGTGCTGGGGATAGTATCACTGTCCCCCCAGATCTGTTGTTTTTAAATGTTCACTGGCTTATGTGTGTATCTTTCCAGGTCACAGTGGGCTACTGGAGGGAAGAGAAATATATGTGCATTCACTTTTCTCTAACTTACAGGCTCACAGAAAACACTGAACAATGTTGAGAATGAACGAGTTAGTAACTGATTCTTCTCTACTCATTTCATCTGTTTGTCTTTCTTTCTTTTTTTTTTTTTTTTTTTTTTTTTTGGTTTTTCGAGACAGGGTTTCTCTGTGTAGCTTTGCGCCTTTCCTGGGACTCACTTGGTAGCCCAGGCTGGCCTCGAACTCGCAGAGATCCGCCTGCCTCTGCCTCCCGAGTGCTGGGATTAAAGGCGTGCGCCACCACCGCCCGGCCTGTTTGTCTTTCTAATGCAAACAGTAAACGTTCCTCAAAGGCAAACAGCATGTACACTTGGCCTGCATCACCCACACCTGGATGTCACTGCTGGAAAAACACAACACATCCTAAAGTTTCCCTGAGTTTAACTTTTGGCCAAAGTAACCAGTGACAGGAACGCTCAAAACAATGTCCATCTCTGTGTACTCTGACATGGTTTTCCCAATATACATGGCATGGAGCTCAAGGGCAGAGCAAGTGCTTAGAATGTGTGAGGCCCTGGCTTCAATCCCCAACAGCAAAGGGAGAAGGGGAAGAAGGAGAGAGTGTGGTCTAGGGACAGGTGTTAGACTGTGGAATGATCTTTGCAAGTTATAAAGACATCTAGGAATTAGCAAGGCAAACTTAACACAGTTGCTACACTCAATAGACAGGAACTAAGAATCTCTAGAATGTTATTATTTTTTCATTTCCAGGAGCCATTAGATAACTTTGAGGTTTTTCACATTTGGGCAAATGTGAAAAGAATACAGTAACATTCTAGGACTTCCTCTCAGTGGACACACAGCAGAGAACGTGTTCCAAGTTTACCACAAACTATCCTTGTGATGAGCAGAATTCATATGGATCAAATACTGAGGCAAAATGAAAAGATGATTTGACATAAAATGTATCCATTCATTCACTCTCAACCCAAATATTACTGGGCAATATCTGTGAACTGTTATGGTGACAGGTGTGGGCCAGTGACACTGTCGTGGGGCTTACAGTCTAGCTCTGCCCTGCACGGCACAGTTGTTCCTGGCCACACTGGAAATGGGGCTAGGCAAAACTGGGATTTGTGTTCTAAGATTTAGCATCCCTAAAAGAATGTCAAATTACCAGTTCTATGGTCATGTGTTAAGATGGCATGGATTAAATAAAAATATTAACACAGTAAGTTCACAGCTCACATGTCTATCAGACAGTGCTGGGCTAATCTACAGCTCATTTCTGTTGCTCTCGGGGTCTGTTCAAATGAAACGCCTGGGTCAAGAGCATCTGACCAGTGCCTGACAAATGCTAACTATCCTGCCAAGATAGGGACCTTTGCAGCTAGCTGCACTGAGTACTCACTCCTTCCCACCCATTTCACTCATATATCAGAACCCATTTCATTTTTTTTTTTTTTTTTTTTTTTTTTTTTTGGTTTTTCGAGACAGGGTTTCTCTGTGTAGCTTTGCGCCTTTCCTGGAACTCACTTGGTAGTCCAGGCTGGCCTCGAACTCACAGAGATCCGCCTGGCTCTGCCTCCCGAGTGCTGGGATTAAAGGCGTGCGCCACCACCGCCCGGCACCCATTTCATTTTTAATAAATCACAGCAATTTATCAAGGCAATGCCACAGGAACCAAGCATGAGTTTTCATCATATGGCATATAGCACAGGCTCCTCAATCTTGACAAAATGAGATTGGGTTTTAGTCTAAAGTCTCCGAATCTTCTCAAGTTTTTGGCTAATAAAATCATCTCCAGGTTTGGGTTACCTGGGTCCAGAATTCTCACTAGAAAACATGGGATCAGGGGTTCACAGAGAGCTCAGCAGTAAAGGTGTTCGCTCCCAGGCCTGAAGACCAGCATCCAACTCCCGGAATGTACATGGCAGGAGAGAACTCACTCCTGAAAGCTGTCCTCTGAACACACACACACACACACACCACACACACACACTCTCTCTCTCTCTCTCTCTCTCTCTCTCTCTCTCTCTCTCTCTCTCTCTCTCTCTCGCATGCACGCACGCATAAAATACACATAAAATGTAAAAACTTTAAATAAAAAGACAAATGTAGAAGTGAAAAATGGAAAATGAACCTACATGCTGAGGTGATCTAACAACCAGTAGACACATGTAGCTGTGAGACCATGGACCTGGCTTTCCTGGGTCAAGCATTTATTCTAACTTGGGATAAACAGGAGGATATTGACTAGGGAAATGGGCTTGAATTTTAACAGAAACCAACTAGCTGTCTGAGATTATACAACAGATGATTAGGTCATTCCCAATGCTCTCATTATTACAAATAATATTGGCATAAAGTTTCTTTTACATAGTCATATAAAAATGTATGACTATATCTGGAAACAGAGCTTTTGGGTCAAAGGAACACACGTTTCAAATGTTTACAGATAAAACTATTGTAGAGCCCTACTGTTCCTCCAATAGCTGAACTGGACCAATTTATACTCCTAAGAATGTGTATGAACGTGTATATTTTGTTCTTTCTTTGAGACAACGGTCTTAGGTAGCCCAGGATTACCTCAAGTTCTCTAAATAACCAAGGATGATTTGAGCTCCTGATCCTTCTACCTCTACTTCCAGAATGCTGGGACTACAGGTATGGGTCACCGTGCCTGTTTGCAGTGGTGGGGATGAAACTCAGGACTTCATTCATGACAGGCAAGTATGCTACTAACTGAGCTACATACCCCTCCCAACACTGTTGTCTTTCTTGCTTCTTTTATTGAGATAGGGTCTGGGTATGCAGTCTAAGCCATGAACTCCGTTTGTTGAGACAGGATCTCACTATATGGCATTGGCTGGCCTGAAATTCCCTATGTAGACCAAGCTGGCCTTGAACTCATAGAAACCTATCTGTATATGCCTCTTCAGTGCAAGGATTAAAGGCATGCACCACCACATCCAGAGAAGTCTGGAACTATTGATCTTCTCCCTCTGCCTCACAAGAGTACAGCCCAGCAAAACATTTTTTTTTTTTTTAAGATTTTCTATGTGTATGAGTGCCTGAATGTAAGCATACATACAATGTGCATGCCTAGTGCCTAAGGAGGTCAGAAAAGGGCATCGGATTCTCTGGAACTAGAGTTACAGACAGTTGGGAGCTGCCATGTGGGTGCTGGGAACCCAAATAGGGTCTTTATCAAGTGCTGAGCCATCTCTCCAGTCCCCCAGCAAGTAATTTTGTTTTTGTTTTTGTTTATCCTGCTCAAGTTTTTAGCTGAAACTGAATAGACAATAGCAGAGATGATACTGAACAGTCTTTTTCAATTTAATTCAGTGAGGATGCCAGTCAGATTTTACCACTAAATATGACATTTATTTCCTCTTGGTTTCTTGTTAACGGTCTGCCAATAAAATAATCTCTAGATGTTAAGAATTTTGTCCCTAGCAGAGCAGTGGTGGTGATCCCAGCACTCAGGAGGCAGAGGCAGGCAGATCTCTGTGAGTTAGAGGTCAGCCTGGTCTACAGAGAGAGTTCCAAGACAGCCAGAGCTGTTACACAGAGAAACCGTCTCAAAAAAGGTTGTTCCCTATCAGCAAAGGGTATGTTTTTAAAATAAAATTTGCACTAAAATGTTACATACAGAAAGTACACATATAAGGCCACAGTATGAGTAATTTTAACAAAATGAATTTTTGTTATTTTTATATCAGGGGAAAAAAGTCATACTTTTTCTTTGAACCTGTACGTGTAAGTACTGCCAACTCCCAGAAGCTTTCTCTTCTTGACCACAGCATCCTCCAACTCACTCCTTCACTTCTAGAACTAATTTTCTTTTTAGACTGATTTGATGTGTATGCGTGCACAGGTGTTATGTGCATACCTGGTGCCCATGGAGGTCAGAAGGAACTGGAGTTATAGATGGTTGTGAACTGCCACGTGGGTGCTGGGAATCAAAACCTGAGAGCCACAAATGCTTTTAACCTCTAAGTCATCTCTCCAACCCCGTTAATTTTTCTGTCAATCATAAAACTAGCACTCTCTTTATAGCTATATTATATGCTATTATACCTAGGTATGCATCCCTAAATAATATTGAAAGTATATAACAAAATGCTACAGTACATTCTTTTAGGTTCTTATTTCCAATTGTTCTGTGGCTTCCTTTGTGTTATACTGTTGAAGATGGTGTACATAGTCTGCTCATTCCCATTGTTAAGCAGCATTTATTTCTCTGTGTGAGTATACAGCACAACTTACTTATTCAGTCTAGTTCTGTGAATAGACACTTAGATAATTTCAATCTGTGGCTCATAATGTTGTTAACATTTCCATACATGTTTTCAGGTGCATGGGGGGCCATACTGCTGTTGGCTATAAATCCAGAAATGGAATTTCTGAGTCTTAAAGGAAATCTTTATTAGATAAGGTTTTGAACAGTTTTCACAGTCACCAGCAGCATATGAATCTCTCAACCCCACATGCATACCAATTCTTGGCACAGTCACATTGTCATTTTCCGTTTAGTCTACAAACCTATCTCATGCTAGAACACACAGTTCTCTCATTGCTTAGGAAGTTGAGCACTTTTCTTTTGTTTTTTTGTTTTTGAAGACAGGCTTTCTCTATATAGCTGTCCTGGAACTCACTATGTAGACAGGCTGGCCTTGAACTCACAGAGAGATCCTCCTGCCTCTGCTTCCCAGAGTGCTGAGATTAAAGTCATGGACAACCATGCCCAACCAAGTTGAGCACTTTTTATGTTAATTAGCCAATTAGAATTTTCCTTTCAGTAAATGCCTATTCCAGACTTTTATATATTCTTCTAGTGAGATGTCTTTTCTTTGTTTTTTATGACAGGGTTTCCCTGTCCTTGCTGTCCTGAAACTCATTTATGTAGACCAGAATGGCCTCACACTCACAGAGATCTACCTGCCTCTGCCTCCCAGGTGCTAGAATTAAAGGCGTGTGCCACCATCACCCAACTGAAATGTCTTTTTAAAAAACTAATTTATTTATTTATTTATTCATTGCATAAGCTTGCAACAAGGATGCTTACTCTTCACCTATATATTTCAATATTAAAACTTTATAATTTAATAAGATTTCTTTTTGCTTGTGTATAAGTGTGTGGCGTGTATGCATCTGTGTATGTATACATGTGTATGTGAGCATAGGCATGTGCATGGAGGCCCAAGGCTGACCTGGAGTCTTCATCACTCTTCATCCTGTTGACTGAGGAAAGGTCTCTCTCTCTCTCTCTCTCTCTCTCTCTCTCTTTTTTTTTGGTTTTTCGAGACAGAGTTTCTCTGTGTAGTTTTGGTGCCTGTCCTGCATCTCACTCTATAGCCCAGGCTGGCCTCGAACTCACAGAGATCCGCCTGCCTCTGCCTCCCGAGTGCTGGGATTGAAGGCGTGCGCCACCACCGCCCGGCTAAGGTCTCTCAATTTAGCTCTGATACAGCTAGTCTAGCTAGCCAGCTTGCTCCTGGGAAGCCCTGTCTCAGCCTCCCCAGGACTGGAATTACAGGTACTATGCCCCCTGGAACTTCCATGGAATCTAAGGAATCCAAACTGGCCCTCAGGCATGCACAGCAAGCACTTTTCTCATGAAGCCATCATCCTAGTCCCCTCAATAAGACTTGTCTATTTTAAAACCCGAAACTGTGAGACCTTAGCACTACTTCCAATGTGCTCAATGTTAGGTATGGAATGTAATTCCTATGTATACACACATATTACACAATTCCTCTTATTATTAGAAATCTCTGCAATTAGACTTAGCTTCATAGGTAAGTTTACTAGAGTCTCCACATACAACTTCATATATTTAAACCTTCCTCGTTTTGGATTTTTCACATTATCAGAAGAACCTCTACAACTAATTTTCCCAAAATGAGTGGACAGCATAAAATTTCAGATCTCTTATTTAGCAGTCTGTGATTCATGTCAGAAACTTGGGGTCAGTCTTGAGTCCTGCTGAGTAAACAACTCACTATCACTCTGTGAGGGTACACTTGTGATAAGAGCTTCCTAATGTTCCAGAGTGTTTCCTCAAGACCAGGCATAACTGTACAAACTTTCAATCTAGCAATCTTTGTGAGTTGATGCCAGCAAGTTTCAGTCAAGCCAGAGCTACTTAGTGAGAACCCTGTCTTAAAAATTAAAAAAAAAAAAAAATACTAGTTAAAAAAAAAAAAGCAAACCAGGCATGGTGATGCACACCTTTATTTCCAGCACTTAGAAGGCAGAGACAGGTGATCTATGCATTCAAGGCTAGCCTGGTCTGTAGAGTGAGTTTCAGACCAGCAAGGGATATATATATATATACATACATGCATACATACATATATATACACATACATGTATATATATAATATTTATTTATATTTTTATTGAGACTGAGTCTTTAAAAACAACAACAACAACAACAATAACAATAACAAAACACCATGAGGCCAGTTATGGGGATGCACATCTTTAATCCCAGCACTCAAGAGACAGAGACAGACAGATTTCTGTGACTTCAAAGCCAACCTGGTTTAGATAGTAAATTACAGGCCAGCTAGGACTACATAGTGAGATCTTGTCTCAAAAAAAAAAGCTAACTAATTAAAATAAATAAAGTCTCTATCATGTATCAAGAATACCTGCTTTTGAACTACATTATAGTCAGTGTTTCTCATTCGATGTACCCTTTTTTAAGGCAGCCTCATGTAGCCCAGGCTGTTCTAGAACTTACTATGTAACTGACGTTAACCTGAACTCGTAATCCTCCTGCCTCCCCCTTCCCTGTTCTAGGGTACAAACGGGTGACAGCAGGGCTGAGTTTTCAGTTAGCTTTGCAGCACTGAGAACTGAATTCATGTAGGTAAGGCTCTACCATTAGGCTCCACCCCTACCATCTGCTTGTTTTTAATTACCCTGCAATTCCTCAAAATTCCTGGCATTATTACAACAATAAAAACTAGCAGCTAACATTAACTAAATGTTCCTAAACGTAATTAAAAACTTTTCAAACATTCTCTCTTGGTATTTCTCTGTAAATAGGTACTATTATCACCATTCTAACTTTACAAATAAGAAAACTGAGGCAAAGAAATTAAAAAAAAAAATAAGCTAGCACTTGCCCAAGGTCATACAGTTGGCCAATGGCAGAGCCTGGATTCAGATGCAGGTAATCTGGCTCCAAACTTCCTTTGTCTTTTGTTTTCAATACAATTATGATGTAACATCATCATTTATCAATTGTTTTCCCTTCTCAATGGTATTGGAGAACTGAGGACGCTAAGTGGATGTTTTCAGTTTACTACTTCATGGTGGAAACCCAGCATTTTAATATATCAGAACTATTTTTACCACAGCACACTGCTAATTGGCAGAAATCTCTTTTGAGAAGATGTAGGATCTAGTTACAGAAAACAGACCTATGAAACCGTTTTCAATCAAGGTAAAGGGTTTCCAAAATGAAGGGCTTGAAAGTATTTTGAAAGGTTATTTCTAAAGTATAAATAAGGTTGTTTTTTAAGAAAATACCTAATGAACACTGAACAAGTGTGTTCATGTTCTCAACAATTCATTAACTTACCACTACAACTGAGAACATACTAAAATCTATACCCCTGCCCTTCCCTGACAACAGTTTTATATTAGCTCTAACTCAATATACCCTCTCACATAAACTGTGCTACCAAATGGAGATGAAGAAGTCAGAGCAGCTGTCCTATTGCCCTGTTCTTGCAGAGCTTACAGCCTGAGCTCGGGGAGGCACACACACGTGAACGGAATTCCATGTGATCAGTGCTGATACAGGTAGGCCACGAAAGGTGACAGGTGACATCAGAACAGAGAGGGGACAGGCCTTCCAAGTTTCCCAGGGAATAACTGTTAAATTTAGTGTTAAAGAATCAGAGGTTTAGCCGGGTGGTGGTGGTCCATGCCTTTAATCCCAGCAGAGGCAGGCATATCAACGTGAGTTCGAGGCCAGCCTGGTCTACAAAGCTAGTTCTAGGACAGCCAGTGCTATACAGATATAACCTCTGCCTCAAAAATAACCAAAAAATTAAGAAAGAATAGAGGTTTTTCTGGAAATACTTCTTAGTGAAGGGATAATCAACTACTGGTTTGCAGATTAATGGGAGTGTATCACCTATTCCTAAAACTTGTCCTAAGATTATCTATGCCATACCTAGAGAAGAGCAGTACAAGTCACACAGGAAATTTGGAAGCCATTTTGAAAAAAGATTTAGCCGGGCGGTGGTGGCGCACGCCTTTAATCCCAGCACTTGGGAGGCAGAGCCAGGCGGATCTCTGTGAGTTCGAGGCCAGCCTGGGCTACCAAGTGAGTTCCAGGAAAGGCGCAAAACTACACAGAGAAACCCTGTCTCGAAAAACCAAAAAAAAAAAGAAAAGAAAAAAGATTTCTTTTTATTCTGTGTATGAGTATTTTGCCTCCAGTATGCATGTGCCCTGGGTGTGTGCCTGGTGTCCAAAGAGGCCAAAGGAGGGTCTGTTTCTTCTGCAAGAGCAGCCAGTGAGCTCTCTTAACCACTGCGCCATCTCTCCAGCCCCTGGAAGTCACTACTTGTTTTTCCTTCCTATTTTTCAATTAGTGATCAAGTCTTATCTAATGTAGCATATGCATAGTTCAAATTACCTAACCATCCCCCAATTCCTACTTACAGCCGCCTTTATTTCAGGCTGCAGCTCTCCTCACCTTGGTAACTGGAATCATTATCTCTTTACTAGCTACAAAACCAAGTCTGATCCTGAAAATTCTCCTTCAGTGGTGCTCCTTCTATCTGGCGCTTTCCAGCTTCTAGCTGCCACTATGCTAAACTTGCTCTAAATCTTTGAAAGCACCATGCCTGGGTCTGCATAAACACCATATCCAAGCTACCTGCACCTGTGGTCTGCAGATCTACCTTCCCTTGCAAAAACCCATTCAGACTTAAGCAACTTTTCTAAAACATCAAATGACATTATTCTGTCATCCTCTTCCCCATTTGCTGATGAGAAACCTCTTTGGTGTGCCCCATGCCATACCACCTTATCAGGACACAATATCACAAATAATTTCATCCCAATTACTCTGCAATTGTCTGTTTACCTGATTTTCTAAGATCTGCATCATCAATCTAACAAGTACAGTAAATGCTACATAGGAAGAAATACCAAATGAAGGAATGAATGATGAACAGAGTTAAACCTAAGAAAGCTGATGGGACAATCAGAGATCATGGAGAAAAGACAGAACACTGAATTCCCACCTTTAAAAGGTGAAAATAAAAAACTAGAGAAGGGAACAAAATGGACAAAGAGGAAGAAGAAAACACCTAGGATCATACAGTGTTGTGACTCAAAGGAAGAGAAAATGCAGGTGGCCAACAGCATCCAATACTCAAACTGGTCAAAGGTGAGAAGACACACAAGGCCACCGCTTCAAAGGAGGTTTGTGGTGATCTTTATATCCTTAGTGCTAAGCCTGCTCCCACCTCACTCTTTTCAGAATTATCTATCACCAACTTCCTCAGCCATTTTGAATTTAGGACTTACAAACATCCAATGGTATAAAACTTACCTGTGCAGTATTTTTCCCCATGATCAAAAATTTTTTAAATAGAGACTATGCAAAAACAAAAAACCTACCATGCTGATATAACCAAGTTTGTTTTGTTTTGACTATTTCTTTTGTCATTTTATATTTTATAGGATTTTACACGATTTTTAAAGATTTTCTTAAAATGTGTTTGAGTGTTTGCCTGCAAGTATGTGCACTACATGCACACCTGATGCTGCCAGAAGCCAAAGGAGAGCATGGGATCCTCTGGAACTGGTATAAAGGCTTGGGAGCCGCCATGAGGGTGCTGGCAACTGATGGGGTCTTCTGCAAGAGCACAAGTGCCTTAGCCTCTGAGCCACCTCTCCAGCCTCACACAAGTGTTTTCTTCACTAACTCTATCGCCTAGTTATTTTCTTTTGGGACGGTGAGAGGCGGCTCACTATCACTGGATTTCTGATCTTGATTCATTTAGGCCTGGTTTTAGTTTTTTCACATTCCGGGGTTTGGCTGCTAAAATATGAAGACACTAGATAGAGAAACATCTATAGCAGCTGTAGAATCTCTCCGTAGGTAACTTCTTGTTGTTGTTTGTTTTTTGAGAAAGGATCTCTCTGTGTAACCCTGGCTGGTCTGGAGTTTGCTATGGAGACCAAACTGGCTTGGAACTCACTGATCTGTCTGCCTTAAAGGTGTATTGCAGCTACACTCAGCTTAGGTTTTTAATTGAATCTCTCCAGTTAAAATTAGACAAAATGATTTGTAAGTAATTTAATAAGATCTAAAGTGCAACATCAAGCATGCCTGTCTAATAATTTGCTATGAGCTGGAGTTTTCAATCCTCTTCTGAGCAATTTTTCACTCAGCACAGTCTACAGCTGACAGAAAAGTGGTTAAGCAGAAACAACATGGCCTTTCTAAAAGGAAGAGCTGCCTAGCCAAAAGCACCAGCAGTTTTACATTTTGCCACTTAGGTCCAAAATGTCTGCAAAAAAGCCCAGTATTTAAGCTTTCTTTTCACCATCCTTGCCAACATGGGTAGTTTTACTTTAATCTTCACACCTAATAAGTAAAATATTATATTATTTTAATTATCATATTTATTTCACAGGAGTGAACTAAGTGAGGGTTATATTTACTGGCATTTATTTTTCAACATTTTATTACATTTATGTATTATTTATTTTATAAGCTGTATGTGTTGTGTGTGCATGCATGTGCTTGTACCACAGCACATGTGTGGAAGTCTGAGGATAACTTATGGGAGTCATTTCTTTGTCTCTACCATGTGGGTTCCAGAGACCAAACTCAGGTCACCAAGCTTGACAGCAAGCATTTTTTTTTGTTTGTTTTTTGTTTTTTGTTTTTCGAGACAGGGTTTCTCTGTGTAGCTTTTCGCCTTTCCTGGAACTCACTCTGTAGCCCAGGCTGGCCTCAAACTCACAGAGATCCGCCTGCCTCTGCCTCCCAAGTACTGGGATTGAAGGCGTGCACCACCACCTCCCAGCAAGGAATTTTTTTGTTAAAGCATTTGAAGTGGGAAGACACATCTTTAATCCAGATCTTTTGACAGCAAGCACTTTTATCCTGAGCCATTTTGCGCTCCCCAACTAGCATTTCTTTATGTATTGACTATTCCTATGCAGTTACTTATTTTTCTAGTAGGTATAGATGACTAGTTTCTAGGAGCTCTTTATATTCATATTAATGACCCATTACAAATGCTTTCCATGGCTTTTGATTTATGGTATTTAATATAAAGACTTTTTAGTTTAGACTATCACACTGTCTTTTATTTCTTCCTTAGAATCCCATCCTAACTTGAAGGTTATATGGACTGCCAGTGGTACTGGTGAAGTAATCTATGCTACCATCTAGGATACATTAAGAGAGTCTAATTTCCCCCAAATTTGTCATTACAATTCCAACAGTGGTCAATATAAAACATAAATTTAAAACTGAGGCCTATACTCTTTTACTTCAATGTTGGCTGTTAGACAACTTAAAGAAAAACAGTTTTGAATTTAGAAAATCCATTCAAAATTCCCTTTAACCCACAGGAAGCACAGACCTCTTGCTAGTGATCACCCACCTCTCAAGAACCTGTTAGGGATCCTTATGATGGGACAGGACTGAATGAAGCGTCTCCTAACTGGGTCCCATCGTATTTTCTTCTTACCTGTCACCACAATTATCAGCAGTAAGTCAGACACATACAACACATGGCAAATAATACATAGTTACTGTATTATAAAGACAGAAAAACAGGAAACAAAACAATACTTGAATACAGAAGGAAAGTGATATAAAGTATCATTTAACTCTGGAAGTTAAAATGAAGTAATACATAAGCAGTGATGAAAGTCTTTAATTCTTATCCCCCCCAAAAAAAACAATACAATCATGTGCACCTTTTTTGAGCTGCGTCAATAACATGTACACTCAAATAATCACCAATGCCATCTTGTGGCAAAAATTTACCAGGAGTTAGAAGCGATTAGAAAGAATAGTCTTTTAAAGCCAATGAAGCCAAAAGGAGCTCTACCCAGAAGCATCAGGCACAACACAGGCTCCTCTGCTCAAGGTGTGGTACCCTTCTATACTAGTTATGAAGCAATGGATACTGGCTTATTAAAATTAAAATTAGATGATAACCAAGTCAAACAAACATTTGCTATCTGGGCACCTCCATGTAGCACAGGGAAGAGGAGTACATATGCCTTCCTAAGAAGCAAATTAGCTCCATACTAACCCCAATTAAAATTTGTTTTCTTACAAAATAGAAGAAAAATGTAATGCACTTACAGAACTGTTCAAAGGAGCAATTTTCTCCCTTCCCAAAGTTTTGAGACTCCCCATTAAAATAGCTCTTGTCAAAAACAAAAATTACCATTGTTTGCATAGCACATAAAGTTTATGAAGCTCTTCCAATACATTATATCACATAATTAATTCCCTCAACAATCCAGAACTGGCTCAGCACTCATTTTATTAGGCACCTGCTATGCCTGGATCCCTGTGTTAGGACCGAGAGCTGCAAAAGAAGGATATGACTTCTCCTACCTGGAAGAACTCATGCACAGGTAAGCGAAGGATTTGTATAAACAAATAATCACATTACAGTGAAGTAAGTGTAACAAGAGCTATCAAACCACCCACAGATCTTATCATAGTCACCATGTTAGTGAGGAAACAAGGAAAACTGACTATGGAAGGAAAGGGGCTGGCCTAAACATCCCTTCTTTCCACTACATCACACCTACCCTGGCTGCAATTCCCTAGAAAGAAAATGGGCATTGTTTTAAGTGATTAGAAATATATTCAGATGCTCATCAGCAGGTCTAGCTTGTTTATTCAAACACTGACATGGAGAAACACAAATCCTGTTTAATGCAGCAGCATGACCTTCACAATACTGTGGAGAGAGACATAGGGAAATTATACTCCTGCAACAGGGTTTCTGTTTCTAATGCTCTGAAATCTTTTAAGTCTGTGCTTCCCAAATGTTAGCCTCTAGCTCACTTCTAAGTTAAGGTGAAAATTCCCAGCCTAATATAAAATGATAAAAATATGGACAAAAAGCTAAAATGTTCTCTTCAGAGCTCTATCCTTTTTATTGTTAAATTTTCTTTATTTCCTAAGAGATGGTGATAGAAAATTTTATTTGGTTTTATTTCTAAATGTCTTTGCCTAGAAAAATAGAAAATTTGCAAACCTAAATTTACTCTAAAAATATATATATATATATATATATATATATACACACACACACACACACACACGTATACTTTTAAATATATAAACTGTGACATCCAAAACCCTGGAGAACCACTGCTTTGAATCAATCTGATATACACTGATGACTCATGAGCCCAGCATAGGAAGCCCCACTGCCAAAGGGTCCTAACACACAGAAGAAACTTCCTCACTCTCACTTGTGTTCCAATGGGAAAGACAAGACAGACACACAAAACAATTGAATAGCAACACAAGACAGAATAGAACAAGTGGTTAGCTTAAATTTGACATTTTCACGTATCAAAAGCGTTAAAGTGTACATACCCTTTGACCCAGCTATTCCACTTCTAGGAATCTATTCCTAAAGAAACAATCATAGATGCATGGAAAGATGTATGGACAAAGATATTAACTATGATAATATTTATAATGGTAAAAAAATTAGAAACACTTTCAATGTCCATCGATAGGGAGATGGTTAAGTATGTTAGTTAAACATACTTAAATATGTTCATATGCTACATACCACTTAAAAGTTTATATAAATATTGCCATTAACAAACATTCACAATATATTGCAAACGATCCATTTATAAAGTAGTATTATAGTATATAATTTTAGTTTAAAAAAGTATATGTTCATGAAAAATATAAAAAAGATATACAACAAAATTTAATTGTGATTATCTTTGGGTAGATTTTATAAATGATTTTGTCTTTACTTTCCATGCTTTCTCATTGAGTACACATTACTTTTGGACTTGAAAAAAAATACCATATTACTTTAATTTTTGAAAATATAATTTAAAAAATATTGGAAAGAAACACACCAAACTGTTAACAGTGTAGTTATGATGGAGGCTGGGATAATTACTCCTCCTATGTTAGCCAAAAATTATATGGCATATTATTTATATAAAATAATTTAGTCACATGAAAATTCTTCTTGGTTTTTTGAAACAGGATCTCACTGTGTAGCCGTGGCTGGCCTTGAACTCACAGAGATCCACTTGCCTCTTCCTTACTTGGATTAAAGGTGTGCTCCTCCACACCTGGCTGCGATGTGAAATATAAAACTACTTTAGAATATTGAACTAACACTAAAAATTAGTGACTCAAAGCTATAACCAAAGATGTTTTGGAGGGCTGAGTGTGTAGCTCAGTATAGAGCACATTTGACCAGCTTGCACAAGACCCCGGGCTCGATCCTAAGCCCCACCCATTTTGTTTTACTAGAACTTCTGTTAAACGTCTTTGGCATGTTTCTCTCACAGCAACCAATATATTACTTCTGTCTCAGAAGAAGCTAATGCTGACTCCATGGAAGTTATTCAATCAAAGTGGGTGCTGATTCAGGACCCATGTGCTCATATTCACCCAAAGCAGGGGTAGGGGAATAAAGAATAAAGAAGGGAAGGAGAGGAAAGGCACAGTAGCATAACAATAACAACATAGCAGTAGCGTGCACAAGCACTTTAGTATTTTTAAAGAAACATGCACTTTTAAAATTCATATAAATTTATTCCTGACCTAAACATCTATCTGTTAAATTTTACACAAACATTAAGCTGCTTGTGTATAGTGCTTATTTTAAAAGGCAAACATAAAGCTGCTTGTGTATAGTGCTTATTTTAAAAGGAATCTTCACAAAGAAAAACATAATGTCCCCCAATGATTTAATCAATATTTTACCTGCTAGCTTAATTTTTTTTTTTTACAAAATTTACTTCACCATAGACACTGACTAAAAATAAAGACTTAGAAAGACACAAGCTAACTCATCTTCTCCCCAAATCATAAATAATATCATCTTTTTATAAACCTACAATAGAAGCTAGACATGGTGGCACACGCATGCCTTTAATTCCAGCACTTGGGAGGCAGAGGCAGGCGGATCTCTGTGAGTTTGAGGCCAGCCTGGTCTACAGAGTAATTTCCAGGACAACCAGAGCTACATGGAGACAGGGGTCTTGAAAAACAAAACAAACAAACAAGCAAGCAATCTACAATAGGAAGAAAACAAAAGTAAATGCCCTAGTAGACTAAAACTATGAGGAATCAGTGAGAGATGAAAAAAAGAAGGCAAAGCTGACAGAACAGACTAGGAACTCATCCCACAGAGCCAGGCAAGGAGTGGATGAGCGGTGGCTTCCCTGGAATAAACAGGTGAACTGAGGCCGGAGAGGGCAACAGCACAAAGAGCTGACATAGTCTGTAAAACGAACCACACAGCTGGTTGGTGCGGCACAGAAGTGAAATGAAGGGTCAGCCCCTCCCATCTAGTTCTCTCTTTTAAGAAGAGGCATTTCTTCCCAGATAGGAATGGTGGCAATGACCAAGAATATGCTCTCCAGGTGGGAACAAAAGGAGCAGTTGGATCAGAGAAGAAGAGCCTTGTGTGGACAGCAGCATTCTGGCAGATAAGAGGCAGCTGCACTAGAGGATGGTAGGGATCAGGTACATCATTCAGAACTCTCTCATCCCTACCCCAATCAATGGGGGACCTGCACAGTACACTGAGGGAAGGTCACAGGAAGGCTAGCAATGACTCTCAAAGCAGGATGAACCAGCATAAAACCAAGACTCAAACATGAAAAAAGCCAGAAAGATTTAAAAAGTTAAGATACTGAAGAGAAGTCATCTCTACCAAAATTTGAAGCACCGTTTTTTGTGGTTGTTTACAGAAATGAACAAATGACTCTTAAGCTTCATATGGAAATGGAAGTAACCCAGAACACACTACAATCTGAAAAAGAAACAAGACTAACATTTTCTTTTTTTCTGTTTTTTGAGACAGGGTTTCTCTGTATAGCCCTGGCTGTCCTGGAACTCACTCTCTAGACCAGCCTGGCCTCAAACTCACAGAGATCCGCCTGCCTCTGCCTTCTGAGTGCTGGGATTAAAGGCATGTGCCACCACCGCCCCAACTAAGACTAACACTTTCTACTCCCAAACTTACTACAATGGTATAGCATTCAAAGTAGAAGGCACTGGCATAAGGAAGAACACTCATAAATAAATGATTTCCAGTGAGAACTCAGAGTGGGTGTGGTGGTACATGCCTATATTTTCTTAGCTATTGATGTGGCTCATGGTCCATTGTATGGGTTTGTGGGGGTGACACGCCTCTAACCCCAGCACTCGGGAGGCAGAGGCCAGCAGATCTCAGTGAGTTTGAGGCTAGCCTGGGCTACAGAGTGAGATCCAGGACCCTATCTCAAAACAAACAAAAAACAAAACAAAACAAACAAAAAAGACAAAAAAAAAAAAAATCAAACAAGAAAGAAGACTGAGCAAGCTCTCCATCAGCTCCTGCCTCCAGGTTCCTTCTCTGAGTTCCTGCCCTGACTGCATTCAATGATGGACTGTACTGTGGAAATGTGAAACAAACCCTTTCCTCCCCAAGTTGCTTTTAGTCAAAGAGTTTCATCACAGCAACATAAACCCTAATGAACACACCAGGTAAATAACCATACACATAAAAATAAATAAATCTTTAAAAAATATATTTTTATGAACGATGTATCTCTGGGTGGTGGTAGTGGCACATGCCTTTAATTCAGCACTTGGAAGACAGAGGCGGGGGATCTCTGAGTTCAAGGCCAGCCCAGTCTACAGAGCAAGTTCCAGGACAGCTAGGACTAAAGAGAGAAACCCTGTCTCAAACAAAACAAAACTATATCATACATCTATTAGAACAGAGACAATTTAAAAAGTGATAGCACTGAATACTGGTGAACATGCATAGAAACTAGGTCGTTTAAACACTGCCAGGTGTGGTAATGCACACCTTTAATCCCAGCAGTTGGGGCAGAGGCAGAAGGTCTCTATGAATTTGAGGCCAGCATGGTCTACATAGTGAGTTCCAGGACAGCCAGAGCTACACAGTGAAATTGTGTAAAAAAATCACACACACAAACACACACAGAAATATAAGTGCTATATAGCCACTCTGACAGGGACATGGCAGTTTCTACAAAGCTAAATAGACGTTTACTATAAAACAAGGCAATTACATCTCAATTAACGATGAAAGGTTCTGCCATCACAGCTCAATCATAAGAGTGTGCAGACTTGTGGCCCAGGGTTTCTCCCAGTGCAGGCACAACTGCGTGGTTCTCCAGTGTATTTGTAAAATATAATAGCCAGTATAGAGTCTTTATCAGCCAGGTAGTGGTGGTGCACGCCTTTAATCCCAGCACTGGGAGGCAGAGGCAGGGGGATTTCTGAGTTCAAGGCGAGCCTGGTCTACAGTGCGAATTCCAGGACATCCAGGGCTACATAGAGAAACCCTGTCTTGAAAAACCAAAATCAAAAAAAAAAAAAAAAAAAAAAAAAAAAAAAGAAGAATATGGTAATGTTTTATATCACACCAAAGTTTCAGGAGTTAAAACAAAAACTATTAATTAAGAATAACTGCGAGAGCCGGGCGGTGGTGGTACACGCCTTTAGTCCCAGCACTCGGAAGGCAAAGGCAGGCGGATCTCTGTGAGTTCCAGGCCAGCCTGGGCTACAGAGTAAGTTCCAAGACAGGCACCAAAACTACACAGAGAAACCCTGTCTCGAAAAACAAAAACAAAAAGAGTAACTGTGAGATGAGAGTTGAAACAGTCCCCAATACATTATGAGTTTGAGGCCCACCTAGGCGACACAAGACCTTGTTCAAAACAAACAAACAAACAAACAAACCATTGCTAGCCTGCACATGCACTCTGATGCTGCCCTTATAAACTTTGTAGCTAGGCTGTGAAGAGCTGCTGACTACTTCTTTTCCTCTATTGTACTTCCATAATACCAACAGCAAACAGATCTTAAGGAGTAGAGTGAGGCAAAGCAACTCTGTGCCCTGAGACATCAGACAGGCTATCTCTTCCAAGTTTAACTGTACCCTCTACATTTATACTAAGCACCGTATCTTCATATGTGTTCATTTACAAACCACCTCAGCTTTTGGGACTAGGAAAAGAACAAACTACGGTAAGTAGGCAGAAATGGCTAGTTCCCGACTTTCCATTCTTGGTACTCCTGTTCGTTCTCAACATGCTGTGGTCCTTTCTGACTGACACCCTTTCTCTTGCCATCCTGCAGTGGTTTTCTTGATTTTCTTATTCCTCCAACACTCCTCTTAGTTTTCATAGAACAAGGCAGGCTATCACAGAACTTTCTTCTATAAACATGAAGTAATCACAGCATACTGAAAAACAGCTTCTAATTTGAGCTGGTCTTTGTCATTGGTTTTGTTATTCAAGTGTCCCTTTTCTGAAAAAAGTCAGCTCATTAGGTGAGGAGTTTTTGTCTTTGGGGGGGAAGAAAGGAAGGGCACAAACAGATGTGACACTGAAATCACTCATCTACATAAATGACTGATTCTTAGCTAGACTATCCTTGGGAAATAAGCTAAAATTTACATATATTAATCAAAAAGTATTATAATTCATAAATCTGTTAGATTGAAGTATTACATCTGAATCTAATAAACATAAAATTCCTGGGAACACTCTGGCTTAAAATAATGTCATCATATTCTTAATGTTTAAGACTTCAACATAAAAACTCTACCCAGGGCTGGAGACATGGCTCAATGATTAAGATCACTTGCTGCTCTTCCAGAAGACCTGGGTCCTGTTTTAACTCCAGTTCTAGGGAATCTGAGGCCCTCCTCCAGCCTCCTCCAGCACCAAGTGGTGCACATACATACATATAAAAAAGCAAAACATACATATAAAAAAACACATAAAATACATAAATCTTTAAAAAAAACCCTCCACCCTTTGGGCCCAGTTTAATATTTTGATAGGAAGAACTAACTCTAAATACTTCATATAACATGCATACTGGACAGTCTCTGACACTTCAACATCATACAATTCTCAAAAGAATTACAAATATTTAAAGATCCTTATACTCAGACATTTCAAGTTACCAAGACATTAGACTAGAAAAACAAAAACAACAAAGTAGATAGCTAGCCTTCCCTCATTAAGACTGGAAATTAAACTCAGGCTGGAAGGACAGCTCAGCAGTTAGAGCACTGGCTGCTCTTGCAGAGGACCTGGATTCAATCCCCAGCACCACATAGTGGCTGTAACTCCAGCTCCAGGGGGTCCATCACCCCATTCTGGCCTCTGTGGGCACTGCATACACATGGTGCATAGACATGCAGGCAGATAAACACTCACATATATAAAATAAAAATAAATATTTCTTAGCTAGGCGGTGGTGGTGCATGCCTTTAATGCCAGTACTCCCTGGAGGCAGAAGCACGTAGATTCCAATGAATTTTAGGCAAGCCTCTCTACAGAGAGGGTCAACCAGGGCCACATAGTGAGGTCCTATCTCAAAACAACAAAACGATGGACTAGAGAGATGGCTCAGTGGATAAAGGCTGACAATTTGAATTTGATCGCTAGGACTCACATGGTGGAAGGAGAGGACTCTTGAAAAGTCCTCTGAGCTCCATACATGCACTGTGGAGTGTATACACACACACACAAACACACGTAATTAAAATTAATTTTAAAAATATTTAATAAGGAGACCAAGTATGATGGCTAATATCTGTAACCCCAGGATTTGAGAGGCTGAGACTGTGCTACGAGGTGAGTTTTAGGCCACCCCAGGCTACAGGGTATGACCTTGTTTTAAAAACAACAACAAAAAATAATTATTTAAATGTGACGGATATGACTGGGGACATAGCTCAGTGGTAGCGCACTACTTGGCGAGCATGCATGAGGCCCTAGGTTCAATCCCAGTATCAACTCCATCCCACTCCCCAAAGGTAGTTTTAGCCAGGCCTAGGAGTGCAGCCTTCATGATCGCAGTACTCAGGGAAGTGAAGCAAGGGGACTGCCAGGAGTCAGAGGCCAGTTTGGGCTATATAGGGAGTTTTGTCTCAAAAACAAGGTGTGGCCAGGCATGGTAGTGTATACCCTTAACTCCAGCACTAGGGAGACAGAGGCAAGAATATCTCTGTGAGTTCAAGGCCAGCCTGACCTGTATGGGAGCTCCAGGACAGCCAGCCAAGACTACATCAAGACCTGGGGAAAAACAAAAACAAAAACAAAACCTCCAGATATTGGTTTCAATGAGAATGGCCCCCAAAGTACATATATTTGAATGTTTGGTCCCCAGTGGGTGGAAATGTTTGGGAAGGATTAGAAGGTGTGGCCTTGTTAGAGGTGTATCACTAGGGTAGGCTTTGACAGCAATACAAAACTTACTAAGGCCAAGCGGTGGTGGCGCACACCTTTAACCCCAGCACTCGGGAGGCAGAGGCAGGCAGATCTCTGTGAGTTCGAGGCCAGCCTGGTCTACAAAGTGAGTTCCAGGAAAGGCACAAAATTACACAGAGAAACCTTGTCTCAAAAAAACAAAAACAAACAAACAAAAAAACTTACTAAGACAATCAGGAAGGAGAATCAGAAATTCAAAGTCATTCTCAGCTACACAGTGAATTCAAAATCAGCATGAACTACATGAGATTCTGTCTCAAAAAAAAAAAAAAAAAAAAAAGGATGAACTATGAATATGGCCAAAGTAGGCATGATACCTAGTATGACTTCTATATGAAGAGCTACACTCAGAAATACCTATTTTTGAGAATAGCACAGTGTGCTCAACCCCAATCCAAGTTACACAGGATGCTGAGGCAGGAGGATCATAAGTTAGAGATCAGCCTAGACTACAAAGTTGGAGGCCATCTCAGGAAAGTAAGCCTATTCTTTTCTCGGAAAGCAGAATGTTAAAAGACAACACTTCACAACATTACATGTGCATGCAAGTGTTTTTTCTATAATAGCAGGTGAGTTTCACTTAAAATAATAATTTAGGCCCCTATTTGTTGTTGGTTTTTTTTTTTTTTTTCTGACAAGGTCTCACTATATACCTCTCTAGCTGATGTGGACCTCTCTATGTAAACCAGGCTACCCTTAAACTCACAGAAATCCACTTGTCTATGCCTCCTGAGTGCTGTGATTAAAGGCATGTGTCACTATGGCTGTCTCAAACCCCTAATTTTTTTAATACAGCTTTAAGAAATTATTTTCCTGAATAGTTTAAATATGTATCTGTATTTAAAACTAAATATATTTTATTTCTTTTGAAATGATCAAATTCAATGTGCACAGTGGAAACTCCATAGTCCTACATGAGGTTTGTGTGCACATTTTTAAAGGAATTTGTTTCATGTGACACCAACACATGTATAGTTTAGCATTTCATCAATTATACATCTGATTCAAACTAATGGAGTTGACGGTGAGGAAACCATATGGCAAGAAGCCACTGTGGATAAAAAGGGAAACAACTCAAAGAAAAGGCATCATTCAATTCCAATACTTTATCATTTCATTTTCTTATCAGTCATCATACTTCTCATTTCACTACCCAGGCTTTCGTTCAATGATCACATCCTAGATAGCATAAGTCCAGGATGGATTCTAAATGTGGCAGGAAGCCAACGAAGAATTATGATCTAGGAAGCAATACAGATATAGTTGTGCTTTAGCAAGATTAGTCCTGCTTTGATACATGGAGTAGATTAGGAAAGAAGACTGAGATGAACTATATCTATTTCTGTACTGCAGTGGAAGGCAGTCAAAACCTCAGTTGTGCTAGTGATAGGATGAACTGGGAGGAACAAGCTGCAGAGCACAGGAGAGCATTCAAGATGGAGGACTTTGAGAACCACACTGTCTGGACCCAAAGCCTAACTCTGTACCTTCCCAGCTTACAAAGTCTTACTTACCCTCTGTGCCTCAGTGTTCTTCCCTATAAAAAGGGGGACAAAAAGTAGTACCCAATTTACCTAATTATTCATTGGGTTATGAGCAAATGTCATTATGGAAGCACCAGGCTAGCGCCCTTGGATTATTGTTCAGTTGGGAAAGTGCCTACCTAGCAGCTCGAAGCCCTTGGATTCAACGTCTGACTAGTACCATATAAACCAGACATAGTGGCCCACATCCATAGTCCCAGCACTCCAGAGTTGAAGGCAAGGAAATCAGATCAAGGCCATTCTCAATTATATAACAAGTTTGAGGCGAGCCTGGTCTGCATGAAACCCTGTTTCAAAACAAACAAACAAAAATAGTTTGGTTAAAAAAAAAAAAAAAAGCAAGAGTTAAGGCAGGCATAGTGATGCATACCTTCAACCTCAGCACTTTCAAGGCAGAGCCAGGCAGATTCTGAGTTCAAAGCCAGCCTGGTCTACATAATGAGTTTCAGGATAGGCAGAGCTACATAATGAGGCCCTGTCTCGAAAAAACGACAACAAGAAACAAAACAAATGAACAAACAAAAAATACCACAAACGAAAAGCAAGTGCTCATAGCAGTATAGAACTATAATTCTACCACTCATGAGTAGAGGCAGAAATGGCACAAGCTTGAGGATAACTTGTTCTACAAAGTGAATTCCAGTTCATTGAGGTTACATCTCAAGACCCTACCTCAAAAGACCACAGGAGAAGGAAAGGGAAAGGTTTTGGGTGCTATTTGGGGGGTGGGGGGTGCAGAGTTAACCAAGAACACTGGGGCCAACACAAAGACAAGCAAACAAATACACAGAAGCAAAGGGAAATGATGCTTCATTATGAAGACAGATTACATCAGATGGAGGTTGGAAACATCCACTTGATCTGGTACATGTAAGCCATTCATGATTTTACCAAGAGCTATTTCGGGAAAGTGATGGGCAAGTGTGGTGACCGAAGACAAAGCCTTCATGAATGTGACTATAAGAGAAGACAGAAGATGTAAACGCCTTCACAGAGTATGGAAAGGATTCTGTGCAGAGATAGGCAAGAGCTGGAATCATAGCACTTATGAAGGATGCTACAATCACTTCTGATGATACTCAGATAAGAGTGTATTCTGTATTTTTTATACCTTTTTAAATTGTATTCTGTATTTTCTTATAGGAGATTTAGCCTGGGTTACACATGATAAGCATAACACATGCCTAGCATGTGTGAGGTCTTAGATTCCATCCCTAGTACCACAAAAATAAAAGAGTAAAAAAGTAAAAAAAGACAGGCTGGAAAGATGGCTCAATGGTTAAGAGCACTAGCTGCTCTTCCAGAGGACCTGGATTCAATTCCCAACACCCACATGGCACCTCACAACTGTCTGTTACTCCAGTTCCGGGGATCCAGCACCATCACTCCAATGCACATAAAATAAAATAAATTGCCGGGCGGTGGTGGCGCACGCCTTTAATCCCAGCACTCAGGAGGCAGAGCCGGGAGGATCTCTGTGAGTTCGAGGCCAGCCTGGGCTACAGAGTGAGTTCCAGGAAAAGGCGCAAAGCTACACAGAGAAACCCTGTCTCGAAAAACAAAAAAATAAAATAAAATAAAATAAATAAAATAAAATAAATTATTTTAAAAAAACGTAAAGAAAATGAGTTGATTAAACATGGTGGCTCATGCATGTAATCTCATCTCTTAGGAGGCTAAGGTAAGAAGATTGCCACAGCAAAGCAACCAATGATACATAGTGAGTTTAAAGCCTGTCTGACCCTGTCTCAAAAAATCCAAAACCAGAAAATCTATTCTAAATCCACATTTGCCAGATTCCTAGGTTAAAAAAATTAAATTTGCCAGGTGGTAGTGGAACACGCCTTTAATCCAAGCCTCAGGAGGCAGAGGCAGGCAAATATCTTTTGAGTTTGAGGCCAACCTGGTCTACAGAGTGAGTTCCCGGACAGCCAGGGCTACAAGAAGAAACCCTGTCTCAAAAATAAAAATAATAATAATTTATTCAATGCAAAATAACCTTGAGTTCCATACTCTCACAAAAGTAGCTATGGATACTGACAATAAACACACATTTCATAAAGCTTACTATAAGCCAGGCATGGTGGAATTTGCTTGTAATTCCATCACTTGTGAGGCTGAGGCGAGGTCAGACGTTCAAAATCATCCTGCTACATAGGGAGATTTTAGCCTGAGTTACAAGAGACCCTATCATGAACTGTGAAGTATTTGGGTCTCTGGAGAAGACAACAGAGAATAAAACTTCTTTAAGATTACATTTATTTTATGTCTGTATGTGCCTGTACATTTGTGTGTGTCATGATGAACATGTGCAGGTCAGAGAACAACCTGGGGCTCCCATTTCCTCAGTGGGCTAAAAAATTTGGCAAGCCAGGGCTGGAAAGATGGCTCAGAGGTTAAGAGCACTGGCTGTTCTTCCAGAGTTCAATTCCCAGCAACGACATGGTGGCTCACAACCATCTGTAATTCAATCTGGTGCCCTATTCTGGCATGTAGGCAGAACACTGTATATACAATAAATACCTTTTTTAAAAAAAAAAATGTTTTTAATTGGCAAGCCACAGTGATCGTCCTTTCTCTCCCTCAGAGAAGAGGTGCGGTGTGTGCAGAGAGCATGGTTCAGTAGGTGGGTGTTGGGATCTGAACTCTGGTCTTCATGATTGCAAAGCAAGTACTCTTAACCACTAACCCATCCTATTGATTTGTGCTAGTGGGCAAACTGATTCCCAAATCTATATGGAATTGTAAGGGACCCAGAAGAGCCAAAATGAACCTTTGAAAGAAGAATAAAATAGGAAGACCCATACTTCTTTATTTCAAAGCACCAGTAAATGAAGTGGTATGGTACTGGCGCATGAACAGGCATGCAGATCAATGGAGCGGAATGGAGAGATCAGAATGAGCCCGCTTTACCATCAGCCGATTGTTGACACGGGTGACAAGACCATTCAAAAGGGAAAGAAAAGTGCTGGAAACAAATGGCACTGGGATGACTGGAGAGGAGCTCGGAAGACCCTGACACCAAGTCCTGGGACAAAGGGAGAACCATGAAACACTAGAGGACAGCACAGGATCCTTGCATATCACACCAAAACCACAAACAACAAAAGGAAAAAGAAAAGGTAATTAGTTAGACTTTATCAAAAAAAAAATCACTGTGCCTCAAGTAACACAACTAAGAAAAAGAAAGCCATAAAATGGGAGGAAATGCACAAATAAATGTTAAATCAGATAAATAACAAAGGACTTATATTTAGAATATATAAAGAACTCTTAAGACAACAATAAAAAGACAACCCAATTAAAAACAGGATGAAGCATGTGATGCATAGCTCTCTACAGAGGAAACAGACACAATGGTCACCGAGCACATCAAAGGTGCTTGGCATTGTTGGGCATCAAGGGAAAACAGATCAGAAACCACACGAAGGTACGCAGGTACAACGCCTACAGCCCAGCTACTGAGTGAGGCTGCTGGAGCCCAGGAGTCTGAGCCAAGCCAAAACAACACAAAGACCTTGTCTAAAAACCAGGAGCATGAGATTCTCTTTCACAGGTATTAAAATAGTTGTTACAGAGTCAGAAAAGGAGACGACAAGTGTTCGGGAAGATGCGCACAGCGTTGGTGGGAATGTAAAATTCCAGTTGCTCTGGAAAACTGTCTGGCAATTCCTCAAACGGCTAAACATAGTTCACTGAGTTACTACACAATTCAACAATTGTACTCCAGGCATTTACCTAAGGGAAAGGCACGTCCAGACATCTGTGCACAGATACACACAGCAGCATTATGCTTAACAGTGAAAATCTACAAACAACCTAAATACCTATCAACAGATGGTTTGGTAAGTTAATATGGGAAAAGATGAAAACATGGGGGGTGAGATGGCTCAGCTGGTCAAGATGCTTGTTTGCTCCTAACCTGACAAGCTGAGTTTGATCTCTGGAACTCAAGTAGTGGAAAGAGAGAACTAACTCACAAAAGAGTTGTCCTTTGAATTCTACATGTGCATCTGGGCACTTGTGTGCCCACACACATACTTATACACACACACAAATAAATGTGAATGAATGAATGAATGAATGAATGAATGAATGAATGAATAAATAAATAAATGAAGCCAGAGTCAGAGAGATGACTGGGTGGATAAGAACACTTGCTCCATAATCATGAAGACCAAGCCTGGGGGGAAGGAGGCGGTGCATTCCTTTAATCCCAGGCAGATCTCTGTGAGTTCCAGGCTAACCTGGTTTAGGGTTACACAAGAAACCCTGTCTTGGAGGGGGTAAAGGGGAGACAAAACACATGACTGGATGTGGTGGTACATGCCTTTAGGCCAATTTGGTCTATGCAGAGAATTTCAGGCTAGCCAGGCCTATACAGTAAGACTCTTTAAAGTGCATGTCTTTAAAACATTCAGGGGACAGAGGCAGATGTATCTCTATGAATTTGAGGCCAGCCTGGTCTACATAGCAATTTCCAGAGCAGCCAGAGCTATACATCAAGACCCTGTCTCAAAAAAAAAAAAAAGTAAAAACGAACAAAAACCAAACCAGGAATGAAGGGGCTGAGGAGACAGCTAAGTTTGTAAATGTTTGCAAGGCAAGCATAGGACCTGCATTCCATCCAGAATCCATGTAAAAGTGTCAGGTGTGTTGGTGCTTGGAATCCTAGAGCTGGGGAGGCAAAGACAAAAACTACCCTGGGACTCAATGGCAAACCAGTGTAGCCTAACTGAGCTCCAGGTCAACAAAAAACTCAATCAAAGAGGGTGGACAGTGTTCCTGAGGATGACACCAAGATTGTCCTCCAGATACATATGCCCCTGCACACTCACACTCACATACACACACTGGAATATTATTTAGCCCTAAAGAATAAAATTGTGTCATTACCAAGAAAATCAACAGAACTGAGATCACATTACAGAACTGAGATCATGTTAAGCAAAATAGACTAGACTCCGATAAGTAAAAATCTACTTTATGTATATGGGTGTTTTATCTTCATGTATGTATGTGTACCACATAAATGCAATAAGTATATCTTTTAAAAATAAGGAATAGGGGCTGGAGAGATGACTGTTCTTCCAGAAGTCCTGAGTTCAATTCCAGCAACCACAGGTGGCTCGTGACCATCTATATTGAGTTCCGATGCCCTCTTCTGGCCTGCAGGCATACATGCAGACAGAACACTTGTACATTAAAAATATATATACATAAATAAATAAAAAAATTTGAAAAAGGAATAAAGGGGTTAAGCAATTGCTCAAATAAGACATGTATTCTCCTGTGGCTATATTTAACTTAAAACGGTGGAAGGAAAGTACCAACTCTGAAAGCTGTCTTCTAAATTCAGCATCTGTGCCAAGGCACACTCATGCTCACATACATACACATGGCACACTTGTGCTCACGTACATACAAAAATAAGCAAATGTGAAAAGTGGTGGAGTGTTGTAGAAAATACGAAAATCAAGGAATGAATGTAGCATCCTTTTAATCCCAGCACTTGGGAGGCAGAGGCAGGCAGACCTCTCAGTTCAAGGCCAGCCTGGGCTACAGAATGAGTTCCAGGACAGCAAAGAAACCTTGTCTCAAAAAAAAAAAAAAAAAAAAAAAAAAAAAAGAAAAAGAAAAAGAAAAAGAAAAGAAAAGAAAAGAAAAGAAAGAAATGAGGCCAGGCAGTGGCGGGCGGCGCACGCCTTTAATCCCAGCACTCAGGAGGCAGAGGCAGGTGGGTCTCCATGAGTTTGAGGCCAGCCTGGTCTACAAAGTGAGTTCCAGGATACCAGGGCTGTTACAGAGAAACTCTGTCTTGGAAAAAGAAAAGAAAAGAAGTGAAGGTGTACCCTCAAAAGATAATAGCCATTTCTTTTTTATCTATTTTAAGTATTTTTTTAAATTTATTTACTTTATGTATATAGGTGTTTTATCTGCATACCAGAAGAGGGCATCGGATCCCATGGGTCTACAGTTATAGACAGTTGTGAGCTGACATGTGGGTGCTAGGAACTGAACCCAGGACCCTGGAGGAGCAGCCGGTGGGTGCTCTTAACTGCTGAGTCATCTCTGCAGCCTTCTATTTCTTTTTTAAGGATCCGCTTGATTTATGTGTGTGACACGTGTGTGAGGGCACACACCTCTGCCAGACCCCCTGGAGCTGCAGTTACAGGCAGCTGTGCCCCACTATGTGGGTGCTGGGAACGGAACACCAGTCCTCCCCAAAAGTAATGCACACTCTTAAATAAAAAGCCAGCTCTCCAGCCCACCCCAACATCAAGAACTCAAAAGGCTGAGCAAAAAGGTCACTTGAGCCTAAGAATTTGCAACAAGATCACCTTAGGCTACATAGTAAGGCACTCATATCTCCCCCAAGAAAAAGAAAAAAAGAAAAAGCCAGGCATGGTAGTGCACATCTGTAATTCTAGCACTCAGGAGGTAGGGCAGAAAGATCAGTTCAAAGCCAGCCTCGTCTTCGTAGTAAATTTAAAGTCAACTGGGTATACATGAGACCCTGACTCAACAAGAAAACAAAATAAAATAAAATGGGGGGGGGACTAACTAGCTAATTCCATATTTTATGGAAAAATAAGGAAAAATACCCAGGAATAGAACAAGGGGCAATGTATTGATTATATTCTATAACCAAGAACGGACTGATCAATAAAGCAAACAGTAATCCCATACTAAGCACTCCATAGATAGATTTCAAATGCAAAACAAAAAGTGGGACTACTTAGTGAGGATGCTCAGTAGTGGGCAGGCATCCAGAGGAAAGGTAGACTCCTAGGTCTGCCTCAGTGCTTCCTCAAACTACGTTTGTAGCCAGGCTGTGATGGGGCATCCCCTTAATCCCACAGGCAGAGGCAGGTAGATCTCTGAGTTCAAGGCCAGCCTGGTCTACAGAACTAGTTCCAGGACAGCCAGGGGTACACAGAGGAAACCCCGAGTCAAAAAAAAAAAAAAAACAAAAAAGCACAATAATAATAATAATAATAATAATAATAATAATAATATGAAAGTACCAAGAACCACAACACTATCCATTTCAATTTTAGCTAAAAATAGTATTAGTTCAGGATGATCTTTCTTAAACACAAAATACTATACTGAAGTTGCTCAAAGATGGCTTATTGTCTAAGAGTTAACAAGGCTCTTGCAGAGGACTTGAGTTTTGGTCTCAGCATACATGTCCTGCAGCTCACAAATGCCTGTAACTCCTGCTCCAGGGGATCCAATAGCCTTTTTTGGACTCCAAGGGTACTGGCACTCACACATGAACTCACGCATGAACACACACACACACACATATCACATAATTAAATTTTTTTTAATTAATCTTTTAAAAGCTTTACTCAAAAAGACTAATAAACTAATAAACATCGTTTAATTCCTGCTGGAAAAAAATCTATCTATAAACAAGGTCAAAGATAAATTAAAGAACCTTGGAAAATATCTGCAACATATGTCAAAGAATGTAAGTACAAGTTTCCTTAGAACATGAGTTCCTATAAATAATATAGAAAACTGAATAAAATCTATAAACAGAGACTATAAGGAAATGAAACAAATATGGCTCTTTCACTTGCTGAAAAAATGCTTAAGAAAATATTCCTATTAAACTGGCAATTTAAGAAGTTGTTTAGGGCTTCAGAGAGATGGCTCAGTAGTTAAGAGCATCCATTGTTCTTCCAGAGGACCCAGGTTCAATTTCCAGCACCCATATGTAGTACTAGTTCCAGGGTATCTGATGCCTTCTTCTGACCTCTGAAGGCACCTGGAACACACATGGTGCACAGATATACATGCAAGCAAAACATTCATACATGCTGAAAAAAAATAATAATAAAAGTTTAGCCAGGCATAATGGTAGATGACTGTAATCCCAGCACTTGAGAGGCAGAAGACAATTTCTACACATTCCAGGCCAGTCTGGGCTACATAGAAAGACCCTTTTTCAAAAATCAAGGGGTGCTGGGCAGTGTTGGTGCACACCTTTAATCCCAGCACTCGGGGAGGCAAAGCCAGGAGGATCTCTTTGAGGCCAGCCTGACCTGCAGAGCAAGATCCAGAACAGGCAGCAAAACAACACAGAGAAACCCTGTCTCAAAAAACAAACAAAACAAACAAACAAAAAAATCAAGGGGGCTTGCGGGGTATGGTGGCACAAGGTTTTTAATCCCAGCCCTCAGAAGGCAGGAAGAGCTCTGTGAGTTTGAGGCTAACCTGGTCTACACAGGGAGTTCCAGGTCAGCCAGTGCTATGGAGTGAGACACAGTCTCAAAAACAAACCAACCAAACCTCAATCTCTGGCCTGGGGGAATAGCTTCAGGGTAGCAAGCTTTCCAATGCCGTACAAAGCCTGGGCTCCATCCCTAGTACTTAGAAGGACAGGAGGTTGGGGGCAATCCACTCCATTACCAAGGGACCAAGAGACCAAGCAGTCCCTCGCACTCTAACACTGTCATCAGACATGACCTGGCACCACCTCTATGAAGGGCAATTGGACAGTTCATCCAGGTTTAAACAGTGCTTCTAGAATTCTCCTGCGAGACAAAGATCCTAAGTGTAAAATCCCTCATACACAGGGCAATTCACTGTGTCACTGTAGGAGGAGACTGCACTTGCAAGCCCCATCTAGCATATCTAAACATACAGCACCCCCAGACCAAGCAAATGGCACACACCCCAAGAAAATGAATCGTTGTTTGTTACTAGGGAGAGAAGCCAATACGCAGGGTCAAAGATAGAAAGAAAACTTGCTTTCTGCCATATGTTGTTTTGTTTTGCTTTTTTGCTTTTGAGACAAGGTTTCATGTTGCTCAAAATGGCCTCCAACTCAAATGACGCTCTGTAGTGGAGGAGACCTGGACTTCCTGCCTCTTCCTCCTGTGGCTGGGATCACAGACATGTACTACCATGTGTGGATATCACATGCTCTTTCTACCATTTAAATTTTACACATTTCTATTTGTTTGTTTGAGACAGGGTTTCTCTGTGTAGGCTTGCCTGTCCTGGAACTTGCTCTCACAGAGAGCTAGCCTACAACTCAGAGATCAGACTGTGTCTGCCTCCCAAATCCTGGGATTAAAGGCATGCGCCACCATCCAGCCACATTTCTTATTTAAGACTTTTTTTGGTGTTTTTTTTTTTGTTTTGTTTTGGTTTGGTTTGGTTTTTCGAGACAGGGTTTCTCTGTGTAGCTTTGCGCCTTTCCTGGAACTCACTCTGTAGCCCAGGCTGGCCTCGAACTCACAGAGATCCGCCTGGCTCTGCCTCCTGAGTGTTGGGATTAAAGGTGTGTGCCATCATCACGCAGCCTTACTTAAGACTTTTAAATTAAGATTTCAGGACTATTTTTCACCCAGCATTACCAACTGTTCAGTATTTTTTTTCTCTTTGTCTGTTTCTATGTTAGCAACAATATTTAACTGTTTTTCCCTACTAACACATTCCCTTAATTAAACTCATATATTAAAACGTAATACTAACTTGTATTTTGTTCCACAATTCCCTCGCTCTCTGAGTTCTATCTCTAAATGCTTAATCTACAAAATAGCAGCCTCATTTCCTACTTTTTCCCTAGGTATATAAAGATTATTAATTACTGAGGACTAAAAACCTGTGAATGTCTTGGCCTGTGGGGTAAATACATCATCACTGCTGTATCTTGGAAAAATAGTAGAAAGGGGCCAGCAAGATGGCTCAGAGGTAAAGAAGCTTGCTGCCAAATCTGACAACCTGAGTTCTAGTTCCAGGACCCACATGGTAGACAGAGAAAACTGACTCCCTAAAGTCCTTTGACTTCCATATGCACATTGTGACACGCTCATGAGTGAGTGAGTGCACATACATACAATAAGTGATTCTGTTTTTAAAGAAAAAATATTTTTAAAAGATAGCAGAAAGGCAAGACAATATTCAAAATTTCAAAACACTGTACTGAGACTATGTCTGATACACTACCAGATACTTTTAAGAACTTGATATTATCTGTTTGTCTGGAGCCAGTGGGGCTATGGAGGATTGAACTACAATAATCAAATCACTGCACATTAGTATTTTATACATAATGTCAATGCATTCGTTTTTATTTTTTAATAAAATAAATATCTTAATTTTATGTGTACAGGTGTTTTGCCTGCATGTATGTCTGTGTACCACACGTGTGCCTGGTGCCTGTGGAGGCCAAAGAGGATGTCAGATCCCCTGGATCTGGAGTTATAAATGGTTGGTTATAAGTCACTATGTGGATGTTGGGAATCAAACCCTGTATCTCTGAAAGAGCAGCCAATAATCTTAACCTCTGAGCTCTGTCTACAGCTCCTAGTTAAAAAATTTTAAGACATTACATTGTGGTATACGTATATAAGTGTGTGTGTGTGTGTGTGTGTGTGTGTGTATACGCACAGAGACATGGTATGTCTTTCCCAAGAATATTCACACACAAATGCTACATGTGCTTAAGGAAAAACAAATAATACTAGGAGAGGGTACCGGGAGAACGGACCATGTCAGGAAGGTAAGAGAAGGCTCCTATGGGGAAAAAGACAATTGAGAGTCAACACAACAAGTTACATTAGAGAAGGGAGCGATGGAGGCTCCTGCAGGACAGAACAAACGCAGTGGCTTCCTGTGCTGAGAGAAAGAGCGAGAGCAGACGACAAAATGGAGGACTACCCAAGGGGAGGAAACAGACACTGAGAGCAATGAAATAGCAAGAAAGACTGGGTGTGATCGCACATGCCTGCATCCCACTACTCTAGAAGCTGAAGCAGGAGGATAGACAGGAGTGAGACCCTATCTTAAAAACAAAAAAGCCAGAAAAGGGCTGTAAGCAGAGATGAGGAAAGATTCTGTACTGTCCAAGACCAGTACCATACAAATGAAGAAGGTACTAGTGGACTGGAAGAGTACTCAGAAGCTACTGTGGTAAACTGCAGGACAATGACCACAAGAACTAGTCACGGCAGGAGCAAAGAAAGAAGACTAGGTAGCTAATTACAACCGAAGCTGGTGGGGAGCTTGAGGAGGTCACCCCGATTTCAGGTTCCCATAAGCAGATGGGTAAAGATGCTCCCACCAAGCCAGCCGAGTAGCACACGCCTTTACCCCCAGCACTAGGAGGTAGAGGCCGGAGGAGCACTGTGAGTCCAAGGCTACCCTGGTCTACACAGGAAGCTCTAGAACAGCCAGGGCTATATAGAGAGACCTTGTCTTTTTAATTTTTTTTTTCAAAAGATGCTATCCCTGAAAGACAGGGGGAGCATTCTAGGAAGATCACCAGGTTGTACTGCTTTGCTTCATAGGGACTGGGAACAAGGTAGAAATGTAAAAGGGAAGAAAAAAAGGTTCTTCCAGTATGTGGGAGCTAGTACCAGAGGTCAAAAGAGATGGAAAATTAATACACCAAATGGGGGAGGGGGGGAGATAGGCCTGCAGGGTCAGCCATGAAACAGACCTACACATTCCTATTCCTCCATACCGTTTAAAACCTTTTAAATTATCTCAAAATAGAGTTAAGAGATTTAATATGTAATACCTGTGAGAACAAAAGATTAGTATGAAATAATTTCTAAAGTATATTACTGAGATATCAGACATTTTCCGAATTTGACAATGAGGGAAAGATGGAGAATGCCTGTGTGTGGGGAAGGAGGAATTGAGTGCCAGCCTGGAAGAAAAGAAGCAGAACCAAGACTGATGACTCCACTTCTCGAATTTTCACAGTTTAAGCACGTTTTATCTTCACCTCTGGACAAATGGCTGTTCTTGTCCTCGTGTGCTAAGGGAATGCAGAAATAGCGCCATACTTCAGGCCCTTATTTGAAATCACGGCTTCCACCGCCCTCATGTGGTAGCAGTGAGGAACTGCACCAACATGTTACAGGACCCTGAGAAAGCCCACATGAAGTTCATGGTATAATAATTAATCCATGACCAAAGACTTAAAGATTGCGGTGGCAGAGGGCAACCTGGAATAGTGCTTACCAAGGGATTTATCTTCTAGGCTAGCAACACACAAAAATCTATGGTTTTGTTGTTAACTGGGGACAACAAAAAAGATGTGTCCTTTTTTCTTTTTTCATGTTAAAAATCACGTATTTAGTAATTCCAGGATACCCAGTCTGATACTGTCATTTCAAATTCAATTCATGGTATATTTGGCTATTTACAAATGTCTCAATCTTATTTTAGTGGCACATACAAATGGATTAATGAAAAATTCTGGCACACATTAAAACCATATCACAAATATTAGTAATTGTCTCATTGAGTAAGTAAAATTCCCTTTGTTATCTTCAAATTAATCAACTGATTTTTCACTACCTAAAAGAACACAAATCACAGTAATAAACACAATTCAAAAACCATCAGGTTCTCAAAACTGATCTAAACAAATATATCACTGATACAATCAACTTAACACTGGTCACACATACACAAAAAAACATGGCGAAGCTCTAATACATCATTCCTGACAGTTCTCTTCACGGTGAGAAAACACGATTGCCCAATATAATGATTGGCATTCTGTGCATGTTTAATTCTCTACCTTTCTTTTAACAAACTGAAAATTCTTTTATAAATGTAGTCTTTGAAAACTGTTTACACACATATCATTTTGACTTTGGGCTTGCTTTTTTTTTTTTTTTTTTTTTTTGAGGCATGTGAACTCCAAGACCAGAACATTAAATTATAGCAATGGGTATATTTTTTTCCAATTTTCAGTTTTGATCCAGGGTCACAGCATCATTTGTTTCTTTATATTCTTGATCTTCATTTTCCCCTTTTAAAATCTAGACACCATTATCCATTCTGTCTCTAGACATCCCCAAATATTAATGATTCAACCGTTTTCCTTAATCTTTTTGGTTTTCTTTCCCATATACTCCCCAGCCAACATTCACACCCACACACACTCACACACACATATTCATTCACATTCACACACACACACACACACACACACACACTTTCACATGCTCATTCCGTTTCAAAATACTTAACTCTTACACAGTTAGGTGGCGTTTTTTATTCTTTTAAACAAAATCACTCTTGTATTGCTCGTCTCCTCTCAATTTGGCACTCTTTTCCAAATAATTTTCCACAGCTAAACACCCATGCCTTTCTTTCACAACACCAATGTGCGGAAGGGGAAAAGATTAGGAACCAGGCAAGCAAAACATTTGGGAATGTCAAAGAGACAGTGGCCTCTCCTTCGAGAGGAAAACACAACTCTCATCCCCGAGCTGTGGACACAGCGAGACTTTTCTTCAGGCGTGCTCTGGTCCCCCTCCTGACCTCAACGCCACCTTCCCGGTGCTCTGCCTCCCTGTCCTCGGCTGTGTGTGCGAGGAGCAGCCAGAGCCCGGCGGCCGCCACCTTCTCGCCGGCAGCAGCCCCACCACTCACCTGGCAGGTGCGGCCTTCCGGAGAGCTGCACGAATCGGTTGAGCTGGCCGGTCCCCCGACCCCCGCCGGCCATGCCGACCCCGCTACCCCCGCCGGCCCCGCCGGCCCCGCCAGCCCCGCCGGCCGCGCCTCCGCCTCCTCCCCGCCGGCGGTTTCGATCCCAGCCCTGGGCAGCCGACATGGCCCGCTAACGATTGCCGCAGCCCGGTCCCGGCAAGCCCCTGCCCCGGCCGCGCGAGCCTGAGCCTCCTTCCCGGGCTCCTCAAGAGACCAGGGAGACAGGAGCCGGGGGAGCGCCGGGCTCACCAGCAACCAATGGCCGGCCGCCTTGGTGACAGAGAACCAATGAGCGGTCTCTTTCTTGGCAGGTGGAGGGAGGCGGGGAGAGACGTGGTAACCATAGCTATAGCTAAAAAAGGGCGGGGGGGGGAGAAAAGGCAAAAGCAGTCGCTCAAAGAGCGCATCGACCTCCCCGAGCAAGCCCGCTTCTCCGGGATGCGGAGTCCTCAGACCAGCCAGTCGAAAGCCGAGCGGGGAGGCTACGCCTGAGGAGACTCCCAGACAGGGCGGCTACCCGGGGCTGGTCGGTGCTCCAGTACTCTGTCCCATTCGCACTGTATTCAGAAGTATCATATGTACACAACGCATGTATTTGGTGTCAGTACATCTGTCTGCAGCTCTGCAGATTGAGAACCTGTCTGCGGACTGTTGGCACACACAAAGGGCTCGTGGGGGGTAAGGGGGGCGGAGTCAGGGATGAAATCTGAAAAACGAGTTATTCCTGGGTTTCATCATTTGTTTTGTCCCTTAGTGGCATTGGCAGGACCCTTCTCCGGTATAAGCCACGTCCCAAGCAAACAGCTTTAAACCTAATTAGCAAATACCGAAAAGCCGTTCAATCTTAAGAGTAATCATAGAAACACAAATGAAAACTCCCAACGAGAAAACCTTTCAGGCTCCTCACATACATACATCAGTGAAGATCTTTAAATAACACACGACTTGTGTGTGCCGTGCCACCAAAACATACTCTCATAGATGACCGATGGCCATGTAAATGTTTTATCTGGGGGGGATGGGGGGGTGGGAGACACAAACCAACCTCAATCCTTTTACAATATACACAATGAAAGACATGTAAAATTAAGTAAATGACAGCAAACAGAACGGACGATATGATTTAAAAATCAAATGTATCTATCAGAAATTCCCGTTGTTCCAAAATTAAACAGAAAATTTGGCTTTGAACTTGGTGGGGCCCAGTGCAAAATGAGAAAATGCAGATGCACACTGCTGTTTCCAAATAAGGAAGAAAGATATAAATTTCTCAGGGGAAAACAAAACTTTTCAAGGTTCTGAGATCTGTTCTGATGGACTGCTGGCCCCCTTGATATTTCACATAGGAGAACCTTACACGTTGGATTTTTTTTTTTTTTTTTTTAAGGATTGGGAGTGGGGGAGGAGAAAGTGCCGGGATGAGAAATATTCTTTGATCCTAGTGAGCGAATTTCATGTCACCACGAGCCTTGTGCTATTGTATCCCCACACCCAGTTTCTGTAGGAAAAGAAGTATTTTATTCATTATGCATTATAAAGCAATTTATAAACGTTTGACATCTGGGGGGGGGAAGCCTGTGATGCTAGGGAATGTAGGTAGCTGAGTCACTTAAAGTGCTTGTCTAGCACATACCAAGCTCTGGGTGCAGTCCCCACACTGTCTAAAACAGCATGGTGGCATCCTTGTAATCCCAGCACTGAGGAGATGGTGGAAGGAAGATCAGGCATTCAAGTCCAACCTCAGATATATACCAAGTTCAAGGCCAATCTTAGCTACATTATCTCCTGTCTCAAAAAAAAAAAAACCCACAGGACAGGGGCTAGAAGGATGAGTGCAGAGCACTGGCTGGTTTTCCAGAGGACATAGGTTCGATTCCTAGCACCCACATAGCAGTTCACAACCATTTGTAATTTCAAATCCAGGACTAAACACTCTCTTATGATTTTTCTTTCCTTTTTTTTTTAAAGGAAGCATTTAATTGGGGGCTTACTTACAGTCTTGGAGGGTCAGTCCCTTATCATCATAGTGGGGAACAGACAAGCATGGCACTGGAGCAAGAGCTGAGCGCCTCTGTGTGTGTGTGTGTGTGTGTGTGTGTGGTTTTTCGAGACAGGGTTTCTCTGTGTAGCTTTGGTGCCTTTCCTGGAACTCACTCTGTAGCCAGGCTGGCCTCGAATTCACAGAGTTCTGCCTGCCTCTGCCTCCCAGTCTTTCCTTTTTTTTTTAAAGATTTATTTATTTATTATATATACAGTGTTCTGTCTGCATGTATCCCTGCAGGCCAGAAGAGGGCACCAGATCTCATTACAGATGGTTGTGAGCCCCCTTGTGGTTGCCAGGAACTGAACTCAGGACCTCTGGAAAAACAACCAGTGCTCATAACCTCTGAGCCATCTCTCCAGCCCCCTATAATCCATCTTTCTAGCCCCCACGTTAATTTTTCTAAAGAATTGTACAACCTCACTGGAGAGACAACTGCAGTTAAGAGCACTGGTTGCTCCTCCAGAGGACTTGAATTTGATTTTCAGTATCTACATGGCAGTTTACAACCATCTATAACTCCAGTCCCAGAGAATCTAATTCCCTCTTCTGGCCTCCATAGCACCATGCACACATAAGGTGCACAGACATACATGCATACAAAACACCCATACACATACATGTTTGTTTGTTTTTTTTAAAAAGAATTGGGCCAACTAAATAACCCAATACTACTGTAAGGGAATTTTCTCTTTATAGGAGTATTCTATATAAACAAGATATGGTAGAATACCACCACTTTGTCACCATTAATAATTAAGAGATCCTTTCACTCGAATGCCAGCCAGCACTAATATTATGTGACAATATATGTACCTTCAGAACATAACGTGATTATGCAGTAGGCTTAAGGGAAAGGAAAAAACAAACAATGAGAACCGGTGAGTGCAGGTAAATGGCTCAGTGGGTAAAGGCAGAGAGGATGTAGGAGCTGGGAAGAAACACTGGGAAGCTGTTCACTGCATTTGGAACTAATGACGGCTATGACTGCCTGCACAAGATCAAGCTGACCACATTCCACAGTGGGTGTGTAGTGGGTGGGCAGTGGTCATGAGGTTCTACTCTACTTCTAGCTGAGGAACTGGGGACATCTGATGGCTGCTGAGGGACAGTCATTTTTCTTTAAAGGTGTGGCTACTGGTAGTTGTCCACGCTCCAGTGTGGGGACCCACACCCATACCATGTAAGGAACACCAACTGGACTCATGGTTATTAAAAAAAAATTTTTTTTTCTAGAGCTATGATTCATCACTTAAGAGTGTTTATTGCTCTTCTAGAGGATCCCGGCTTCAGTCCCAGCACCTACATCAGGCAGTTCATAACTGTACACATGTGGTAAATACAACTTCATGCAAGCATACACATGTACACATAAATAAAGATAAAGAAACCTTTAAAAAGTTGCTGGACATGGTGGTACACACCTTTAATTCCAGCCACTCAAGAGGTGGAGGCAGATGGATCTCTATGAATTGGAGACTAGTCTGGTCTGCATAGTTCCAGGCCAGCCAGAGCTACAGAGTGAGATACTATCTCCAAAGGAGCAGGGTTAGCTGGAGAGATGGCTTAGCAGTTAAGAGCACGGGCTACTCTTCCAGAGAAACTGTATTCCATTCACAGCACCCACATGGTGGCTCACAACCTTCTGTAACTCCAGTTCCAGGAGATATAACACCCTCTTCTGGCCTCTGTGGCCAACAGACAACGTGGTACACAGTCATACATGCGAACACTGACACATATACATTAAAAAAACAAGTGTTGGACTGGGTGGTGGTGGTGGCACATGCCTTTAATCCAAGAACTTGGGAGACAGAGGCAGGTGGATCTCTGTGAGTTTGAGGCCAGCCTGGTCTATGAAGTAAGTTCCAGGATAGCCAGGACTGTTACATAGAGAAACTCTGTCTTGAAAAACCAAACAATAAATAAATAAATAAATAAATAAATAAATAAATAAATAAATAAATAAACTTTAATAAAGAAAGTTAGGTGGAAATATTTATAGCTAAACCCCTATGATAGAGCTAGAAAAACAGCTCAGTAGTTAAGAGTACTGGCTGCTCTTTCAGAAGACTCAAGTTTAATTCTCAGAACACAATGGTGGTTCACAACCATTTGTAATTCCAGTTCCAGGGGATCCAATACCCTCTTCTGGGCTCCCCAGGCACACAGACAAGCATGCAGGCAGAAGAACACCTATGCACATAAAAATAAATAAATAAACCTAAAACATTATGATGTTAATACTTGGTATGTGTCTTAGAACAATGAGAGATGGAGGTGGGGCAGGAATGTGGTAGTGTGGGATGGAGGACACTGGAGAAAGGTGGTAATTCAGATTAGGATTGCTAAGAATTGATGTTAACTACAGCTGAGTGATGAGGCCTCAGAGTTCACTGTATTCTCGCTCTAGTTTTAAAAAGCAGATTTGATTTTTCTCCCTCTCGTAGAAAGGTTTTTAAAAATAGTTCCTGAAGGAACACTTCTAGATTACACTTGTGTAGACTATGAACTTTGGCTGATAATGACGTGTCAACACTGGTTCATCGAGTTTACCAAACGAGCCACACGCGGGCGCAGTGTGTTGATGGATGGCGAGAGGACACAGCAGGGGCAGGATGGCTGTGAACTCTCTGTGCTTTCTATTTAATTTGCCGTGTGAACTGAAAATCACTCTGAAAAAAAAAAAAAGTCGTTTGATTAAAAGTGGGATTTGTGGGAAACCCTGCCCAGGAACTAGGAAAAGCTAGAAAACTCTTCCCTGGAGATAGTCAAATAGAGAGCTCTACTGTGGAGGATAGGATGAACTATAGAACCTTTTGTTTGTTAAGAGAGAGTTTTATGTAACTCAGGCTAACCTTGAGCAAAGGATGTCCTATGTAGCAAAGGATAGAAAATCTTGAACTTCTCCTCCTGCCTCTACTTCCCGAGTGCCATTATGCCCGATTTATATGGTGTATGCTAGGCAGACACAATCCCTACTGAGCTACATCCCCCTCCCTCAGAGCCTTTAAACCCCCTCTCACGCTCAGTTGGGCATTCGATCACTATTAGAGCACAAAAGGATTGTGTTTAGCAAAACTAGATTTCCAGAAGCCCAGTAACTTGAGTTGTGTCTAAGATACAGACCTAGAATTGGTTTACTTGTTTGCTTAGTTATTTATAATTTTCGTTTTAAAAACATTTTTAGCTGGACTCTGGTGGTGAACTCCTTCAATCCCAATACTCAGGAGGCAGAGGCACCGTGGGCATAGTGCCCATGGAGGTAAGAAGAGGACCTAAGATTTCCCTAGAACTGGAGTTACAGGTGCTATGAACCTCCTCATGTGGGTGCTGGGGACCAAACCCAGGGCCTCTGCAAGAGGAGCAAGTGCTACTCTTTTTTTTTTTTTTCTCCCAGAGTAGAGAACTGAACCCAGAGCCTTGCACTTGTTAGGCAAGCGCTCTACCACTGAGCTAAATCCTCACCCCTGCAAGTACTACTCTTAACCACTAGCCATAGTCAGTCAGCGGTGGCACACACCTTTTATTCCAGCACTCAGGAAGCAGAGGCAGGTGGATCTCTGTAAATTCAAGGCCAGCCTGGTCTACAGAGTGAGTTCCAGGACATCCAGGGCTACACAGAAAAACCTTGTCTCAAAACGCAAGCTAAACAAAAAAACCGAGGTAGATATCCAAGGTTGACCTCTGGCCTTAACACACATGCAAATACATGTATACACACTCAAAACATCTAGATATGAGCCATGTGGGTTCCAGGAATTTAACTCAAGTTGTCAGAATTGGCTGCTCTTACTCACTGAGAAACATCTCCCTAGCCCCATTGTTCATATGTGCATGCATGCATTCACATGCTCTCGTGTGTGTGTGTGTGTGTGTGTGTGTGTGTGTGTGTGTGTGTGTGTGTGTATGTTGTGTGGAGGCCAAATCAGTGAAGTGAGAGACCTTGCCTCAAACAAATAAGGTGGAGAGTGACTGAGGAAGACAGCTGACATCACACTCTGGCCTACACACATTGCCATATGCACATGAGTGCATACACATACATACAATAACATGTACATGAACATACATCACACACATAAAAGAAAAAATAATAATAGATATGTAGCAAAAAAAAAAGATTCATCTAGGCAGTGGTGGTGCACACACTTAATCCTAGCACTTGGGAGGCTGAGGCAGGTAGATCTCCATGAGTTCAGGGCCAAATTGATCTACAAAGGGAGTTCCAGGACAATCATGGCTACATAGTGAGACCCTGTCTGGAAAGAAAAAAGGAAAGAGAGAGACGGGAGGGGGAGGGGGTAAAAAATAAAGATTAAACTAAGTTTAAGTATTAAAGATTTAAAATTAAGTAAAAAAAACCCCACAGTTTTCTTATTCCTCTCAAAGGATTTCCTGTTGTAAATGGCATTTTTTCTTTTTCTTTCTTTTGGTTTTGGTTTTTTGAGATAGGGTTTCTCTGTATGGTTCAGGCTGTCCTGGAACAGCTATGGCTCTGTTACACAGAGAAACCTTATCTCAAAAACAAAAGAAAACAAAACAAACAAATGAAAAATTCTTGTTAGAGGAAAACAAGCATTATCTCTGAAAGCTATTTTCAGTTTTGCTGAAATTTCTGGCTCTTGGCCTGCAGGGCATATAACCAAATTCTTGAGTAAGAATTCCTTTGTCCTCTCCTTTTTTGGAAGCAGGGCCTCATTATGGGGTTCTGGCTGGCCTGGAACTATGTAGACCCTGAGGCCTCAAACCAGACCAGGTGCAGAGATCTGCCTGCTTCTGCTTCCCAAGTGCTAGATCCGTAGATTTCAGGCTCCAGTGTTTGAGAACAGTGCTGGAGTCAGGAGCACATGGGAAGTAAGCTGAAAGAAGAGAGTTCATCCCACTGGCCTCTTTCTTTGCTGTTCTTATACACCAGTCTTCCAGCTGGAGGGTTTCGAAGATCTTGTGCAGATTTCTTCCCAACAACCTCATCTATCTCAGAACTAAGACTAGGGTTCATTCCCACCTCTCTGTCTATTGCTCTATAAAAAAAAAAGTGTTCTTTAAAAAAAAAAAAGATTTGTTTATGTTGCATGTATGTATATATGTGTACCTGAGCATATGTATGTACACCATGGTCATGCAGGTGTGTAGGGAAGCCAAAAGTGGGCATCAGATTCCCTGGTACTGGAATTACAGGTTGTGAGCCTCCCAATATGGGTGCCAGGAACTAAACCTGGGTCCTCTGCAAGAGCAGACAAGCAGACAGTGCTCTTAACCACTGAGCCACCTCCCCAGATCCCCACCTTCCCTTTGAAAGAAACTTTTTTTTTAGGTTTATTTATTTAATGTGTCCGAGTGTTTTGCCTGCCTGTATGTGTGTGCACCATGTGCCCTTAGAGATTGAAAGAAAACCCCGGATCTCCTGGAACTGGAGAAGGGAGGTTATAAACCACCGTATAGATGCTGGGAACAGAATCTAGGTCCTCTACCAGAACAACAAATGCTCTTAACTGCTGAATCTTCTCTCCAAGCCCATTCCCTTTAAAATGTAGCCTAAACTGGCCCTGCACTTTGTAGGTATGACTGGCCTGGAGGTTTTTTGTTTGTTTGTTTTTGTTTTAATTTATTTATTTTATGTGCATTGGTGTGAAGATTCAGATCCCCTAGAAGTGGAGTTACAGACAGTTGTGAGCTGCCATTCGGGTGTCAGGAGTTGAACTCAGGTCCTCTGGAAGAGTAGCCAGTGCTCTTAACAGCTGAGTCATCTCTCCAGCCGATGACCTGGAGTTACTAATATGCCTGCCTCTACCTCCTAAGTGGCATCAAAAGAGCTGGTTTTCTCAAGACTCTGCAACTAAATTAGGTCCTCAGTGGGCCTTCTTTGGAGCATGCATAATCTTAATCATAATTTTAAAATTTGGCAGGCAGTGGTGGTGCATGCCTTTAAAACCAGCACTCAGGAGGCAGAACCAGGTGGATCTCTGTGAATTCGAGGCCAGCCTGGTCTATAGAGTGAGATCCAGAACAGGCTCCAAAACTACACAGAGAGACCCTGTCTCCAAAAACAAAACAAAACAAAACAAAACAAAACTACAGGAAGGGCCTGGGGCTTAAGCTCAGTGGTAGAGTAGTAGAGTCAAGGGCTTGGTTTAGTTTGCTAAACTAAGGCAGAGGAAAATGAACAAAGATAAGACAAAAAAACAACTTGCTTGATGTCAAACTCTATTCACAACCACTTGTGTCTAGCTGGGGGTGTAGCTCAGTGAAAGAGTGCTCACCTAGCTTGTGTGAAGCTGTGGGCTTGATCCTCCATCACTGCCAACAGAAGCAAAAACTGTGTAAATCTCTTTTTGTTCCCTATTTTATCGATGGTTCCTAGTATATCAAGGCAATAGTTAATAAATGTTTGCTGAACAAAAGAGGATGGTGTGAAAACCACAAGCTTCTTCCACTCATAACAATCCTAAGAAGGGTTTCAAGAGCCCGGCCGTGGTGGCGCACGCTTTTAATCCCAGCAGAGGCAGGTGGATCTCTGTGAGTTCGAGGCCAGCCTGGTCTACAGAGTGAGTTCCAGGAAAAGCACAAAACTACACAGAGAAACCCTGTCTCGAAAAACCAGAGAAAGAAAAAGAAAGAAGGAAGGGTTTCAAGTTATTTGTTCTCAGCTGAGGATCGCCGTTTCTTTACCTAGAAAACAATGAAATTTAGGAGAGTTGGTATGACTTTTATTTGCAGGCTGCAATCGAGTCCTTCATCCCTGCTAAACCTGAAGAGACATCGCTTTCAAAATTCTTTATTGTGGTGGCATACACCTTTAATCCCAGCACTCGGGAGACAGGTTCTCTGTAAATTCGGGAGGTGGAATTCTGTAAGTTCGAGGCCGGCCTGATCTACAGAAGCGAGTTCCAGGCCAGCCAAGACTGCACAGAGAGACCCTGCCTCGAAAACAAAAAACAAAACACACAAAAAAAATTTATTAACCTAAATATGCTAACTCATCGGAGAAACAACCTACGTTCAGTCTTGAACATTATAGTCACTCTCAAATCATTTTAGAAAACCAGGAAGGGGTGGGACCTGAGGTCCATACTTTTGAGAGGCCAGAGGGGCGGGTCTTAACCCAGAACGGAAGTTCCTGAGCCTCCCGACGCGTGGGGACACAACTCAGGAACGGACCAAGATGGCGACTCCCAGTGAGGGGCAGCTGTTTGCCGCCGGTATTGAAAAGACTTGGGGTGCAGTTGTTCGTTCCCCTGAAGGGACACCCCAGAAAGTTCGGCAGCTCATAGATGAGGGAATTGTCCCGGAAGAGGGAGGCACAGAAGCGTGAGTTCCCCCAGCTGTGGTTGGGCGCTGGAGTGGCGGGGGCCTGGAGCAGGGGCGGGGGCGCAGCGTACGGGAACTTCAAGCCGTGGCTTAGTGGCTGGGGTTGAATTCTTCATGGAATCTGAAAGAGGTTGGGCTTCTCCGATTTCTTGGCTTTGATAGCCCCCGGATGTACCTGATGCCGCATCACTCGCGAAATTTTGTTAGAAGTCTTTTTTGAGGGAGAAGACTGTTAGCTGAATAAACAAACCTGAATACTAGTTAGGGTTCATGCGATGGATTCTCAGAGTCTGGGGGAAGCTTCGGAACCCCTTTTCCGAAGAAAACTCTTAAGTGCATAGAGCAAATTTACACAGAATCAAAAGTGAAGCCAATTACACGGTTAAAGTAGTTATCAAGATAGCAAAGGGAAATTATGTGGTGACATGCCATTTCCTTCCTCCGGTCTTCCTTCCTTAATTAAATAGTTAATGCTGGGCCAGGAATATAGCTAGCCTGGGGTGCACTAAGCCCAGGGTTTGATCCCTAGCACCACATTAAACAGGTAGTGGTGGCACACAGCTCTGAGCCTGTGGGAGGTGGTTCTGAAGTTTCAGGCCAACTTGAGGCCCTGTCAGAGAAAGGTGTGGGGAGGAAGGAGAGGGAAAGAGAGAGAGTTAAAGTGAGTAAAGTTTTTCTCTTGGTGACAAAGTCACAGATACTGCTTAGACTACAGGGGGTTTGGCGTTTCGTAACCTTGAACTTGAAGCCATGTGATATTTCTCAGAGATCTATGAAATAAATGTTATTTAATTCCCATCCAGGTTTAGGGATCTTCTGATCCCCCGTCCCCCCAGAACCCCATCTTCTTGAGGCTCTTTGTAAATCTCCGAGGAAGATTCATGGAATAATTTTATTTCTTTCAAGTCACAGTTATTGGCGTTATCTTATCGCGAAAGAGGTTTTTAGCTAAGCATGGTGGCTTACTCTTGTAATACCAGCACTTGAAAGCCTGAAGCAAGAAGGTGGTTGTCAATTCTGGGTCAGCTTGTTATATAGTGAGTTCCAGGGCCAGCCTGTTACAAAACCAGAGCTAGTCAAGATGGCTCAGTAGATAAAGCACCTGCTGTGAAAACCTCTCCTAGAACCCCCTTAAAGGTGGAAGGAAAGAACTGATTCCCCAAAGTCTCTCACACACCCCCCATGCATGCATAAAAAATAAAACAAATAAGCAAACAAACAAATGGTTCTTGTCTTAGCAGTTCTACCTCCCTGCTAACCCCAGGAAGGACACTGGAGGCTGTTGGCATGCCTTCACTGAAAATGTTTGGGTTTTTTTGGCTTTTCAAGGCAGAGTTTCTTTGTATAGCCCTGACCTTCTGTACACCAGGCTGGCCTTGAACTCACAGAGATCTCCCTATCTCTGCCTCCTGAGCACTGGGATCAAAGGCATGTGCCACCACTGCTTGGTCTATTTGGTTTTATTTAAATTGTATTTTTCTGAAGTTTTTTTTTCTTAAAATAGATCTTGTCTTTGACTTGAATATCCTAATTGAGATAGGGAGAACAAGGGTCCATATAGATAGCAATATCTAAGTTATTCTTTCTCATATGGAGAGTTAAATTTCTGGGCCAGCAGAATGGCTCATCAGGTAAAAGTGCTTGCCATATAAGCCTGGTGACCTGAATTCAAGCCCTGAACCCACATAAACGTGGAAGAAAAGATATGACTCCACAAAGTTGTTCTTTGACCCCCCATACATGTGCCCAGGAACATTCATTCACGTATATATCACACATACACACACATGCATGTGTGTACACAGTATTAATCCTAACACTTGAGAGGCTGAAGCAGGAGGATTGCTATGAATTCCAGGCCAGCCTGGGTTATAGAGTGAACTCTGTCTCAAAAAAAGAAAAAGAGCCGGGTGTGGTGGCGCTTGTCTTTAATTCCAGCACTCAGGAGGCAGAGGCAGGTGGATCTCTGTGAGTTCAAGGCCAACCTGGTCTACAAAGTGAGTTCCAGGACAGCTAGGCCTGTTACACAGAGAAACCCTGTCTCAAAAAAGAAAGAAAAAGAAAAGAAAGAAAAAGAAATTTTTCTCTGAGGTGGTTTAAATTGTATTATTATTCAATACCTGAATCCTTGAAAGCCTTATTTTATATTTACTAAGGTTATTCAAAATATTATTTGAGAACTGTGAATGAGCTAGGAGAGTCTGGCTAAACTGTAAAGAGTTGTGACTGCCAGATTGAAGACTTTAGAGTCTATTTAATCAGTATTATGGAGAAACAGGGTATATTAAGCAGAGGAATGGACTGACTGGAAGGGTGACCGACAGTTGAGATGATTTTTAGAAACTTAAAATCTAGTTTGGGTTTAATCTTTGATATGTGTAGATTTAAGCAGAGTAATACAGAGAAGGTCACTAACAGTCCTACTACTTGGTTTCAGAAAGGATACATCTGCCACATTCCAGTCAGTCAATGGATCACCTCAAGCAGAACAGCCCCCATTGGAATCTACAAGCAAAGAGGCCTTTTTTCACAGAGTGGAAACCTTTTCTATATCCTTTTCAGTTCATGTAAGGGGAAACCTGCTGCAGAATTGTTACTCTGGAGTCCTGTTCTGCTTACTCTGATCTTTTGTTCTTTATGTGTTTTGCCTGTAAGTGAATCACATGTGTGCAGTGCCCACAGAGTCCAGAAGAGGGCATCAGATCCCCTGGAATGGAGTTACAGATGGTGGTTACCCACCACATGCTGGGAATTGAACTGGAACCCTCTAGAAGAGCAGCCAGTGCTCTTAACTGCTGAGCCATCTCTCTACCCCTTATTCTGATCTTTTAAACCAAAGAATCAGTGTTGGTAAGAACTTTTCTATGAAAGTAGCTGGAAGTTTTCCTGTGTCCTACCTGGTCCCGCAGCTGCTTAGACCCAAGTAAACACACAGAAGCTTATATTAATTATGAACTGTATGGTCTATGGCAGGCCTCTTGCTAGCTAGCTCTTATATCTTAAATTAACCCATAACTATTAATCTATGTATGGCCACATGTTTCCTGGCTTTACCTGTGCCCCATTACATGTTGCTTCTTGGGCGGCTGGCTCAAGTCTTTCCCCTCTCCTTTCTCCTCTCTGTATATCTGTTTGGATTTCCCGCCTGCCTCTAAGCTGCCTCACCATCGGCCAAACAGCTTTATTTATCAACCAATCAGAGCAACACATATTCACAGCATACAGAAAGACATTCCACAGCAATATGTTATTGCTTAAATGGTCAGTTGAGGGATAAATCAAATCTTTTGGTTTGTTTGTTTTGTTTTTGAGACAGGGTCTGGAACTTGCCTCCCAAGATCAGCTTCATAGTTCTTCTGTCTGGTCTCAAATGCTGGGATGATAAATGGGAGCCACTGTGCCCAGCTGATCTTTTCTCTTTACAGAAGAACAAAACAAAACAAAATCCTGAGAGAAGGATAGCTACTGATGCGTCTGTGTAGTATGTTTTCACATGTGTTCTCACCCATGATCTTTAACTCGGTCCTGTGGACATAAGTACTTTTACTGCCGTACTGGTTTTGAGTGGACGGCAGTGCTGGGAATCGAACCTAGGGCCTCGTGTATGCCAGGCAAACTCTCCACTGAGCTGTAGTCCCAGCCTTGTTATACTCAATTTATAGATGACAGAAAAGAACAAACAAACACAACAAAGCCAGAAGAGTAGTCATGGGAGTGGTTACACCACCAGCCCATCATCCTGCTAGCAAGTGGAGGAGCCAGGACTGTGAGCTGATGGGAAGCGCACTACTGTCTTGACAGTTTCTAGGTCCCTGGTGTATATTAGTCACTGTTGCATGACAAATTGCTCTAACATTTAGTGGCTTTAAACAACTATTATCACATAAACTCTGTGGACTATGAATCCAGACACAGACTAGTTTTAGTTTTATTTTGTTTTTCTTGTTTTATTTTGTTTTTGAATTTATGTATCTACTCGTGTGTATGCCGTGGGCGGGGAGAATCCCAAGGAGGCCAGAAGAAGGTATCAGATCTAGAGTAGGAGTTACAGGCAGTTGTGAGCACCTGCTGTATGTGCTAGGAACCGAACTTGGTCCCTGGAAGAGCAGCTGCAGGTATTCTTAGCTACTGAGTTAGCTCTCTAGCCCAATTTGGTTTTTTCCAGGCAGGCTTTTTCCTATATGGCCCAGGTGGACATGGAACTCGTTACATAGCCCTGGCTGGCTTTGAACTCATGATCTTCCTGCCTTTGCCTCTCTGATGTGGGAATTACAAATGTATACCACTGTGCTCGGCAGTGTAGCAGAGGTTCAGGTTTCCTTAGAGGCATCAATGAAGGGCATCCAATGCAAGAGAGATAGGAGAGGCCCTGGGTCCAAGTTCTCTTATGATTATTAGCAGGTTCGCTTTCTTGTTACTGTCCCACTGGGGGCTGCAGGCCTGTGCTGTCCAATGGGAAGAAACCTCCCTTGGTGCCTTATAACGTGGGACTCTATTGAAACAGTTCACAACTTAGCAGCTGGCTTACATCACAGTGAACAAGTGAAACAAGATGAAAGCCAGATTATTTTCTTATTAAATGTTTTGTTTTGTTTTGAGATAGGGTCTCACTTTGTGGCTCTGGCTGTCCTAGAACTTACTTTATAGACCAGGCTGGCTTGAACTCACAGAGATCTTCCTGGCTGTGCCTCCCAAGTACTAGGATTAAAGGTGTAGGCCATGAGGCCTGGCATTAAATGTTCTTTTTAAAATTAACTTTTTATTATGTGTACTTATTTAGTGTATAGAGACATGTGTATGTAAATGTGTGCCATGCTGTACATTTGGAGGTTAGAGGACAACTTGTGAGAGTATCTTCTCCTCCATCCTGTGAGTCCCAGAGATAAAGCTCAGATGATTAGGTTTAGCAGCAAGCACTTTTCCCACTGAGCCCTCTCACTGGCCCCACACTCATTTTTGTGACTTCATCTCAGAAGACAACCCATCCCTTTTACCATATTCTGATTTTTTTTTTTTAATAAACAAAATGTGTTTATTGGGATGGTTCCCACTCATCTTGAATCAGGTGCTCTTCTGTGCTGCTTCCTCCTGAAGGAGCATCCTCTGTCAGACTTGCTTTTCCACGCGTAGGCTGACAGAGGACAGTAGAGCAGCTAACACACACCGTTTGTGCATGGCAAAAGACCGTGGTGATCTTACAGCATCCTGGGCATTTCACATCCATAAAGTAGGAATTGGGGCTCTGTACCAGGCGCTTTTTCTTGTGTTTCCTCTTCTCCTCTTCTGGAGAGGGATAAAGGAGATCCTTTACAAGAGGCATGTTCTCTCAGGGAGGTCGTCACTGCCGGAAAGGCCATATTCTGATTATTAAGACAAGATCCCAGAGCAGCTTATGTTCAGGACAGGATTACCCAAAGGTATGAGTACCAGAAAGCAGACTAGAGCTGCCCTCAAGTGGCCCACTCTGCTCTTGCAGAAGGTTTCATTATCTCTAGCTTCTTCTTCTTTTTTTTTTAATTTTGTGTGTCTCTGTGTGTGTATATGTGTCTGGGTATGTGCATGTGAGTGTGGGTGTTCACAGGGGCCAGAAGATGACATCAGATCCCCTGGAGCTGGAGTTACAGGCTGTTGTCAGCTGCCATGTGATTGTTGGAAATCAAACTCTGGTCCTCTGTAAGAGGAGCACTCTCTTAACTGCTGAGTTCTCTCTTTGGCCCCTAAAATAAACCTCCCCCCTTTTTTTTTTTTTCTGGTTTTTCAATACAGCATTTCTCTGTGTAACCCTGGCTGTCCTGGAACTTGCTCTGTAGACCAAGCTAGCTTCAAACTCAGAGACTCACCTGCCTCTGTCTCCAGAGTGGTGGTAAGTACCACTATGCCCAGCAAAATAAAATCTCTTAAGGTAAAACATAAGCAATGAGATTTTTGCTATTCAGGATCAATACATGTTTAAGGACACTTTCCTAGATACATAATTAAAGATGTTATCTGCTGCTATGTGGTAGTGGTGGTGGTGGTGGTGGTAGTGGTGGTGCATGCCTTTAATCCCAGCACTCAGGAGGCAGAGGCAGGCAGATCTCTGTATTTGAGGCCAGCCTGGTCTATACAGCAAGTTCCAAGACAGCCAGGGCAAGAAAGAGAAAACCTGTGTCAAAAAACGAGAGAGAGAGAGAGAGAGAGAGAGAGAGAGAGAGAGAGAGAGAGAGAGGCTGTCTGCTATTTAAACCGCATGTACTAAGTGGGGTGTGGTGGTGTATACCTGTAATCCCAGCACTTGGAGACTGGAGAAGGAAAACCACACATTTGAGACCATTCTGGGATATATAGTAAGACCCTGTCAAAAAAGAAAATTGAAAGTGGGGCTGGAGAGGTGGCTCAGTGGTTAAGAGTGCTTACTGCTCTTTCGGAAGACCCAAGTTCAGTTCCCAGCACCCACACTGGAGGCTCACAACTGCCCACAACTCCAGCTCCAGGGAATCCAGTGCTCTTTTCTGGACTCTATGGGCACCTACATAAAAATAATGTATTTATAGTACTAATTTATACGTGTAGTCCATCATAATTAAACTTGGGGGAGAGACTAGCTAAGATTCTTTCCTGTTTCCCACTGTATTAGAAAGGAAGGTGGACGTGGTGCATTAGGGACCTAGACAAGGGCCATTTGGGCCTTCATGGTCCCTTGTCTTAGGTCCATCAGAGCTAGAGCTTTCACGGGCTCTCTCAGGCCCTCGTATTTCGGGTTAAATGAAAGCAGGTGGCCTCTGTGTTCTGTCTCCCCCCCCCCCCACACACACACACAGTAATAAAAGAAGCTTTGTGTTGTGTGTTTTAAAGATGGATTCTCGGGGGCTGAACAGATACAGAGAGAAGAATAATTGGCTCTCAGTGGCAGAGTACATGCTGCTCAGACAGCTCACAGTTGCTTGTAACTCCAGTTCTAGGGATCCAACCCAGTTCCTCTGGCCTCCGAGGCACTACCACTCACATGTGTGCACACACCCATGTACTAACCCACACACGAACATAATTAAAAATAACAAAATGAATCTTCTTGTTTGTTTGAGATAGGGTCTCTCTCTGTTAGCCCTGTCTGTCCTGGAACTCCTTCTTTTTTTTTTTTTTTTTTTTTTTTTTTTTTTTTTTGAGACAGGGTTTCTCTTTGTAGTTTTGGTGCCTGTCCTGGATCTCACTCTGTAGACCAGGCTGGCCTCGAACTCACAGAGATCCACCTGCCTCTGCCTCCCAAGTGCTGAGATTAAAAGCGTGCACACTAAAGGCGTGCGCATCGCAGTCTGGCCTGGAACTCCTTTTGTAGACCAGGCTGGCCTCAAGACTCACAGAGACCTCCCTGCCTCTACCTTCCAGATGATGGTATTAAGGGTATGCACCACCATGCTTAGCTTTAACAGACACACAGACAAGACACATGCACACGCACACTTTTTTTAAAAAAAAAAAAACAAACATCTTTTGAAACAAAGTTTCTCTGTGTAGCCCTGGCTGTCCTGGAACTACCTCTGTAGACAGGCTGTCCTCGAACTCAGAGATCTGCCTGCCTCTGCCTCCTGAGTGCTGGGATTAAAGGCATGCACCACCACTGCCCAGCCTAAATACATACAATTTTTTCAAGATAGGCTCTTACTGTGTTGTGCAGGATGGTCCTGTCCTCATGGGCCCAGATTGTCCTTCTGTTCAACCTTTTTAGTAGCTAGAACAATAGGCATGCTATAAAGTAAACATTTGAGTCTTTCTAGACAAAAAGTTCATAATTTTCCCCCCTGCTTATTACTTGTGCCCAGTGTCCTGAAAAGCATATGTTTGTGCTTTAAAAATGGTCGTGAGGCTGTAGAGATGGTCAGCGGTAAAGAGTCCTCACCGCTCTTCCAGAGGATCTGCTTTTGATTCCCAGGACCCATGTGCAGTTCACAACTGTCTCTAACACCAGTTACAGGGGTATAATCACCCTCTTCTGGCCTGTGTACACTGCATGCACATGATGCACAGACACATGGAGGCAAAACATGTAAAATAAATGAATCCCTAAAATTTTTTAAATAAAAGTAAGTGATCTTTAGTGGCTGGAGTGATGGGTCACACCTGTAATCTTAGCATTGGAAGGGTAAAGCAGAAGGATTTTCAGGAGTTTGAGGCCAGCCTAGGCTACAGAGTGAACTCTACCCTAAAAACAGAGAGGCTGGTGAAAAGACTCGGTGGACAGAATAGTTTCTGCATAAGCACAAGGACCAGAGTTAGGATCCCAGAACCCACATAAAAGCTGAGTGGACAGGGCAACCTACAGGTAATCCCAGCATGTGGGAAGCAGAGACAGGATCCCTGGAGCTAGCTGGCTGCCAACATGAATGTTTATGCACTGTATGTATCACATATGTGGCTGGTGTCCACAGAGGTCAGAGGATGTAAGATCCCTTAGAACTGGAGTTACAGATGGTTTTTGACCCACTGTGTGAGTATTGGAAACTGAACCCAAGTCCTCTGCAAAAGCAGCAAGTGCTCCTAACTGCTGAGCCATCTCTCCAGCCCTGCCAGACTAGCTGAAATGGCAAGCTACGGGCTCAGAGAGCCTTCTGTCTCTGTATATAAAGTGGACACGTGTGCCCCTGCACATGCAAACAAGTACACATATGCGTGCACACAACACATATACACACACAAAATTAAAAGGCTTTGCCATTTTCTGTTTTGGTTTTTGAGACAGGGTTTCTCTGTGTAGCCCTGGCTGTCCTGAAACTACCTCTGTCGCCCAGGCTGGCCTCGAACTCAGAGATCCACCCGCTTCTGCCTCCCGAGTGCTGGGAATTATATAGGCCATTGTCTTTACTGTCTACTTCTAATGAGTGTATTCATTAAAAGTAGATTTGTTTAAAATGTGCTCAAGTTTTAATTGTGCTTGGTCTTCATATACGTGGTTTTTCTTGACATGAGTACTCGTTGAAATGGGCAGGGAAGCCCCCAGAGCTGTCTCCGCTTATCTGCGCCAAGTATGGCTGGGTCACAGTTGAATGTGATATGCTCAAGTGCTCCAGCTGCCAGGCTTTCCTCTGTGCCAGCTTACAACCAGCTTTTGACTTTGGCAGATGTAAGTATAGTTACAGACCACATTTTTCTCCACGTTCAAAGACACACGAACTGGTAACATAGCCAGTGGTAGAGTACTAGCTTAGGCCATCTGTCTGAGTGAAGAATGTGCCATATTACGTATGACTAGGTGAAGTTGTGATAGCCTTCCCCCATCAGCCTCAGTTGTTCTGCTATGGAGTGGCCTTGATATTGTGCTTTCTAGATAGACAGCAGTATGTTTACCTTTTAATCACAAATCTGGACTTTCAGAGCAGAGAGGATACTCTGAAGGCCCATGCTTTTGAAAGCCCAGCTTCCAGGTTGCACAACATACTTCCTTTGTACCAACAAAGGATCTTAATTTGAAACTTTTTTGTGATAAGTATTAAGATGATGGAATTGCCATTGTTACCGTCTTTTTAAGTGTCTCTTAATTATTATTTATGTATTTAAATGTATGTGTGGTTAGCTTTGTTGTCTCAAAGATTCTCAGCTCCTCAGACTTTGAATCTGTATAGTGTGTAATAATTGCTACCTCTTGTGGCTTTCAGATAAGGAACGATGTGCTGAGCTCAAGAAGTCTTTGTGCAGTGCCCATGAGAAGTTCTGTTTTTGGCCCGACAGTCCTTCTCCAGGTACGCAGTCTAAGGATGTCCATTTCTCCTGGGCCATCACATTCCTAATAGTGCCGTTTTCTCCATTTCTCCTGGGCCATCACGTTCCTAATAGTGCCGTTTTCTCCATTTCTCCTGGGCCATCACGTTCCTAATAGTGCCGTTTTCTCCATTTCTCCTGGGCCATCACGTTCCTAATAGTGCCGTTTTCTCCATTTCTCCTGGGCCATCACATTCCTAATAGTGCCGTTTTCTCGTGAAAACCTAGTCTTTGAAGTTGCTTCTGTTCTCCTGTTTGTGATTTTCAAGACCTTGCATTTATTTATCACTAAACTTTCCCAGGTTTGTCCTACCAGCTGTGCATGTCTGTGTGTGTGTGTGTGTGTGTGTGTGTGTGTGTGTGTGTGTGTGAAGTTGTAGGTGGCCTTTTGAATCTTCACAAGGTAGGTAATATAAACTCAGTTGTTTTAGACAAGGGAATTAAGAATTAGATCAGGAGACAGAGGCAGGTGGATTTCTGTGAGTTGGAGACCAGCCTGGTCTACACAGTGTGTTCCAGGGGTCATAATATGAATTAGAGAGAAGCCATAACTATGATTTACCTGATTCTAAACTCTGCTTTTCCACTGCATTAAACAGCCCCATGTTCTGCCTTGGCTTCCTTTGGAAGGTATACTTAGGTGGAGTTTCTCTGTGTACCAGCAGTCGCTCCCATGTAACCACACAGAGACTTATTACTAATTATAAATGCTTGGCCAATAGCTTAGGCTCATTTTTAGCTAGCTCTTGTAACTTAAATTAACCCATTTCTATTCATTTGTGTGCTGTCTTGAGGCTCGTTGACCTCATCTATGAACTTCCCAAGTTGCTTCTTCTGCATCTGGCTCATGACTCCCCAGACTCTGCCCTTCTTCTTCCGAGTGTTCTCTCTGCCCAGAAAATTCTGCCTAGCTGTTGGCCTGTCAGCTTTTTATTAACAATGAGAGCAACACATTTTCACAGTGTACAGAAGGGTTATTCCACAGCCTTTCCCTCTTTCTGTCTAAATAAAAAGGAAGGTTTTAACTTTAACATAGTAAAATAACATATAACAAAAACAAATTCAAATAAGAATTACAGTTACAATATCCAGTCCATTTGTATATCTTATCTTTGTGAGTCTAAAGTTTTATACCTAATTTGCCTTTTTATCATAACTAAGGAAAACTTTAAGTCTAATTATTTAGTCTTTAACTCCATCAAAGACCCCAGAAGGGTATCATGTTACCTAATGACAGGGACATCTGGCTTCCTAGAAAGTTACCCAAAGTTCTTCTGTAATGTTGGGCATCCATCTTTGGTCTGTAGGCCTAGGATATCTGACAGACATTTTTGAGAAGCGGGGGATTTTGAAGGACTGTCCTACCTTGTCTTGACAAAGTTTGGCTGTCGCTTTCTTTTGTGTCCTGCTGGTTCAGTTTGGACAGTAAACTGTCAGCAGTTGAGGTGAGGACAGTTTTTTTTGCCCAAATGGCTAGCTTTTGCCATGAGGAAAGCAAACTCCATACAGAGTTTATTCATTGCCCATTATCCTCTTTTGAAGCAAATTGGTGCTGTCAGGAGCAGACATGTCTCACTGTCATGAAAAGCCTTAAGTTATTAAACATATTAAATGCCATATTCTGTATGTCTTTGAAGTGTTTGAAGACCATCTGTCTATCTAAATATATCTCTATATGACCTTGAAAACATGCCTAACATGACTATTATATGTAGATGTAACCAACCGTCTTATTAAATAAGAAGAAACACAGAGCCAATACAGAGATGAAAGCCAAGAGGTCAGAACAATAGCTAAGAGCTAAAAATCTTACCCTTCACTGTCGCTGTTGCCCTACCTCTCCGAAAGAGAGCTACTTCTTGTGTGTCTGTCTTTTTATAGTGTTTCTGTTCTGCCTTCTCATTGGTTGTAAACCTAACCACATGACCTCCTAATCACTGCCTGTCTGTACAGACCTCCGTGGTTGGTATTGAGATTAAAGGCGTGTGTCTCCAATGCTGGCTATATCCTTGAACACAGAGATCCGCTTAGCTCTGCCTCCCAAGAGCTGAGATTAAAGGCGTGCACCACCACCGCCCAGCTTCTGCTAAGGCTTGCTATTAGCTCTGACCCCCAGGCAACTTTATTTATTAACATACAAATCACATTTTAGTACAAATAAAATATCGCCATAATTATAGATGACTAACTACAAACTTGTAATTTCCAATTATATATTACATTTTAAATGAGATGCATAAGCACAATACCCCAAACAAGAGTAGAAACATACATATAGTATAGCAAAAATAACTTTAAATTTGTATCAATAAATCAAAATCCATACCAGTGTAAAATATTTTGAGATTGTTTTTTGGATTAAAGTAGATTCAATAATCTACCCTTTTTCCTATCATTCCTATATCATAACCCCCTTTTTTCTTTTAGAATTTAACTCCTCTGTCTAGCTCTTTTTTTTTTTTTTACTATGACCATTAGCAACTTGTAACCACCCCCCCAAACAATGACATTCATAATCTATTGAATAACCAAAACTCATCCATGCCCCATCTCTTGGGAATGTAGTCATCATTATCTAGACTACTTCCTGTTGTTTGTGGGCTCTGGTATCTTTGGGGGAACCTTGAGAAAATCAGGATAGTTGTTAAGACTTGACTGGAGTATTCTCTGAGGCTGGATCATCTCAGCCAACAGCCTTGAAGCTGTTTTAGATGCTGGATCACCTGGGCCATCCATTTTTATTGGTATCTGGTCCCCTTACTCTGAAAATATATAAACTTTTAAAGGGAGCATACTTATCTGTATTAATACAAGTATAGACTGTGCATTGTACACAAGTCAGCCAAAAATTACTTTTTGTTTTATGTTTGAGCAGGTAAAATATATATCATGTGTCTTGGAGTTCTTCTAGATTTATTTCTTTATGAATGTAGTCAGAATTTTCAAGGGGTCTTCCTCAATCAAACCTGATCCATGTCAACCTGGAATGAATCCACAGCCTCTCATTTCCTGTGGAAATAAAAGCATAACCTCTTCTCCAAAGTAACATATCATTTGACTTCCATTTTGAAGTCAAGACATTTTTAAAATATGTAGATTGGTTTAATCCAGTGTGTCTTAGCAACTGTTATTCCTTCATTAACAATCAAAAAAATCTAAAGACAACAAAATAACATACATAATCCAGGCTCTCTTTGTATTTCCCATCTTTATATGACTTATTATTGTTTATTTTACTTTACTCCTTTTTTAAGGTCTTGACTTTATTATCTTTAAACTATTTTTTAATCTATGACTATATATACCTTTTCTCTTTTGTCTCCCAAGCCTATGTATATTTTTAAACACACTGTTACCTATTTACATCTGGATCTGTCTTTACTGAGCATCTGTATTGTTCTTTGATCACATAAGATGAATCTTAAACTGCTGTCAGCTACAGGCACTGCTCAACGTAGTGTATGGCAGCTGGCTCCTCCCCGTGGTTCCCTGAGAGCTTAGCCGTGGAGGTGCTGGTGGGAGCCATGTTTACTGCCCCGGCTCTGGGAAGTTGTTGGGTACACATTGTCACCCAATAGTATACTGCTCGCTGCTCATAAACCCCATTTAAGTGTTCCGTAGCAGGGCCTTTTAAAAGAGCCGTGCCTGTGTTTGCCAATAGCACTGAGCCAAGGAAGCCTCCTCTTAAAGGAGCCATGCTGCTGTTTGTTGCTAGTATTGGGCCTACACAAGAAAAGGTGGTTATTAGGAAGCTGCATTTGGCTCCGTTTTTTGTGTACTTAGAATCTTTTTTTAAGCTTTGTTAGATCTTATGTGGAAATTCTGACCCCATGTTGGAACGCCATATGTAGGTGGACTTTTCTTTTCCCCCCAGCCAGTTCCCAAATAACCACACAGCAACTTATTCTAAACTATAAATGTTCGGCCAATAGCTCAGGTTGTTACTAGCTAACTCTTACATTTTAAATTAACCCATATTTCTTATCTATGCTCTGCCACATGGCTTGGTACCTTTTCTCAGTACGGGAAGTTCATCTATCTCTCCATGTCTCCTTGAAATTCTAAGATTCTTCCTCCTTCTTCTTCCGAGCTTTCTCTTGATCTGGTTCTCCTGCCTAACCTTATCCTGCCTAGCTGTAGGCCAGTCAGCTTCTTTATTAAATCAATCACAGTGACATATATTCACACAGTGTAAAGGAATATTCCACAGCAGGTATATAAGTAGCACTAGCAGTGGCGGTTAACAGGGTTTGGTAACCACAGAACTCCAGGACTTCCAATTGACCATACACCAAATGAAGATGATACAACCTATAGCTTTATTACAGTAAAGCAGTGTGTAACAACCCTGAAGTAAGAGTAAACTGAAGCCTGCCTCAGCAAGAGTCAAGAGAAACCAGGTCCTGTGTCCTCCCTATAATAAGGACCATGCAGGACAGTCTTTGTTATATCAGACTACTGGTATGTATACAGAATACTGCTGAATAAGAGAGCCCAAAATGTACTATCAACTGGGAGTTTTAATAAAACATTATTTGATGGTATATGTGTATATTCACATATTGAGATCAGAGGATAACTTATGGAAGACTTTTTTCTTCTTCCCCCATATGAAGCCCAGGGATTAAACCCAAGTTTGACTTGGTCGATAGTGCTTTTACCCACTGAACACTCTTGCTGGCCCTCAGCTGAGATTTTTTAAGTATTCTCTTGTTCAGCTGACACATCTCTGCTAAGTAAACAGATTCAACAGCAGAGCCCTCTGGTGGAAGATCTCTCCAAGTCCAGGTACAAGCTTCCTCAGTGCTGATCATTCACCTGTGTTGTGGTTACTGGTCAGTGACATCTAGGTATATTGTTCTGTTTTCAGAAGGAGGGTTCAAGCTGATTCCAAGGTCACTGTGGCTAGGAATATTCCATGACCACCAACAGAAAAGCCAGTCAGAAATGACTAGATTTCTCTCTCCTGATGACGTCGTTAAAATGAAAGTGACTTAACACAGGGATTTTCTGTCTCTGGCCTATTTTCTTTTCCCCTGTGTCGTGTGGCCCAGCTCAGTCCTGTGCAGATGTGAGGTTATTTCTGGTCAGCCACCGAGGCCCTCTGTAGGGTTTGCCTGGACATCTGTTGGTGGTTCCCAGCTCCTGTTACTATTTGCTGTTTTCTAGATCCACCCACAACTTGACTCTCCTTGAAGAACTTCTAATTCCTATCTAGAGCTCTTTGATCATGACTCATTTCAAATACCTCCTTAACATTTCTGCTAATATTATAGGTACCTGGCACTCAGCAGTCCAAAGCTGAACTCTATCCAATACCTCAAAGTTTGCCCTAACTTTCCCATCCAGTTATTTTTACAAGAAATTTGGAAGTCCATTTTATTATCTTTATGTTTTTCTTTTTAAAAAAAATTACTTAATTATTTACACGTATGGGTATTTTGCCTACATGTATATTTATACACTTTCTACTAGTATCCTTAGAGGCCATAGGAGGGTGTTGGATCCCCTGGGACTGGAGTTATAAACAGTTGTTCAGTTCCATATGGGTTCTAGCAATCAAACTTGGGTCCTCTGGAAGAGCAGCTGTAAACAGAGGCTTTTTTCTGTCCCGCCTGTCCTGCAGCTGCTTGTAAATAATCATTTAGAGGCTTGATATTAATTACAAACCATTTGGCCTATTGCTCAGGCTTATTACTAACTAGCTCCTACAACTAGAGTAACCCAATTCTATTAATCTGTGTGTTGCCATGTGGCCATGGTGTTACCGGTCTGCTGGCATCTTGCTCCTTGGGCAGCTGGATGGTGTCTGTCCCTGACTCCACCCTTCTCCCTCTATCTCTGCTTGGATTCCTCACCTGACTCTTATCCTGCCTTGCCATAGGCCAAAGCAGCTTTATTTATTAACCAATGGGAGTAACACATATTCATAGTGTACAGAAGGACATCCCACATCAAGCAGCCATTGCTCCTAACCACTGAGCCATCTCTCCAGCCCTTTTTTTGTTTGTTTTACCTCAGACAGGGTCTCATGGTGTCACCCTAGCTGGGCTGAAACTTGATATATAGACCAAGCTGGCCTTGAACTCAGTGATCTGCCTCTCCCTCTGCCTCCCAAAAGCTGTAATTAAAGGTGTGTGCCAGGCCAGGGCTGGAGAGATGGCTCAGTGGTTAAGAGCACTGGGTACTCTTAAGGAGGACCTGGGTTTGACTCCTAGCACCCACGTGGTGGCTCACAACCATCTGAATTCCAGTTCCAGGAGATCTTTCATCCTCTCTGACTTCCACAAGCACCAGCCATGCATGTGGAGAACATAACAGACATGCAGGCAGAATTCTCACATACATAAAAATAAAACTAGAAACATACTTTTTAAAAGAGACGTATCACCACGCCTGGCCATTGTTTTCCTTCTCTAAAGATTTATTTTATGTGTATGTGTGCATACATAAAAGTATGTAGGTACACTAGAGGTGTGCAGGAGTCCTGGGAAGGCACCACAGGCACCAGATCCCTGAAACTGAAGTTACAGACAACTTTACCATCATGTGGGTGCTGGGAACTGAACCCTGATCCTCTGCAAGATCAATCAGCATTCTTAACTACTTGCCATCTCTCCAGCATACCCATTCTTTGTTTGTTTGTGGTTTTTTGTTTTGTTTTATTTTATTTATTTATTTTTTTTGGTTTTTTGAGACAGGGTTTCTCTGTGTAGCTTTGTGCCTTTCCTGGGACTCACTTGGTAGTCCAGGCTGGCCTCGAACTCACAGAGATCCGCCTGGCTCTGCCTCCCGAGTGCTGGGATTAAAGGCGTGTGCCACCACCGCCCGGCTTGGGGGTGTTTTTGAGATAAGGTCTTATTATGTAGCTCTGGCTATTCTGGAACTCACTATGTAGACCAGGCTGGTCTTAAACTCACGGAGATCCTTCTGCCTCCCAAGTGCTGGGATTAAAGGTGTGCACCTCTATGCCTGGCTGGGTTTTTTGGTTTGTAGTTCAGGTTGTCCTAGGACTCAATATGTAGGCTGCCTAGAATTTACTATGTAGCCAGGATGACCTTGACTTCTTGGTAATCTCTTCTACAGCCTCCCAAGTGCTGGGATTACAGGAATGAGCCACCATACATAGCTTTAGATGTTTTTCCTTATTACCAACCTTGTCCTTACTCTTCCTCCAAAGATCTCAGATACAGCTTTCAATAATATCATCTGTTAGTTTGGCTTCTTAATATTTAGGTAACTTTTATGTGGCGTAAAGACTATCCATTCTTACTTATATGCCAATGCCTAATTTACTGGGCATTCCTAATACATATAATTTGTTGGGATTTGTTTTAGTTTTTGAACTAGGCAGGCCTTATACTCAACACATAGCTGAGGATGGCCTTGAACTCCTGATTCTCCTGTCTATGAGTACTGGGACTGTAGGCATGTGCCACCAGGACCTGGCTAATAATTACAGTTTTTATGGTAATTTTTCTAATATTCATTAATAATAATAAATTAAATCCCTTTAAATATTTTAAATGAGTTACAAATTTACTAGAACTTAATATTTTTTATATATGTGCATTCTTTAAACTGTATACAAATGCATTAACTATAAAGCATATTTAAGCTTATTGTAAAACTTGTTGACACCTTGCTTTTTTGTTTTGGTTTGGTTTTTGAGACAGGGTCTCACTATGTAGTTCTGGCTATCCTGGAACTAGCTCTGTAGACGAGGCTGGCCTCGAACTCACGGAGCTCCACCTGCCTCTGCCTCCCCAGTGCCTGTTGCACCCTGCTTTTTAATTAGCCAGATAAGAAGAACCTTTTCTCTCTTCATCTTTCCTGTGTAATCTCTCACTCTCTAAATGCATTTTCCCAGCACTCAGAAGCACAAAAGGACTGTTGAATATTTGAGGCCAGTCTCAGCTACAGTGTGAAAACCTACCTCAAAACACAGCCCCACAAATGTTTTCCTGTGTTTTGTTTTTGTTGAAGAATAACTTACTGAATTCCCTAGAAGGGAACAGCGCTCTGGGCAGGAACTAAAATGCTTCCTGCTCATTTTTGGTCTTTGAGAGACCATCTTGACATGTAGTTCTGATGGTTGTTCTAGAGTTTACTATGTAGACCAGGCTGTCTTTCTGAACTTGCCACAGTGCAAGTTTGGGGGCTGCAGCAGGCATGCACCCCTCTGCCCAGCTGTTTTCATTCTTTTTTTTGAGAGAACGAAAGTCTTGTGTAGCTCAGACTGTCTTTAGATGTGAGCCAGTCCTCCTGCCTCAGTCTCTTGAGCACTCAGAGTACAAGTGTGCATCACTCTGCCTGGCTTGTATTTTCGTTCTTTTCTTTTTAAATTTTTTTATTAATGAAGTTTTGAAATTGTATGTGTATGGGTGTTTTGCCTGCATGCATGTCTGTATCATGTGTGTGCCTGGTGCCTGAAGAGGCGAAAAGAGGGCAGTGGATCCTCTGGAACTGGAGTTACAGACAGTTATGAGTCACCATGTGGAAGAACAAGTGCACGTAACTCCAGAGCCATCTCTCCAGCCCCATGCCTGGGCACCAGACATCCAAATCAGGCCCTCAGCTGTCACAGCAGGACTTTACTGCTGCTTGAGCCGTCTGCTTAGTCCACAGGCTTTTATGATAATTTTTTGAGATCATATAACATTTGCTCTTTCCCATTCTTCCTCCAACCCCTCCCGTGTACATTTCTTGCTGTCTCTCAAATTTATGACCTCTTTCTCTAATTGTTGGTATGTGCGTGTGTGTATATATTCCTAAAAATATAAATACAACCTGCTCAGTCTGTATAATGTTACTTTAAAAAAATATTTACGTAATTTATGTGCATTGATGTTTTAGCTGCATGTCTGTCTGTGTGAGGATGTCAGATTTTGGAGTTGCAGACAGTTGTGAGCTGCCATGTGGGTGCTGGGGATTGAATCCAGTCCTCTGGAAGAGCAGCCAGTGCCCTTAACTGCTGGGCCCTCTCTCCAGCCCTGTAATGTTACTTTTATGTGTGTTTTCAGGTCTGGCCATTTGGAACTGGGTAACCAATTCCCTGGGGAAGATGATTTCTCCTGCTCTTAGCTTGGTTGCCTGTAGTTCTTTGTGTAGAGTTGAGGCCTCCTGATCTTCCCCTTCCTTGTTAGTGTGTCTATTGGGTCATCTTTGTTGAGATCTTGTCTAGGCAGCCATGTTGGCGAGACTTATGGGGGTATCTTCTCTGATATTTTTTTTAACTTATTATTTATTATGTATATATACCGTGTTCTGCCTGCATATATGCCTGCAGGCCAGAAGAGGGCACCAGATCTCATTACAGGTGGTTGTGAACCACCATGTGGTTGCTGGGAATTGAACTCAGGACCTCTGGAAGAGCAGCCAGTGCTCTTAACCGTTGAGCCATCTCTCCAGCCCCCTTCTCTGATATTTCTAAGAGACACAACCCCACAGCAAATGTCTGTTCTTCTGTCTCTTGGAATCTTTCTAGTCCCTCTTTAGAAGAAATCCCTGAGCCTTAGGAATAGTGTTGTAGATATATCAGTAGGGACTGGGCTCCACATCCTGCTTTTTGATGGATTATGGTTTTCTGGTTTGGTCTCTGTTGCAGAGAGAACTCCACTTATCTGTGGGTATTAGGACAAATAGTTAGAATATAGTTAGGAGCCGGGTGGTGGTGGCGCACGCCTTTAATCCCAGCACTCGGGAAGCAGAGCCAGGCGGATCTCTGTGAGTTCGAGGCCAGCCTGGTCTCCAAAGCGAGTTCCAGGAAAGGCGCAAAGCTACACAGAGAAACCCTGTCTCGGAAAAAAAAAAAAAAAAAAAAAAAAGAATATAGTTAGGGATTGTGGTGTTGTAAAGTGATGGTTGTTCCCCTCCAAGATCTGTGCACTAGTCCTCAGTACTTGGCTAGGTTTCCTGTACTGGGCATGATTTCCTTTTTGTTGAGCAGGCCTTAATTACAGTCAGAGAGCTGTTGACCATCGACAACGTATGGGTTCTACTGCTGTACCCTGGGGGTTATGGTGCCATAGTGGTCATTGTTGTGGTTCATAGGCATCATAGCTGAGTAGGACTGTTGGTTTCTTCCCTCCTTTGGAATTTGCATGGCTCTTTCTGAAACCATGAAAGCTAGTCCTCAGTGGGGAGGCTTTCAGGCCAGCTCCAGCTTGGGTCTCTGGGTCCTGTGTCTGAAGTGCCTGGTGTCTTCAGCAATAGGAATTTACCTTCTACTTCAACTCACGGTGAGTTATCTGCAATGTGATAATTGTTATAAAATATTGTTTTTTTAATTTCTGTCTGGTGATTCCAATCTTCTGCCTCAGGGATTGTTTTGATTCTTCCCTGATTTTTCTAAAAGTAACAATTTTATACGTAAAGAGAAGTACAAAGAGTAGTTCATAATTAAATGCTTCCCACCTGTCACCATCTTCATTAATTAAAATTTTTTAGCCCATCTTCTCTCCCCCCCGCCCGGTAGTGCTGGGAATGGGAATGGAACCCAAGACCTTGCCTATACAAGGCCAGTGCTCTGCCACTGAGCTACACTCTGAACCCCAGTCTTGTTTTTTCAGTGTTCCTCACAACCTCAACACTCTGCATTGTTTAGAAGTTCAGTCCTGGGGGCTAGAGAGATGGCTCAGTGGTTAAGAGCACTAGCTGATCTTCCAGAGATTCTGAGTTCAGTTCCCAGCAACCACATGGTGGCTCACAGCCATCTTTAGCGGAATCTGATACCCTCTTTTGGCATAAAGTTGTACACTCATATACATAAAAATAAATTTAAAAAGACAACTTTTTTTTTTTTTTTTTTTTTTCGGTTTTTCGAGACAGGGTTTCTCTGTGTAGCTTTGCGCCTTTCCTGGAACTCACTTGGTAGCCCAGGCTGGCCTCGAACTCACAGAGATCCGCCTGCCTCTGCCTCCCGAGTGCTGGGATTAAAGGCGTGCGCCACCACCGCCCGGCTAACTTTTTTTTTTTTTTTTTATACAAATACCATATCATTTTATGTAAGGAACTTGAGTTTCCACCAATTTTCCTATTTTTAGGGATTATGTAACCAGGATTAATCAGAATTTTTTCCAGGGATAACTAGGGATGTATATATACATTTTTTTTTTAAAGATTTATTTATTTATTATGTATACAGTGTTCGGCCTGCATGCCAGAAGAGGGCGCCAGATCTCATTACAGATGGTTGTGAGCCACCATGTGGGTGCTGGGAATTGAACTCAGGTCCTCTGGAAGAGCAGCCAGTGCTCTTAACCTCTGAGCCATCTCTCCAGCCCAACTTTTTTTTTTAAAGGAGCTCAGTCCTACTTATAGAACTTTGAATATTTCTTTCTCCCCTCCCCAATTTCCTTTTCAGGCAGGTATCAATTGCAGATAGCTTTTTGGTTAGGGTGCCACTTTGTGTCTGCTTCTGTTTTTTTTTTTTTTTTGTTTTTTTTTGTTTTTTTTTTTTTTTTTTTTTTTTGGTTTTTCGAGACAGGGTTTCTCTGTGTAGCTTTGCGCCTTTCCTGGAACTCATTTGGTAGCCCAGGCTGGCCTCGAACTCACAGAGATCCGGCTGTATCTGCTTCTTGGTCCTGGGATTTTGTCTGGCTTGAACCTGTGCAGGTCTCTGTGGGCTCATCTGTAAAACAATAGTTTATTATCATCACCTATTCATTTACGTTTCTCTAATTGCTCTATTCATGGTCTCTATTTTCACTCCCATCCAATCCCCCGTTTATTTTTCCCACAGATAGGTTTGGGATGTTGCCCCTGGGTGAGCCTGCTGTCCTTGTCAGTGAGTTCCTGGACCGGTTCCAAAGCCTCTGTCATTTAGACCTCCAGCTTCCTTCCCTGAGGCCAGAGGACTTGAAAACTATGGTGAGTTTTTCTTGGCTAGTTTGCAGTGGCCTCCTGTTGCCAACAGCTTTTATCTGTAAGTCCTCATTTGATTGACAAGAGGGTGCAGTGTTGGGAAGAAAGGCAGTAGTAAGTGATTTCTGTTTAAACAGTTAGATAGGGATCTTTAAATGGCTTTCCCCCCCCCCCCCTGGAGACAGAATCTCACTATGTAGCTCTAGTGGGCCTGGAACTTATATAAACCAGGGTGCTCTAGACTCACAAAGATCCACCTACCTCCACTCTACTACGTAAGTGCTGGGATTAAAGGCCTGTGCCCCCACATCCAGCCCTACAAATTCAGTTTTGTCTTGATTTGTTACTTAAACTGCTCATTACATATCGTTTCCCAGCGCTACAGTGTAATTGGAGGCTTTTCTCTGTACTGCCCCAACCAGCATCCATCTCCAAATGATCACTCAGAGGCTTATATTAATTATAAATATTTGGCCAATGGCTCAGGCTTATTACTAGCTAGCTCTTACATTTAAATTAACCCGTATTTCTTATCTGCGCTTTGCCACTTGTTACTTCATTTTCTATACATTTTGCTTCCTCAGCGGCCAGCTGGTGTCTGCCTGACTCCACAGCTCTCTTCTCTTCCTTAATTTAGTTGTCCTGCCCATACTTCCTGTCTGACTACCAGCCAATCAGCTTTATTATTAACAATAAGAGCAACACACATTCATAACGTACAAAGGATATCCCACAGCACTACAGGACAAGAAATTCTCTTCTGGTGAATAGAAATGTAGTACACTCTCTTCTCTGTTGCATTTCACCAGCCCTTGTCTTCTGTGAAGACACCCTGTATTGTAGGCAGTAAAAACTGATCATTTGCTTCAAGTTGACTCTCTGTTAGGGCTTCTATCACCAAGCAGTTGACCTCTGTTTGTTCTTAGAAAAGTCAGCCTGACCTTCACCAAGGCAGCCCCACCCCACCACGACCCTCATCACAGTGCCTTATTATCCACAGGCCAAAAATCAAGGCTGTCAAGTTTGTTCTGTCAAAAGTAAATTCAGTGGTAGGTCAAGACATTAATAGTAATGTTTTTATTATTTGGCTTCAAAGGTCACAAGTTTTAGGTAAAATTTACGATTGATAAGTTGAGAGCCATTTAATACTTAGAATGAAAGCTGCTACCTTTTTCAGTTGGCAATTTAGGTAGCTAAATTCTGTGTGACACCTTAGACCTGCCCTAGAGCATGTCTCCTGTGAAGACGTTGTCTCCAAGTCATGGCGTTCCCCAGTCCAGGTGCGTTATTGTGAGTGCGTTTTCTTTCTGTGGAGCTGCTTTTTAACCTTGGTTCCTTTGCAGTCCTTGACAGAAGACAAGATCAGTGTTCTGCTGCACCTGCTGGAGGATGAGCTTGATCACCAAACTGAGGACAAGAAAACTACAAGCAAATTGGGCTCAGACATGCAAGTCCATGTCACTGCCTGTGTTCTCTCTCTGTGTGGCTGGGCATGTAGGTGAGTGTTGCCTAGGAACATGAATAAGGACAGCGGTCACTGTCACTATTTAGGAACCACGTGTTTCCTATGAGAGAACAAAAAGAGAAATTGGGGGGCTGGAGAGAAGGCTCAGCAGATAAGAGCACTGGAGTGCTCTTCCAGAGGTCCTGAGTTCAATTCCCAGCAACTTCATGGTGACTCACAACCATCTCTAGTGGGATTTGATTCCCTCTTCTGATGTGCATGAAGACAGGGCACTCGTATACATAAAATACTTGAGTAAACAAATCTTAGAAGAGAAAGAGAGTGAATTTGGAGTTGGGGAGGGATAGAGAAGTGGGTAAGAATCAGCAGCAAAAACTGAATCAATGCTAAGGTATTCATGGTGTTCATACCTGAGTTTTTTCCTTGGTCAGCCTCCTCCTAGCTAGGAACTTATGTTCCTATAAACAGTGCAACAGTGCAGCTCTTTCTAAAAGCAAAGAAACATAGTGTCCTATTTTTAGAAAGGAAGAAAATTAAGTTTAATTGACAAATTGCCAGAGGATACACCATCTGGAGCCCCTAGCTCCCCCCAGTGGCATTCCCGTTCAGCTTTGTTTGGCATTGACTCTCCCAGGAAGAAGACTGCCAGGACCAGTCTGCTTTACTTTAAACATTTGCTTTTTATATTTCTTTTGTGTGTGTATGGAGTGGCCATACTGTGCATGTGCCATGGCGTGAGTGGAAGGTCAGAGGAAGTCTTTGAGAAGTCAGTTCTCTATTTTTTTTTTTTTTGGTTTTTCGAGACAGGGTTTCTCTGTGTAGCTTTGCGCCTTTCCTGGGACTCACTTGGTAGTCCAGGCTGGCCTCGAACTCACAGAGATCCGCCTGGCTCTGCCTCCCGAGTGCTGGGATTAAAGGCGTGCGCCACCACCGCCCGGCCAGTTCTCTATTTTTGCCATGTGGGTTCTGGAGATTGAACTCAAGCTGTCAGGTGTGGTGGTAAGCAGCTTTACCTGCTGAGCCATCTTGCTGGCCTTTGATTGACTTTAAAAAAAAAAAAAAAAAAAAGAGGGCCAGGCAGTGATGGCGCTCACTTTTAATCCCAGCACAGTCAGGGGCAGGCGAATCTCTGAGTTTGAGGCCAGCCTGGTCTACAGAGCTAGTTCCAGGACAGCCAGGGCTACACAGAGAAACCCTATCTCAAAAAACCAAAAAGAAAAAAAACATGTTTTTATTCATGTCTATGCGTCTGTGTCTGTGTGAAATGCATGCCACATGTGTGCAAATGCCTCAAAGACCAGAGGAGGGCTTCAGTGTTACGGGGTTGCTAGCCGCCCTGTGCGGCTGCTGGGACCCAAACATGTGTCCTCTGAAAGAGCATCAAGTGATTTTAACCTTCGTCTCTCCAGGCCTTCTGCCGCCACCACTGCTACTGCTGTTTACTTTAATGAGCTTTCTTATCACTGAGTGGGGCAGGGGTATGCCTGTCATCACAGCGCTTGGGAGGATTTATCATGAATATGAGGCCAGCCTGGGCTACAGAGTGAGACTCTATCTCAAACAAACAAAATAAGTAAATAAATGTGCTTTTTTTGGTAGATTAAGGAAAGGGTTTTAAGAGGAACAGGAGTTTATAAAACATACTTCACAATGTCTTTAAACATACCAAGACCCTAAGATCTCTTTGAGAAGGTAATGTGGGAGTTAGTGAATGTCAGGTCCTGAGATCAGGGCTCTAAGAGTTCATGGCTCTCAGTCCACTGGCCCACTGTAGAGACTGTTTGCTGAGATAAAACAGCAATCATTACACTTAGTCACATGGAAATGTCATCTTTAGAAAGACCCACTTTCTTTCCCGTTCCTTCCTAGTTCTTTGGAACCCACACAGCTTCCCCTGATATCATGTTCCCAGTGCATGAGGAAGGTCGGTCTCTGGGGCTTTCAGCAGATTGAATCTTCCCTGACGGATCTGGAGGCTTCCCGTGGCTTGACTAGCTCCCCCATTCCAGGAGTGGAGGGTCGGCCTGAGCACTTCCCTCTGGTGCCTGAATCTCCGAGGCGGATGATGACCCGAAGCCAAGATGCCACAGTTTCTCCCGGCTCCGAGCAGGTATCAGCTTCTTTAGCGTGCTGTTGTAACAGCAGGTTGGAAATTGATGGGAGGCTTCACTTTAAACCCTATCAGAGCTGGGTGGTGGTGGTGCACACCTTTAATCCCAGCACTCGGGAGGCAGAAAAGGCGGATCTCTGTGAGTTCAAGGCCAGCCTGGGCTACAGAGTGAGATACAGGACAGCCAGAGCTACACAGAGAAACCTTGTCTCAGGAAAAAAAGAACCCTATCAGTAAGACTGTCCTATCACGTTTCCCTTCACAGATGGAGAAGCTAAGTTTGTTATAGAAGCTAAGTATAGAAATACAATAGTCTTTGAAGAATTTAGTTATGTAGGCAGTTGAAATACTAAATTTATATAACAAATTCTAAAATACTGTGTTTCACATGCTTCTAGGAATACTCAGGCTAAAACTATTAATATCATTCATATTCTTCCATTGCCTTTCTTTTTCTACAGTCTGAAAAAAGTCCAGGTCTCATTGTCTCCCGAACCCGGAGCTGGGACTCTTCCAGTCCTGTTGACCGGCCTGAGCCAGAGGCAGCCAGCCCCACCACCAGGAGCCGACCAGTGACCCGGAGCATGGGAACTGGAGATTCTGCTGGCTTGGAAGTTCCCTCCAGCCCTCTCCGGAAAGCCAAGCGAGCTCGCCTCTGCTCTTCTGGCAGCTCGGTGAGTCTGTCTTTGTAGGTAGCCATGATCGCATAAATAGCAGAAGGTACCTCTTTGTGCATGGGAGAAGCAGGCACAGCCCTCCCTGGATTCTGTCCAAAAGTAATTTTCATGAGTGTGAAGATGGGACAGTTCATAACTTGTAATCCCAGCACTTGAGAGGTGGAGACAGGATCACAAGTGCAGAGGCCATCCTCCACTACTTCTCAGTTCAAGACCAGTGTGTGCTACATGAGACCTTGTCTCAAACAAAAACAGGCTGGAGAGAGCTCAGTAGGTAAAGGTGCTTGCTGCCAGGCCTGATGTGCCTTCTCACACACAGGCACACACAAAACAATGTTTAAAAAGAGGAGTGGGGGGAACAGTTGGTTGATCAAGAGAGATCGTAACTACTTAGACTAACAGGACAGCAGTGCAGTAGGGCAACAGGTCTGATGAAGGAGACTGGATTCTCCCCCCTCCCTACCCAGTCTCATACCGTAACTCAGGCTGCCCTGGAACTCACTGTGGACCTAGGCTGGCCTTGGACTTAGATCAATCCTCTTGTCTCAGTGCTGAGATCATAAGCCTGACCCATCAACACCTGGCAGGTAGCTTGTTTTGCTGGGGTTTTTTTGTTTTGTTTTTTGTTTCTTAAGATTTCTTTTATTTGCCGGGCAGTGGTGGCGCACGCCTTTAATCCCAGCACTCGGGAGGCAGAGCCAGGCGGATCTCTGTGAGTTCAAGGCCAGCCTGGTCTACAGAGTGAGTTCCAGGAAAGGCGCAAAGCTACACAGAGAAACCCTGTCTCGGGGGGGAAAAAAAAAAAAAGATTTCTTTTATTTATTATGTATACAGTGTTCTGCCTGCACATATCCCTTCAGGCCAAAAGAGGGCACCAGATCTTATTGTAGATGGTTGTGAGCCACCATGTGGTGCTAGGAATTGAACTCAGGACCTCTGGGAGACCAGACAGTGCTTAATCTCTGAGCCATCTCTCCAGCTCTTATTTTTATTTTTTGAGACAGGGTCTCTGTCTAGACCAGGCTGGCCTCAAACACACAGAGATCCATCTGTCTCTGTCTCCCGAGTGCTGGGATTAAAGGCGTGTGCCACCACCACCCAGCTTTTTTACAGCTCTTTATGTATTCTAGTATATCCTCTTTGTGAAGTCTATATGTATTCTAGTATACCCTCTGTCTGAAGTCTTTATGTATTCTAGTATACCCTCTGTGTGAAGTCTTTATGTATTCTAGTATACCCTCTGTCTGAAGTCCTTATGTATTCTAGTATACCCTCTGTGTGAAGTCTTTATGTATTCTAGTATACCCTCTGTCTGAAGTCTTTATGTATTCTAGTATACCCTCTGTCTGAAGTCTTTATGTATTCTAGTATACCCTCTGTCTGAAGTCTTTATGTATTCTAGTATACCCTCTGTGTGAAGTCTTTATGTATTCTAGTATACCCTCTGTCTGAAGTCTTTATGTATTCTAGTATACCCTCTGTGTGAAGTCTTTATGTATTCTAGTATACCCTCTGTCTGAAGTCCTTATGTATTCTAGTATACCCTCTGTGTGAAGTCTTTATGTATTCTAGTATACCCTCTGTCTGAAGTCTTTATGTATTCTAGTATACCCTCTGTGTGAAGTCTTTATGTATTCTAGTATACCCTCTGTCTGAAGTCTTTATGTATTCTAGTATACCCTCTGTGTGAAGTCTTTATGTATTCTAGTATACCCTCTGTCTGAAGTCCTTATGTATTCTAGTATACCCTCTGTGTGAAGTCTTTATGTATTCTAGTATACCCTCTGTGTGAAGTCTTTATGTATTCTAGTATACCCTCTGTCTGAAGTCTTTATGTATTCTAGGTATACCCTCTGTGTGAAGTCTTTATGTATTCTAGTATACCCTCTGTGTGAAGTCTTTATGTATTCTAGTATACCCTCTGTGTGAAGTCCTTATGTATTCTAGTATACCCTCTGTCTGAAGTCTTTATGTATTCTAGTATACCCTCTGTCTGAAGTCTTTATGTATTCTAGTATACCCTCTGTCTGAAGTCTTTATGTATTCTAGTATACCCTCTGTCTGAAGTCTTTATGTATTCTAGTATACCCTCTGTGTGAAGTCTTTATGTATTCTAGTATACCCTCTGTCTGAAGTCCTTATGTATTCTAGTATACCCTCTGTCTGAAGTCTTTATGTATTCTAGTATACCCTCTGTCTGAAGTCTTTATGTATTCTAGTATACCCTCTGTCTGAAGTCTTTATGTATTCTAGTATACCCTCTGTGTGAAGTCTTTATGTATTCTAGTATACCCTCTGTCTGAAGTCTTTATGTATTCTAGTATACCCTCTGTGTGAAGTCTTTATGTATTCTAGTATACCCTCTGTCTGAAGTCCTTATGTATTCTAGTATACCCTCTGTGTGAAGTCTTTATGTATTCTAGTATACCCTCTGTCTGAAGTCTTTATGTATTCTAGTATACCCTCTGTGTGAAGTCTTTATGTATTCTAGTATACCCTCTGTCTGAAGTCCTTATGTATTCTAGTATACCCTCTGTGTGAAGTCTTTATGTATTCTAGTATACCCTCTGTCTGAAGTCCTTATGTATTCTAGTATACCCTCTGTGTGAAGTCTTTATGTATTCTAGTATACCCTCTGTCTGAAGTCTTTATGTATTCTAGTATACCCTGTCTGAAGTCTTTATGTATTCTAGTATACCCTCTGTCTGAAGTCTTTATGTATTCTAGTATACCCTCTGTCTGAAGTCTTTATGTATTCTAGTATACCCTCTGTCTGAAGTCCTTATGTATTCTAGTATACCCTCTGTCTGAAGTCCTTATGTATTCTAGTATACCCTCTGTGTGAAGTCTTTATGTATTCTAGTATACCCTCTGTCTGAAGTCTTTATGTATTCTAGTATACCCTCTGTGTGAAGTCTTTATGTATTCTAGTATACCCTCTGTCTGAAGTCTTTATGTATTCTAGGTATACCCTGTCTGAAGTCCTTATGTATTCTAGTATACCCTCTGTCTGAAGTCCTTATGTATTCTAGTATACCCTCTGTGTGAAGTCTTTATGTATTCTAGTATACCCTCTGTCTGAAGTCTTTATGTATTCTAGTATACCCTCTGTCTGAAGTCCTTATGTATTCTAGTATACCCTCTGTGTGAAGTCTTTATGTATTCTAGTATACCCTCTGTCTGAAGTCTTTATGTATTCTAGTATACCCTCTGTGTGAAGTCTTTATGTATTCTAGTATACCCTCTGTCTGAAGTCTTTATGTATTCTAGTATACCCTCTGTGTGAAGTCTTTATGTATTCTAGTATACCCTCTGTCTGAAGTCCTTATGTATTCTAGTATACCCTCTGTGTGAAGTCTTTATGTATTCTAGTATACCCTCTGTCTGAAGTCTTTATGTATTCTAGTATACCCTCTGTCTGAAGTCTTTATGTATTCTAGTATACCCTCTGTGTGAAGTCTTTATGTATTCTAGTATACCCTCTGTCTGAAGTCTTTATGTATTCTAGTATACCCTCTGTGTGAAGTCTTTATGTATTCTAGTATACCCTCTGTCTGAAGTCCTTATGTATTCTAGTATACCCTCTGTGTGAAGTCTTTATGTATTCTAGTATACCCTCTGTCTGAAGTCTTTATGTATTCTAGTATACCCTCTGTGTGAAGTCTTTATGTATTCTAGTATACCCTCTGTGTGAAGTCTTTATGTATTCTAGTATACCCTCTGTGTGAAGTCCTTATGTATTCTAGTATACCCTCTGTGTGAAGTCCTTATGTATTCTAGTATACCCTCTGTCTGAAGTCTATATGTATTCTAGTATACCCTCTGTCTGAAGTCTTTATGTATTCTAGTATACCCTCTGTGTGAAGTCTTTATGTATTCTAGTATACCCTCTGTCTGAAGTCTTTATGTATTCTAGTATACCCTCTGTGTGAAGTCTTTATGTATTCTAGTATACCCTCTGTCTGAAGTCTTTATGTATTCTAGTATACCCTCTGTGTGAAGTCTTTATGTATTCTAGTATACCCTCTGTCTGAAGTCTTTATGTATTCTAGTATACCCTCTGTGTGAAGTCTTTATGTATTCTAGTATACCCTCTGTCTGAAGTCTTTATGTATTCTAGTATACCCTCTGTGTGAAGTCTTTATGTATTCTAGTATACCCTCTGTCTGAAGTCCTTATGTATTCTAGTATACCCTCTGTGTGAAGTCTTTATGTATTCTAGTATACCCTCTGTGTGAAGTCTTTATGTATTCTAGTATACCCTCTGTCTGAAGTCTTTATGTATTCTAGGTATACCCTCTGTGTGAAGTCTTTATGTATTCTAGTATACCCTCTGTCTGAAGTCTTTATGTATTCTAGTATACCCTCTGTGTGAAGTCTTTATGTATTCTAGTATACCCTCTGTCTGAAGTCCTTATGTATTCTAGTATACCCTCTGTGTGAAGTCTTTATGTATTCTAGTATACCCTCTGTCTGAAGTCTTTATGTATTCTAGTATACCCTCTGTCTGAAGTCTTTATGTATTCTAGTATACCCTCTGTGTGAAGTCTTTATGTATTCTAGTATACCCTCTGTCTGAAGTCTTTATGTATTCTAGTATACCCTCTGTGTGAAGTCTTTATGTATTCTAGTATACCCTCTGTGTGAAGTCCTTATGTATTCTAGTATACCCTCTGTGTGAAGTCTTTATGTATTCTAGTATACCCTCTGTCTGAAGTCTTTATGTATTCTAGTATACCCTCTGTGTGAAGTCCTTATGTATTCTAGTATACCCTCTGTCTGAAGTCCTTATGTATTCTAGTATACCCTCTGTGTGAAGTCTTTATGTATTCTAGTATACCCTCTGTCTGAAGTCCTTATGTATTCTAGTATACCCTCTGTCTGAAGTCTTTATGTATTCTAGTATACCCTCTGTCTGAAGTCTTTATGTATTCTAGTATACCCTGTCTGAAGTCTTTATGTATTCTAGTATACCCTCTGTCTGAAGTCTTTATGTATTCTAGTATACCCTGTCTGAAGTCTTTATGTATTCTAGTATACCCTCTGTCTGAAGTCTTTATGTATTCTAGTATACCCTGTCTGAAGTCTTTATGTATTCTAGTATACCCTGTCTGAAGTCTTTATGTATTCTAGTATATCCTCTGTGTGAAGTCTTTATGTATTCTAGTATACCCTCTGTCTGAAGTCCTTATGTATTCTAGTATACCCTCTGTCTGAAGTCCTTATGTATTCTAGTATACCCTCTGTGTGAAGTCTTTATGTATTCTAGTATACCCTCTGTCTGAAGTCCTTATGTATTCTAGTATACCCTCTGTGTGAAGTCTTTATGTATTCTAGTATACCCTCTGTGTGAAGTCTTTATGTATTCTAGTATACCCTCTGTCTGAAGTCTTTATGTATTCTAGGTATACCCTCTGTGTGAAGTCTTTATGTATTCTAGTATACCCTCTGTGTGAAGTCTTTATGTATTCTAGTATACCCTCTGTCTGAAGTCTTTATGTATTCTAGTATACCCTCTGTGTGAAGTCTTTATGTATTCTAGTATACCCTCTGTGTGAAGTCTTTATGTATTCTAGTATACCCTCTGTGTGAAGTCTTTATGTATTCTAGTATACCCTCTGTGTGAAGTCTTTATGTATTCTAGTATACCCTCTGTGTGAAGTCTTTATGTATTCTAGTATACCCTCTGTCTGAAGTCTTTATGTATTCTAGTATACCCTCTGTGTGAAGTCTTTATGTATTCTAGTATACCCTCTGTGTGAAGTCTTTATGTATTCTAGTATACCCTCTGTCTGAAGTCTTTATGTATTCTAGTATACCCTCTGTCTGAAGTCTTTATGTATTCTAGTATACCCTGTCTGAAGTCTTTATGTATTCTAGTATACCCTCTGTGTGAAGTCTTTATGTATTCTAGTATACCCTCTGTCTGAAGTCCTTATGTATTCTAGTATACCCTCTGTGTGAAGTCTTTATGTATTCTAGTATACCCTCTGTCTGAAGTCTTTATGTATTCTAGTATACCCTCTGTCTGAAGTCCTTATGTATTCTAGTATACCCTCTGTGTGAAGTCTTTATGTATTCTAGGTATACCCTCTGTGTGAAGTCTTTATGTATTCTAGTATACCCTCTGTGTGAAGTCTTTATGTATTCTAGTATACCCTCTGTGTGAAGTCTTTATGTATTCTAGTATACCCTCTGTCTGAAGTCCTTATGTATTCTAGTATACCCTCTGTCTGAAGTCTTTATGTATTCTAGTATACCCTCTGTCTGAAGTCTTTATGTATTCTAGTATACCCTGTCTGAAGTCTTTATGTATTCTAGTATACCCTGTCTGAAGTCTTTATGTATTCTAGGTATACCCTGTCTGAAGTCCTTATATATTCTAGGTATACCCTGTCTGAAGTGTAGCTGAGACAGACTTTCTCCCATTCTTAGGCTCTCTTCACTCTAATATTTTGCTTTGTTCTGCAGAAGCTTTTGATTCAATACAATTCCATCTATCAGTTCTTGGAATTATTTCCTGGGCTATCACAGTGCTTTTCAGAACATTGTTACCCAAGCTTAAGAAGGTTCAAGAAGCCGGGCGGTGGTGGCTCACGCCTTTAAGCCCAGCACTGGGAGGCAGAGGCAGTTGGATCTCTGTGAGTTTGAGGACAGCCAGGGCTGTTACACAGAGAAACCCTGTCTCAAAAACAACAAAAACAAAATAAGGTTGAGTAACCTAGTGTTGTCACACCTGTAATCCCAGCGCTCCAGAGGCTGAGGATAGAGGCAAGTTCAAGGCCATCCTGAGCTGCACACTGGCACCAACCCTATCACAACAGAAAGGGGCCAGGGTTAGATATCTAAAGAATGAGAGGGAAATGAAAGGACAGTTTAAAGGGCATACTTGGGAGGCTGAGAAAGTATGGTGACCAGCCTGGGCTACATAGCATGACTTTTATCTCAAACCAACAGAGGTAATGTAATAATAAAGCCGAGCTAGAAATGCAGGCAGATGTGTGACTCTGACCTTGAGTGGCTGCAGTGCCTCCCTGACCAGGCCCAGCATCTGTCCTAGTAAGACTGTGCCTCTTCTTTGTCCCTCAGGACACCTCTCCCCGAAGCTTCTTTGATCCCACCTCTCAGCATAGAGATTGGTGCCCTTGGGTGAATCTCACACTTGCCAAAGAAACCAGGGAGCATGAGACAACGGAGGAGGAAACCAGTGCCCCAGCAGAGCCAGGCTGGAAGGCAGTGCTGACCATCCTGCTGGCCCACAAGCGTTCTAACCAGCCAGCTGAGATGGACTCCATGGTGAGATGGCCACTGCGCAGTGCGTGTGTGCGTGTGTGCGTGCGTGCGTGCGTGCGTGCGTGCGTGCGTGCGTGCGTGCGTGCATGCGTGCATGCGTGCATGCGATATAGCAGCAGAGGCTGGCCCCTGTAGTTAGTGCCTGCCTGCTTCTGCTCTCCTAAGTCAGCTTCAGCTTATTCTGCTTTCAGGAGCACAGAGGTGGTTCAGTCCTTCTCAACCGCTTAGCGTATGGCATTCCATGACTTTCTGGTAAATTCTTTGTTCCTCCAGCTGAAATGACTCCAAGTAGGAAAGGAATACAGCCACAGAAATAGACGGATGGGCAGCTGCCTCAGCGTCGTGCTTGGCACAGCTGCGCTCTGTCAGTCTCCATCACTTGCATTTGGAGTCTGGCCAGTTAACTGTTTGGAGCTCTGGACCCTGATGCCAAACCATGGTTTTTATGACATGTCCCATGTCATCATGTTACTTTGCTCTTACACAGCCCAGGCACGTGCTCTGGACCAGCGTTAGCTCTCACAATCAGGACTGCTGCCATTACAGACCTGAGTAAATGCAAAGCCATCAGAGACATCTGGAAAACCAGAATGAAAGTGACAGGGTAGACATAAAGAAATCCAGGGGACTGGTTTTGTATTCTTTCCAGGCTCAGTTCCACATTTGCCTCATAGCCTGGCGTAAATGTAACCATTTCTGATGTCTATGCCTTCCATGGATCAAGTGAAAAAATACTTGCCTGCCATGGTTCCCAGATTCATGGTGGTCAGGTCATAGGATTTCCACCAGAGGGAGCTAGAATTATACTAAAAGCCCAACAAAGTATATCATTAGTGCCCGCAATAAGTAACTAGAGGAAGGGTTTCCAAAATCTGTCTGTCTATCTTCTTTTTTTTTTTTTTTGGTTTTTTGAGACAGGGTTTCTCTGTGTAGCTTTGCACCTTTCCTGGAACTCGCTTTGGAGACCAGGCTAGCCTCGAACTCACAGAGATCCGCCTGGCTCTGCCTCCCGAGTGCTGGGATTAAAGGCGTGCGCCACCACTGCCTGGCTTATCTTTTTTTTTAATTTAAAAATATTTAGGTCAGGGGCCTAGCAAGATGGCTCAATAAGGGAGCTTGCTGCTAAGCCTGAAGGCCTGAGTTCAATACTCAGAAACCTTGTAGTAGGAGAGAACTGACTCTAGGAAGGCCTCCACATGGCCTACCTTGGTATGCATGCACGTGCACATACTAAATAAATAAATGCATAAATACATAAATGGAATAAAAATTGTTAATGTTTTGGTCAGACGTGGCAGTACACACCAGTAATGCCAGCACTCAGTAGGTTTAGGCAGAAAGATCGTAAGTTGGAGGCCAGCCTGACCTATATAGGAGAACTAATCTCCAAAAAACTACAACAGAGCAGGGATTGGGAATATAAAGTATAGGTAGACACCCGCTAGACCCACCACTCAAACTGAAAATGTTAACCTGTTTCTGTCCACAAATCCAGGAAACAATGTTTTAGCTGGTTTTTGTTTTGTTTTAGAGATGCTTCTCTATTGCCAGCCATGGTAGCGCACACCTTTAATCCCAGCACTCAGGAGGCAGAGGCAGGTAGATCTCTGTGCGTCAGAAGCCAGCCTGGTCTACAGAGGGAGTTCCAAACTAGGGTGACGTAGTGAGAACTGTCTCAGAAAACAACAAAAGATTCCCACCTGTCGGACTGGAAGGGCCTTAATGGGGCCATAGAAAGAACAAAGAGCTTACACTGTTTTTTCAGCTTAGTTTCAACTTTGCCAGTAAAGTAAGTAAATTCCTCGGTCCTCTGAGTCCCAGTATGAGCTTCTTTTCTGGAACTTCACTTTATTGAAATGTTAAAAAAAAAAAAAAAAGACACTTTTTTTTGTGGGGGTTTTGTTGTTTAAGATTTATTTTAGCTGGGCATGAGCACAACTGTAATTCTAGAACTTGGAGGCAGAGGCAAGCCGATCTCTGAATTCAAGGCCAGTCAGGTCTATGGAATAATTTCCAGTCAGCCAGGGATACACAGAGAAATCCTGCCCCCCCCAAAAAAAAAGATTTGTGTGTATGGATGTGCACCGTATGCCTGGGAATTATAGTGGTTGGGTGCTGGGAATTGAACTCAGGTCCTTGCAAGAGCAACCAGTGCTCTAACCACTGAGCAAGTTCTCCAGCCCCATTTTTTGTTTTGTTTTAAAGGTTTATTTTTAACTACACATAGGGCTGGCGCGCTCTCTCTCTCTCTCTCTCTCTCTCTCTCTCTCTCTCTCTCTCTCTCTCTCTGTGTGTGTGTGTGTGTGTGTGTGTGTGTGTGTTGTGCATGTGGGTATGTGCACATAAGTCCTGGAGCTGAGGTTGTTAATCACCTGGTGTATGTTTGGGCTGGGAAGCACACTTGGGTCCTGAAAGAGCAGTTAAGTGCTCATAACTACTGAGTCATCTCTTCAGCCTCTGTTTTATTTTACTTTTTTTAGAAAAAGGTAAGAAAAAAGTTTCTTTGTTTTTTAAGGCTGGTAAAGGCACTTACCACCAAACCTGATGACCAGAGTTTGGTCCCAGGACCCACAGGGTAGAAGGAGAGAACCAACTTCTGCAAGTTGTCCTCTGACTTCCACACATGTTGTGGCATGTACATGCTTACACACACAAAACAAGTAAATGTAATTTTTAAAAAAATGTAGAGAGGAGTCACACATGGTGGCACACCTTTTTAAGATTGGTGAAATTCGGGGCTGGAGAGATGGCTCAGAGGTTAAGAGCACTGACTGCTCTTCCAGAGGTTCTGAGTTCAATTCCCAGCAACCACATGGTGGCTCACAACCATCTCTAATGAAAGCTGTGGTGCCCTCTTCTGGCCTGCAGGCAAATATGCAGGCAGAACACTGTGTACGTAATAAATCAATCTTTAAAAAAAAATTCTTATTTAAAAAAAAAAAGCAATGAGAGCCTTTCTGTTTTTAGTTCTGTTAACTAAAACATGAAGCTGAGAAAGCCAAGTCCATGTTTAAACTCTTTGGGGGTCATTCTTGTATAATATTAGCGGGACCAGCCTTAATATCATACATCCTGAGGACTATTTTCGGGAAAAAGAATCTCAGCACACTGAGCTCTATAGTCCACTTGCTTTAATTCCTCTGGCATAACATCCTTTATACACAGCTTCAGTTCTGTTCTCGTGCCTAGCTCCTTTCTTGCCTGATTCCTCTCTATACTTATCTGAGTTCTATCTTAATTCTCTCGTCTTAATTCTGCCTCATCTAGGTCCTTTTCAGCTTGTTCTTACCCAGCTAGTACTTCCCCATCTGGCTCTTCCTCATCTTCCATCTCGTTCCTCTAGTACTCTCTTCTAGCCCTTCAATCTAGTTCTTCCCCATCTCAGTTTGTTCCTCTCAAGTTCTTACCCATCTAGTTCTTTCATTCTCTTTTCTGTTCTCCGTCCTCGTGCCCTGGAATTCCTGGTATGTAAAGCCAGGCTTCCAGGGTCAAACAGAGGGGTGATAAGAATCACATTGAGAGGCAACAACCGTTAATTATCATTTGCAACCCCAAAGGGAAGTGACCAATGGGGAAATGAATTAACTAAAGGCTAGATTTAGGTAATATCTAAGAAGAGGGCTCTTATGTACTCAACTATAATCTTAAACATGATTAGTAGAAAATGTTAAGAATCTATAAATTGCTAGGTAAATGGGAGAAAATAAAACTGCCTTCTTTTTTCCTGTGGCTCCTATCTGTCCAAGCTATCTGCTGTTTTTCTGCAGGGTAGGGGAGAGTGTGCTCAGTTGCTAGGCAACCTGTGTACAGCTAGATGCCTTTGGTGATAGTTAAAGGGAGATCTGGAACTCGAGGTAAGGTTTGAGAAAGCAGGAAGTAAAGCTTAATTGGCACATCCGCCAGGCCTTCTCAAACAGGTAGCCTGGATGCTTAAGTCTGTTTTTAGAGAGTACGGAAGTATCTCTGATAAGGTACTTTCCTCCATCTGGGGATGGACCTGGCCGGATGCTGCCAATGGTGATAATTACAGGGAGGCTTGAACTGGGGTTCTGGCTGAGCATAGCTGTCAGCACAGAAGGTTATCTAAATATTCCTGGGACGTGGTTAGGAAAGGAGTTAAAGGTCTATAAAGTTAGTAAGGATGTAAGAAAAGGAGGGTCTGAGCTAAGTTGTGTAAAGCTATTACTTAATGTCCACCTGACCTAGGTGGTGTCTCCTTGTGGAATTTATCTTAAATCAGGAGACTTGTTATTGCTGTTAGTCCTTAAGAGTGGCTAAGGGAGATATTTGATTCCAGAGAAAGCCTTTCCTGAGGCTCTTCTCCAAATACCTGGAATGTGTATGTCCAGAGAGTGATCAGTCCACACTGTTAGCCCTTCCGAGGGAAAAGTCAATTGGGAAAACTATGAAGGCACACATGATTTTCATAACAGAAGACAGCTGATGTATAACAAGCCAAGTAACGCCAAAAACTCCTTGGAATTTGGCTTCCTCTGGAGGAATTCCCTGATCCCTCCAGGTAGTGACTTTGCCATAACCAGCTGAGCTCTTATGATCTAGTCCTGCGGCCTGCAGCAGATCATTTCAGTTTTATTTTTCAAACTTTGATGATACAGTTAACCCCAGCTTGGTGCCACATAAATCATTGTTCGTAGGAAATAACTAGGTCCGATTAAAATCCTGAGTAAAGGCCAGTGCAGACCATGTGCCACACTCAGGGTGGCACAGGAGTACTATTGTCACGAACAGAGATGAGGGCAGATGGAGATCCGTAGAGGGACAATACGGGCTAGGTGTCAGAAACTCAGAGCGTTAGCAGTGGTCAGGCAGAAGAACACAGACTTCTTGATTTTGTTTGACTTTAGCTGTGCATTATGTATCTAATGTAACATAAAATGAGTTTTTAGTCAATCTTAGATTTGTGCTGATCATATCTAAGAAGAAATTTACCAAGGCAGCCCTAACACTAACCCTATCTTTTGTCTCTGTGAAGGAATGTAATTCTGATAATAAGCTTTTGTCTGTCTACAGAGTCTCTCTGAAAAATCAAGGAAAGTGTTCCGAATATTCCGGCAGTGGGAGTCTTTATGCTCGTCCTGAAAAATGCTCCAGACAGAACTGATGAGGGTGACATTTAAAAAAATAAGTCTGAATTCTCTTTTTGGTCAGCTGATGCTGCTTTTCTTTGTTCTGGTTTAATTGCAAGTGCAAAGACTTGCCATCTGCATGATGAAGAGGAGACCCATTGCCATGTGGGGATGAGGACAGGTCAAGACACAGCATGCCCGGTTCTGTCAGAGGACTGTGGAGTTTTGAAACCAGCCATAAGACCAGGGATCAGAATACCCATCCAGTAGCTTTGCTGCGGGCATGGTGTGTGAGAGTGTAGTCCAGGAATGTAACAGTGTGTGTTAATAAAGTGTTTGCTAAGATTCTCACTACTAGAGAATTCTTTTCTCCCTCCCTGGCTCCCCAGGGGGAGCTTTCATAGAATTCAACTTTGGTTTATCATTGGGACCTTAGAAAGAACCAATGTAGATATTGCTTAGTTGCACCCCAAGGAGAAAACTCTTGTAATAATAATATTCCATCCATGCTTTGCTTTATTGATATCTCTAAAAAATAGGATTTCTTTATTGTAGATTATGTCCAACATAAACTAACCCCTGAATATCACTTACTAGTCTATATTGAAATTTGTAATTAGGAGTAATGGAGGTATGACTTGATGGTTAAACATGTCTCTGGACAAAAGTTCTGGGTATAACTCCCAGCATGCCCTGACCCCAGATTTCTAATTGTTCCAAACATGTTTTTTTGTATATGATTGTCTACTCTCAAGACTCTAGGAAACACAGTAGTAAGGTAAACCAACATAGTGACTCACACCTGTTCTCCAGTTACTTGGAGGCAGAGGCAGGAGGATTATTGGGAGTTTAAAGCTAGCCTGGACTACAGTGTGAAATCCTGAATGAAGAAGGGGGAAAGGTTAGTGCTTACATATGGAATTGGAGAGAATTTCAAGGGAAGTACAGTGCTGTGTCCTACATGGCTTGGTCCTGGAAACTTGCCTGGGTCAGTGAGAGAATGAAGAAAAAGCAAACACAGACACGTGCACAGGAAAGCTGGGGCCCAGGGCGCCGCTCCGCTCTGATGGGGCAGCGCCAACAGCAGCGCAACTTGAAAGCCCAGCGCGTTTATCGTGTACAGCGCAGGAAGAGCAGCCAGCCCGGAAGGACTGTGTACAGAGCGGTCTCAGCGCGTTCATCCTGTACAGTGTAGAAAGAGCAGCCAGCTCGGAAGGACTCTGTACAGATCGGTCTCAGCGCGTTCATCGTGTACAGCGCAGGAAGAGCGGCCAGCCCGGAAGGACTCTGTACAGAGCGGTCTCAGCGCGTTCATCATGTACAGCACAGGAAGAGCAGCCAGCCCAGAAGGACTGTGTACAGAGCGGTCTCAGCGCATTCATCGTGTACAGCTCAGGAAGAGCGGCCAGCCCGGAAGGACTGTGTACAGAGCGGTCTCAGCTTAGAGTCAGCGGGAGAAGGAAGCTGCCAACATTCGCACTCAGACCAGAGGAGGCCTTTGCCACTCCCATGAGTCTGAGGCATTGGGGGATTCGTTGACATGGCCGCATCACTCAGGACTTCACATCTTCACTCAAGGCTTCCTCCATTCCCCATAGGACAGACTGGGGCAGGAGCTGGGACTCCAGAACAGAAAGGAGAGCTTGCCTTTCTTGATTTTAGCCCCACATAGTGAAATCCATAGCACATGATGGGTACTCAATTCTTAAAAATGATATTTGAGCCAGGTGGTGGTAGCACACACCTTTAATCCCAGCACTTGGAAAGCAGAGTCAGGAGATCTCTGAGTTCAGAGCTAGCTTGGTCTACAGAGTGAATTCCAGGACAGCCAGGGCTATGTAGAGAGACCCTATCTTGGGGAGGGGAGGGGGATATTTGAACCAAGTGTAATGGCACACACCTATAGCTACTCCAGAGGCAAAGGTAGGAGAAAGGGGGCCTGTGGAGAGGATGGGGAGGAGACGGAAAGGAAAAGGCTGTAGCAGTAGCTGAGAACACCCCTCAGCTGGGGAGTGCTCAGTGGTGGAGTGCTCACCTAGTACACTTGATGTCCTAAGGTCCAGTCCCAGTACCTCAACAAAACCAACAGAGGACATTTGGGAGCCAAGGAACACTGAGCAAATGACCTCAGTGTTGGGCACATTCCAGAAAGGGTAGGTGTCCTGGGCTAGCCTTGCATCGAGATAGGAAGGAGACTGAACATTGGGCTAGATTGGAGTCTTCTGTGACTTAGGGGGGAGTTGGGGCTCGGTTCTGTGGGGAAAGAAAGAGTGTGGGAGAAGTTTTGAGCAGAGGGATGCCCTTCATGCCCAGGAAGTGAACGTCGAGGCCTTCAAACACTGCATTATGGGGACAAGGCAGAGTCAGGGAAGGTAAGGACAGGCCACGGCTGTGGGACATGATTGGATAGAAATGTCACATGATCAATTTGGATGTGAAAAGGGGGGTGGTGAGAAACTGGGGAGATGGCAACAAAGTCATTAAAGAACTTGTCACAAAAACATAAGGACCTGAGTTGGGATTCCCAACACTGACATAAAAGTGTAGGCCTTGGTGCTGGGGTGTGGAGATAAGGTCCCAGGGGTGGGCTGGCTGGCTGGCTGGAGTTGCATCATTGATCTCCAAGTTCAGTGAGAGACCTTGTTTCAGAAAAATAAAATGGAAGGCTTCTGACCTTCACATGGGACACACACACAAAATGCACACAGACGTAGAGTCTGAGTCTGTCATAAATCAAAAATGACCTTGAGTGCCAGGAGGCAGAGGCAGGTGAATCTCTGTGAGTTCGAGGCCAGCCTGGTCTACAGAGCAAGATCCAGGACAGGCACCAAAGCTACACAGAGAGACCCTGGCGAGACAGAGAGAGGGAAATGACCTTGAGGATACGGCCTAACCAGGATACCTCAGGTGGTGAGGAATGGCAATCACTGATTGGTTTTGAGAGCCCCCTGTATCCCAGGTCAGCTGCAAATGTGAATTCTACTAGCACCTCTCAAGGGTTGTAATGACAGACCTGAGCCCCTAACACTGCTACCTTGTGTTGCACTTAGTGACTTCTGTCCTCTGGCGTTCTGGAGTGCGGGGTGGAGGATGCAGTGCTGGTGGAGAATCCGGTCCTGGGTCTGCACACTCAGATCTGGGAAGCTGTGCTGAGTGAAACACATACCCCTGTGCGGTCCACCCGGGGAAGTCAGGCATCTCCTCCAACTTTTAGGTGACTTCTAGGAATCAACCTCAGGTTTACAGCCCCTTTACCTCTATCTCACTGGCCCTGTTTTTTTGTTTGCTCGCTTGCTTTTTCTGGGTTTTCACCAGTTGTATGGGTGTTCTGTCTGCATGTATGTCTAGGTACCACATGCATGCAGTACCTGTGGAGGTCGGAAGAGGGCGCCTGAGCCCCTGGAACTGTGAGCTGCCATGTGAGTGCTAGGAGCCACTGAGTCATCCCTTCAGGTCCTCTGTCCCTCTGTCCATCTGTCTGTCTGTTTGAAATTGGGTCTCATGTAGCCCAGCTTGTTTCACTATGTAGCCGAGGATGACCTTGAACTTCTGATCCTTTTAGTTCAGCTTCCCGAGTGCTAGGATTATAGGCATGTGCCACCACACCTGGCTATTTTGATTCTTTATAGTTTATGTGTGTGTGCATGTTCATGTGTGTGGCTGCACGTATATGTATTTGTGTGTAGAGGACATAGGACAACCCTGATGTTACCTTCAGGAACTCAGTCCACTTCCTTTGAGCCTGGGTCTTTCCAGTGAGGCTAGGCTAGCTGCTAGCCAACTCCAGGGATCCTCCGCCCCATCTCCCCAGGACTGGGATTACAAACACACACCCTGCACCCAGCAGTGGGTTTGGGGATCCAGTTAAAGTCCTTATGCTTGTCACACACACACTTTGCTGTCTGATCTGTTTCCCCAGACCCTTCTACTTTTCTTGAGAACAGGCTCTTGCTCTTACAACCCAGACTAACCTTAACTTCTAGATCCTTCTGCCTCTGAGTGCCGGGATAACAGACATAAACCACCATACCTGGCTTGAATAACTTTTTAAATGTCCCATTTAAAGAAGATAGTTGCAGCCGGGCGGTAGTGGCGCACGCCTTTAATTCCAGCACTCGGGAAGCAGGGCCAGGCGGATCTCTGTGAGTTCGAGGCCAGCCTGGACTACAGAGTGAGTTCCAGGAAAGGCGCAAAGCTACACAGAGAAACCCTGTCTCAAAAAAACAAAAAACAAAAACAAACAAAAAAAAAAAACAAGAAAAGAAAAAAGAAAAAGAAGAAGATAGTTGCCAGGCGGTGGTGGCGCACGCCTTTAATTCCAGCACTCAGGAGGCAGAGCCAGGCCAATCTCTGTGAGTTTGAGGCCAGCCTGGGCTACAGAGCTGGTTTCAGGACAGCCAGGGCTACCAGAAACCTTGTCTTGAAAAAAAAAAGAGAGAGAGAGGGATAGTTAATTAAATACACATTTTTATTAATTTACTGCCGTGGTTTGAATATGTTTCTCCCCCATCCAAACATGTTGAGACTAGGAGACAGTCCACTGATGGATGTTGGGGCCTATAACAGAAACTAATGCTTTCCTTATAGGAGGGAATTCTAGCTTTTCTGGGACTGGCCTGGTCACCATACAAGCACATGGTTTAGAAGTTAGTTTGGGAAGCTGGTGATGTAGCTCAGTTGAAGAGTGCTTAGTAGTCATGAAGCCCTGAGTTTGGTACTCCAGTTCAGCACTTGAGAGTGGCGGCAGGAGGATCGGGGTTTTAAGCCCCAGCTACATAGAGAATTCCACACAAGCTTGGGCTACATGAAACCCTGTCTCAAAAAAGCAAAACAAAACCAGGCAGTGGTGGGTGGTGAACACCTTCAATCCCAGCACTCGAGAGGCAGAGGCAGGTGGATCTCTGAGTTCGAGGCCAACCTGGTCTACAGAGTGAGTTCCAGAACAGGCTCCAAAGGCTGGAGAGATGGCTTATAGAATAAAAATGCCTATCAAATCTGATGACCTGTGATCAGTCCTCAGACCCCACATGGTAGAAGGAGAGAACTGACTTCTTCAAGTTGTTCTCTGTCTTCCACACATGCACTGAGGTATGTGCACACCCCCACACATGTACACAAAATAAAATCATTTTTAACGAAGAAAAGCAAAACAAAAAATGTTAAGTTTTGGGCTTGCTCTTGCTGCCTCTCACATCACATGCTGTTACCTCCACCAGAAGCCGATGCTGACTCTGCTCTTGAACCTCCAGAACCATGAGCTAAAAAGTCTCTCTATTAAGTACCCAGTCTTGGGTGCTTTGTCACAGCAACACAAAGCAGACTAAGACATTTGTCACCCACAAAATAGCATTGTGAGCTGGGCGGTGGTGGCACATGCCTTTAATCCCAGCTCTCGGGAGGCAGAGGCAGTTTGAGGTCTACAGAGTGAGTTCCAGAACAGCCAGGGCTACACAGAGAAACCCTGTCTTGAAAAACCAAAAATAGAAATAAATAAAAAGAGCACTATAAGATTTCCCACTTTAATTATACTGGGTAATTTCATGGGATGCTGTCTAACCTCTGTCTTGTTTTCTCCGTGGAAACAGCCCTCGGCACCCTCCTCTTGGCCTCCCGGTGTACACCTTCCCCTGAGTCCACACTCCTAGCGGTCAGGGTTCTCCAGACCCTGTCATTTGCTCAGTCCTCCCAGCCTGTCCCTTGTCCTTTCATGACTTGTCACCAGGACCTCTAGGATTCTCTGACAGAGGCGGGATTTCTCAGGGGAGAAGACTTGCTTTTACAGGAGGAAGACCGAAGCTCGAAGACATTGAATAACTAGCTCTGTCATTGCTGGAGCGTGGCAGAGTGACACTTCAATCCAGCCCTCCAGCCTTCTGTTATTTCCATTCAGTGCAGCTGGGAATAGCTTTCGGGCCTCGTGATTCTGTAATTTTCCTCTCCCAAACCCTGAACGGAGCGTTGCCTCCCTTGGTAGACAGGAAGATCATGTTGCAACTGTTCATAGAATACTATTTTCCTAGCCCTTTGTAGATTTTAGCCTGCTTTCACAGACTCACCAGGTGGGACACTGTTTAGGAGGGGCGTGCATTGCTCATGGCTCCCATAGACAGTTGTGACCACTTCTGAACCAACTCTTGAATCTTTCCCACCCAGTTCTATCTTGGCAACAAAGCCAGGCACTTCCTCCTCCTCCTCCTCCTCAAGTTTTCCTGCCTAATTTTAGTTCCGTTCCTATTCTGGGTTTTCTTTGGCTTTATATAGCTGTCGTCTGGGTTGGCCGACCCATGCCCTCAGAGGAGAATGCCACACTTGAGCCCTTCACTGAGACTCCTTTCCATCTTTAGCTCGTGCTCTCTTTTCAGTGCCTGCCTGGCTGAATTGATTCATGTGGCTGAAGTCAATAGAGGGACGGGAGAATGTCGCAGGGAGGGCAACCAGGTCAGAGAGGTGGGCGGTTTAGCTGAAGAGTCCGAGCATTCTAGCATCTTTAATGCCTTCCCTGTACTCATTGCTATGCGCCATCTAGCCAGCGTTTCCCTAGGTAAATATAGAAGAAAGTGGACTGTCCCTTGTGGTGGGTCAGCACTAACTAGGGGATAAGTGGGACCCCAAAATGCAATGCCTAGGAAGGGCTCAAGATTTATCTCGCCAGGCGGTAGTGGCGCACTCCTTTAATCCCAACACTCAGGAGGCAGAGGCAGGTGGATCTCTGTGAGTTTGAGGCAGCCTGGTCTACAAAGTGAGTTCCAGGACAGCCAGAGCTGTTACACAGAGAAACCTTGTCTCAAAACAACAACAACAACAAAAAATTTACCTCCAAGGAAGGTCTTCCCTGCCCTCAGGAAGAAGCGAAGACGTGAGACAAAATCATCTTTTTCAGAGTCTGTGTCCACTTCCAGGCCAGTCCTGTCCAGCCCAGTGAGAGCCAATAGAAAGGAAGAATGCATTGTAGCCCCACCTTCAAGGCATGTGTAGAGCCATGTTGAGTGATGAGGACACATAGGCTGTGGCTGGAGTCTGCTCTCTCATGCAGTGTGAGGGAAATGGGCAGAACTCTGAAAACTGATGTTCCTACAGTTTTTCAGGCACTGACCTACACACTAATCCTATTTTCTTTCTTTTCTTTTCTTTTTTTTTTTTTTGTTTTTGTTTGTTTGTTTGTTTTTTCAAGACAGGGTTTCTCTGTGCAGCTTTGGAGCCTGTCCTGGAACTCACTCTGTAGCCCAGACTGGCCTCGAACTCAGAGATCCGCCTGCCTCTGCCTCCCGAGTGCTGGGATTGAAGGCGTGCGCCACCAACGCCCAGCTTCCTATTTTCATTATTTGAGCCCCACTACAATCCTGTGAGTACAAGCACTGTCTTTTCTTACATAGGAGGATACTGAAACCTAAGTTCATACTTTGCTCAAGGTCACCAGCTAGTAGTGAGTAAGGGACGGCATTCAAGTTTGGACTGTCTGTTTCCCAAGCCTAACAACCAAGGTTCAACAGAAGAAAAGACATGTGCATGACAATGTTTCTTTTTTTTTTTAATAAATTGAAAATAATCTAGTAACTGATTACAGAGTATAACTTGGAAGACTATCATTTAAACTGTTAGAATGATTATTGTATGGCCTGGGGAAGTGGTTCAGTGGCTAAGAGTACTTTCTGATCTCAAAGAGGACCCAGGTTCAATTTCCAGCACCTGCATGGTCCATAACCCCAGTTCTAGAGGATCTGACACCCTCTTCTGGCCTCCTGTCACACCAGGCATGCACATAGAACATAAACGTACATGCAGGCGAGACACTCATACACAAAAAATAAATATAAAAAATATTGTAGTCACCTATAATGGCACATGAATTTAATCTCAACATTTAGTAGGCAGAGTCAGGTGGGTCTGCATGTGTTGAGGCCAGTCTGGTCTACATAGTGAGTTCCAGGCTGGCCACGGCTACATGAGACCATCTCAAAACAAAAGGATTATTGTAATGTGGTATATTCATATGGAGGAATGATATTTGTCCTTCAAGGGAAATCTGGTTATAGCCTATAACACAGATGAGTCTTGAGGATTTGCTGCTTAGTGGGATAAGCCAGTCAATCATAACCTGAGTGATTCCAATGAAATGATACATCGTGGACATAAAGTGGAAAGGGACAAAAGAGAAGATAGTCCTCTGTGTGAAGTTTAGTTTTGGTTTGGTTTTTTATTTTATTTTATTTTTGGTTTTTCGAGACAGGGTTTATCCGTGTAGTTTTGATGCCTGTCCTGGATCTCGCTCTGTAGACAAGGATGGCCTCGAACTCAGAGATTCCCCTGGCTCTGCCTCCTGAGCACTGGGATAAAGGCATGTGCCACCGCCATCTGGCTGGAGTTTAATTTTGAAAGATGACCTTTGGAAAGTTCTAGAGATCTGTTACACAATTATATGTGTATGGTAACCCTATTGAACTGAACACATAAAAGTGACTAAGATGGCCAATTTTGTTGTCTTTGCCAGTCTTAATTACAGTAAGAAAAAGAGTCAGGTGGTGGTGGCGCACACTTCTAATCCCAGCACTGGGGAGGCAGAGCCAGGCGGATCTCTGTGAGTACCAGGCCAGCCTGGCCTACAGAGTGAGTTCCAGAACAGGCACTAAAACTACACAGAGAAACCCTGTCTCAACGCCCCCTCCAAAAAGTTTTTTAAAATAAAATAAATAAAAATTTAAAAAGTCTCCACTTGAGTTCTGTCCCCTCATCCTTCCGGTCGAGATTTTCTGTTCCTTCTGTTGAAATGTCTGGTTGTGCCTTTGCTCTGAGATCCTCTGTGCCATGGCCTCTATGTTTAAAATATTCCTTTTCTAATCAATGTTCCAATGTGGGAAGAAAACAGATGAAAACCTAGAGTGAGATATGTCTTCTGTGAGTCCAGGTGACTTAGACATCATGAAAATGTGACTTATGAGACATTAAGCAGCTAGGGGAAAAACTGCCCTTCTTTGGGGCCATGGCATCTGCCTAGTTTCTAAGGATTTAGGTAAGTAACCTAGTGCAGATTCAAGGTCACGTCTGTGGCCTTAGCGTCAGGCAGTAATGCTAGCAGTACCTAGTAGAGCCACTAGGTGCCACCAATGCTTCACATTGGACTCCCTCAGTGTGACTTTCAAACAACACACACACACACACACACACACACACACACACACACACTCCCTTTTCCAAATGGCTCACCCTCGTTTCTGTATCATTCTTTTGTTGGTTTTTGTTTTTGTTTTGAGACAGGGTCTTATTCTGTAATCTTGACTGGTCTGAAACTGTCAGTGGTTTTTAACCTTCCTAATGCTGTGACCCTTTAATATAGTTCCCCATGTTCTGGTGACACCCCCTCCCAACCAAAAAATTATGTTGTTGCTATTTCATAACTCTAATTTTGCTACTGTTATGAATTGTAATGTAAATATTTGTGTTTTCTGATGGTTTTAGGTGACCCCCTGTGAAAGGGTCATTCCGCCCCCCCAAAGGGCTCTCTACCCACAGGTTGAGAACTACTGCTCCATGTAGACGACGTTGGCCTCAGACTCACAGGGATCCACTCCATATGCCTCCCCAGTGCCGGCATTAAAGGCAGGCACCATACTAGCCTCTTGGCATCTTTCTGGCTTTGCTTTTCTAGTTCAATGTTTACTGCTGGAAGCTGATAGAAAAATGGAAAGCATTGATGTGGGTAGTCAGAGAGAAAGAGAGAGAGAATTAACTCAATGAAGAGCCAGAGAAGGGGAGGATCCTTAGTTTAAATTCAGGGTTAATCCCTTGTATCCTGCATTAGGCCATGAAGAGAAGGATAAAAACCAGTTGGACTGGGAAGCCTGAAGAAGAAAACCCAAGAGGAAATAAGCCATTGGCAGCCACCTTGGTACACAGGCAGCACTGAGGACGGTCCTCCCAAGGTGTCACCAACCCTTGGGCTGAGTCACCCCAAGGCCAACCCTCAAAGCTAAGCTGGTAACAAAACCTGGAGGACACAAGGGCACAGGTCTGAGCAGTGTGTCATCACCACCCCAGTGCATCTCGGGCCCGGCAGATGACCCTTTGCTTGTGAGAATCCCCAAACACGTGACTGATGCTCATTAACTCTGATTCACAGCTGCACTGAACACAAAGAGGTCGTTATTGCCCCTGGATCGAGTGGGGAAACTGAGGGACGGAGTGGGGAAGCGGCTTTGCCCCATTAGTCAGTGGTAGCAGGTCGTGAGTTCATTAACACCCTGTCAGATGCCTATTAAACAGCCCTTGACAATCAGAAGTAAACAGGGCTGCCCGGGGGCAGAAGGGAAGGCCCTCAGTTCAGCGCCATTCCCGTACCTGTAAAGCCACAGAGCTAGAGAGCGAGCTGCAGAGACCGTGGCCTAGTTTCCTGCATTCCACACTGAGGAATCTGAAGGCCAGCGTGGGAAGTGACAGCCCAGATCACACAGAGGTTGTGGCCAGGCAGCCTGGGGTCATCCTAGATCTGGCCATCTGGACTCACATGCTGGACGTGCTCGTCATCGGTCTGTGCTTCTGCCCCCGCTCCTCAGAGCCGCTTTCTTTATATATAAAAGGACAATGGTGGTTAGTGGCTACATCACAGGGGTGCTGGAGAATTAGAGGCGCTCGTGTGTGGTATGGGTAGCTAAGCACTCCTTAGCTACTCCTGGCCACCCTGTTGCCTGAGGACAGTCATCTCTCCAGTCCAGTGTCTCCAGTCTGTCTAGGCTTTTGGTTCTGCTGAGGAAAGGAACGGGTGTTGGACTCAGGAAAAACACCCCGGGATTTCCTCCTTGTCCACTCTTGCTCTGGGTAGAGTTCTTTGAGCCCAGCAGCTCTCCGCCATCCGCAGAGGTGCCGGGCCTTCAGGGCCATGCCCAGCTTTAGACGCATCAGGAAGCACCTTGGGCAACAAAACACAGACTGAGATAACCACATTCCTGCCAGCCTCCGCCAGCGCTGGCTCGGGGCCCAGCAAGGCCACCCTTAGGAGACAGTAGGATGACAACAAGAGGCCTAATGATAGGCTCACCCCGTAGAGCTGTGGATACTGCTTGTTTGGCCGGCCCAGCTTACCTGAGTCATCCTGTGGCCACCTGAGCCTCGAGCTGGGCTAGCAGGCCGCAGGGAGTCGGGAGCATCTTCTGTGGTGTGCTCAGCCTGGTTGGTGGCAGCACTTCCTGCCTGTTTTCCCCTCAGAACATCAGCTGAGGAAGATTAGCACTGCAGCTGGAGCTTCCAACTGAGCAAGGAGCCTGGCTGGGGCCTGACGAGAGACCCAGGGCCACTGTGAGGTCAACCCCAGAGCCGAGGGCCTAGAGTCTCTGGAAGATCACCTCACAGATCAGACTGAAAGGCAGAGAGTGAACAAGGCGATACTCCTTCCTCTACCACAGCCGCCACACTGCCCATCCACTCCCTGAAGCTCACTGGCCCTCAAGGGGCCCAGGCTCTCTTGCCAAACCCTGTATGGTCAGCTGTGATCTGGGCTCGGTTCCCATAAGCTTAGCCCAGGGGCTTTCCAAAGTAAAAGGAGGACAAATACTAAGGGTGCTGTGTTTCAAAAGTCAGTCTTAAAATCACAAGAGGGTTAGAAAATACTTTTTCAAAAGGCATTAAAAATGAGACTGAATAACAAGTCCTCAGCTCCTTCTGACTTGGTGCAGTCGGGAAGCAAGGCTGTGACAGGAGAAAAGATGGGGCACCCCCTGAGTCTGCAAGGAGAACGCACCCCGAGGGGATGTCCATGGCAGTCAGGACTCATCTGTACACTGCTGGCAAGGGGGAACCTCAGAAAGCCAAAATAGGAAGCTGTAACCCCAGACTTCAGAGGCAGGGGCAGGGGGATCAGGAGTTCAAGGTCAGCTTTGGCTAAATGATGAGTTTAAGGCCAGCCTGGGCGGCATGAGATCCTGCTAAAAAAATAAGTCAAAGGGAGTCCATGAGTGCAGTAGGACAAGAAACATAGGCGACAATGTGGATGCTGTTTTGTTTGGCTTCTGTTTTTATTATATGTATTTAATCTTTGTTTTTCAAGACAGGTTTTTCTGTGAAACAGTCCAGGTTGTCCTGGAACTCACTCTGTAGACCAGGCTGGCCTCGCACTCACAGAGATCCACCTGCCTCTGCCTCCCAAGTGCTAGGATTAAAGGCATGCACCCACCCCACGCCACTGCCTGTTTTTATTTTAAAATAAACACGCACACGCACACGTGCACATCTGAGGAGGCCAGATGCCATGGGTCTCCTGGAGCAGAAGTCATAGGCAGTGAGGTGTCTGACAGGGGTGCTGGGAATTGAACTCAGGTCCTCTGGAAGAGTTATACTTGTTCTTAACTGCTAAGTCATCTTCCAGCCCCTGATTATTAATTAAAAAAAAGCTTTTATGTCCTCTTATTGATTGTGATTAGAGGCGTCTACCGTGGTACAGGTGTGGAGACAGAGGACAACTTTGGAGTTGACTCTGCCCTTCCACCTTTAGGTGGCTCCCAGGAATCAAATCAGGCTGGCAGGCTTTCGTGGCGAGAGCCATCTCATTAACCTTGTTTTTTGGATTGGGGGGGGGGGGCAGGGTAACCCTGGCCGGCCTGCGATTTGCTGTGTAGACCAGGCTAGACTCAAACTCACAGAGATTCTGCCTGCTATACCTCCTGACTGCTGGGGTTAAAGGCCTGTGCCACCACACCCTGCTTTGTGTTTTGATTTTTGAGACAAGTTTTCTCGTAGCCCAGGTTAGCTTTAAACTCTTGATCTTCCTGCCTCTGCCTTGCAAGTGCTGGGACTACAGGTGTGTGCCATCATGCCTGTCAGAGGCAGTGTTGGAAGGGAGCCATCCTACAGGCCTAGGAATGAAGCTCTCTGCTCTCCAGGAGAGTGGAGTGCCGGGGGGGCCAGCACCCCAGTGAACACTGCCTTCCCTGATGTCCCTCCCCCTGCAGCTCCCACGTCATCAGAAGGGGTGGTGACACCCCTGCCATCCTGGCCCCAGCAGGCCTGTTGCCACCCACAGACCCTCCTGCCTGACCACAGACTGTCCCCTGCGGGGAGGGAGAGGCAGGAGGGTGGAGGAAGACCTACTTCTGGTCTTGCTGACTAAAAAGATGACCTCAGAGTCATAATGACTGGCTTTCTGGCTAAGCTGCCAACCTGGGGTGCCTCCCAGCCCTGGCCTTTAAGGTGGCTTCACACAGGATGTTGTGTTGGTTGGCAGAGAGAAGTCAGGTTCCCGTAGCAGGTGTCTGTCAGGAGAAGTGCCAGCCTCAGTAGCACTCCCCGGGACAGAACTTGGAACCTGTGACTCAAGAAGACTTTATCACCATACAATCTGAGGGGAAAAATCAGGTCACTGAGTCCAAGTTCGACTGTGTACATGAAGACAATATGACAATTTAAAAATGGGACTGGGGCTGGGCGGTGGTGGCGCACACCTCTAATTCCAGTACTCAGGAGGCAGAGCCAGGCGGATCTCTGTGAGTTCGAGGCCAGCCTGGTCTACAGAGTGAGAGCCAGGACAGGCACCAAAGCTACACAGAGAGATCCCGTCTCGAAAAACAAAACAAAAAACAAACAAACAAACAAACAAAAACCAACAACAACAAAAAATGGGACTGGCAGGGAGGGTGTGGTGGTCCACACTAGTAATCCCAGCACTCAGGGGCAGCATGATCGCGAGTTCTTTGCAAGCCTGGAGACCTGAGTTCAATCCCGGAAACACAATAAGGATCATAGAGCACTCTACCTTAGTCTAGTTACTTTTTTTTTTTTTTTGTCTAGTTCTTTTTGATGTTTCTGTGATAAGCCATTCTGATGAAAGAAACTTGGGGAGGAAAGGGTTTATTTCATCTTACAGCTCCATCGCTGAGGGAAGTCAGGCAGGAACTTGAGGCAGGAACTGAAGCAAAGGAGACTGTGAACGAACACCGCTGACTGACTTGCTCAGCTGTTTTTATTGTACAACCTAAGCCCACCTGCCCAGGGATGGCACCATTCCCAGTGGCCTGGGCCCTCCTCCATCAATTAGCAATCAAGAAAATAGTTCTGCAGCTATGCCCACAGGCAAGTCTGATGGAGTCACTTCCTCAGTTGAGAGTTCAGCTGTGTCAAGTTGACAAGCAAGATTAGCCACCACACTGTCGCAACAAAACCAAAAGCTAAATGAAAGACTAGGTCAAGGGCAGAAGACGGGGAGCATGGAAAACAACCCCGGGAAGAAAGCCCTGAGAAGTCTTTAATCCCAGCACTCGGGAGGCAGAGGCAGGTAGATCTCTGTGAGTTTGAGTCCAGCCTGGTCTCCAGTGTGAGTTCCAGAGAAACCCTGTCTTGAAAAAAAGAGAAGCCGGGCGGTGGTGGCGCACGCCTTTAATCCCAGCACTCGGGAGGCAGAGTCAGGCGGATCTCTGTGAGTTCGAGGCCAGCCTGGGCTACCAAGTGAGTTCCAGGAGAGGCGCAAAGCTACACAGAGAAACCCTGTCTCGAAAAAACCAAAAAAAAAAAAAAAAAGAAAAAAAGAGAAAAAAAGAAGAAAGAAAGAAAAAGAAAGAAGGAAAGAAAGAAAGAAAGAAAAAGAAAGAAGGAAAGAAAGAAAGAAAGAAAGAAAGAAAGAAAGAAAGAAAGAAAGAAAGAAAGAAAGAAAGGAAGAAAGAAAGAAAGCCCCCAGAAATCTGGCTGAGAAGCAAGCCATGGACCAGGAGGTGATGCAGGCAGATGTCCTTTTCACTGGGTTCAGGAACTCCAAGCTCTTGGGACTGTGCCCCATCTTTGGACCACTGAGCCAGCAGCAACCAGGAGAGACTGCAAATTGTCACAAATGCCAGAACTGTCATTAACTCTGCTGAACAGGTCATCAATTCTAGCAAGAAAGACAAGCCTTTGAGAAATCGGAGTGGTGCCCCTCCGAAGCTGGGTAGTGCCATTAGAGATGAGGGCGGGGATGGCCTACAATCGTTTGCTGAGACTGGGTCTCACTATGTAGCCCAGGTTGGTTTCACACTCCTGATCCTCCTCCTCCTCAGCATTTAAAGTGCCGACCTAGCCCCGGCTGTTGGATACTGTGAGGAATACCGAATGTTTTCCATGTGTTCTTGAACAGATCCATCTGTCAGAGCTGGTCATGGTGGGGGAGCTTACATCAGCCTCCCTAGTTCTTATTTTAGCTCCTACTGGTGACCTTGCACACCCCTAAGCCACTTGGTCGTGTTTCCAGAGGATCCAAGAAGCAGTGCTCCCTGTCTATATGGGGATGACTCCCTCCTCAATTTAGTGCCAAGCTCATCCATTGCCTCAAAGCCACTATGAGCAGTTGGGCTACCTTCTGATCCTTACCCTACAAGGTGCGTCCAACCTACAGGCCAGGGTCTCATGTACTGCAGGATAGCTATAAATGAGACCCAACACAGAATCGTAAAATTACTTAAAACATTATAAGAGATTTTTTTAAAAAAAAAAATGGCAACTCAATTTTCTGATTCATGAACATGAACTCTGTAGATGGCAATGTCATGTTACAATGTCAAAACACTGGGATGCCTGTCCACTGAACTGAGACCAAGAATCTGGAGAGGAGGGGGCACCTACCCGGTCAGCTTTCCTTCTTTCTGCCCAAGTCCTTCCGCCTCTTTCCTTTGGCACCTGAATGTTGCACAAATCCTAAACGGTCTTATAATAAAAACCTGGAGCCACATATCAGGGTGAAAGCTGAAAGATCAGAGAAACAGAACAAGCCACAGTCAACCTCAACTCACCAACTCCTCAGCCTGACAGAGCCTCTGCAAGAGAGCAAATTCCTGTCTCCTCCTGCCTTATATTCCTTTCTCTGCCCAGCCATATCACATCCTGTTTCAACCTTCCTAGTGTTGGGATTAAAGGTGTGTGATCCCAAGTGCTGGAAATGTGTGTGCCACCACTGCCTGGCTGTTTCTTCTAGACTGGATTAATCTCGTGTAGCCCAGTGTGCCCTTGAATTCACAGACATCCAGACGGATCTCTGCCTCTGCCTCCCGAGTGCTAGGATTAAAGGTGTGTGCTACCACTGCCTGACCTCTGTGGCTAACTCTGTGGCTGGCTCTGTCCTCTGATCTTCAGGTAAGCTTTATTACAAACAATATGTCACCACACCTGAAGGCAGTTTTTATTCTGTGGAGCCAGGACAGGCATATCTGCTGCCTCCTCTATCCCTAAAAAGTTCCTTCATGTTCGCTTCTCAGCAACATCGATTTTAGAGCTTTTCCCTTGAGACAAAGGAACTTGGTTTCCTAGAGGTAAACGACAGTTTGTACTGGAACAGGATTCTGATGATTTCTTTTTGATCGACTTCTTCGTGGCACATTGAGAATCTGAGGGCAGAGTTTCTTTCTTTCTTTTTTTTTTAATTTTAATTTTTATTATTTTATGTGCATTGGTGTTTTGCCTGCATGTCTGTGTGAGGATATCAGATCTTGGAATTACAGATAGGTGTGAGCTACCATGTGGGTGCTGGGATTTGAACCCAGGTCCTCTAGAAGAGCAGTCAATGTTCTTTAACCACTGAGCCATCTCTCCAGCCCCCAGAGTTTCTCTAGGGTACAATGTCCCATCAGGGCACAAGGAATAATAAGACAAATCGAGCGAGGAAAGAGGTGAATGCTTGAGCATGATAACCTCTGACCTCTCAGAACTCAGCTGCCTGGAGGCTGTCCTCTTCATCTCTTACCCATGATGGTACCCAGCATTCAGCACGTGCCTGGCCCAGCGAGGGACCTCAGAAAGTGTGTGCTGATCATGTGAACAAATATATGTTTATAGTTACCTGCAATGCTGAGTTTGTGATACAACCCTGACATGGGGTGAGGGGCTCCATTCTGCTCTTTTGAAGGAACTACTTTGAGGGACTGGAGGAACACTGAGTACTGACCATGTGCAAAGTGCGAGGTACTGGGTTTGATCCCCCAGACACCCCCACACACACACACACACAAACCCAACCCAAACAACAATAAACTCCTTTGAAAGGGGTTTGGATGCCAGGGATGGTGGTACATGTCTCTCACCTGTAACCTCAGTACTTGCAAGGCTTGAGGCAGGAGGATTATAAACTCAAGATTATTTGGTGGGGGAAAAACAGAAAAGAGGAGATGAAAAAAGGGGGGAGAAATCTGGAAGACTGTCCCTCTGTAGATAAGAAGTATCTAAGCCAAGTGGGAAGCATGAGATTGGAAAGGGACAATCTGGAGCTAACTTTAGGCAGAGAACTGATGAAAGCTGAACGCTGTGTGCCCAGCAAGTGTGTGGCCCAACTTTACTAACAGGATGGTTTTTTTCTTTTAGACTTACTAATTTTATTCTATGTGTAAATTGTTTGCCTGCACACATGTCTGTGCACCACATGCCTGCCTGACGCCTGCAGAGACCAGAAGAGGGCACTGGATCCCCTGGAACTGGCATTATGGATGGTTGCGAGCCACCATGTGGGTGCTGGGAATCGAATCCAGGTCCTCTGTAAAAGCAACAAGAGCCATCTCTCCAGCCCATTAACAGAAAATATTTTACATGAATTTCTGTACCTCCTTTCCATCTCCCTTGATATTCTCAACATGGGTAGGAAAAGGAGAGAGCTACATGCAAATCCTTTGGTTTCTTTTTAAGGGTAACTAAACTTGATGGAGTTTTGTGAGTGTGTGTGGGGAGAATGGAAGGGTGTGCATATGTGTAGGTATGCATGATCAGATGCAGTGCATGGACCCAGGGCAGAGGAGGGATCAGATGTTCCCTCCGTCATTTCTGCTTTGTTTCTTTGAGACGGGAGCTCTCCCTGAACCTAGAGGTCATGTATTTTGGTTAAGCTGGTAACCAGCAAGCCCCAGGGTTCTCCTGTCTCCATCCACTCTGGGTGCTGGGATCAGAACTCAGGTTTTCATGCTTGCCCAGCAAGCACTCCTAACCAACAAGCATCTTTGCTGCCCCCTTTATGGAACTTTATTATGAGGAAATCATATCAAAAGGGAAACAATTTTACCTCTAGAAATTTACAAAAACACACACTTTTTGGAACCATTTTACAAATAAGCTTCAATATCTCATGCCTCTTTATACTTTGTACTCTCTTCAATTTTTCACGTATTTTTCTATTTTTATTCAAATGTACTTACTTCCCAAAACAGGAATATTCTCAGCTGGAAGTGGAGTTTGAGGCCAGTCTGGATAACATAGCAAGACTCTATCTGAAAAAAACAAAAACAAAAAACAAAATGGCCAGGCAGTAGTGGTGCACACCTTTAATCCAGCACAAGGGGGGCAGAGGCAGACGGATCTCTGAGTTCGAGGCCAGAGAGGTCTACAGAGTGAGTTCCAGGACAGCTAGGTCTACACAGAGAGACCCTGTCCCCAAAACAACAATAACAAAAAAAGATGCCTAATCTCGTCTCCCTTTTGTGATTAATGAATCATTTGTGGCAGGATAGATTGAGAGCACACGAGTGTGCCATCTCTCACTGATGCCCCATCCCTGAGACAGCATCCCTGTCCTGGATCAGTTTGTACTGAGTTGGTTCTTTGTTGCCACTCTTACCTGTTTCCCAAAGCTTTCACACCAACATACCTTATAAAGTGTTTGGTATGAAAAATATGCAGCCTGGTCCTTTGAAAGCAGAGCTAAAAGGAAGTTTTTGCATCTCAAGTCTGGCTTGGTAGACCTTGGCCCTCCACCTGGATGGGAGTACTAGCTGTTGGTTTCTTGCTGGCCGAGGGCCCAGGACCTGTTGGCAGACAGGACCAGAGCACACTGGATCTTCCCAGTGTGGGTGGGGATTCTGGGGACCCTGCCACCCTCTGACAAGCTGTTCTTTGTTTTCTTCCTAAGACGTCTGTCCGTTTTCCCTTTTCTAGTCCAGACTTGTCCAGCTCTCCACCCTTTCTCACAGATTCCTGGATGTGTCCACCTGGACATCCTGTTGTCACCTTAAACTTAGCAGAAGTCACGTCCCATTTTCTGTCCGTGTGTCATAGTTAGCCCAGCCACAAAGGCCGGAAGCCTCAGGGACAGCCTTGTTAGACCCCCTGAGCCTTCTCTCCAGCACTCTTTCCATTTTCCCAGCAGGATCTCACCGTGTGGGGGTGGCTGGCCAGATCTCAGTCCTCCTGCCTCAGCGTTCCCTAGTACTGGGATTGCCTGTCTGGTTTGAACGGCTTTTGTGAGGTGACGGATCTGCAGATCTACACCTGTTCTTCCCCAACCAGCCACATTCAGTAGAACCTCACCTAGAGCCTTTTAAATGCCCCCTGTGTGCCTCCCTTCGGGACTCAGCTCCACTACCAACTTCAAACCAGCTCACTGCTGTGAACTCTGTAGGGTTTACTGTCAATAATTCATTCATGCACAATTGTTTTTTCGCTCTCATAATCATCAGACAATTCAGTTCTACCACAATGGTCAAGAAGTGTGGGCTCTGCGGCTGGGCGTTATAGTGTAAGTCTGTGATACCAGTACTCGGGAGGCTGGGTCAAGAGGATTGCCATGAGCGCAGGGCCAGCCTGAGATACATAGTAAGTATCAGGCTAGCCAAGACCTTTCCTTTAAAAAATAAAAAAGTGGGCTCTGATGTCAGAGTCCCTGACATCAAATTTTGGCTTTGCTATTTGTTACTTTGTGACCTTCAGGGAATTACTAAAATTCTCTGTACTTCATCCATAAGATGAGGATTAATATTGTTCATCTTTTGGAGTTTGATGTAAAGATTAAATGATTTTAAAACCAAGGTACTTATAAGCATACACTACCACATGACCCAGAAATTCTGTTTCCAAGTATGTGCCCAAAAGAATTGAATGCAGGACTGGGTGTGGTGGCATATGCCTGTGATCCTAGTTCTTGGGAGGCTGAGTCAGAACGATTGCAGGACATTTGAGGACAGCCTAACTTACATGGAGAGTTCCAGGCCAGCCTGGACCAGAGAGGGAGGGAGACCTTGTCTCTTAGGAACACCCCAAGTGTGGTGGCTCACCTCATCAACTCTCAGACTCAGGAGGTGGAAGCAGAAGGATCAGTTCAAGATCACCCTCAGCTATACAGCAAGTAGGAGGCTATTCTGTGTGATGAGAGAACCTGCTGGAAACCACCCAGAAAGAAATGAAACAAAATGAAAGTCTGATGCAGACCTGGAAAACATACCATGCGAAATAAGCCATGTGTGTGAATATATATGTGTGTATGTGTGTGTATAAAAATTCATGTATATATATATACATATATTCATATATATGCACACACACATATACATTCTCACTGTGGCTATTACCGGAACTAACAGAGATCTGCCTGTCTCTGCCTCCCAAGTGTGAGACACCATGGGCAGCCCCCAACAAATATTAATATGTAGGACTATGACTCCATTGATTTGAAATAGGCCGAAAGAGAAGCGGGGAGAGAGAGAGAGAGAGAGAGAGAGAGAGAGAGAGAGAGAGAGAGAGAGAGAGAGAGAATAGAAACTCCTGGGGATGTAGGGAAGAGGAAGTAAGGAAATGAATAAGGAGTTTCTGTTGGTGATGTGAAACTTCTAGAAATCGGATGACGATGAGGACAGCGGTCATGTATATACACCGTGTATACATTTACTACTACTTACTTTTACAAGGAAAACGGTTAAAGTGGCGAGATTTATGTATGTATATTCTACCACAATTTAACAGTCCCTTCCCCGAGGAAGAACTGGCTCAGTACCGTGAGAGGTGACAAGTCAGCGTGGACCACGTCCTCTCTCACGCTGCTGCCGTGGCCCAAGCTCAGCTGGTGACACATGGAGTCACCTTGATCCAGGGCCTGGACCTCAAGATCCAGAGGCATGCTCCTGTGTGAGCAGCTTTGGGGGACCAGCCCCAGGGGAAGTGACTCATACTTCAAAATTGACAGTGGCTGTCCAGTTCCCTCACGGTGGTCAGCCAGTTCTCCAGATGTGCGTTCTTGGAAAGCTTCGTGGAAAACAACTGTGGTCTAAAGATGGCCTGGAGTGGCAGAGGGCAGGAGGGAGGGAGCTCTGACCACGGGTAGCCCTGGGCTGTAACTACGGCTTCCCTTGCCCTCTGTAAGAACGGCTTTTGCAGGAGTATGTACTGTTCAGGGCCCCACCCCCGGAGGATCTAACCCTGGAATCCATGCTGACTAGCATTGGCTTTCCACGTGGCAGGTAGATCTTCCCAAACCCTTATCCATTCATTTAAAAGTTTCCAGTCCTAGGAATCAAACCCTGGGACTTCTATATGCTAGCCAAGTGCTCTGCCACTGAGTCATAGTCCCGGTCTCCAACCTCCATATGCCTTTATCCTTGTAAGACATTCATCCATTCATTCATTCTGAACTTTTTTTGTTTTGTGTTTTTGAGACAGGGTCTCATTTTGTAGCCCAGGCTAGCCAAGCACTCAGAATCTTCCTGCCTCAGCTTCCCAAGTGCTAGGACTACAGACACGCACCAACATGCTTTGCTAGGACATTCTTAGCCAAATCCTAAAACTGCTATTCACTTCTAAACCCTCTCTAGATCTAGAGATCTAGCTCTCCTCCTTGGAATTCAAGATTTTCCAAGTCTTCTTCGGCAGCACAGTGATCAGCCGATTTCAGAGTGGAAATCTGTGCCCACAGGCTTTTACTTTCTTTCTCTAGGAAGGCAACATGTCCAAGTTGTGAGGCTAGCCTATAGCTCAGTGCTGGCTACAGTGTCCCGTGACTGCTGACAGATGCTATTACGGCTTATTGTGCCCCGTCCTTCACTCACTCAACAAACGTTATTTCAGCAGCTACTCTGGGTTAGTCATGCATTGAGAGCACAGCAGAGAACGGAACAGATGTTCTGTCTTCAGAGCGTAGCGTGTGACTGCGTGGACAAGGCTGACTGGAGGGAACTGAAACGCTGCAGGGTTGCGGCTGTCCCGGCTTGCTTAGCGTGTGCTAGGTTTCCAAGCCCGGACAAACAGCTGAGGTGCCTGCTTCACGTAACAAAGCCCATCTGGCTGCCAGGCTCGCCTCACCCCTCAGCCCCTACTTGTTAGAGGGTCCTCCTGGCTGGCACACCCTGACCCCTACCCTAAACTTCTCCAGCCCAGGGGCTAAGCTGTCCTTCCCCCAGCTGCCCTTCCCTGTATAAATCAAACCATTTTAGTTACCTGGTCTTTTCATCTACTCTCTTTGGGCCTCGTGGGCCTCGTGGTTGCTGCCCTTGGTGTCGGCCCCCCACCCCACCCCCCACCCCCCCCGTCACCTCTTCCTCCCCGCCCCCGTCACGCCCCTCCCATCACTTTTCTTCCCCTCCCTCTCAGCACAGCTCAGTCTGATCACGTCCACTCTGGACTCTCCCACATATCTATAATAAACTTTCTCCTCCACAGTACCTAGGAGCAGTCAAGTCCTTTCCTTTTTATTTCTTTAAAAAAAAAAATAATTTATTTAACTTTATTTTATGTGCATTGGTGTGAAGGTGTCAGATCTCTTGGAACTGGAGTTGTGAGCTGCCATGTGGGTGCTGGGAATTGAACCCAGGTTCTCTGGAAGAGCAGCCAGTGTTCCTAACCCCTGAGCCATCCCTCCAGCCCTATTTCTTTCTTTTTTTTTCTTTTTTCTTTTTTCTTTTTTTTTTTTTCATTCAGCATGCACAAAGCCCTGAGCCCAGAGCCCCGGGCAGCATGAACAGGTGTGACACAGGCCTGTAATCCCAGCAACTGAAAGGTGGAGCCAGGAGGCTCAGAAGCTTCCTTCTCAGGTACAGAGCAAGTTTGAGGCCAGTCTTGGCCACGTGAGAATCTGTCTTTAAAAGAAAAGAAGTGGAGCTTACAAGGGAGTACTTGCCTCCTGATATTAGAGGAGGCCTGGAAGATAGTCAGCAAAATGCTTAAGACCTGAGTTGGATCTTTAGAACCTTCGTAAAAATGCTGGGCATAGCGGCACACATTGACAGTCCCACCCCTGGGGAGGTGGAGGCAGGAGGATCTCTGCAGCTCACTGGCTGGCCAGCCTTGCCTACTGGCCGAGCTCCAGGCCAGAAAAGAGATTCTGCCTCAGAAAACAAGATGGATAAATCCTGAGGAATAACACCTGAGTCGACCTTTGACCTTCATACTCCTACACAGACATGCACCTGCAGGCATACATGTTCCTCCCCACAGAACACATACACATGCATTCACACATTCAAAAAGTGACGTGAGATAAAACCCGTCCCACCCCCTAACAAGACTCCCTGTGCCCAGAAGGTTTTGTTTCTGTAGCCCTCCCCACGCTCCTGAAATCGCTTCAAGAGCCTCTGGCGCAGTCTTCTGAATACCCTGAGAGGTGGCAGAGCTGACGGACTGTCCTCGGCTCTGGCTTGCAGAAACAGCCAAAGCGTTCCCTGTTAAAGTCCGGTAGACAATGCGTGTGATAAAGCTCGACAGTAACACTGTGGACAAATGAATAATACATAAGCGCTCCTCTCTGGGGATGGATTATTGTCTTGTGCAAAACTGTTTCTGGGGGCAACTGCAGCTCTGGAGAGCCAAGAACTTGGAGGCACACCAGCATCCAGAGTTGCAAACAGAAGTGTCGAGGGCATGTGAGGCCTAGCCGCTCGGTCACTGTCCACAGCCAGGGACCTCTTTAAACCTGAGAGCGTATCATCCCATTTTTGTCTACAAAACAGTCTCATCCTTCGGAGCTAGGAACTCCCAGGAGGCGAAAAGAGCCCTTGGCTGTAAATTCCTGGCTGCATATTCAAACCACATTTAAGGATGGTGTAGTGCCAAGGTATCAGTCAGTCCAGCTTTGGGTGCCCATGTCTGGACCCAGATCCAGATCCAAGTTCTGTCCCTCAACAGTCAACCAAACACAAGTGACTTAGTTTCTGTGCATGCAGGTGTGTGGGGTTCGCCTATGTCTGAAGACCAGAAGTCAGTCTTGGGTGCTGTTCTTCTGGTACTATCTATCTCGTTTTATAATTATTGTTAATATTATTGTTTTTATTATTTTGTGTGTGTGTGTGTGTGTGTGTGTGTTACTTGTCGGGGGGGTACATGTATCAGGCTTGTATGACAAGCACCTTTACCCACTGAGCCATATTCCTGGCTGAGGCAGGGGACTACATAGTGAGTTCCAGGCCAGTCTGGGCTACATAGCAAGACTGTCTCTTAAAAACACACAATGTGTGAATAAAGCACATGTGTTGGAAGTCACACTATACACACACACACACACACACACACACACACACACACACACACCAGTTCTTCCTGTGGGTACACTCCCTGTAGTGATGTCTGCCCTTTTGCCTTGGCTCTTCACAGCTCAGGGACTCAGTTCTCTGCTCCCTGGCAGGCAGGCAGCAGGGGGTGTGGGCAGCGGGGTAAGTGAGGGGTGGGGTGAGTGTAGGGAACAGAGGGCTCTCTATTTTAAGCATTGGCTTCAGCTGTTCTTTTAAAACTGTACTCTAGGCATTTAAAATAGATGGATCCCTTCTGGTGACCAGGGCAAGCTAACGAACCCAATGGGGCCCGGATGCCCAGCCCTGAGTGGCCTTGTTGTGGGGGTCACCAGTAGGGCTGCCTGAGTGTAGGAGCTCCAGGGGTGGTGTTCAGAAGGACTGTGGTTCCCTGAATGGGGCAGTACCTCAGAAGTCTCTCCATCACTGAAGAGAACCTCAACACCCTGGGCAGCTAGCTTTTTTGCTGGCTCGGCCTATTTTTAGGCCCTGCGGTAGGTTGAGTTGTTTCTGTTCTCAATATACTCCCAAGTTGCCGGCAAGACTTTCAAGACTTTACAGCCATATCTGTTTCCTCCTCAGGACTGCTGGAAGAGCAGAAAACAAGCCACAAGAAAGGTTAGGGGCCCAGGCCAAGCTGCTTCTCAAAGGAGCAGAGCTTGACTCGGGCGGACAGCTCAGTTGGCAAAGTACCTGCTGAGTGAGAGGAGGACTTGAGTTCTGCTCTCTAACATCTACATAAAAGCCAGGGGAACATTACTCATCTGCATGTGGCGGCATGGGCGGGGGAGAGATGCACTCACGCACAACACACACACACACACACACACACACACACACACACACACACACACCCTGCACACCCATTAATGCCTGAGGCAGGTGGAAGAGCTGGCCCTGGGGTCATAAGAGGGGGAGAGCTGTCACTGTCCCTCACCAGCTGCAGCATTCGGGAGAGTGGCCGCTGCACCTCATTTGGGCAACACAGTAGAGCTGGCCCTGAAGGTGTAGGTGTGGGAGAACCGACCCTGAGGTGGAGAACTGCCCCCGTCCCTTGCTCATGGCTACAAGTGGTGAACTAGCCAGGGCAGTGCTGGAGAGCTCACCCTGGTGACCAAGACAGGGGAGAACTGGCAGGCTGACCAACCCTGCAACGACCCAGGCCCAGAACCAGGGTTATGTGTTAGCTCACCCCAACATCCACCCCATCTGTGATCTGCTGGAACACGGGGCTGGGGTGGTAGGTAGGGTGGGGGTGGGGAGAATGTGTGTGTCAGTCCTGTGGAGCCAAGGTTGTAGATTTCCATGACTCAGGGCAACAACGGGATGTCCAGGAAGAGTCCAGTGAGGGCCCAGTGTCGATGGTGCTGTAGAGACCAGGGGCCTCCAACCAGACCAATGATTTTCCGAGCTCAATGCCAGCATATAAAGATGTACGAATAAAGGGGTTTACTGTGTGACTCACTGTGTCACACTGCAGCCTCCATGACAAAAATTGTCCCCTTCTTCCTTTCTTTTTTTCTTTTCTTTCTCTCTCTTCTCTCTCTCTCTCTCTCTCTCTCTCTCTCTCTCTCTCTCTCTCTCTCTCTCTCTTTCAAGACAGGGTTTCTCTGTGTAGCTTTGCGCCTTTCCTGGATCTTGCTCTGTAGACCAGGCTGGCCTCGAACTCACAGAGATCCACCTGCCTCTGCCTCCCGAGTGCTGGGATTAAAGGCATGTGCCACCACCGCCTGGCCTTTTCTTTCTCTTAAATTTTATTTTGATTTATTTGGGGAGGGGGTAGAATGGGTGGGATTGGAAGGCATGATGTGAAAGACACAAAGAATAAATAAAATATAAATAAATATGAACAAATAAATAAATATAAACAAACAAATATATTAAAAAAAAAACCCTAGGGGAAGCTGGGCAGTGGTGGCGCACACCTTTAACCCCAGCACTTGGGAAGCAGGGGCAGGCAGATCTCTTCGAGTTGGAGGCCAGCCTGGTCTACAGAGAAGTTCCAGGACAGTCAGGGCTACACAGAGAAACCCTGTCTCAAAAAAAAAACCCAACAACCACAAAATAAACAAACAAACAAAACAGGGGCTGGAGAGATGGCTCAGCAGTTAAAAGCACTGGCTGCTCCTCCAGAGGACCCGGATTCAATCTCTAGCACCCCATGGTGGCTCAGAACCATCTTTAACTCCAGTACCAGGTGATCCAATGCCTTGTGCATAGACATACATTCAGGCCAAACACCTGCAGACATAAAAAAAGAAAATTTTCTTCAATAAACGGCATTCAGCATTAAAAAAAAAAAAAGAAAACCAGACATGACTGCACAGACTGTAATCCCAGTGTGGGGGGGGGGAGGGGAAGGACAGAGGCAGGTGGATCCCTGGAGCTTCTTGGCCTGCCAACCCAGCAGAATAGAAAACCATCCTGTCTCTAAAAATGAGATGGAGGACAGCAGAGGAAGACATGCATCTGTTGCTGGCTTCTACGTGTGTACACTCACATGCACACACACCCACTGGGACAGGTACATATGATACACACACTACACACTCACTACACATGCTACATACACACCAGACAGTACATATACACTACATACACTACACACACACACACACACACACACACACACACACACACACTCTCTGTGCACTCACTACACATAGTACATACACACCAGACACTACACCACTACACATACACTACATACACTACACACACACACTATACACACACACACACACACACACACACACACACACAAACAGCTCTTATCCTATCCTGCGCTAACAGCCTTCCCATGCATGATCTGGTGGTCTGGTCCAAACAGCCCCACAGTGAAGCTCTTCCCACACAGAGGGGATCGTGGTCCTCCCCACACAGGTCCAGGAACAACAACTCTACTCTTCCTCATCCTTCCTCGGGTCAGACTCTTCCTCCAGCAGGCCCTGGTGGCTCGTTAAATGCACAGGTGTCAGAGTCTGTGGGGTGGAGCCCGGCGTCTGCACTTTTTAAACAGGGTTCTAGGTGATTCTGATTCACTCCAAACTCTAGAGTCCTGTCCTAATCAGTGGTGCTCTCTTTGATGCACACTTCCTTGTCTGAAACTGGAAACCCCAGCGGCTGGGGCTGGGCCAACACTGTGTGCCGCTCTATAAAGTAGCCTCTAGAACACACACGCACACTGCACTCGGACCTTCGAGATGAAGAACTGGCTTCCCATCTATCCGGGGACTAGAAGTTCTTGTATTTTCCCATTCTGCTTTTTAAATGTAAATTGTGATCAATATCAGCAAGAGTAACAGGGGCAGAGGCAGTAAATAAAGTGTCTATTTTTAGGCACTGGGGTTAGAGCAAGGAATAGGCCAGACTGTTCCTGCCCTCATGGAGTTGATGTCCTGATGAAAGAGACTGTTAATAAGTGAATATATAAGTAAATAAACTCATTTCAGACAGGAGCGGAATCAATGAATTGATGTTCTTCACCACCAGTAACAAAAAAAATCACAGGCGCACTGCCTGCAGTTACAAGAGCAATCTTTTGCCCTGTTGTGGAATGGTTGTGTCCCTTCACTAGTCATACGGTGAAATTCTAACTCCTAGGGTGGAAGGCAGGGCTATACTTGGAGCAGAGTGCTTACCTAACACCCATGAAGCTCTGGGTTCCACCCCCAGCGTGGCCTAGACCAAGTGTGGTGCTACACACCTGTGACCCCAGCCCTTGGACGTTAGAGGCAGGAGAATCAGAAATTCAAGGTCGTTACTAATCCTCAGCTACATAGTAAGTGTAAAGGTCATTGTGGGCCACATAAGCACCGAAGGAGAGGGGAAGGGTGGGGAAGGGGAGGGGAGGGGAGGGGAGGGGAGGGGAGGCAGGCTGGGGGATAGATGATTCAGCAGGTAAAAACGCTTGACACATAGGCCTGCAACCTGAATGTGGACCCCAGAGCCCGTATAAAAGCCACCTGAAGTGGCTTGTGTCTGTAGTCCTAGCGTTCCTAAGCAAGATGGGGACAGTAACAGGAGGGTCACAGCAAGGCTCAGGCCGGCTAGCCTGGAGTTAAGTGGCAAACAGTAAAAGAGACCCTACCTCCAACAAGACGGATGTGCAGGTTCGAGGCCAGCCTGGTCTACAGAGCGAGATCCAGGACAGGCACCAAAGCTACACAGAGAAACCCTGTCTCGAAAAAACCAAACCTAACAAACAAACAAACAAAAAAGACAAGGAGGGCATCTTGTTGCTCTGCATCTCCTTTTCAGAAAAATAAAAGATCTCCCCAGAAGCCTCCCAGCAGATTCCACTCACATGTCACTCATAGGCGCTCAACCGCTAGCGAGAGGCCGCCAAGCACCTCAGGACTTACTCCCGGGGTGAGTGGGACTGACTGGCGAAGTAACCCAAACAAACTCCGAGTGAGGAAGGGGAAGTGGCTGCTGGGAAGGCAGCCAACAGTGTCTGCTACAAAGTGCCCTGCCGAGAACCAAAGCGGGGCGGATGTGACAGCATGGGGGGCGGGCGGGGTGGGGGAGACGCGAGGGGCCGGTGTTAGAGAGGTGGGAAAGTGGCGCTTGGGCTGCTACCCGACTCCAGTTGAAGAGTCAGCAGGCAAAACTGAGGAGCAAGGTGTCCCAGACAACGGAGACCCTGAAGGAGGAACAACAGGTGGAGGGATGTCAGCCTCAGAAGGGAGGAAGTAGCTCTGAAACACCTTCCCTTCCCCGCTCCTCTGCCTCAGTCTGCCCATCTGAAAAATGGGACTGAAGGATAATTATATCTCACCCTGGTGTACCTGAGTCAGCACCAACGAAGGTGTCACTCTGGCTCCTGTCATAAGCATGCCAACAAGTCCAGGAACAACGGAGCAGGCATTCTCTTCCATGAACGATGGGGAAACCCCAAACGAAGCCATCCAGGTATCCTGGTGAGCACGTACCACAGAGCATCGGGCTTTCCAATGAAAGACAACCTGCAGAGCTTAAAGAAGAATGTTAAGTCTCAAACCCAGGACAAACTGGCAAACTGAGGTACCGATTAGCGTGCCAAAGTGGATGCTGGCTGCCAGGTTCTGCCAGCTTCCCTCAGTCCCTACTATTACAGGGTCCTCCTGGCTGGCATACCCCCCTCCCCCACTGAACTCTCCAGCCCAGGAGCTGGGCTGCCCTTCCCCCAGCTGCCCTTCCCTGTATAATCCAGACATTTTGGCTACACTGGCCCTTTCGGCCTCTTGGCCGCTGCTCCAGGTTGCTCTCGCTCCTGTCTCCGGTCACCACACATGGCCCAGCTCAAGGTCGTGTTCACTCTGGACTCTCCCAGATGCCTCTGCCTGTTTTCTCCTTTATATCTGTAATAAAAACCTCAACCCCTTAGGAGCCGTCATTCCCTCCTTTTATTTCCTTTTTTCTCATTCATCTGGGGCTGAAACTGCTTCAGAGACCCCTATCTCAGGAACATGGAGAAGCATGTGCCCGGGCCCTCTAGGAAGGGACATTGAGCATGCCAGATGCCTGCATCTTCTTCCACCTCACTCACAGCACTTCTGCCGGGGCAGGGAGAGAGGGAGACAGTAGAAGCTGATACCAGTCTCCTGGTACAGCTGAGGGCATCAGAGAAGAACTTTGGCCTCCTGGATGCCAGGCTGCCTGTGCTGGCTGCAGTTGTCTGTCTGTCCCCTTCCTTCCTTCCTCCCTCCTCCTGCTCCTCCTCCTCCTCCTTTTTAATTTACTTATTTTATGTATATTGGTGTTTTTGCCATGGGTGTTGGGTCCCCTGAAACTGGCATTACAGATGGCTGTGAGCCACCATGTGGTTGCTGGGAACTGAACTCAGGACCTCTGGAAGAGCAGTCGGTGCTCTTAACCTCTGAGCCATCTCTCCAGCCCCCCTTCCTTCCTTCCTTCTATCCCCCATTGCTTTCTTTTCTTTCTTTGAGTGGTGGATAGTACTGCTTAGGATTGAACTCAAGGGCTTCGTGCTAGCCAAACATCTCCACTAAGCTCCCATCAGCAGCGCTGTTTTTTTCTTTCTTATTGGAAAATAGAGCTTTAGCCTTGCACGGTGATGTGTGCCTGTAATCCCAGCACCCAGGAAGCCAAGGCAAGAGAATCCCAAGTTCAAGGCCAGGCTGTGTTACATAGTATGATTATGGGGGTGGGGTGGTCTCCAACCAGAAGTAGTGACATATGCCTGTAATGCCACTACTTGGGACACTGGAACAGGAGACTCAGTGTCAACACTGGCTTACCTAAGTGAGTTGTAGGACATCCAGGGCTGTGTAGTGAAAACCTGGCTCAGATTAACTAACTAAATGAACGTGTAAAGGTGGCTGGGGGATGTAGCTCAGTGGTAGAGCACTTTACTGAGCAAGCAGGAGGTTCTAGATTCAGTCTCCAACATCACACATAGGAACATGCCCAAACACGTGCATACGTAGGAAGTATGAAGAACGTATAGGGAGTCAGGAGTGGTGGTGCACGCTTGAGGACCCAGCACTTCGGGAGGGTGGAGACTGCCACGAATTTGAAGTCAGTCTTAGGTAACTTGTGAGGCCCTTTCTCAAAAAAAAGAAAGAGAAAAGAGAGAAGGAAGTTGGGAAAGCGGAGGGAAGATATTCCCACGGGGGTCACAAGGTGAGGAAAAAAGAATGCACCCAATTCAGGAGCACCCGGAATGTCAAAAAGTACTGGTATTGGCTGGGTGCAGCGGTGCACACATTTAATGCAGAGGCAGGCAGGTTTCTGTGAGGACAAGGTCAGCTTCTACATTAGCGTTCCAGGCCCTGAGTCAAAAATAAGAAGTTTTGGTATTGTGTTCTCTCTCTGGATGGAAGATACACAGAGAATTGTTCTCATATTGTTCTCATGCACTCTGCTGCTAAAAAAAAAAAAAAAAAAAAAGCCCACCTAACACTGGGCACTTCTTTCTCCTGGTTCTGGAAACTAGAAGTCCAAGGTCAGGGTGCTTGAACTGGTGTCGGCTGCGGGCCTTCGGCTGTTTTTTCATGTCGTGGGCGGCAGCAGGGCAAGAAGGGACAAAACACTGTACCCTCACAAGAAAAGACAAAACATGGCACCCTCACAACAAGAAAAGACAAAACATTACACCCTCACAGCAAGAAAGGACAAGACATTCCACCTTCATGTACCAGAGGAGCAAAGGCCAGCTGACTCCCACCTGCAAGGCTTGTCGCCGCCTCCGAGGCGTTAATTCACTCATGAGGGCACAGCCTTCATCACATAACCACTTCTCAGCAGGACCCCGCCCAGCACCACCCAGTGGAAATCCAGTTGCGGCAGCAATTTCAAAGGGAAGGAAAACATTTAAACTACAGCTGGCATGCACACCTCCCTCCCAACAACACAAGCTAAAGGCCCTGGGCATTATCTATGGAATAAAAGGAAGATTTGGAAGGTAGAAGGGAAGTCCGCCAGCTGGGGAGCCCAGCTCCCAAAGAATAACGCAGTGGTATAGTCCAGTGACTTTTCTTCTTCCTCATCTATTCCTGGGGTGGAGCTGAGCAAACCATCGGCCAGGAAATGAGGGGGGAGGGGGAACTTACTCAGGCTCCTTTGTGACAAGGCACAGGGAGTCCTTGAAGAGAAGGAAGAGCGATTATTGTTAGAAGAGAAACCAACAGAGCAGCAAGAAGGGTAGAAACCAAGGAGGCGCCACCATCACCCAGCTACGTCAGCTTTTAAGATTATTTGTGTATTATTTAACGTGTCTGAGTGTTTCACCTGGTCACATGTCTGGGCAGCATTTGCATGCAGTGCCTGTGCAGGTCTGAAAACACCTTCAGCTCCTCTGGAACTGGAGTTACAGGTGGTGAGTCACCAGATGGGTGCTGGGAACCGAACCCAGGTCTTCTGGAAGAGCTGTTACTTAGCCCCTGAGCCATCTCTCCGGCATATTTATTCTGAGTCAGGGTCCTTGAACTCAATTTGTAGCTAAGGATGACCTTGAACTCCTGACCCTCCTGCCTCCACCACATCTATTGGCCTCACTTCTCTTTTTATTTCTATTTTTTGGCTTTTTTTTGAGACAGGATCTCACACTATAGAACTCAGTCAGGTTTAGCCTCTCCAATCTGGGATTGAAGGCATATACTGCTAGGTCTGGCTCAAATGGCAACTCTTTTCTGTCATTTGTTTTGTTTTTTTTTTTTTCAAGACAAGGTTTCTCTGTGTAGCCCTGGCTGTCCTAGAACTCGCTCTGTAGACCAGGCTGGCCTTGAACTCACAGAGATCAACTTTCCTCTGGCTGATGTGCACCACCATCGCCTGACTCTTTGTTTAGTTTTGTTTTTGAGACAAGGTTAGAGGTTCAGACTGGTTTCAGACTCGCTGGGTAGCCGAGACTAGTACGGAACAGCTGTTCTCCACCTCAGTGTGCCTGTGTGCTGGGGTCACAGGTGTGCCCCGCCGTGCCCGGCTCCTCCGTTCCTGAGTCAGCCTTTCAGTTTCTGCCCCCACTGCTAACTGGCTCAGTCTCTCAGCTTTCCAGTTTCACATTCCCAGCGGAGACCTCTGGCTGGCTCATGGTCCCAGTTTGGTTTCTGTTGCTGTGGTAAAACATGGAACAAAACCAACTTGGTGGGGGCGGATTTACTTCATCTTACAGGAAATAGTTCATCGTCAAAGCGAGCCGGAGGAAGTCAAGGCAGACACCATGGAGGAACACTGACTTGCTCCCAGGCTTATGTTCGACTAACTAACTTCCTTTCTCTCTCTCTCTCTCTCTCTTTCTTTATTTTTTATTTATTTTATGTGTATCAGTGTTTGCCTGCATATCTGTGTGAGGGTGTCAGATCTTGGAGTTACAGACAGCTGTCAGCTGCCATGTGGGTCCTGGGAACTGAACCCGGGTCCTCTGGAAGAGTAGTCAGCACTTTTAGCCACTGAGCCATCTCTCCAGCCCCTCAACTTCTTTTTTCGTACAGCCCAGGCCCACCTGCCTGTGGATGGCACCACCCACAGTGGGCTGGGCCCTCTATCAATCAGCAATCAAGAAAATGCCCCATAGAAATGCCCACAGGCTGGCCGCACAGCGGTGGTGCACGCCTTTAATCCCAGCACTCGGGAGGCAGAGCCAGGCGGATCTCTGTGAGTTCGAGGCCAGCCTGGGCTACAGAGTGAGCTCCAGGAGAGGTTCCAAAGCTACACAGAGAAACCCTGTCTCAAAAACAAACAAACAAACAAAACAAAAAAGAAAGAAAGAAAGAAAGAAAGAAAGAGAGAGAAAAGAAAGAAAAGAAAGAAAGGGATAGCGTCTGATAGTGGCGAATCTTCAATTGAGGTTCCCTCTTCTCAGGTGTCAAGTTGATAACCAAGATTAGCCGCCATGTTCTTGGTGTGAAAGAGGTAGCTTGGCAACTCTCTGTGGGTGGCTGAATTAGTTCACTGTCCAGCTCTGGCCCAGTCACTTGTGGGTCTTGTCCTTCAGCAGAGGAGAACAAGTGTTTTCCTCGGAAGAGACGGGAAAGGGGTCGCCCCCTGAAATATACCAAATAGAGAGAGGAAAAAGGCAAACATAAATTAGAGCAGAATATACTGAAGACCAGACAAAAAGTCTAAACCTGGGGGTCGCAGGAATGCCCAAGGAAAGGCAGCCTTAAGGAGAGCAGTTGTTTGCTGGGAACTCTGAGTGGGAGGCAGGTCCAGGAGGAGAAATAGTGGGGGCTGATGGCGGCTACTGCAACAGGTCATGGCCAGTTCAGAACAGAGAAGTTCAAGGATCCTGGAGCCAGAGAACAGGGGAGGTGGAGAGGGACGTTGGAAGATAAGGTGAGCTCAGACTGCAAATGACCTTGTGGGCTAGGAGTTAGGGTTTTATCCCACGGGCAATGAGGAGCCAGTCTGCCTTTCTTAACCAGCATGATCTGAGGTTTTCTGGAATCAGGAGGGACCGTGTACATAGAGTCACCACTTCCTACCTTGGCATGGCTCTGTCACTATGTCACAGCTATTGTGCCAGGTTTTCATTTTTCCCGTTTTATTTTCCGTGTATGAATATATGTCTGTTCTCCATGTGCACGCAGTGTCGAAAGAGGCCAGAAGAAGGCAGGCATCTGATCCCTTGGCGCTGTGGGTGCTGGGAATCAAACCTGGGTCCTCCAGATGAGCAGCCAGTGCTCTTAACTGGCAAGCCATCTCTCCAGCCCTTGTATTTGGCTTTTTATCCCCACCAGAGAATCATCTTTCTTTTTGAGTTCCCACCTGAGTCCACCATCAATATCTACACATCTCCACCTGTGGGTGGAACATACCCAGGGGTTTTGACCTGAGAGATGGGTACCCCAGGCCTAGGAAGGTGGGAAGATTGGTAGCAGTATAAAAGTTAAATCATTAGGAGCCCTGGATGAAGACGGGTCAGCTAGGCAGTTCCTATGACAAATGAGATCTGAGGTGACTAACAAGAGTGAGGGGTAAGAGATTTCTTCAGGGGAACCTATGGTACCCAAAAACTGATTGGGATGAAGGCAAGACAGAAGCCTGTAATCCAGGGGAGTCAAAACATGCAGGGGACCTCAGCAGGAGGAGCAGGCTTGGGAAGAAGATGTAGGCTGGAGATTTTGTATTGTTTTTCATTGCTGTGTATGTGTGTGTGTGTGGTATACATGTGTGTATGTATGCTTGTATTTGTGTGGGTGCATATGTGGACACCCTGAAGTCATCTGGAATCATCTTTGGTAGCTCTTCCACTTTCTATGTTGAGGCAGTCTTAATCAAATGCCGAACTCGCTGATGTAGCTACTCTTCTCAGCCAGCTTGCTCTGTAGACTTTGTCTCTTCCAAAGCTGGAATTACACCCACTGGGCATTTGTGAGGGAGGATCCAAACTCCAACCTCAAGCTTCCATGGCAAGCTCTGTAACTACCGATTCGTCTCCCCTACCCCTGGACTGGAGTTTTTAGTGCACTGAGTTTGGACAGTTCTTGATTTTTGTTTTTGTTTTTCAAGACAGAGTTCCTCTGTGTAACAGTCCTGGCTGTCCTTGTTTTGTAGACCAGGCTGGCCTCGAACTCACAGAGATCCACCTGCCTCTGCTTCCCAAGTGCTGGGATCAAAGGCGTTCACCACCACCGCCCAGCGAGAGTTTGGACATTTCTGAATGTTGACCTGGAGCTCACCAAAAGTCTTCTGCCTTGTCTCTGCTGTCCCTCAACGGATCAGTCTCTTCCTCGGGGTCAACAGCGTGGCTGGATGCTTTTGTTCTTTGCATGTAATCATGGCTGGCCACCTCAGTGCATCCCAGGCTGACTGCACTTCCAGTGCGTACTCCAGCTGGGATGGATCTATGCCCGGGTGTGCTCGGCTATCTCTGTTTTTGTTTAGAGACAATGTAACCTCACTAGGTAACCTCAGGCTGGCTTGGAATTTCCTAGACAGTCCAAGCTGGTCTCGAACTCTCCATCTCTTGCCTCTGTCTCTGTACTGGGATTACAGGCATACACACTGTTCCCAACTAATTCCGTATGCTTCTTTTTAACACCCATTTTCATTTTCAAGGCTCTTCCATCCAATCAACTCAAAATATTCACAGCACCACAAATTATCTACAGGACTCTCATTTCTATGGTCCTTCACAAAGATTCATGTAGGAATGTTTCTTTTTTCTTGCCTTTCTCTTTTTTTTTTTTTTTTTTTGTTTTTTGAGACAGGGTTTCTCTGTGTAACCCTCACTGTCTTAAAACTCGCTCTGTAGACCAGGCTGACCTTAAACTCTGTCTCTGGAGTGCTAGGATTAAAGGCATGCACCGACACCCCCCACCCAGCAGGGATTTTTCTTTTGTTGGACTAAATGAAAAAGGAAAGAAAAGAAGCAGGTATGGAGGGTAGCCACGGGCAGGGCTGTGGCATTCAAGATAGCCTTTCCTCCAGGCTGGCTTTGAACCCTGGGCTGGGCTTGCCATTGCTAGACTCACATCCAGATTTGGGGGTTGGGGCACAGAAGCTTGACCATGGTAAGTTTTACCTCTCTGTCCTCAGGATTTCTCTTCCTCTCTCCTACATGTGCTTGGGCTGTGGAAGGTTTCTGCAGCCCTGAAATCATGTTCTCCAGATAACTTGGAGATGTGGAAATGGGCATTATTCTTCCCTCTGCCCAGGCTAGCTACTGAATCCTTGAGCACCTTATCCCTGTCTTTGGTACCTCCTCATGACAGAGGCATCCCTGGTATCCTGTGACTTCTCTAAGCTTCTTGCCCACAAAACAGATTCCAAGGAGACTCTAACACTGGGTTGAGCTTGAGAGGATAGTGAGGTTTTACAAACACTGGGATAGATATATCTTTGTTCCCTTCTCTTTCAGAATTTAATGTTGTCTCTGTATGTGTTTCTAAAATCATTTAATACGTGGTGGCCCATTTCTGTAATTTTTGCCTGTAATTGGGGAGTCTGAGGCAGGAAGACCATCATTAGTTTGAGGCAAGCCTGGGCTACAGAGTGAGACCTTGTCCCACAAAACCTAAATAAATAAACAAATAAATAAAAGCATTTATTGACCTGATTTTGTTTTTCTCTTTCTAAATTGAAAACTCCTGCAGAGCAGTGGTGGTACATGTTTCAATACAAACAAGGAAAAAAAATCTTCTTCATTTTCTTCATTGGCTAATGATGAAGAGCAACACCAGTGTGTGTGTGTGTGTGTGTGTGTGACAGAGAGAGAGAGAGAGAGAGAGAGAGAGAGAACTGAAGTCATAAAATTAACGATGAATTTCTCAACAGTTACCAGGTAAATACCAAAGAATGCTGCATTCCTAACACTCAGGGGGCTGAGGCAGGAGAATTATTGTGAATTCAGTGCCAGTCTGGGCTATAAGCCAGTGCCAGGCCAACCTGAGTTACATAGCAAAACCACATTCCTGGGAGCCTTCTCCCCCTCAAAAAGAATACACCATGCTAGAAAGATGACTCAGCAGTTAAGAGCACTTGTCCATGTTACAGAAGACCCAGGTTCAGTTCCCAGCACCCAACAGCAGCTTATAATCATCCATAACTCCAGTTCCAGGAGATTCAACTCCCTTTTCTGACCCCTTTGGGCACCAAGAATGCACATGGTGCAAATACATACATGTGGGCAAAACACTTATACACCTAAAATAAATAAATCTTAAAAAAAAAAGAACATGCCGTATATCTAGGCAAAGATGACTTATATATTGCAAAACCACAACCCATAAAAGAGAGCATGTGTGAAGAAGTCCCATGTTGGCACTCTGGGGACAGTTCTACCTTTGAGTCACCCTAGCCCAGGTACAGGCGTGCACAAGATGATTCTGCCTGTCTGTTCCTATCTAGTGTCAGTCCTTCTGGCCGAGTCCCCAGACACCATGCAGCAGAAACGAGTCATTCCCTGTGAACTTTTGACCCACAGAATCTATGCTCATAGTACAATGTGAGAAGAAAGGAAATTCCTTCACTAGATGAGTCTGGAGACTGGGCAGAGGCAGTGTGGGAGCCGTCAAGTTGAAAGCTGTTTCAAAAGCCAGGTTTATAATCCGAGCACTAGGCAGCTCAAGTTAGGAGGGACCAACTGGAAGCCAGGCTGGGCTTTGTCACAAAAGCCTGACTGAAAGAAAGATAGGAAGGAGAAAGCACAGTGAGTGAAAGCATGTGGGGGCTCTAGCCCCCCACAAGTGGGGTTAGTCAAACCGCAGTGGTGTCCATGGTAGAGATGAGGAATTTGGGAGACAATAGGAGAACCAATATTCCATTTGGACATCAGAGATGTGACCCACTGAAATGGACACAGTGCTGCTCAGGACTGTCTGCAGGATGTGATCTGGAAACACGGAAGCAACAGCCTTCCAGACACACTGGGAGGGGTTGGTTAGCCTCTGGCATGCCTCTGAGGGATGATGTGGAGAAGGTTAACGGCTGGCTGGAAAAGAGAGCCCTCCCGGCTTTGGGGCTGTGTACAAAGGAGAAAGCTAGCTGGCCTCAAGCGGCCGGCCCAGCTCTCTGCTTCCTGTTTGTGGATGCCAAGTGACCAGCTAGTTCAAGCTCCTGCTGCCTTGATGTGCCCACCGTAACGGGCAACACCCTTGATCTGTGAGCCAAAATAAGCCCCTCCGTTGCTTCCATCAGAATGTTTTACCACCGCCACTGGAAGAGTAACTAAGGCGGCAGGAGTCTGTGTTTCCCGTCTCCGGCCACAAAACAGCTGAAAACTGTTTCCTGCGCTGCTGTAATCAACTTGCACAAAAGGGGGTGGCTTAAGGTGACAGGATGGCCTCTTCCTGCTGCCGCCCCTGCGACTGCTGTCACAGGGTTCTTCCCAGCATGTGTGTCCCAATTTCCTCTTTTTGTTGTTGTTTTGTTGGGTTTTTTTGGTGTTATGTGTGTGTGGTGTTATGTGTGTGTACAGGTGATCCCCAATTGTGCTCATCTTTTTTTTTTTTTTTTTTTTTTTTTTTTGAATTGGAATTCCTCACAAGCTCCAGGGATCCTACTGTACTCATCTCCTCAACTCTGGGGTTACGGACAATCACTACGCTGCCAGTTTCTGTGCTATTTTTTCTTTTTGGGGGGTGGGTTACTTAGGGATCTGAATTCAGGTCCTCATGCTTACAGAGGAAGCATTTTACTGATTGAACGGTCCCTAGTACCACCCATTCCCCACCCCGCCAAAGATTTTCCTTTTTTTTTTTTTTGAGACAGAGTATCACTGTGTTGCCCTGGCTGGCCTAAAACTTTTAGACAATGTTTAGCACAGAGATTCGTCTGCTTCTGCCCCCCTGAGTGCCGGGATTGAAGGTGTGCACCACCACACTCAGCTCCGATGTCCCCTTGATCTAGTATGACCTAAACTTGAGCACCTCCGCAAAGACCCTTATTCCAAATAAGGCCACATTCACTTCAATGTCTTGATTATTATCTTTGTTGTTGCTGTTTGTTTTTTGAGACAGGGTTTCTCTGTGTAGCCCTGGCTGTCTTGGAACTCACTTTGTAGACCAGGCTGGCCTTGAACTCACAGAGATCCACCTGCCTCTGCCTCCTGAGTGCTGGGATTAAAGGTGTGTTCCACCACTGGCATATATATGTGTGTGTTTATATATATATATATATGCATATATATACACATATATATGGACGTGTTGTCTGCATGTATGTGTTCTTGCACTGTGTGTGTGCCTTGTGCCCATCAAAGTCAGAAGAGGATGTTTGATCCCCAAGAACTGGAGTGAGGAGTGATTACAAGTCATCATGGGAGTTCTGGAAATTGAACCTGGGTCCTCTGCAAAAGCAACAAGTACTCTAAACTGCTGAGTGACTTCTTTTGTGAGGGGGGTTTGGGGGAGAGACAGGGTTTCTCTGTGTAGCTTTGGAGCCTTTCCTGGAACTCACTCTGTAGCCCAGGCTGGCCTCGAACTCACAGAGATCAGGCTGGGTCTGCCTTCAGAGTGCTGGGATTAAAGGCATGTGCCACCACCCCCAGTCTGAGTGACTTCTTTAGCGCCTAGTAACAATATTATTGTTACCAGGACCTCCTGCATGCTAGGTAAGTACTCTACCACCGACCTATATCCCCAGCCTTTTTTCCCCTTTTTATTTTGAGACAAGGTCTCACTCAGCTACTCAGGCTAGCCTTGAACTCACTCTATATCTCCAAGCAGCCTCCTTTAAACTTTTTTTTTTTTTTTTTTTTTTTAGTTTGGTTTTTTGAGACAGGGTTTCTCTATGTAGCCTGGGCTGTCCTGGAACTCACTCTGTAGACCAGGCTGAGGGAGCTGTTCTTCCAAAGTGCTGGGATTAAAGGCGGTCCCCACCACCAATGGCACATGCTTTAAAATTTGGATTCTCCTGCCTCAGTCTCCAGACACACACACACACACACACACACACACACACACACACACACACACGCAGGAGCCTCAGCATGTTTGTGGAGGTCAACAGAGTCAGTTCTTTTCTCCTGCCGTGTGGATCCAGAACTGAACTCAGGTAGGCAGGCTGGGCAGCAAGTGTCTTTCTTTACCCACTTGGCCTCTCTTTCTGAGAATCGTAAAATCCAATCTCACTGACAGATCACACAAAAGTCCCTCATCTCTTCATATTATAACCTCTTGGAGAGAAGACTTCCCCAAATAGAGGCCTGCTTACCCTCCTTGGAGGGGAAAAGTGCCTTTCCACAGTAGCAAAAACAAATGGGAGTTGATTCCTAGCCGATTACTCTGCTACCATCCATGCACTGACATCTCTTAACCAGAGAAGAGAGAAAGGGCCAGAGAGAAGGTTGTACCCATGGATGTTGTAATCATGGATGTTGCAGTGTCTTTGATAGTCACAAGGACAACTTAAGGACAGATATCCCAGTTTAAAAAGTTTTGTGTTCCAGTACAGGTGCTTAATAAGTGCTGGATGAAGGAATGAACTGCTGAAGGAATTCAGAACTCTCCCTAAATATTGTACTTACAGGCAGCATTAGGAGACTTAAATCCCAGGACCTCTAGCATCCCCTTGTACTAACAGCTCCTGGTTTTTGGAATGTGATGGAGGCTCATCCTCACAGGTTGTCTGTGGGAGAAGCTTCGGTAAGATAGAATCTTCATTACTGGAATTTTCTCTCATATGTAATCAAATCTTGGCTACCTGTGAAGATCGATTCCCTGGTCAAAGTAATCAATGGGAACTTTCTGACTCTGGCAGTTAGAAGTTAATAATCTTACACTAGACATTGTTGGTAGAGTGCTTGCCTGGTCCTGAGTCTGACCCCAACGCTGCATAAACCAGGTGTGGTGAATCCCAGCACTAAGGAAGCAGAATCGAGAGAATAATAATGTCAAGATCATCCTCTAATACATGTGAATTTGAGGCCAGCTTGGGCTATACAACACCCTGTTTCAAAAAAAAAAAGTTAATTTCACAAATACAGACAAAAGCTTTGAAAGATTGTGTGTAGTTAGGCAGGTTTATCGTTTGCCGGTTCCTCTGCTTGTGGGTTTTGTGTGTGTGTGTGTGTGTGTGTGTGTGTGTGTGTGTGTGTGTGTGTGTGTGGGTCTTTTGGTTTGGTTTTGTATTTGCTCCGTCAGACCCTGGCTTTAGCATGCTAATTAAACTGACCAAGCCGGGGCGGTGGTGGCACACACCTTTAATCCCAGCACTAGGGAGACAGAGCCAGGAGCTTCTCTGCGAGTTCGAGGTCAGCCTGGGCTACAGAGTGAGATCCAGGACAGGCTCTAAAACTACACAGAGAAACCCAGTCTGGAAAAACAAAAACAAACAAACAAACAAACAAACAAAACAAAACAAAACAAAACAAAAAACCCAAACCTGACCAAATATGACCAGCTGAGTAATCGCAGCTCTTGAGTCCCAGCTGCCCTTTGACACAGTGCCTCCACCTGGGCTAAAAATGAGTCTGCTTTGCCTAGCTGACTACAGGGAGGGTTGCTCCATCCCAGCAGGGCAAGCCAGAGGAGGGCTCCTCAGCCAGATCTCTTATAGGACTGGGGACCAAGTTCTTCATCCCTTCCCTAGGACACAGACTAGTGCTTAGAAATGCACTCGGTGATCTCAGTAACAAACAATGAGGTATGCTCTTGAGTCAGAGAAATGTAATTCCAGTCATCTGTGTGAGTAAGTTCAAGGGATCCCTGTCACAGCCGGTAGGGCTTGAGAGAAAGGTACCTAATAACAAACACATGCGTTTCTGAAAAGTAGATCCTCCCCATAAGGAGATGAATTCTCCCCCACCCTGGCCTTATTATCATTTTTGAAACAGCATCTCATATAGCTCAGGTTAGCCTCAAAATCATTACATAGCTGAGCCTGACCTTGAACTCTGGCTCCTCTTGCTTCTTCCTCTGGGGTGCTGCAATGTTAAGTGTTTGCCACCACATCTGGTTTTATGTGTCGCTGGGCATAAAGCTCGGAGCTTCGACCATGATAGGCAAACACCGCACCAGCTGAGCCACACCCCCAGCCCTCCTTGACTTACTTATTGATCGTAGTTGAAACGTAGTGGGAAGCAAACCCTTGAACTGGAAAGAGTCCCTGTCCATGCTAAACAAAGACGCAGTTGTGCACAGCTTAGATGTAAAGTTGTCCTCCCTGGGGGAGTTTTGGGGAAGAAGAGGACTATCACCCAGCCAGGGGAAGACTCCTCAGAGAAGGGAACTATGGAGGACATGCAATTCTGTCAAAGGCAGAGTCCAACAGTGAGGGGCCGAGCAAGGGTGGACGCCAATGCTGCTGAGTTGAATTCCTATAGCACAGGAAACCCCAGCACTTCATAGAGGACAAGGGAAGCCGGGAGAAAATTCTGCACCTCAGTCTACACAATGGCCCCTGGAAATAGAAGTCTGAAAAGAACTTTCAGCCAATGAAAAAGGAGGTGAGGGACACCATTTATGTTCAAACCATCATTGAGCTTTGTCTAGAGCAGGGACTCTGCTCAGCGCCAGGGTGTACTGTAAGAGAGATCTGGTCTTGACCCCTGTGGGGCCTCTAGAACATTGAGAGAGACAGGCATTCATCAGTTCATCACACAGAGACAATCGTGAGCTTCAGCAGTCTTCAAACTTCAAACCTGCTTCCGGCCAGGGCATTGCCTCAGCCACATTCGGTGTTCTTTCTCTACCGTTGAAGATGGATCCAGTTCCAGCAGGATAGCTCTCCTCTCATATCCTGTCCGAGAGGCAATCTGTCATTACTGAGTAGGATTAAGTTACAGGACTGGAGTGCATACAGTTCGGTTGTAGAGCATTTTTCCAGTACATGGAGGTCCTGGGTTCAGTCCCCAGTCACAGACACAGACAGACAGACAGACAGACAGACAGACACAGTTAAATTTTTGTTTTGTTTTGCTTTTTTGCTTTTCGAGACAAGGTTTCTCTGTGTAGTTTTGGTGCCTGTCCTGGATCTTGCTCTGTAGACCAAGAACTCACAGAGATCCACCTGGCTCTGCCTCCCGAGTGCTGGGATTAAAGGTGTGCGCCACCACCGCCCAGCCCGGTTAAATTTTTTGAGGGAGTCCAGTGATTTATTTTAAAATGCCTGACATCCTCAAACACTGCTGGGGCATAAATAACCTTTCAAAAAATCAAGAGCCTTCGACCTTGACTTCTAAGAATTCTATTTTATTTCTAATATATTGTAAGACAAAAATACTTACGTGTGTTTGTGAGGTATGAGTGTGTGCACATGGATGGGAGTGTACTCACTTGTGCGTGGATATGTGGAGGCCAGATAGTACTTTGGGTGTCTTCCTATGTCATCCTCCACTCTCACAGGACCTACAGTTGCCTTTTTCAGATAGACTGGCCAGAAAGCCCTGGAATCTGCCTGTCTCCATCCCTCCCCACTGCTGGGGTTTGGAGAGATGACTCATGGGTTAAGAGTACTGGCTGCTCTTCCAGAGAACCCAGGTTCAATTCCAAGTACCCACATGGTTGCTCGAATCTGCCTGTCTGTAACTTCAGTTCCAAGAGACCCAACACCTTCATTTGTCCTCCTTGGGCACCAGGCAAGCACATGGTACGTAGATATACACACAGGTAAAACACCCATACACAGAACATTAAAATTAAAATTAAAAATATCAGCTGGGAAAGGGACATTAATGGTGCATGATTTTAATCCCAGCACTCGAGAGGCAGAGGCAGTTGGATCTCTGTGAGTTTGAGGCCAGCCTGGTCTACATAGAGAATTCTAGGACAATCAAAACTACATAGAATAGACTCTGTCTCAAAAAAGAAAAGAAGGAGAGAGAGAGAGAGAGAGACAGAGACAGAGACAGAGACAGAGACAGACAGAGACAGACAGAGAGAATTAAAAAGCAGTTGTAGCTGAGATTTTTCATGTTGTTTTGTTTTCGAGATAGGGTCTCACTCTGTAGTCCAGACTGACCTGGAATTCACTATGTAGCCCAGGCTGGCCTTGAACTCACTGTGATCCTCCTGCCTCAGCTCAAGTGCTAGGATTACAGGCAGAAGTACCACACTCAGCTGGGTCTTCTTTTGGAGTCTAGCTCTCCCAGCAGTCCTCTCTCCTCTGTTCCAGGCTCAGGAAGGAAGGGCAAAGGCCTGTGAGGCAGGGCCAAGCCTTTGGTCTTGTAAGCTTGGAGGATCAGTCTGGCACTGATCAGTCTGGCAGTCCTCGGAAACAGCCTACACCTAAACCAAGCCACCTCCGCCAGCCTTGGCCACCTTTTCAAGGTGTGGCAGGCATGCAGGTGAACTTCATACGTGCAGCCGAGGCTAGGCGAGGAGGCGTGCCATTCCGGGGCCTCAGGAGGAAGCAAATTGCTCTGAGAGCAGAGGAAGATGCCAAAGGAAAACTGAGACCTGGGCAGCAATGCCCAGGAGACCTCGTCTTATCTCTCTGCCCTGGAAACAGTCACTCCCAGCAGCCACTGTGCCCCTTTCTCTTCCCTACAAGGATTTGGGGTAACGTAGAAATCAAAGTATAACAGGGAATCACAAATACGACTCACAACCTTGAGTGGGCATGGGTGAGCGGGAGTGCTACCTGGCTGGTGATTGTGGGGAACCAATGCCAGCCTTGCCATGAGGAAGAGGAGGCCTGACAAGAGGTCCCAAGCCCCACCCACCCACCCCAGTGTTTCGTAAGTTTTTGAGTAAAGAAGTTTGGGATATTATTCCCAACCAATTCACTGGTCAAAGTTCCAGGCAAAAATGAAGCGCAGGCCACCCAGCACGTGTTGGAATCCCTCCACACTGTAAAATCCCTCGATCCTCGAAGGCTGCTTCCCTCTCAGGAATTCAAAATCCAAGCCACCGGGTGGGGAACAGAGCCTCCAACAAAGGCCGACATGTGAGTAATCACCGAGTACCGAAAGCCAGCATCCCGGGGAGGTGGCAGCGGGTGAGGCCCCGGGGACAGTGGCGGCTGTCCAGGGGTTGGAGGCAGCAGGGGAAAAGCCTCAAGGAACCAAAAAGCCAGGCAGTAATGTAGGGGAGGCCTGTGCCTGTCTCCAAGCTACTTCTGCGGCAAAGAGACAAAAACAGGGAAGGAGAAGCCGAAAGAGTCGGGATTTATTTTCCACCGGCACATAATGTTTGTACATATTTATATATTTATGGGGCATGGTACAATGATTCTATAAACACATTCAATGTGTATTGATTAAATTAGGAGGATCACCATGTCCATCTCCTCAAATATTTTTATTTTGTTTATTATTATTATTATTTATTTATTTTATTTTTTTTGAGATAGGGTCTCACATAGATAGCCCAGGCTGGCCTCAAACTAGCTATATGGCCAAGGACAACCTTGAACTCCCAAAACTCCCAATCCTCCTGCTTCCACCGCAACACGTCCTAAATGCTGGGATTATAGGTCTGTGATTCCACTCCCAGATTGTTTTATTAATTAATTAATTAATTACTAATTAATTAATTATGTGACAGTGCTGGTGGAGGTAAGAAGACAACTTGTGGAGTCCGGTTTTTATGATTTTAAAAAGGGATATTCCGTAGCTCAGGCTCATCTGGATCTTGCTATGTAGTTCATGCTGAACTCAAAATCTTCCTGCCTCAGCTTCCCAAGTGTGGCGATTACAGGTCCATGCCACTACACTCAGCTCTCGACCGTGTTGGGAACCTTTGGACTTCTCTGGTGGTTATGAATGTATGGGATGAGAGATGCAGCTCAGTTGGAAGGCCAGCTGAGCTCCAGCACAGCAGAAAACGGGTGTGGCAGTGCTTGTCTTTGTCCATCATCTTGTCTCACTGTGAACAAAATGCCTGGGCAGAGGAAGGGAAGAAAGGTACATTTCGATTCATGGTTTCCAGCTCCAGTACACCATGGCAGGGGAGGGATCACAGAGTTCATGGTGGCGGGAGCATCTGTCAGGGACTCCTCACATCACAGTGGGCAAGGGAGCCTAGAACAGCTGGACCTGGAGGGTCATTCTATAACCATTGAAGGCCAGCTCCTAGTGACCATCTTCCCGCAGCCAGGCTCTACCTCTTACAGGTTCAAAGGCCTTCAAAGCAATGCCACCAGCTGGGGAGCGAACAGGCAAGATATGACTCTGTGGGGGACATTTCAGATTTAAACCACAGCAGAAGCCTAGGCACTGCACAAAAAAAAAAAAAAAAAAAGAAAAGAAAAAAAGCAGTCACCTGGAATTAATAAACAGTGCATCTGCCACTGACACAGTGATGAGATGAAATATGAATCTCAGATAGTGTAGATATATCTTAGCTTTAGGCCCAAAGCAAAACACAGACCTTTTAAGTGATGGTCTAATCTCTGTCAGAAACATTATTAATACTGAGTCCTGGCCAGTCCTCCACGCCCCTTATTGCAATTGAGAGCCTTTGGCCAGGGGAGGCCTGCTTGGGATGTCTGGTGGTCTCTAGATGCCTTTTCTAGCCTGAGGGGAAGGTAGGTTGGCATCATTGTAATCAAATCGTTTGCTCCCAATCGTGACAGGTGCTGAAGCAAATCAGAGCCAGGCCTGCAATCAGCCCACCTAGGCGAACCTGAGGCTCTGACTGATGAGCAGTAACAGGCAAGTCTGGTTGGAACCTCCGTTCTGGGTCTTCAGATGCGTGGTGATGACAACTTTGGTAAGCTCTAGGTAGAAGAAGAGGAAGAAGAGGAGGAGGAGGAGGAGGAGGAAGAAGAGGAAGAAGAATAAGAAGAGGAGCAGGAGGAGAAGAAGAAGAGAAGAAGGGGGGCCATGTGACTGCAGAGGCCCCCTCATGTTCCCTCCTTGTGATGGGATGAAGAAGCTGGGTCTGGGCCAGCAGCTGTGCAAAAGGCCTAGATCCTGGCCCAACCACTGACCAGGTAGTCAAAATGCTGGGATAGCAGCGTTTTTAATGTTTTCACCAAACAGTCAGAATCAGTCAGTCATCACACAGTTTTGCAAAAATTATAATTCTCTTCCCTTTTCCCCACCTATCATTACCAGCTCTCAGCTGAAGCTGTGTACCATCTGAATGGGGCCAAAGGCCTTCATACACCAGTGTTGCCACAGCACCATGGGGCCCCGGCTCTAGCAACATTGGTAGAATCTGACTTTAATCCCTCCCTCCCTCCCTCCTCCCTCCCTCCCTCCCTTCCTCCCTCTTTTTCTTCCTTTCCTTTTCTCCTCCCTCCTGTAGCCCATGCTGGCCTCAGGCTCCTCTGTATTTGTGGCTAGCCTTGAGTTCTGATCCTCCTGTGTCTATTTCCCAAGGGCAGGCACTACAGATATATGCCATCATATAAACCACCATACCTGGTTTATGCAGTGCTAGGGATGAAATCCAGAGCCTCCAGCTTGCTAGGCTAATAGTCTACAACCTGAACTACACCACACCCCACCACAGTCAGCTTTCTTCTTTAGTCAACGAAGCAGATTCGTACATCTCACTTTCCCCTTATGTAACGTCATTCATTTCTCCCCCAGAGCTTGTGTGTGTGTGTGTGTGTGTGTGTGTGTGTGTGTACGCAGGTGTGCTTGCACATGGGTGCTCATGTTTGAACCCAGAACTTCTTGCATATTAGGGAGTTCTTGACTACTGAGTGATGTCCCCGTTCCATTTTTTGCTTTTGTTTTGAGATAGGGTGTCACTAACTTGCCCAATCTGGCCTTGAACTCTCTCAGTAGCCCAGGCGGAGCCTCAACTCCTAAATAGCTTGGAACGCCATGTCTAGCTCTTTTGATTTTTGTCTTTTTTTGTTCGTTTGTTTTTGTTTTTTAAGACAGGGTTTCTCTGTAGCTTTGGTGCCTGTCCTGGAACTTGCTCTGTAGACCACGCTGGCCTCGAACTCACAGAGATCAGCCTGCCTCTGCCTCCCGAGTGCTGAGATTAAAGTCATTTGCCACTGCTGCCTGACTGATTTTTTTGTTTTGTTTTTTTGTTTTTGTTTGTTTGTTTGTTTGAAGGAGTAGTGCGTAACCCAGGCTGACTTTGAACTTACTATGTAGCCGAGGCTGGCCTTGAATTCCTTGGTCCTCAAGCCTCTGAGCCTCTGCCTCCCAAATGAGGGGATTACAGGTATGCACCACCAGCCACCCTGTCTGGTTCTTAGCCTACTTCTAATTCAAAGTAAAGAATTACATGCTAAGCTGTCCACTCCCTGCATGTAACGTAGGAGGTGAGCAGGTAGATTCCCTGTATGCTCAGGGATGGAGCTGGGATTGGGATTTGGGATCACAAACCTCATTTATTCCTCTCCTTAGAGTTCAGCCAGGTGGGAGTACGAAAGGCAGAAGCCCTAATCCCACACATTCTGCCTTTAAAGCACAGATGGAAGAAAAACATCTGGGAGGAGCGCAGCAACCAGGCTGGAGGGTAACAGGGAGCCGGAGCCATCTCAACTGCCCCGCACCGGCAAGACAGAGATGCTACGTCTGCTCAGGTGGGCAGGGCTAGGGGCCTTTGGCGACAATGGTGGCCTCAGGTGGGCATCTGTATTTGCTTTCAGGGGACCTTGACCTGCAACAGCCCAAGGCTGGGAGGGAAGGGCTAGCTGCACACTTGGTGGGAAATACTGGCAGAGAGGGCACGGCGGCGGCGTGCTCACCGAAAGAAAAGCACGGCTCTTCTTAGAAGATGAAGAGATGAAGGCCCTCTGAGGCAGCTTCGTCCTTCCCTACCCACAGCTGCCTCTCCCTGGCCCCCAGGAGAGAGTGTTCTGTCAGCCTCTGTCCCTGATGGAGCAAGGAAGAGGAAGTTTATTTTATTTATTTATTTGTCTATCTAGCTATCTAGCTATTTTTTTTAATTTTTATTTACTTTTATTTTATGTGCATTGGTGTTTTGCCTGCAGGTCAGATCTTTGAGTTACAGGCAGTTGTTAGACGCCATGTGGGTGCTGGGATTTGAACCCAGGTCCTTTGGGAGAGCAGTCAGTGCCCTTAACCACTGAGCCATCTTTCCGGCCCCCTCTGTTTATTTTGTTGGTTTGTTTGCTGCAACAACAGCTCACTCTGTAGTTAGGCTAGTCTGGAACTCACCAAGTTCATAATGACATTCATTTTTTTTTTGTTTTTCGAGACAGGGTTTCTCTATGTAGCTTTGGAGCCTTTCCTGGAACTCACTCTGTAGCCCAGGCTTGCCTCGAACTCACAGAGATCCGCTTGCCTCTGCCTCCCGAGTGCACCACCACTGCCCAGATTGACATCAAATTTTTGATAACCTTCCTGCTGTAGCCTTGCTAGTTGATATCACAGGCATAAACTACCTGTTTGTTTTTCTTTCTCCTTCCTTCCTTCCTTTCCTGTTCTTCTTCTTCTTCTTATTATTATTGTTATTATTTTGTAGGGCGGGCAGTGTTTCACTGTGAAGTCCTGGCCTGGAACTGGCCTTGAGGCAATTCTCCTGCCTCTGCCTCCTGAGTACCAAGAGTGCTCTGCCATGCCTGGCTCCTGGCTTGAACCTCATGCATACCAGGGAAACACTATACCATGGAGGAGCATTGAAAAAAAAAAAAACTAGCTGGGTTGTGGCGCACACCTTTAGTTCCAGCACTTGGGAGGCAGAGGCAGGTGGATCTCTGTGAGTTCCAGGCCAGCCTGGTCTACAGAGTGAGATCCAGGACAGTCAGGGTGACACAGAGAACCCCTGTCTTGAAAAACAAAAGCAAACAACAAAAATAACAAAATCTTTAAGCATGGTGATGGGTGCCTGCAGTTCTGTCCACTTCAGAGTCTGAGGTGGAAACATCATTGGAGCCCAGGAGTTGAAGGCCAGCCTGGGGAGCACAGTGAGCCCCTGTTTCAAACAGCTGTTTGTTTGTTTGTTTGTTTTTAATGTGTGTGTGTGTGTGTGTGTGTGTGTGTGTGTGTGTGTATGTATGTGTGTTACTGAAGATTTCAACCCGGGCCAGGCGAACACTCTACCGCTGAGTTAGCTCTCTCATCTTTAAGGTTTATTTTCCTTTTAATTGGGTCTCTGTGGCAGGTGTGCACTTGTGAATGCAGATGCCCCAAGAGTCCAAAAGAAGGAGCTGGATCCCACAGGCAGATGCAAGACAGCCATGCGGGTACTGAGAACTGAACTCAGCTCCTCTGCAGGCACAGGAAGTACTCTTAGCTGCTGAGCAGTCTCCCTGGTCCCCAGACTTTCCACAGTAGGTTCTTGCTTTCCACCCTGAGTTGTAGGGATTAAACTCAGGTTGACAAGCTTGCTAGTAAGGCCGGTGTTTTTCCTTCTGAGAGATCTCATCAGTACAAAACAACTCTTTAAGGAAGAATGATGCAGGGCTGCAGAGATGGCTCAGTGGTTAAGAGTACTGACCGCTCTTCCAGAAGACATGTTCAATTCCCACCACCCACGTGGCCACTCACAGCTGTCTATTACTCCAGTTCCAGGGGACCCGAGACCCTCACAAAGACATACATGCAGGCAAAACACCAATGCACATAAAATAAAAATAGAAAAAAAAAAAAAGAAGAAGAGTGATAAAACTCAGTAGTTAAAGACACTGGATTGGACCCAGAGAGGTCAGCCAGATGGCTCAGTGGGTCAAGGTACTTATGCTAAGTCTAAGGACCTGAGTTCGTTCCATCCCTAGGATCCACATGGTAGAAGGAGAGAACCAACCCTACAAGCTGTCCTCTGACCTCCACATGTGAGCCTCGGCTCTCATACACATCCTTACACACAAGATAAGTTACCAAAAATGTAATAATTAAAAACAAACAAAAACGGCCGGGCGGTGGTGGGCATGCCTTTGATCCCAGCACTCGGGAGGCAGAGCCAGGCGGATCTCTGTCAGCCTGGTCTGCAGAGCGAGATCCAGGACAGGAACCAAAACTACACAGAGAAACCCTGTCTCGAAAAACCAAACCAAACCAAACCAACAAAACAAAACAAAAAAACCCCAAAAACAATACCCAGGCAGTGGTGGAACACACCTTTAATCCCAGTACACGGGAGGCAGAGGCAGGCAGATCTCTGTGAGTTCGAGGGCCAGCTGGTCTACAGAGTGAGTTCCAAGACAGCCAAGGCTGTTATATAGAGAAAACCAAAAAAAAAAATAAATAAATAAAAATAAAATTAAACCAATAAAAGAAAAATAACAAAACAACAGTAATTACAACAAAACCCCTTGCACCCATTAGGTGTAACCCTGGCCCAAGAGACCTTTCCCGGATGTTTCACGGAAATGCAGTCACACACTATGTGGGCAGTTTGTGACTGGCTTCTTTCGTTTTGCATGTTTTTAGTCATCACCTGTGATACAGCATATATTTGTACTTTTCTTTTTATTGCTGAATAATACTCCAGTGTATGGACATAGGTAGAACTTTTCAGTTAATATTTAACAAGCATTTATTAACTGCCTGCTGTGCACAGAGCATGGGGTAAAAGGGAAGTTGAAGGAAGAAATGTAGGAAGGCAAAGACTTAAGGGATCTATAAGTATAAAATGTAATCACTGGGGCCTGGAGAGATGACTCAGCAGTTAAGAGCACTGACTGCTCTTCCAGAGGTCCCAGTTCAACTCCCAGCACCCATATGGCAGCTCACAACTGTCTGTAAGTCGAGTTCCAGGGGACCTGACACCCTCACGCAGACATACATTCAGGGAAAACACCAATGCACATAAAATAAAAATAAATGATTTTAAAAAATGTAATCTCTGTCCTACGACTAGTTAGGGAAGACTATGTTTTTGAGAAATATTTAAATTAATGACAACCATTCACTTTTGAGTACCTTTAATTCTAATAATCAGGTCACAGTGGATCAGCCCTCTTGTGCAAAGGAAATTGAAGGAGGTCACACAGTTAATGAGGGAGTGAGCTGGGATTCGTATCACTTATCACAAAGGCTCAAATTGGCCTGGAACTTAACGTGTAGTTGGGGTGACATCAAAATTAGTTAAATTAATTATAAATCAATTAAACAAGAAATAACAACAATAAAAAAGCATACACCACACATAAAACAAGGAAGAAATGAAAAAAAAAAGGCTTGGGAGAAAAAATAAACACACACACACACTATTCACTTTGTTTTGAAACAGGGTCTCACTCTGTAGCCCTGGTTGTTCTGGAACTCACTCTGTAGACAAGGCTGGCCTCAAACTCACAGAGACCCACCTGCCCCTGCTGTGCTGGGACTAAAGGTGTGTGCACCACATTTGACTTAGACATAGTTTGAAATGAATCATGTCTTGTCCTGGGAGGTGCTCAGCAGGTGCTGCATAAGCCTGATCTCCTGAGTGTGAGTCCCAGATCCTACAGGAGCATGGGAGAATGGACTCCCAGAAGTTGTCCTCTGACACTGACACTCAAGTTGTGGCATCACACACACACACACACACACACACACACACACACACACACACACACTTACAGAGCACACCATGCATACACACACACAAATAATAATAATAAATATTTTAAACTTTGACATATTTTGTCTATTGAATATGTACAGATTTTTTTGGTTGTCATTATTCCCTAACAACACACTATGGTGAGCACTTATCTAACATTACCTGGTGTGAATTATTAAAACTAACCTACAGATGACTGAATGTTTGGGAAGGTGGGGCATTACTGAGCCCATGGACCCAGCCACTCAGAAAGTTAAGACAGACCAGCATAGCAAACCCTACTTTTTTTGTTTTGTTTTGTTTTCAAGACAAGGTCTCTTTGTGTAGCCTTGGCTGTCCTGGAACTTGCTCTATAGACCAGGCTGGCCTTGAACTCAGAGATCTGCTTGCCTCTGCCTCTCGAGTGCTGGGATTAAAGGCTTGAGTCACCATTGCCCGGCCCACAAGCCCCAGATTTAAAAGAAATAAATAAATTGCTAGTCATTGTGGCTCACACCTTCAATCCCAGCACTTGGGAGGCAGAGGCAGGTGGATCTTTGAGTTGGAGACCATCCTGATCTACAGAGCAACAGCCAGGGCTACACAAAGAAATCCTGATTCAAAAAGCCAAATAAAATAGATCAAATTTGGAGGTGGTTATGCAAGCAGTGTATTATTTCCTATCAGTGATCTGAGCATCTACGGACTCTGGTATCTGCAGGGGTCCTGGAACCACAAACTTAAAAATGGGTAAAGGATGGACTGTGGGGTGGGGGTGGGGGGCAAGAACAGGACCAAAGGCAAGCGGAGTTTCTTGCAGAGGTGGGAGGCTCAGATTAGGAGACAGATGTTGGTGAGGACTTGGGTTTGACACACACATAGGAGGGCTGCATGAGCTTGCCAGTGGACAGGGTGTAGGTGTGAACAAAAATCATCACGGGCTGCTCCAAGGCCTCAGAGCAGCTGTTGGAACTGTCGCCTCACTGTGTGGGGAGCACCAGAGGAGACGGTTCCTCTTCCGAAGAAATTCATTTTGTTTAGAATAGTCTGGAAGCCTTTATTCATTTATGTAAATTATTTTCATTTACGTGTATGTGTGTGCGGACGTCCACGGAGGTCAGAAGAGGATGTCAGATCTTCTTGAGCTAGAGTTATAGGTGACTGTGAGCTGCTAACATGGGTGCTGGGATCTGAACTCTCGTCCTCTGGAAGAACAATAAGTGCTCTTAGCTACTAACCTTCTCTCCGGCCCCAGCTGAGGGTAGGAGGAGTATCCTCAAGGTTATGAAGGCAGTGAGTTTGGAGTACTAAACAGAAAGTACTCATCAACATCTACCAATGAAGTTTTCATCGGAGTTAACAAACGAGGTTGCATCTCCAGAACCAAACCAAACGAATGGATGAATCCTGATGTTTTCACTTCCTGTCTGTATGACCTGGGCAAGTCATTTAACTTCTTGGAGTCCTCACCTGTCCTGCAGACTGTTGGGTTGTGAATGTCATACCTTGGCCCAGTGCCTGACTCAGGGGAGGCACTCTGTACATAAGCCGTTCTGCTGCTTTGAAGAGAACTCTAGAAAGAACTGGTTAAACAATCTTTTAACATTTTAATTAATTAATTTATGGAGGGGGGCTGCTGTATATGCCACCATGATATATGTAGGTCAGGGGACAACTATGGGAGTTGATGCAACCCTCCCACCCTCTGGGTCTCTAAAAGAGAACTCAGGTTTGCTTGCAAGTGTCTTTTCTCACTGAGCCATCTCATTTAAAATCTTATGTATTGTTATTGTGGGTTTGTGTGTGTGTTTGCATATGTATGATATGGTGGGAGTATGTGTGAGTGCAGGAGCATATGTGCCTGGTGCACATGTTGTTAGAGCAAAAAAAAATTCTGGCCAAGAGAATAGAGGGGCTGGAAAGACGGCTCAGTGGTTAAGGGCACATGCTACTCTTCCAGAGGACCCTGGTTCGATTCCCAGCACCCACATGGTGGCTCACAACCATCCCTAACTCCAGTTCCGGGAATCCAGTGCCTTCTTCTGACCTTCAAGGGTACTAAGCACAATGTATGTGATATACATACATACGTTCAGGCAAACAACTCACACATAAAATAAAATGACTAAATCTAAACAAAAAAAATTAAGAGCCAGAGACAGAGTCAGAGAGACAGAGTTCTCTGGCCTGGATATATACCTAACACTCCAGATGGCTCATCACCTGGCCCAGGGCCTACCCCTAGGAGGCAGGCTCACTTTAAGCCATGCTAAAGAGATAGGTGGAGTTCTTAGTCCTTTAATGATGTACTGTACCGTTTCTCCCCATACTCTCACTCCTAGCGCAGTAGGCTGTGAGGCCTCAGGTCCACCGTGCCACAGACATGTAGCTTGTACACCTCTCCGTTACTTTTGAATTATTCAGAAAACCCCAACTTTCCCTTTTCCTCCTTATCTCTTTCTCTAGCCTGCTTTCCTTACACTTCGGACTTTCCCCTCCCCATGTGTCTAAGCCTCCCTCCTCCCTGGGTGGCTACTTGTCTGCCACGTGTCTGACCTCCCTGTCAGCTTGAGTGGCATGGCTTTTCCCTTCTTTCTTCCATTGTCCGCCCTGGGCAGCCTGAAGTTTACGGCCGGGCTACACTTGGGCTTTTCTTTCCAATTCTAATAAAATCGTCCTTGAGCTCTTGTTTGAGTCCATGCTTAAATTCTTTGATTAATGAGACGCCAAGAGGCATCGATGTGAGAGTCAGGACAGGACTTCCAAGTACTCAGTCCTTCCACTGTGGGTTCTGGGGCTCAGACTCAGAAGGTCATCAGGTTTGTGTGGCAAGTGCTTCTATCCCTTGAATCATTTCACGGCCCAGAAACACCTCTTGAGAGAAGTGACGGGTTGAAGCTTTTTTTTTTTTTTTTTTTTTTTGTCTTTTCAGACAGTTGCCCCACCCTCACCCCCATGTGGTGTGTGTGTGTGTGTGTGTGTGTGTGTGTGTGTGTGTGTGTGTGTAGGGGCACATGTATGTGCATGCTCTGGAGACCAGAGGACAACCTCAGGTGTTATTCCTCCCTAGGTGCCCTTTGCCTTATTTTCTGAGATGGATCTCTTACTGGAACCCCGAGCCCACTGATTAGAGATCAGGCTGTCTCTGCCTCCCCGGCCCTGGGGTTACTAACTGACGCCACTCTGCCTGGATCTTCTATGTGGGTTCTGAGGGTCAAACTCACATCCTTATGCTGATGCAACAAGCATGCTACCAAATAAATGACCTCCCCAACCCCTGTTTGGAAATAGGGTTCAAGCAGCTGAGGGTGGCTTTGAGCTACCACCCTCCTGCCTCTGCTTCCCGCGTGCTGGGTTCATAGGGGTGTGCCATCCTTCTGAGTTAGTGTGTGATTTTTATTTATTTATTATTATTATTATTATTATTATTATTTTCCCAGATTGTCTTTGAACTCTTGGCAATTCTCCTGTCTCAACCTCATGAGTGCTGGGATGGGATTATAAGTATGAGCTACCAGGCCTGGCTAATATGACCAATTTGTGTTCCACATATTGATCTAGGCACTTGATGTATAGGAGTACGTGAGACAGACAAAACTTCTCTCTTTGTAGAGCTTATGTTCTGGTAGGAGAGGACAATGAGCAGGGGCTGGTGTTAAGTTCTATGGAAGAAGGATGTGGGAGACAGAGAGTGCTAAGGTAGACAGACTGGGGACCCATTTTAAATACGCTGTTCACGGGAGGCTCCATTGGTTTCAGTAAAGACTTAAGGGAGGCTCAAGAGTGCTCATTCTCTAGAGGAAAATAGTTCAGGCTAAGGGCGTGTCAAGTTCAAAGGCCTAGGAGCATGCTTCATGTATGAAGAAGAGCAACCAGGCCTGGAGAGACGTGAGTAAGGAAAAGTGGTGGGCTGCCTTCTGCTAGGCCTCGGAACCTGCCATGACTTCGGCTTTTCACAGTCCAAAACAGAAAACCTTTGGAGGGTTTTGAACAGTAGGGAGACAATAGTCGACTCATGGTTTTAAAAATACGTGGTTTGTAGGCTGTAGTGATGCATGCCTATAGTCCCAGGCCTCAGGATGCAGAGACAAGAGGATTATCACACGTTAGAAAGCCAGCCTGGTCTGTACCATAATTCTAGGTCAGCCTGTGTTATGTGAGACTTTGTCTCTCAAAACAAACAAGGGGCTGGGGAGACAGCTCAGTTTTTAAAGTGCTTACCTTGCAAGCATGGGGACCTGAATTTGACCCCCAGAAGTTACATAAAACCAGAGTGCTGGCACCACTCAGAACCCCAGCCCCGGGGAGGCTGGGGAGGCAAACACAGATGGATCCCAGGCTCAGTGGCAGCCAACCCAGCTTATATGGCAAGTGAGAGACCAGTGAGAGACCCTGCCTCAAAAAAACAAGGTAGATAGACATTCAAGGTTGACCTCTATCGAGAGAGAGAGAGAGAGAGAGAGAGAGAGAGAGAGAGAGAGAGAGAGATCCAAACGGGGCAATTGTGGTTTGAGAGAGCAGATAAGGTAAACATAAGGATTCTGGATATATCTGGATGGTAGAGGCAACAGATCTTCTGATAGATACAGGATTTAGAAAAAGATTTTAAACAATAATCATGGGCTTTGGATACATTAGGTTAAACAATGGTTCTTTTTGGTTTTTTGAGACAGTATTTCTTTGTGTTGCCCTGACTGTCCCAGAACTCGCTCTGTAGACCAGGCTGGCCTCAAACTCACAGAGATCCACCTGTTTCTGCCTCCCTAGTGCTAGGATTAAAGGCGTGTGCCACAACCACCCAGCTTAAACAATGGTTTTAACCTTAAAGAGTAATTTCATATATTTCTAACTAAGTTGCCAAGATGAAGAAAGCTGTGAAGAGGAAAGGGTGAGGCATCTGATAGGCATTCTGGGTCCTGAGGAGATGCTAAATAGTCCTCTCTGTACATGTCTGGAGTTGAGGGGTAAAGGCCTGTGTCACGGATGTCTTCTCAGGAGTCAGTAGGGGTAGCAGTTAAAGCTCTGAGGCTGGACGAGGTCATGTGGGGATTAGGCAGCCTGGGGATCTGAGGCATCCATATCTCCAGAACAGGGAGATAACAGTGGAAAAGAAAAGGCAGGATCCCACCTGTGGAAACAAGGACCCTAGCCAGGACACCTGGCCCAAATGAGAGCTCCCTAGATGTAGGTGTGAGTAATTCCCAGGCTTTTTCTTTCCCAGAGTTTGCTGCTGGGGAGTGTGTGTGAGGTGTCATGTGCACATGTGTGTAGACATGACATGTCACACATGACTGGTGCTATAGAGGTTGCAATATCTCCTCTGTGAGCCTGACAAAAGCTGTCCTCCTGCTTTCAGATGAGAAAATAGAAACTTAAAGGCTAGGTGATCTAATCCAAGGTTCTCTCAGTGACAGGTGGGACTGGGAGAAGAAGGGATTCCGGTCTCTAAGCTGCTACTGAGTCCTGCTGCATGTTTCTTAGCTCTCACTGCTTCTGAGGACACACTGCGTCCGGGTTACATAGAGATAACTTCAAGTGAGAGTTACAGTTGTTTGTTTGTTTGTTTTTAATTTGTGTATGTGTGTGTGCAAGCATTCACGTGTGTTTCAGTTCAGGCATGTATGTGGAGGTCGGGGACAACCATGGGCAGCAGTCCTTCCTTCCTGCTTTCTGTCCCAGTCCCCCAGGAGAGCCCTGAGATTACAGGCACAGAAACTCCATGGGAATCTGAATTCAGGTCCTCATGCTCATGTGGCATGCACTCTATCTACAGAGCCATGTCCCCAGGGCAGGGTTTTACAGCTTTATGTGCACAGGAGCAGAGCCTGCTGATGTGATGACCCCCTGAAGGGATCCAGACCTTCCGTGTGAGATGAACTGCTTTCTCTGAGGAACAACCCCATGGACACAGGAGGCTGTATTGGGGGGATTGTCACACTGGGAAGGGACAGCCATAGATTCACCTTAAGGGTTAATAGGTCATTTCAGAAACTGTTTAAGGTTCTCACTGGCCTCTTCCACTCACTCAGCCAAATAACTGGGTTTCATCTTACTGTCTTGCTAGAAGCATTCTGTTCTCTCCAAGCTTATATTCTTGCCCCTTAGAAGCTGCTTCTGAGCTCAGAGGCCTCACCGGTCAAGCTTAGCCTTGCCCTGGGCAGAGATAAACAGGCCCAGAATCTATTTCTCAGATTGCAACACTCGTGAGTCAGGCAGGGTCGGACAGCTGCTCCCTCCCAGGCGCCCCTTGGCTGTACCTGATAAGGAAGCACATCGCTCATTCCAGAACACCGTCTTGAGAGTGCACAAGTATAAACAGACACTCCCAGGACCCGGTGTTGTCTTAGAGTAAATTATTGACCTTCTGAATGGCTGAAACATGGGGAAAAGGCAAAAGCAAACTGAACAGATTCAAAGGTAGCTTCAGTTTTCTTTAGCTAAACCATGGGAAAGTTTTTGAACTTAAGCAGTCAAGGCCAGGCTCAGGAGTTCCCTGAAGTTCTGGAAGTAAGAAGGAAGGTCAGACTAGGGGAGGTGCATTCGTGAAAGAACACATGGCAAAATACCCAGAGAGAAATGTGTGTATACTTTTGTCACAGAGAGGGACAATGGATGTTGTAGCATCCTCAAAAGTGAATAAACAAAACCAGTTTCCTCAAAGCAAACGATCTCCTCCTATAAATAGTATGTAAGCAGTGGAGAAAATGGGGTGCTGAAGATATAGTAATAGTTACCTAAGACCAGCACTAGTACCATAGTAAACCTGGTCATTTCCCACTCCCTCTATGGAAGCGGTCCATAGTTTCCAGACCCTTGAGTCTAGGACTTTCACATTAATCTTTCCCACTGACTCCATCAACCTACTCAAGCAGGACAGAGCATCAGAGCCCATATTTTATAGATGAGAAAATCTGAGACTCGGGGAGGATATAAGCAACTTACTGAGGCATAATTAAGAGCAGGGAGGGGTAGATTTGTCCTAAGTGACCAGGAGTTAAGGTCAGTTCTTCCCAGGGCTGGGGGGATGGCTCCATAGTTAAGACCAGGCACAGCTCTTGAGGAGGATCTCAGTTTAGTTCCCAAGGGCTCACAATGGCCTGTAACACCTGTTCCAGGGAAATGGACTCTCTCTGTGGGCCTCCAAGGGCACCAGACACATGGCGCACATCCATTCACGCAACCAAACACTCATCCACGTTAAAAAGAAGTAAACACGTAAAAACGAAATACTTCCTAACAACATCATGGCTCTCCTTTAGGACGTTTCCTTTGCTAAGACTGCTTGAAGGGCTGACACTCCATCGCCTGTGGAGAGAGCAGCCTTGCCGCCATCAGTGTGGCCTGCAAGCTTCTCAGTGCAGCCTGCAAGTTCCCACGATGAAACACTGCTCTGATAGTTGTGTCAAGTTCTTTTCTCACAGCAGTTCTATCAGTGAAGAGGAAAGTACCAGGGAGAATTTCTAGGCCCCCACTCCAGGCCTTTCTTCCCTGATCATCCCTTCCCTTACCCCCCTTCTCTGTCTGTTCTGTATCCATGCTGTGGTTTTAGAGACAATAACCATGGGTCCTCTAGGCGCCACTGGGCGTGGTGGAGGATCAGAGGGTCCGCAGCTTCTGCCTTCTCGGCCTAGGACTTTATAAATGCACTTAACAGCAAGGGGTGGTCAGGTAGGTATTCTAAAGTCGAGATGCCTATTGGCACGTTGAAGGCAGAGGTTCTCTGACTTTGGCCAGCATCAGAACCATCTGGGGTGCTTGGTAAAGGTAAGGACAAGGTAAGGTAAAGGCCTCACCCTGAACCTTCTGAATCAGAATTCCCAGGGGCAGTTCCTGGACATTTGGGAGCTTAACAAGCTCTCCAGGTGATTCTAAAGTATTGGGCCAACCTTGAAAACCACTGTCTTAGCTCAGGGATGGAAGTTAATCAGGCCAAGGAGGGTGGGGGAGCCACTCTAGGAGAGTAGGTAGCAGCAATACCACCCTAGGGAGTCTGGGGTAGACAGTGAGAAAGACAAATCACGGTTTGTTTTTTTTCTCCCTTCATTGAGGTGATGAAATAAAGGGGGTTAGAAGTCCCTTCACACGTGTCTGCCGACAGAATTGTTGTAAGAGAAAGCAATGAATCATCCTTTTTCTGCCCAGAACATAGAATAGAGGTTACAAGGGCTGCTGGGAATGGGGGTGAGGACTTATTACTTAAGGGGTACACAGTTTCTGTTGGCATTGATGAGAAGTTTCTAGAAATGAGCAGTAATGATGGTTGCACAACAGCTAATATTATTTTATGCTGTTGCATTCAATATTTAAATGTGGTTAACACTGCACATTTTATATGTATGTTACAATTAAAAAATAGCTGGTATATTGAAGGGTGGAATGGTAGGAGCAAATAATGTTCAACTTTAGCCCATTGCTCTGGTCCCAGGAGTGTGTGAGTGTGAGTGTGAGTGTGAGTGTGTGTGTGTGTGTGTGTGTGTGTGTGTGTGTGTGTGTAAGGTTTTTAAAGGGGACCTGGCTTGTTAAAGTACAAGTGTAGCCATACAATAGCTAAAGCTTTTGAAAATACTTGGCACTCTTCTCCTCTTTTGCCCGGTTAGCTCCTTAGGGTCACCGTCACTTTTGAGGCCTGAGGGGCGGTATCCCACAAACTTCACTGTTTAGGGAGCCACCTGAGAACTTTGTTCAACTGCGTATGCTAACTGAGTAGGCCTAAGGCCCTTCTAGTGGCATTTCTAACTAGCTCCCAAGTGATGCTGACACTCAGGTCCATTCTGGGAGGACTGTGTAAAGTTTCTCTACATTCACACTATATCCTCAAGAACTCAGAGCCATAAAAACACAGTGGCACTCAATGTTTATTAAACGAATGAGCAAGTACACATGGTTAATATAGGAGTTTGGAGGGCAGAACCATCTTTATCCTGAACTAGAACACATTTTGGGTGCTTCTATCAGTCACACACACTGTGAGTTTAAAATGTCCTCAACTTACCTCAAATTCTGTAGAACAAGGATGTTAGTACCAAATTATTTCTTTTCTTGCCACCTTGCTGCTTCTCCTGCACTCCTGGAATTATTGGTCTTGTGTGGAGGATTAATGACCCCTGGTTTGCAAACCCTGAGGAAGCCTTGCTGTAGTCTACAATCCCTGCAAACAAATTCTTTCCATCTGAAGAGGGAGCAGAGTGCAGAGAACACGCTGGTGTGGGTATTTCCAGATTTGGACGCCAGTCTGAGTAATTGCCCCTTTGGCCTCCTCCATATCCAAACAGCGCTTTGTAACACTGTCGTGAGAGGGTGGTTCATAAAGCACATGAATGTAATCATACTGCCATTCTTTACTACCATCGTTTATGCTGATGGTAACGACGGCACTGGCAGTTGAGCAATGAAGTGTGTAGGGAGGTTGGGGGAGGGGGGCAGAGGGATGCAGGCGGGCAGGAGAAAAAGAGGAACTACATCTCCCAGAACTCCCCGGACAAACCTACACCGCGACGACGCCCCGCCCCTCCCACCGGCGCCCCTCCCCGCCGATGACGTCACAGAGGTGACATCACGGCGCCTAGAGCGAGGCTAGGGTAGAGAGAGGCCGACCGAGCTGGAGTCGTCGGCTTGTGGAGGAAGCAGCTGGGAGCTGGCGAGAGCGTGAGCGGGCGGGCAGGCGAACGAGCGAGCGCAGGCGGGGGGGAGCGGCGCACGGCGCGGAGCAGCGCCTGCCCGGGCCGCGGCGAAGCCTCAGCCGGAGGGCAGCCCGAGCGGGCGCCTCGGTCCCCGCCCCCACTCGGCGGGGCAGTGCCCGGTGTTCCCCCGTGCGGGGGGCGGCGGCGGCGGCTGAGCGGACCCCACGGGACCGCGCGGGTGTTGCCACCTCGGCCGAGGAGCCGGCGCGGCCGCGGGGCCCTGCGAGCTGGGCCCGGGGCCCGTGACAGACGGGCCGAGGAGGGGAGAGAGGCGGCGGCGGCGCAGGCGACGGGGAGGCAGCGGCGGCGGCGGCGACACCATGTCATCCCCCAGTCCCGGCAAGAGGCGGATGGACACGGACGTAGTCAAGCTGTATCCTTCATGGAGGGGAATTGGGACTGCGTGTGGGGCGGGTGGGGGTGCCCAGGCGAGGGCTTCGGGGCACTCCAGGCCACTGGCCGCGCCTCCCCTCCCTCCCTCCCCCGGTGCCTACGGCGGCCCCTTAGCACCTCCAGGAGCCGAGGGCTTTTTCAGCGCCCCTTTATCTGCAGCCCCCCGAGGAGATGTGCGTTGCTCCTCGCTCTCCCTGCACCCCCCGGAGCCCGTGACTTTTCCTCCACGACGTTTGGATTCCTAAGACGGCCTTTCTTTGGTTGGGGGGGGGGGCATAACTAGCCGCCTCCTTCGTCACCGGGAGCTCATCTTCAGGGTCTTTGCTTCCTGTTTGCTAGCTTTGGATTTATGGACTCAAGATAGAAATTTCCTGAGAGGGAAGCCTTTCTTCTTCTTTCTTTCTTTTTCTTTCTTTCTTTCTTTCTTTTTTTTTTTTTAAGGTGTCCGGGTTCCTTCCACTCACAGTGCTGCTTAAACCGGGGTAACTCAATCGACCTTCTTTATCCCTAATTCCTTTCTATATTAGGAAGAGAGTAGTCTGCTCCGGGCCCCTCTTGTAATAAAGAGCTCCGTGTGTTTTAAATCAGACACTCCTGTTAAGCCTTCTGGTCTGGAGAACGTTCCTGTTTTTCTTTCTACTGACAAAGCCTATCCCACTCATAGTGCGTGCAGTGAGGACCCCCAGGCCCTCTTAGCAGGCAGGCCACCCTCCATATTGTGGATCTGACAGCTGGGAGGAAGCAGAGAAAGGGGAGCTCCTGAACAAAATAGCCCCTGTACTAGCCACTTGAGCAAAACTCCCTCTGTGAGAGTACGGTTCTTGGGGACTGCTTGCCCTGATCTGGGCCAAGTGACATCTTTTATTTTCTACCCCCTGCCCCCAACTTTATGTACACCCGAGGTTGCAGTGGGAGAGCTGTGACTGATAAGTCTTCCAGGCAGTGGTTTTGGTTGGAATCCAGACTGATTATTTCATGACCAGCTAGAGAAATTCGCGAAGGTTCCTGAGACAAATCGAGTATTTAAAAAATGTTTTTTTAATTTTTTGAGGGCTAATGGGTGGTGGTGGAGGGGGGCTGAGAGCCTAGTGTTCTAAATAGCTAATCCCTTGGGAGAAGGTGAAAGGCTGTTAAAAAAGTCCTGTCTCCTGTTTCTCTTTCTGCCTCGCCCCCATCCCCCACCGTTTCCCCCTGTTGCAGGATTTTGTTTATATAACTCAAGTTGTTTGGCTAGATTCTTCAGGTGAATTCTTTTATTTGTTGCTGTTTTTCATTGTTTTGCCTTTTCTAGCAATCAGTGGTGGTTGTCAAAAACTCAGTTATGGAATTTGCTGAAGTTTTTAAAAAAGTAGTTTTTGCATAGGATTTCAGTTTGGGGGATGGGAGGGGAAGTTGCCTAGGCAAGAGGTTTTTTTTTTTTTTAAATCTTTTTTTTTTTTTTTTTTGTCCAATCCATCTTTTCAGGATAAGAACGAGTTTTTCTTCTTGCCCAGGGGAGATCTGGCTAGAAATTAAGAATAGTGGGTAAACTCCAAAGTTTAGGGTTTGGGGAAAGGGTGGTAGGAGGGATCAGAGAGCAGCCATTAATAAAGGGTAATATGCCAGATACACACCTAGGCACAAGTGAAATCAACTCTTTATGAGCTGCTTGTGGCTGTGATTGCTTTTTAAATATGTGAATGATAGCAGGAATGTTGGCTTTTCATAAGACTGCAGGAAAACTTGTAACTATGGCTGTGTGTATTTTACACAAAGCAGTTTGGGGCGTTATTTTTATTTAGAAACTAGGAAATGACATGCTGGTAGACTTAGGAGTTATTTTTGTCTTGAATTGAGAGTTACTGTCACACCTAATGTGAATTTCACTCTAATGTGTAATTGGGATGGGGGGATTCCAGCTGTTTTTGATCGATGTCAGTTCCTCAGATTCCGTTCATATACAGATTTCTAAAAGATTGAGGATGAGGACCGAGGCCTAACTTGACCTGATGCCTTTTCTATACAGTGCCTTTTGTTCGTGGAGTAGTTGTGGCATCTACAATGATTACCGCATTTAGGAGTCCGGGTGTGGGGGGTGGCGGGGCTGGGGGGTGGTGAGGGAGAGGGAAACAGACAAAGAACAGCAGGGTGTCTCTTTTCCCTCTCCCTAAGTGGCTTATTTCATAGCTTATTTTTAGTAGAAGATGAAGAAAGGCGAAGATGCATTGGCTTCTGTTCTTTCTCCACCTTCCCTTTGCTGACAAAAGAAAGCAGGGCTCTTTAAAATTGTAGCTTTCTCAATAAGACGATACCAGTTTTGATTTGAAAGCTAGAGGGTATCTCTGCTTCGAGTTTCTTTTCTGGTTTAATGTAGTTTGGAAGTTAAACATTTCGGGTTTCCTTTTGTGTGTTGGTGTGTATTGTGGAGGGTTTTACGGCCTCCTGTCTCAGTTGAATTCACATCAGTAGGCCCAAGGGGAGTTTACAGTTTTGGATAAGGTATCCTTAGTGAAAAATTTTAAGAGCTCATTTCCCAGCCTTCTGCTAAGATGAGTACAATTGCGTGTCAGTGACGAGGGAGAAAAATGAAAGATGGTGGTAAGGAAGTAGAAAGAAAAGGTCTGAAGGAATGCAGGGCTCTTCTTGTCCCTTGTCGTGGATGAGTTCTTTGGTGTGGAGGCTGATAGCTGGTTTCATCGACATCTCCTGTTTCAGCCCAGTTTTGGCTGTCTCTGGGCGTAATTATACCACAAGGATTTACAGCCTGGCAGGGAACCTATATAGTAGGAAAGTAGCGGTGTGGGGGTAGGGAGGGAAGGGGATGTGTGACTAATTGGTCACTGCTTTCCACCACCTTGCTAGACACAGTCTCTCCAGAGTCTGATATTTCTTTTGTGACCGGTTGGTAGGGTAGCTGACTCCCAAGTTATGCAGGGAGTGAGTGTTTTGCACCAATGCACTTAATCTGCTGGGCGATTATGCTCTGAAACTCTGACTCATTCATTGTTTCTCTTCTGAGCCTCATCTGAGGGTTGTGCAAACCTCCACAGGAGCCGACAAACTGATTTACATGACTTTTGGGCGCTGTGGAATCAAAACACTTGTCCTTAGCCTAGGTCTGGTGGAATGGTCTTGGTTAGTACAGCCATTTGCTTGCCCGAGTCAGGTGGATTGCCAGCCCGAGAGCAGCGCAGGATCACCAACCTTTGAGGTTTCCACCGGCAACCACTGATTATTTAGATTGTCTGAGACCTGGGACTCTAGTGACCTTAAGCGTGATTTGCCCTAAAGGAATATTGGTTGAAGTTCTCCCTGGTGGAGGAACAAACAGCTCAGGTTACATGGGTTTCCTTGTTGGTGGGGGTGACTGTCTCGCCCTGTTGCACAGCCCTGGTGAGCCTTTTATCTGTGAACCAGTGCCCCTGCTGAAGGCTAGAGCTGCTTGTTTTGGAAAAGCGTATGCAGGCAAAAGGCCGCAGGCACAGCTCCTTGCAGCTCATTGGCTGCTCTGTTACTACCCGGAAAAGGAGGAGGGGTGGAGCTACCCAACAGCTGATGGGAGTGTGTGACAAGAGTGTGTTTACATACAAAAGAGGTGGGGGCAGGGGAGGCCTTGTGAGCTGCTGACAAGACCAAGTGTGTTTTCAAGGGGAAAAAAAACCGTACACTTAGATTCAAGACATGTTCAGAAAATTAAACCAGAAAACCGAATCTGATCATAATGGGACTTGGCTCACCCTTATATTGCTGTAATGTTTGGAAATTTAAGAATACTATGAGTTTTCAGAGATTGTCTTTTCCAGAAGGATCTCAGTAACAAAACAGGATATGCCCTTTTAAATAAAGGTGTGGTGGAAATGTCCCTCCAAAGCAGAAAGCCTGATGGAATTGACAGCCTGAGCAGATTTACAGCAAGGCTGAGGACCGCACTAGGGCTTCAGATATTTTCTGTACCAAGTTTAAACCCTTTGGTATTTGTGCCCCTCTTTCTTTGTGCCAGGCACTGTGTGTCTGTGGAGGAATTAGTGAAAAGAGAAGTGTGGTGGACATAGGGCTTAGGAATTAGTTATTAAATTGTTCTTGTAATCCAGGAAGGACAGCACTGTATGTTATCATCTTGCTTTTCAAAAGACTTTGTATTTTCAGAATTGCTTTTTTCCCCCTCCCTTCCCTTTTTTTGGCCATGTGTTGTATCTCACACCTTTAATCCCAATAATTGGGAGGCAAAGACAGGTGAGTCTCTGTGAGGTCAAGGACAGCTAGGGTTACATAAAGACCCTAGCTTTATTCAAAAATTCAAAACCTGAAAAAAAAATTATTTTTGAGACAAGGTTTCTCTGTGTAGCTTTGGAGCCTATCCTGGAACTCGCTCTGTAGACCAACCAGGCTACAGAGGTCCACCTGCCTCTGCCTCCTGAGTGCTAGGATTAAAGGTATGCACCACCACCCCCACCCCCCCCCCCCCCCCCCCGGCCTGAATTTTTTTATACATGAAAAGTTAAAAAGTAATTTTATGTGATAGAGATCTATCTATATGGGCATCTAAATGCCCCCCCCTTTTTTTTTTTTTTAAAGAAGTAGGCATTAGAACAAAAGCAGGCATGAAATGTGGAGCCGTTTATCATTGACTTTAACTTTGGCACTTCCTGTTAATCAGCAGTTACTCTATCCCCAAGTTAGTTGTTGTTACTGTTTAATTTGTGTTCACAGTGTGGACAGTCCTCTGACTAGCCCCAGTGTCAACCTTGGTTGACCTCTTAGAACTTGCGGCCTCTAGTGAGTTGGTGAGGCAAGAGTTAGAACAGGTGTTGGGTCTTAAAGCTAAAAGTTAAAGATTGGGCAATTCCCAGGATTTTGAATTTGTCTTCCCTGTGTAGACAATTTTGGTGACAAATAGATCATTATACCATTTTGGTAAAGCAGGAACCTGTGTGAGTTTTACAATGAAGATGTAATAAATTACAAACAGGCCTAAAAGTTCAGCTTTTAGAAGGGAAAAATCTTGTGTAGGTGTGACCTGTAAGAGACCCTTGGCTGTGTGCAAGCATTAAGACAACCTAGGTTTGTAGTGTGATTTACCCAGTACCTTGACTGGGGTTTATACGTACATGGAGTTGATATCTTTTTTTTTGTTGTTGTTGTTTTCGAGACAGGGTTTCTCTGTGTAGCTTTGCGCCTTTCCTGGAACTCACTTTGTAGACCAGGCTGGCCTCAAAGTCACAGAGATCTGCCTGCCTCTGCCTCCCTAGTGCTGGCATTAAAAGTGTGTGCCACTACCACCCGGCCGGAGTTGATATCTTGTTCTGTGTTAACAGATTCATAGTTCCAAGAACCAAGGTTTTTTAGACATGCAATTCAGATCTTATAATGCTTACAATGTAGTAGATGTAGTAACTTTGTACCTGGAGACCAGAGAATCTGTTTTTAATAAAATACTTAGTTGGGTTTTGAAAGTGTTGTAATAAAGTAATTTGGGAAAATACAGGTTACAAAAAAAGAAAGAAAACAGCCACTCATAATCTTATCCTTTAAATAATAGTTCTCAAACTTGAGTGTGATCTTAATTACTTGGAGGGTTTGTTAAAACTGGTTTTGGATCCCACCCCCAGGACTTACTACTTTAGGAGGTCCAGAGTAGGGTCTGGGAATGAGAGAGGCTGATGCTCCAGGGACTGTGGCCTAGAAATCACCCTTAAATGCTAGCCTGTTGGTGTTTTTCCTATAGCATTTTATTCTCCCCAGGATTTATTGGCCATATTATATGTACCTGCTCTGTTTTTGCTTAATATTTTTTTTTTTTTTTTGAGACAGGGTTTCTCTGTGTAGCTTTGTGTCTTTCCTGGATCTTGCTCTGTAGACCAGGCTGGCCTCGAACTCACAGAGATCCACCTGGCTCTGCCTCCCAAGTGCTGGGATTAAAGGCGTGCACCACCACCGCCCGGCTGCTTAATATTTTTGTAACTGCTTTCTCCTGTTAAAAATATTGGAAATAGCTGGTGTATTGAAACACACGTGTAATCCCAGAATTCCAGACATAAAGGCAGGTAGAACTCTGAAATTTGAGGCCAGCTGGGGCTATATATAATGATGGTAAGATGTTGTCTTAATCTCAACCCTCCCTGGGTGGTGGTGGGGGGTGCAGACAACAAGACAAAAGCAATGTCTGAGACTGTAGAGTGATAGATTTGACCAGTACACACACAAACTCCTGCTTGTGACCTAGAATCATCAAAAGCATCCAAAAAGGGAAAAAGTAGATACAGTGAGTATTGTATTGTGCTGTCTCACTCATAGTTGTGTGTCCCGACCCCCTTCTCCCCTGCAGGCTTTCTCTGTGTAAGAGCTCTGGCTATCCTGGAACTCCCTTGGTAGACCAGGCTGGC